>NC_134277.1:159456001-160080945 GCF_949628215.1 Phalacrocorax aristotelis
AAAAAAACAGGATATAAACAGTCTCTTTAATCTCTCATTAACTGAAATTGAAGGCATCCTCAAACAGAAATAAGGTGCAGTCAGTGGAGTGGTTATCTTCAGGCACAAACTGCAAAGACTGTGGTATTCATTTCTCTGTGTCTTTGAGCCCAGATTAAATGCCTCATGCAAGATCAGTTTTTAGTCAAACACAAGCCATGTTTTAAGTGATAGAAGTGCTTGAGCTCAGCAGTCAGGAAATGGAAGAGCCTTGGCTATCCCGGAGGTTAAACCAGATGGTCTGACACATACTTCTTGCTGTGAACTGTATGCATCTGAGCCTGGAGAGTGCCTAGCTGCGTAGGGACACTGTCTTTAACAAATAAATATTGCTGTACCACTGGCTTTTTTGGGAAAGTATTAGAATAGAATTTTCAGGACATTTCATTGATGTGACTCTTTTCATTAGATAATTTTTGATCTTTTTGGGTGGTGTTACTGTTATTGCTGTTTGTATTGTCTATAACATGCTTCTGTGCAGACAGAAAGCCTGCTTCGTAACGAGTCTGCACTCCTGAATCCATCAAAGAAACTGCATTAAAATGAAGGGAGTGCGTGCGTTGAAGAGATGAACATGGGTCAAGCAGGGTTTTCAGTTTCAAGTCAGGTTGGAAAAACAAGAGGTCATGATGTGAGGAGAGGAAGAAGGTTTGGGGTTTACAGAGTGTTGGTGATAAAAACTAGTTGCAGTCAAGTTTCTAATCACTAGATCTGTTGTGAATCAGTTTTGAAAAACTTTGCAGAAATGAGTTTACAGAGTAAGTGAGGAATTAAAAGACATTCAGCACTGCAGTTTATATGGCGATTGTCATTTCCAGGTGTATAACTTACAGCAATATTCCATATATTCTTAATTATTATCTCATCACAATAGTAGCAAAGGGTGCTATTTAACTAAAAGCTCCTGAACTGTGAGATATCTGAAGCAGACACCTAGCGTTTGGCTAGACAAGATTAGTTAGATATACCCAACAAGTGGAGGGAGAACTGGGATGGACAGGATAGCACCAGTGCAGGTCTGTGAGCTATGGTAGAATCATAGAATCATAAAATCATTTAAGTTGGAAAAGACCTTTAAGATCATCGTGTCCAACCTTTAATGTAGCACTGCCAAGTCCACCACTAACCCATGTCCCTAAGTGCCACATCTATAGATCTTTTCAATACCTCCAGGGACAGTGACTCAACCACTTCCTTGGGCAGCCTGTTCCAATGCTTGATAACCCTTTTGGTGAAGAAATTTTTCCTAATATCCAATCTAAACCTTCCCTGGTGCAACTTCAGGCCATTTCCTCTCGTCCTATCACTTGTTACCTGGGAGAAGAGACCAACACCCACCTCGCTACAACCTCCTTTCACGTAGTTGTAGAGAGCGATGAGGTCTCCCCTCAGCCTCCTCTTCTCCAGGCTAAACAACTACAGTTCCTCAACCTCTCTTCATAAGACTTGTTCTCCAGACCCTTCACCAGCTTCGTTGCCCTTCTCTGGACATGCTCCAGCAACTCAATGTCCTTCTTGTAGTGAAGGGCCCAAAACTGAACACAGTATTCGAGGTGTGGCCTCACCAGTGCTGAACACGGTCACTGCCCTGCTCCTGCTGGTGACAGTGTTGCTGATACCAGCCAGGATGCTGTTAGCCTTCTTGGCCACCTGGGCACACAGCTGGCTCATGTTCAGCTGGCTGTCAACCAACACCCCCAGGTCTTTCTCTGCTGGGCAGCTCTCCAGCCACTCTTCCCCAGGCCTGCAGCGTTGCGTGAGGTTGTTGTAACCCAAGTGCAGGACCCGACACTTGGCCTTGTTAAACCTTATACAATTGACCTTGGCCCATCGATCCAGCCTGTCCACGTCCCTCTGCAGAGCCTTCCTACCCTCAAGCAGATCAACACTCCCACCCAACTTGGTGTCGTCTGCAAACTTACTGAGGGTGCACTTGATCCCCTCATCCAGATCATCGATAAAGATATTAAACAAGACTGGCCCCACCACTGGGGAACAAAGGGGAACACCCTTTGTGACTGGCTGACAGCTGGACTAAATTCTATTCACCACAACTCTCTGGTCTCAGCCACCCAGCCAGTTTTCAACCCAGTGAAAAGTACACCTGTCTAAGCCATGAGCAACCAGTTTCTCCAGGAGAATGCTGTGAGAAATGGTGTCAAAGGCTTTACTAAAGTCTATGCAGGCAACATCCACAGCCTTTCCTTCATCTAGGCAGGTCACCTGGTCATAGAAGGAGATCAGGTGAGTCAAGCAGGACCTGCCTTCCATGAACCCATGCTGATGGGGCTTGATCTCCTGGTTTTCCTGTATGTGCTGCGTGATGGCACTCAGCTGATCTGCTCATAACCTTCCCTGGCACCATTGTCAGACTGACTGGCCTGTAGTTCCCCGGACCCTCCTTCCAGCCCTTCTTGTAGGTGGGCGTCCCATTTGCTAACTTCCAGTCAGCTGGGACCTCCCCAGTTAGCCAGGACTGCTGATAAATGATGGAAAGTGACTTGGTGAGCACTTCTGCCACCTCCCTTAGTCTCCTTGGATGGATCCCATCTGGCCTCATAAAGTTGTGTTTGTCTAAGTGGTGTAGCAGGTCATTAACAATTTCCCCGTGGATTACAGAGGCTCCCTGTCCCTGTCTTCCAGCTCAGGAGGCTGGGTACCTGGAGAAAAACTGATCTTACTATTAAAGACTGAAGAAAAGAAGGCATCAAGTACTTCAGCCTTTTCCGCATCCTTTGTCACCCTTTTCCCCCCATCCATTAAAGGATGGAGATTCTCCTTAGCCCTTCTTTTGTTGTGAATGTATTTATAGAAACATTTTTTATTGTCTTTTATGTCAGTAGCCAGATTAAGTTCTAGATGGACTTTGGCCCTTCTAATTCTCTCCCTGCATAACATCACAACATCCTTGTAGTCCTCCTGAGTTGCTGGTCCCTTCTTCCAAAGGTCATAAACTCTCCTTTTTTTCATGAGCCAAAGCTCTCTGTTCAGCCAGGCTGGTCATCTTCCACACCAGCTCGTCTTTTGGCACATGCGGATGGCCTGCTCCTGCACGTTTAAGACTTCCTTCTTGAAGAATGCCCAGCTTTCCTGGACCCCTTTGCCCTTCAGGCCTGCCTCCCAGGGGACTCTGTCAACCAGGCCTCAAAACAGGCCAATGTCTTCCCTCCAGAATTCCAAGGTAGCAGTTCTGCTGATCCCCCTCCTTACTTCTCCAAGAATTGAAAAATCTATCATTTTGTGATCACTGTGCCTGAAACAGCCTCCAACCATCACATCACCCACAAGTCCTTCTCTGTTTGCAAGCAACATAGTTGGCTCACTCTCCAGCTGCATCAGATAGTTATCTTCCACACAATCCAGGTACCTCCTAGATTGTTTCCTCTCTGCTGTATTGTATTTCCAGCAGACATCTGGTAAGTTGAAGTCCCCCATGAGAACAAGGGCTAGTGATTGTGAGACTTCTCCCAGCTGCTTATAGAGTAATTCATCTGCCTCTTCATCCTGGCTGGGTGGTCTATAATAGACTCTGACCATGACATCTGCCTTGATGGCCTTCCCTGTGATTCTTACCCATAAACATTCAACCCTATCATCACCATCATTAAGCTCTAGACAATCAAACCACTCCCTAACATACAGAGCTACCCCACCACCTCTCCTTCCTTGCCTATCCCTTCTGAAGAGTTTATAGCTATCCATTGCAGCACTACAGTTGGCAGCTATATCATAGTTTTTCTGCTGCACAGTGGCTTCCAGCTCTCCTGTTTGGCGCCCATGCTGTGTTCATTGGTGTAGATGCACTTCAGTTGGGCTATTGATCCTGGCACCTTTTTTAGGGGAAAACCCCTAATTCCTACGTGACCATTGCCAGGCACTTGTAACACATCCATAACCTTGCGTCTTTGCTGCTGCATGGCTCTCCATACCCTACCTCCACTGAGACAGCAAACTGAAGGACCTCACTAGCACATTGTCCTTCAAACTTTGGAATGCCACCCCCAGGCTTACATCTAAGAAGCCTGGTTTTACCCCTTTATGATGTCCCAAGAGAGAAGTTTACAAGAAGTACCAGCCACAACTCAGCCAATCACAGCCTAACATCAAAGCAAGAATTCATCTTCATGTAATACTTATTTGCATTCATCAGCTCCTCACCACTGTGAGCTGCAACATGTCCTAGCATCTGAAATTCTATTGTCTAGCTCAACCTCTAATTTTGCAGAGAGAAATAAAAAAAAAATGCTTGTGAAGCTGCTGGTCCCTAAACTAAACAGTGTTGAAAGCTTTGCTTTCTGTTCTCAATGCCATCACTTGTTACAGTACGTACTGTTACCCAACATTGTAATATTTCCACCATTACTATGAATTTAGGAGGACAGTGTAATATTGCTGTTGTGGATTGTGCAACACAGCTGCAACCATTTCTCACTAGTTCAGTACTGAATGGTTTCATCTGGGTCATTGTCAAAAATGTCACTGGAACTTCCTCTGATGAAAGCAGGTCAATCCGTAAGGACAGCTGACACAAGAACTCTCTGTGGCTTCAGTTCCCTGTCAAGCCCTTCTAAATGATGCTGAGATAGGAAATACCCTCTGATGGCAAGATGGCTAACATTCACAATTTTATTGTATATCTCATATTCTTTAGAGGTTTGCTTTCAAAAAACCTACTCTGTAGGATTATCTGACAATCTCAGCGGTTAGTTTTAAAAAGTTAACTTTTTAGCTCTTTTGTTTATAGGTACAGAAGAATTCCTGGAGAATTAAAAAACCAGAGGACTAACAAAAGGAACACAATGTTTGTTATTTTAGAGCTGATCTCATGATTTTTGGTTTTCTGATTCATGATTCTGTCATGTTGATGGTAATATGAGTGTCATGTAATGGAAACAGTCCGTCCCTCCGCTATTTCTGCTTCTGCCTAAGTAGTCCTATTTTTTAAAGCACAAAACTCCTTCATTACTGGTTGCTGGGGCTAATCACAGAAATAGTTTATAGTTTTATAGGGAAAGAGGGAAATGCTGAGAGTAACTATATTATCCTCTGTGTCCTAAGCCTGCCTCTAATGTGGCTACACAGTTTAGGGAAGATTTCTTTTTAATGTGAAAACTGTAGGCTCAGAAAGGAAGAAATTTATTTCTGGGCAGTCTCCAGCTTCTACTCGCACTGTTTTGTTCCTGAGTTTTTGGTGAGGATGAGAAACAATGAGCCTGAATTGTGATGTGAATTTAAAAAAGAGAGAACTAGTACAGTTTTTCTTGCCTAACTTCTGCAGTAAGAGGAGCCTTGTTTGCAGGGCCTGGAACGTAATTCAGATGCACCAGGGGAGGGAACATGACGATATTGCTTCCAAATACTGCTTGAATGGTGTCCCAGGTTCCTCTATTACCCACTTCCAGTCCCAATAAAAATGAAACATGAATAACAGTAGTGGATACCACAACTCTTTCAAACCCCAAACCCAAGGCATGCTTCTGAATGTGGATGTAATAAAAAAAAGCAGACTGAGGAAGTGGCCATCCCACGGAAAATAGGAGGAAAAAACCAGAAGAACAGCACGTTTACCTGTTCTAACCATTCATGCAAAGAAGAGAAAATATCCACAGCTAGAGTAAGGCTCTGAACAAGAACTCTCCTCACCTCACAAATGTATTTGCATAAGTTTTGGGCTTTTCTTTTACTCATCGAGCTTAGACCATATCTAATGCTAACTCACACACATCCAGTGCTGTGACATGAAGGTTTTACGGTCCAGGATTTCAGCTTTCCCTCTGCAGGGAGGACTTGTGGGACATTTCTATCCAGAAGCTTTTGCGGTCGCCATTTGATTCAGTACTTGACCCAAGGGCCGTCTTTCAGTTTGCAGATGTCTGAGAGACAGGGGAACATTGCACAGCTTTCAAAATCCCTGGGAGAGGATGTGTTCAAAATCAAGCACACACCAGGATGTTTTGCTTGGTCCCAGTGAATTTTTGGATTCTGTGTGTCATCTGGTCTCAGTACTCTCTTTCTCTACCAAACTTAATGTTTTAATAAGTCAGCTTCAGCATTTCCACAGAAACTGCTACTTTCAAAATTTGTGAAAGTTTCAGAATTTAGGAAACTGAAGCCCTTTAATTTTTTTGTGGTTTGGTTTGGTTTTGTTTTAAGTGAGTGCCATTTAGAGGTACTGGATACTTGATAAAACATGCCGAGCACATTCAGAACTGATGTTGAAGAATATGTTTGCCAGATTAGTGGATAAATATTGTGCAATCCTAGATCTAATTTCTCTGCCTTAACAAGGAGGCACATAACTCCTTGCTCCAAATGAAAAGCAAGGAAGCTACTCCTCTGAGGGAAGCTAGTATGCCGTGTTGTCCCTTTTCTAATCTCACTCATCCTAGTTGTGGTAAACGTGCTCTTCTGAGGGCCAGGCAAAAAAGCAACACTCTCATTCTGCATCATGGGGACACACCAACACACAGAGATACTCTCATCAAGGATATTTTTCTTCCCCTCTCATGACCGACTGAGTCAGAGCACCTAATCTGTATCTGACAAATACTGTGCCTTACAAACACAAAATAGACTACCGCAAATCCCATGTGAGGATAAAACCCATTGCTCACTCGAGTTCTCATATGAATCGAGGGTGGAAGTGAGGAATAAGACCAAGCGGTGTTTATTTCTTCTTTATTTCTTTGCCCTCTTAAAACCAGAAGTGGCTTGTCTAGTGCCCCAGGATTGTCTTGACAATCTTAGCTTTTTCCTTTGCTTATCTGCAACCGTCTGCATCTCGGTCATTAAGTTAATAACAGTGCTTGTTTTTCAGATCCCTTAAAAAGGAAGAGAAACTTTTCAGGAAGTTAATAGCACTGGAAGTTCTCATACAGTGAATTAAAAAGACTGTCTCTACATCCAAACAATAACCTCTTTCTCATTATTTTTGGAAACCAATTTCTCCAGTTGTGAGCAATGGTATCCTATTAGTATCAATGGGTCTGCTTGTTTGAAGTATAAAATACTGTCCTGGGTGCTGGCCAGGGCTGCAGTGAGTTCTTCAGGCTCAAAGGTTTGAAACAATTTCAAATTTGCTGTTTGTTTTCTGTTTCTTTTTAACTTGCTTCTGGTTTTATGCTTTTCAGACTTGTAGTTATGCTTTGAGCATATTCAGTAAGAAGTAAGTTAATCAGTTTAATACATCGGGGTCTTTCATATCATGCATCTAGAGTTTGGTTTTTTTAGAAGACAGAAGCTAATTTTAGCAGTTATTAGAATAAACTGATGTAAATATTTGGAAATTAGTCATTTGAACCATGTCAGAGCTATTCCATCCTTTCTATTCTAGGTCAGATCTTATCAAATATATGCTAATTTATCTGCATTTTCAATAAGTAGTTTCATGGCTACTCAACAATGTTGTACCAACTTTTCTTGGTGAGGAGCTTTTCTGTGCTGGCACAGCTGTAAGAAACAAAGAGTCTGGATAGAGATTGGACTGTAGCCTGTGCTCTCATTTTGATGTGCTCTGCCTCTGGTTGATCTTCTGCAGCTTGGTTTAGCCTTTTGTTCCTACTATCTCTCCTCACAACTCTTCTAAACTCTCACTGCTCCTTGGGTCAGCTATCTTAGAGTTTCTAGCCTAAATTTATTTACACTCAATATAAATAGCTAATGCCCATTTGGCCTTGTACCAGCATTGTCCTAAGGTATAAATAGCTCTTCTTCATAGATCAATTTATAAAGCTCATGCCTGCTCTCAGTCCTTTTCTTTCTTTCTTCGGTCTCCTCTTGTAAGATGACCTCTCCATTCCCTGAGATGCCTCACAGCACCTTCTCTGTATCTGCTCCTGTCTGGATGTTTCTCCTTCCAGCAAAGTTTTCAGAATGATCTGTGACTTGGTTATAGACATAACATAAACACTTTTCAGAGGTCTCCCAAAGTAACCGTGGCAGAGCTGGAAACAGCCAAACCTATCCTTCTCCCCTTTGCTTTGATTGTTCAAACTTGCTTCTTATGATGTAAATACCAGTGTTTTATGTTCTGCAACTGGGCAGATTTTGCTTCTCATCTTTTTTTACCTGCACTGGGGACCAGGTGTTTTAAGAGCATGTGTTGACTGATATTCTCTTTCTTTTCCAGGGAGGTTCAGCTTTTTCTCCAGCATCCATTATTACTAAGACAAGAGCACAGACCCAAGCAGCAGTCCTGGCTGAAGCTGTGGGATGCCTTTCAGCCACCAGTGCGGAAATCGTAGCCTGCCTCCGCCAGTTGCCTGCTCATGTCCTCAACGATGCACAGACTGAGGTACACCATAGCAAAATATATGCCATTGGAAAGGAATCAGAAAGTTTCCATTGATGCGAATGTGTGACAAAACTTTAAAAATAAATTGGGCTGAATCCTTGTGAAAGAGGAACTGGACTAGCTTTAGTGGAGTGGTGCTGATGTCCATGACACCCACCTCTGACCTATGAATACTCACAGCTTGATTCTCCTTTAGACTAAATTCCTTTTACGCTACTTTGACCACGTATTCCAAAATTAAATATAGTTTTTACCTTCTTTCAGTCCTGTCTCATCTGGGTGTTAGTCTAGAGGAGAATCAAGTGTCTGTAGCTTCGCTAACGCATTTGTGCAGAGTAGGAAGTGGGGGGATATCAGTGCTCTGTCTCTTAAATAGCAGGCTTGTGAAAGCTGTAGTATGAATTATTCTAGAGATGGATCCTTTACCCGTGGATTAAAACACCCACTGGCGATACAATTCCCAATTAGCACCAGCATCGACCCGATCCCTAATTTAACACAGTATTTTTATTACTATAACACCGTCAATTTTCTTGGCCCGTTCAAGTCCTTTCACCCACTGAGGCTGTTGGCAAAGGCATTGCTTCCTGCCAATGGTGTGTTTGTACTTACATTAACTGATCACTTGTTCACTTGAAGGCTATGAGCTCAGTTTTCTGAAACATAAGGAAAATGGAAATGACCAGGGTAAGCTAATTTAACTGCACTATTATTACTTTTTTGCTAATCTAGCTCCTAGCTGTAAGTGGACCATTCCAGTACTGGGGTCCAGTGATGGATGGAATTTACCTTCGGGAATCTTTAGCTAAAGCCCTGCAGCGCCCTCAACTTCAGAAAGTAGATCTGCTCATTGGAAGCGCTCAGCAGGATGGGTTGATCAGCAGAGCTAAAGCAATTAAGGTAGGAATAGACTCACTGTTAAGGAACTGATGGTATTATTATTACTATAGTGATGATGGTAATCTTATGCAGGCAGGACAGACCCTTTTTGATTTCTACAGTTTGTGAGTTATACTCCATACAAATATGCAAAGGCATTGCCCATGTCCAGCCAGTCCTGCTTAGGCTGATTAATGGCACTATTATATTTGTTGATTAACACTTTTGGGGGAGATATGAAAAGGTAAAAGAGCAACAATTATTTAGCATGCACTAATTTGCAGCAGTATGTCTTACTGTCTCTGAAATCCTATTTGTATTGCAATCTCCGTTGTATATCACAAAGAAGAAAGCAAGCTCAAGTTGGTTATGAGGTACTTCACTGTGCAGCAGGACTAAGTCAGTCTTTTCCATGCCAACAATTTTTTAAAGCAGCATTTTTTCTCTGTTGCCTTTAAGAAGCATATTTTCTTGTAAAGATGATTCTGAACATGGACCAGCTATGACTAAGAATAGCACTGGCCTGATGGGCGGGCTAGGGTTTCCGGGCATAAACTGGTGAAGTGAAAAAAATTGCATCCATGTTGTACTTTGGACGTAAAAATCCACAAAAGTGTGAAGGTCTACTCAGAGGGATTTTGCATCTTCTTGTGAACCCTCTGGCACTCTCTGTTCTTGAGACAGCGTATCAACCTCCTCTAGTTCATTTGTCCTTCTCTACGATGGGAACAATAGCATGTTCCTGTTTAACACTGTCAAATTAAATTAAATGTTCCAGCGTGCTCAGGTGTGTGCTAATAAATCGACAGGAGAGTGTAACACAGCAGGGATTATTTTGACTGTTATCTAAGTGAATTGCAGGTCTGTTGCTATCTTTCTGTGACTGGATGTCATCTCGTAGAAGGCAGTGAAAGGTTAAGTCCAGCTTCTCTTTGCTGGCAGCCAATAACACATAGAACCATTTACTTCAGAATTAATGACAAAATTCACCCTTTGAAGGAATGCTTTTTGACCCACCTGAATAAAGTTCATATTGCTTGTTTAGTCTCCATCAGAAGCTTCCTGCTCTTATTTCATGTCTCTTTCTCTTTTGGAATCAACTAAAAGAGGAAGTCAGGCATAGGAAATGGACTGTGATGCTGGAGACATGCAGATAATGATCCAGACCCTGTGAGAGGGGAATAAACCTCAGTAACCTCATTACGAGTCATGTGATGAAGACTAGGAAGTGAAATTCTTTCCTTTACCACTATTTTCCCATGTGACAGTTGTCTGTAAAACTGAAATGAAATTCATGATATATTAGAAATTGTGCAACAAATCATGGTGTTAATGAAAACCACAAATGCTAAAAGCCAGCACTGTCAGGTTGAAATAAATGGAAAAACACTTGTAACTGAGAGCTCAGCAGTAAAATGTTGCCTTTCCAAAAAGAAAATCTGCGATAGCTTCTTTAAAGGCTTGCAGAAAATAAGATTGGATGGGGTCTCAAAAAGTTAGTGCAACTCAACCCTAAGAAATGATCATATCTACCTCAACCTGAGAGACCTGTTTTAAAAACTCCTACTGTTGGAGGTCATCTGATCTCCTTTGGCAAGGGTTTAACTATGCCTACTTAGAAGGAAGTTAACTTCTTTACTAGTTATTATAATAGTACCTACCTTCCTTGGTGCTATGCTGGAAGTCAGATTCCATCTCATTTTCAGAAAATATATGATGTTTATAGTAGGTAGTTTGTTTTTTTTTTCTCCCTTTTCACTTCCTTAAGCTATTTTCATGTTCTCAGTAAGAACTGATGATTTTTAAATGCACATTTTCCTCTTTTTCCATTTTCCTGTGTCTTCAGCTTTTTAGGGCTTGAGGGAATATGACTGTTTTGACCAGTCTGTATTCCTGTCTTCAGATTGTTTTCTTAAAGACTTGCTGCAAGGTTAAAGTTTCCTGATTTCTTCCTTATCCATGCAGTTAGTGTATTAATTGCTGGGAAACTGTAACGTTTCCTCTGTCACTGAGCTTTTTAAGAACACGTATTTTCCAAGTCCTCAAGAACATTTGAACAGGTATGTTCACTGCCATGTCAAGAACATGACTATGCGTGGTTACAGTCAAAGTCAGATGATAAAATCCTGAGTAGGCCACAGACATATTTAGCTACAGCGGCAGAAACTGGTGCAGGTGGATGTTGTTACCGAGAAGTCTGTGTCCCATTTCCTCTTCATAATGTCATAAGGGATTTTTGATCTATGCTAGCTGTTCCCTCCCCACAAAAGACCTAGAAATATTTGAGACAACCCACACTGTAGCCCACTCATCTATTTTATTCATTTTAAGGGTTTCCTTAAGGTAGATCTGACTTGCACCTTTCTGGGAAAACACAAAGCTGGTTTTACAGACATACTTAGGAAGGTGGGAGTGCTTAGCTGGTGGACAGAGCACTGAACTCAACTTGAGGAACCAAGGCATAGTTCCTAATTTGCTTCTGACTACAACCAAGTTATTTAATCTGTTCTACAAAGAAGGAACCGAACCTCTCTGGGGTGAAAAACCTATCTGTGGATGTGCTCCAACTCTGCAGAGAGAAGAACCATGCATGTATTTGGGTAGATAAATGGCACTGCTAAAAGGCCATGTGGCAAATGTAAGGAATTGGCGAAGCCCTTCTTTTCTATCTTCTTTAGGATGACTAATTTCAGTGTAGTCAGATGCAAAAAGTGGAGGATAGAAAAATTTAACCCCTGCTGACCTGTTCTACCAGATCCTGGGAATACCTGTGCTGGAAAATTCAGCCAAGGACTTGCTCTATTAATCCCGATCTTGCTCTGTTAATACTGATCTTGTAAAAGGTGAGGAGACACTTTTAGCCATTTGGATTCAAGCAAGCTTGAGACGTGATACAAATCTTATCCCCTTGGACAGGAGTTGCATGTAAGTTTTATAAACTCTTAGCAGTCGAATCTTAGGAGTGAGAGTAAAACTTCTAGACTGCAACCAGACCTGAAGGTGGTAAATCCAGCTGGCACCATGTTGTTCTGTGGGGGCTTACTGGTATTTGGTTGTGTTGGGTGTCTCTACTCCCACTGCAACACTGTGCTTATGCCTGTTAAGACCTTTACTATTAAAAATGAAACAGAAAGACAGAAGGCACCACTCATGCTAGCAAAACTTTTATGTTTGATTTGTTCACAATTAAAGGCTGAGGTCTCTCAGCGATGCTTGCAGCAGAGAGTACACCGAACATTCGTGCTCAGTGCCTTGCCCATGGAGATGACCATTTTATGGCATTCACCTGAATGCTTGTTCATGTGAACTGAGACAGATTTACCACTTCCTGGAGCACTTTGTACTATCCCCAGTGCAGCCATCAGATGGCTGAAAACTAAGTGTGAAACAAAGCAGAGTTTAAGGGAATGGCAAGTAGTGCCATAATGCATTATTATGTGTCATATGGAGCAGTTAAGCCTGAACCGTTAACTGCAATTCCCATGGCAGACCTTCAGAGATACTTGCTTTGAGCAATCATAGATTAGGGCAGCTGAGCAGATACCTCTAAAAATGTTGATTTCCATTCCCAACTGGGCAAAATTTTATCCCTGTGCTGTATGTGATGCTCAGGTGGAAGGAGCTGGTGGTTCCAACTTGCGTTAAATATGCGGTGTCACTCATGCTGATCTATGTCTGTGTTTGCATGTATGTGCATGTAACTGCATACAGCCCTGTTTACGTCCTCCATATGTTCTGTGCCTACTATGTAATCTCCACGTTGCAGGGATTGCTAACTTCCTTTTTAGTTGGAAGACTAAGGTTGCACTTTATGTGTTTTCTTTCTTTTTCTTTCCCTCCTTAGTACAAATCTAGTTGGCTGCAGAACCCAGAACGGAGATGTAAAGGAGTGGATAGATAGAAACATAGTTTATTTACCCCATGTAAGCAACCAGATCTATGCAGACCAGATATTCCAGCCTGAACTATATTAGTCAGTTAATTTCTTTATGGATAAAGGTATTCAGCCACATGGCAGATAAGTGTATATTAATGGTAATGATCAGGGGAGAGGCACCCTGAAAATGCCATCAGTGAGGAGAATGGGCTGATATCAGCTCTTTACTTCATCTTGTAACTAGCTGGAATCCTTGAAATGCTCATTAAACATGATGAAAAGAACGAACATCATAATCAACTCATTGAATGTTTATCAAAAGCCATTTAAGACCTAAGATCTGTACATACTCTGTTGGTCTTATCACTATTCCAGTTTGTCAGAAAAAAAATACATTTTGCCCCTTGGAAGATGTAAATATTCGGTCTACCAACTGCTACAATTTATTTTCAAATAAAACACTGGACCAGATTCACTCATATGTTCCAGAAGCTATGCTGCAGGAACAGGAACAGTAAGCATTATATAACTCATTATTTAGACAATGTTTATTGCCGCTCTGCATCACCAGAACAGTAGAAGGCCGTCTTTAACTATTTTCTTACTTACTTTCTAAAAATAGTTAAAAACCCCACTATAACTCTGAGGTCAGTTGCTAATACCTCTTTAAAGTTTAGCATAATGTAAATTATTTTACATAATGTGCAGCTGTTTCTATTAATCTGGTAGCAGCTGGTGTATCTACTGCTATTTGAAAATCGTTCCTTGGTCATATATTTCCTAATGGGAAACATTTGTTGGACATGGAAAATTGGTCATATTGAATGAAGTTCTGAAAAGCTAAAATGCATTGTCTTTTAAATGTTTCATGGGTTTTATTTTGAATGTATTGCTTTATTTTGTGCTGTCACGTTGAAGTCAGATGTTTAAATGATATTATACTGTAGCCAAAGTGACACTTGAGACATCATGTATCAGATCAGGCTATTTTAGTACTGGCTGGGATGAAAAATCTCAAAATGACTTACAAATACCAGTTCTGTTTCTCGTCCATCTCTGCCTGTTGAGTCCTTTTTCATCTGACTCAACACACTTCAAGGACCCCATTCTATTATCAATGATTGCTGAGAAAGGTCGCTAGAATTTTGGGGGCATTTTGAAGCTCACAGAAACTATTACACAGGCACAGTAAAAACCTAAGTCTGCCCGCACTGAGTCAGATCAAAGGCCCGTTTAGCACAGAATGCTGTTTTCAGCAGTGGCTAAGAGTGGATGTTTGTAAGTAAATCTGATACTTCTGCTAAATACTCTCCAAACATCTAGCAGTTTGCAGCTCAGGGACTTCCTAGCCTGAATTAGTCTTTCCATAATTAATAACCTTCAACTGATTATGGATTTATTTTTTTTTTTTAATTCAAAAACTTGTTCATGAAACTTCATCCTCACCAATTTTGGCATCCACAAAAACATGTGGCAAGGAGTTCCTCAGCTTAACCATGTGTTTTATGGTGATCTATTTCCTTCTCTGTGGTATTCAACTGTAATGTCTATTTGATGTTTGGTAGTTGATGAGTCATTGAAGGATCAGTTCCTAGGGTACATAATCAATATGCTAAGGTTTTTTATCTTTCTTTTTTTCTGTTTTAAGTTATCCATGACAGGTGTAGAATAAGGTATCATATCCATTAAAAAAAAGACCCAACAAAATGAAAGCATTGCATGAAAGTTGCTTTGTACAAGACACTCTACATATAAGAGCTTGGGCTCTGCGTTGACACAGAACAGCATTTGTCCTTATCCATATTTGCTAGCCAAATACACCAGCTCCAGATGAGAGATCCCTAATTAGACAGCAGCAGTGCTTCTGCTGGTTAGTAGGGAGCTGAACCGTTGTGTGCTGAAGCCAATGGGAAGATCGCTTTCGAATTCAGTGAATTCAGTCAGGTCTTCAGCAATAATTTCTGTTTCTTGCAGAAATATATACCTGTTCTTGCTGTATCTAAACTGAATGATTTTGCAGGCAAGTGTGCTATGCGGTTTCATATGTGGCACTTGTGCACATGAAGTGACGTGTCATGTGTGAGTTGCAGATCTTTTTTGAAGTACAGCTGTATCAATAAAACTGGCACCACATGACTCTTTTCACATTGCATGGGCCAAAACCTAGCAAAAGAAGATTTATTACAAATACAAGGAAAATAGCCAAGACCTTTTTGGCCCTTAGGATATTTGGTAGTGTTTTCAAATCCCTTGTAAAGTCACTTAATCAAAATGCATAAAGCATTAGAGTACATCAGTAAGGACAGGCCTCGGCCTCAGCAGACGGGGACTTATTTTCCACCTTTCATTTCTGTGAATCTGTTGAAAAGTAATTATTCCCTCTGTACTTTCTGTATAGGGCTGTGGAAAGACCTAGCTGTGTGATGACAACCAGCTGTGGGTCATCAAAATAATACATTCAGTAAAGCATCTATGGTAACTGGACTGGGCAGACACCAGCCTATTTTGCATCAGACTGACTGCCCAAAATAATATAGGTGGTTTGTTAGATCCTTCTCTCTGCGGTTCTTATACCAAGTTTCATCCGGTGTGCACCTGCAAGGTATCCTCTTTAGAAAGGACTTGATCCACAGGACGGTTCACCTCTGTGTCTGAATTTGAAATAAATTATTTAAGAAAAAAAAAGTGAAAAGTCTGAATTGATAAAATAAAAAACTTCCTCAAAGAAAGATGTGGTGAAAAGTTTTGGCAGCCTTTAGCTTTGGTAAAAATAGTGTCAGGTAAGCAGTTTGTTGCAGAAGATGGTCTCCCTGCTGTCAGTAATTCTGCAGTGACTTGGGCACTCTGCTCTAGGGAAAACGCCTTTATGTCAGGAAAGGTTTCAGACCACAGATATCAGGAAAAGGACGTTTCAAGGGAGGTGTCTCTGAACAGCCCTAGGCATTATGAAGTTTGAAGATCATTGCTGCTACTTTCATTGGAATTTGGAGGCAGGGGATTTCTCTCCCAGGGTTAAGGCAGATGTTAATCCATAAGGGACCTAAATACAGGCCTTATGGCAGCCACATTTCTGTGTAGGTATTTCCAGAAGAGGCAGAGTGGTATAGCAATGAAATGACTATATGGTGTGTTCGCCTTCCAGACTTTCCAAAGGAAAGGAGCAATATCTCCTTCTCTTCCCTTTAGTTTTCCTGCAGGGAGCTCATCAGAAACACAACATTGGGCACACTCTACACTGGAGAGCTATCCATGTGGACTACTTCTGTGGGAGCCAGCTGGGTTTCTGTAGTATTAGAGCTACATCTGCATAGCACTGTGCCTACGATTTGGACTTGCCAGCTTAGGGATTCAGTCCTATAGTGTTTTGAGGAAGACGATACAGCTGGATGGTGACAGTCATGGGAAAGGAAAAGTAGGACTGTCCTCTACTTCTTCCCCTAGGAATCAGAGATCACAGCAGAGAGGACTCATTCCAGTAGAGGGAGATCTGAGCCTATATTGTTTGTAAATTCCATGTATGCATTTTATTCTCAGAAATTTGAAGAAAGTCAAGGAAGAGCCAACAGCAAAACAGCCTTTTATCAGGCTCTGCAAAATTCTCTAGGAGGAGAAGACTCCAACTCATTCATTGAAGATGCAGCTACATGGTATTACTCCCTTGAACACTCAAATGATGATTATTCATCCTTTTCCAGGGCTTTGGAAAATGCCACCCGGTAAGAAACCCATTCTATTACAACTGTGTGATTGTGGTTAAGCAAGGTTTGTTTTGCTTATCTCAAGTCTGCATTTATATTCTGAAAAACATGAGAAATTCCTATGCAAATGAACAGAAAATGGGGAGTCTGATTTCATTTTCCATGAGGTTTCCAATGTCACTGGTAAACAGAAATTAAACTGACTCTTATGCCTTGTGAAAAGTTGAATTGTCTTTCCTGAACTGTATATTGGATTCAGACTCCTAATGTTTTTTGTGTACTCTTTCATGTCAAAGATGTCTTAGTTGTTTGAACACTCTGCATCAAGTCCTTCTTGAGTTCTTTCGTCCCTGTGACAGTAAAAGCAATAGACTGGCTTTTATTCACAAGCAGTCACCTAATTATACAGTTAGATACTTTTCCTAGTTTGTGCAAATTTAGAGAGTGGTCAAGTTTGAAAACTTTTATTTCAGCAATTACATTAATTTTAAAATTATGAAACCTGCAAAATATATTCCTTCACAATGTCAGGCTTTGTACAGGTGAGTGTCCCATGTAAAATGGTGAAGAGTTTGTGAATGGTCAGAAAAGTGGCTCTCAGTCCCATTCCGTGCATTACTAATCTCCATTTTACCTATGGCAGAAGAATCTCCTTAAGCTTATTCATATATATCCTTGACCCTTGTGTAATAATTTATGACAGTGTTTGTGTAATGTCACCCAATCTGCATTTTGTTCCCTTTGTGTATGGTTTCCCATGGTGAGACAAAGCAGAATCAGGCACTGGGAGGTTTCTGTAGGAATTCTCCTTGTGGGGGTGAAAGGAGAACACGCAATATCTGACTCCTGCCTTGTTTGATCCATCAGGACACACTACAGACTCAAGGTCTCTCCCAGCCACTTCTGAAGGAAAGAGTGATGAAATGTCAGCAGACACATGAGCAACTTACCTCCAGTATTACACTCCCTTACTTTGCATTGAAACATTGCAGGCAGGGACCCTTGGGAAGTGGAAGATGAGCAGTGGGCCATGTTCACACCACCTGGTGAATAGCTTCGACCCTTCACTGGGTATGGTGTCAGGTCTGGGCAACAGACAGTTTGAAGAGTTCATTGCCCTGTTGCACTAGGACTCCACAGTAGCTATGACACCTATGGCAGGCCATAGAGACTGGTGGATATCTTTATCTTGGGTCACATGATGGTTTGGTCTACAGGGAAGACTAGATTTTGCTCTCTCTCCCATGGGCAGCCAGTTTGCTTTAGCCAGTTACAGATCTTGAGCTGCAGCGGGGTGGGCCTGTTTTTCTGAAAGGAGGCAAACGGAGGGGAGATCTCCTTACCTCCTTTTTCCTGCCTCTGCGCAAACTTGGGGGCTGAATATTTAAGTGGAACAGATTTTCAGAAAAACTCTTTCTCTATTCCTTTCTCTGCTTCGTGAGCAGATTCATTATGAAAACTCTTTACATTTTTAAGTTGAAGTGTTTTATAAGGTGGTGGTTTGAGTCTAGTGTGCCCATCCAAGCTCTTTCACCTCTGCTCTGAACAAAGACATTACAGCTACAAGGTCCTGGTAGGTGTGCTCGCAGGGTTACAGCTTTCTGTCCCACCATGAGCCTGTCCATGAGCCCTTAGAGACATGATTTTCCTTTCAGTAGGTCTTCATCCTCCATCAGAATTTCAGGGCTTTGCTCCAGGTGAGCCTCAGGGAGCAGGAGATGAACAGGAGCCAAGATTCACTTGGAAACACCAGATCCAAGACAGCAGTGACCAAATCTGTTTGGGGAAGGTTTCTGGGTGGTCCAGGTGTGCCAATGCATTGAGGTCATGGAGTAAACAAGCCAGAAGGCTGTGGGTTGAGCTTTGTGCCATTTATTTGGTCTTGTACCGTGCCGCATTTGCTCTGCCTTGGAACCTGTCTCAGGGATAGGCCACCCATCACTGGGGCATCTGGGGCCACTGCATGCAGCACATGCAGAAGAGCTGTGGTTCATGGGCATTAAAGCCAGAACGCAATCTCTTTCCATCGCCACCATTACCCATGGGGCTGTAATTCTTCAGTCAGATCAGTAAGAATTTAAGCCATAATAAAACAGTGAAGGATTTAAAATTTAAGTCCTTCTTCCCATCCAGAGATACCTCCGTAAGGAGCTGTTATAACACAGGTCTGTTGCATTTGACCATCCACATTCAGCCCAGGGCTCAGCCTGGTGCAAACACTGACTTTTGCAAAGCTACAATGGCTAGCGCCCCGCTTGCTTCCAGCAGGAACGCAACACACAAACAGCCCCTCTGGCCCTCAGCCTGCGAGCACCCTGCAGCAGTCTCGTGGGCATAACGATTACCTGCGTTTTTACGATATGAGGCAGATGACTTGCCTAAGGAAAGAAGTGAATGGTTTAAAGAATCATTATGAGCAAGCAGAAGGATGACTAGTGAAACCAGGACTTCTAATGATAATCCTTTGCTTTAAACGCTTTGGAAATTACTCCAGCTAGATGAGAAAGGGAGTGAGACAGCAGTTACAGAATGACAGTCATGTACGTCAGCATCATGTACGTGGTGGAGGAAAGAGGGGTTTGGTTCTGGGTTTTTTGGTGTTTCATTGTTTGTTTTGTTCTGTTGGTTTTTGGGTTGGTTGGGGTTTTTTTGGTTAGTTTTCTTTTTTTTTTTTTGACAAAAAACTTTCTGCCAGCATAGATGTGTAACCCAAGAAAAGTTCTATGTCAGGAAGTTATAATTAATTGTGAAAGTTTTAACAGGATTTTAAAGTGTGAGAAAGCAACATAAGTGGTTGTTATAAACTACATACATTGTGCATATTTTGTGGCTTTAAAATATTTCCACTTTTAGAACCATTTTATCTGAATTTCTGTGGTATTTTTCCCAGGTATAAAATGAGTTTCATTTTAATTTTCTTTCCCTTTTTTCTTTCCTTTTTTTTTATTTTTTTTAGACTCTGGTATTCCGTGCCTGTAAGAAACAGCCATTTCATTTTTGCGGTTACTATTATTTCAATTTTTTTTTTTTACTTCCCCAGAATAACTGACTTTTTCCCCCATAGCACCAACTGAGAATCAGTTTTAAGTGGTGAAATATATCTCAAAGCATTTCTTGAGAGCTAATGCTATCCACAGACTCCCTAGTTTTCAAAGACCATCTGCTCCTCTTAAACCCCATGCTGGTAGGCATGTGAAGAACAGTAATTTTCATTTCATATGGGTGTTGTCAACCATAACTGTCAAAAAGCATTGTGGTCAGTCAACCCATAGCTTGTGGTCTCACAGAAGGGCTTAAAATAAACTCTGCTGAACAAAGATAGCTACCCAAACAGTGGCTTTCATAATCACACCGGTTAAATATAGCAACATGTTTTTATGCTTCTCTGACACTGTTCTTTCTTGCCACCAGGCATTCTTTTTTTTACCTACCAAGTTTGAAGGAGCAGCTACTGTTTCAGATTCACTAGACTGAGAATTGAAACCTCCCACTTCCGCAGCAGATACGTTTGTGTGTGCTCATGTAGCTACAGATATATAAGCACCCAACGAGTGTGCTGAGTCTTCAGGCACATATAGAATGAGAAGTGATGATATGTGTGTATATAATATTGCCTTGAGGAATCATAATGAGATATCTTCCAGTAAGGTGTCCTTTTTCTGCCTGCCCCTCTTGAATCGCTTGTGTTCGCCCCAGCTACTGCTTGCCCCACCT
This sequence comes from Phalacrocorax aristotelis, assembly GCF_949628215.1. Classification (NCBI taxonomy): domain Eukaryota; kingdom Metazoa; phylum Chordata; class Aves; order Suliformes; family Phalacrocoracidae; genus Phalacrocorax; species Phalacrocorax aristotelis. The sequence continues at coordinate 159,476,502 of NC_134277.1, forward strand.
TCCAGCCCCATCTCTTGAGGCAATGGAATCTAGCAAGTTTTGGACATATTTGCTTCACTCACAACTTTGTATTGCAGTACCTGGCAATAAATTGATCATTTAACTATCTCATTACACTCGCCTTGTCTAACCTTTCTCTCCCAGACATACTGCACCAGATATTCTGTATTGATGAGCCCTGCCAGAGGTCCTAATGGATATTTCCAAAAGCGCTCTCTTACTTCTAGCTCTGGAAACTCTACCCAAAAAAACCACACAGATACAAATGCAGAAGTGATGTTATTGATCCTTAACCCAGAAAATATATAAGTCCTTTTACTAGATTCTGTTGCAACCTACTGGTGCCAGAAGGAGTTTTATATTATTGCAAGCATGAGCCTCCATAAACTAGATTAAAATGGGATTGGATTTTTTGGCCAGGATACTCCTTATGTGTCTGATGTTGTTTCTTTAGTATCATTACCATTGTTCAAAACTCTATAAAACAGCAGTTTTAGTGAATTCTAAGCTGTGCTGACCTTATAGAGGGTGAATGTGGTTTCCCTCAGTGTACTTGAAGGCAGACATATGAGCTGTTTTGGAAGATTTAAAGAAGGCTATCAATATAGAAAGAGCCTGTTGATTGTGGGTTTTTTTTCTTTCCTTTTTTTGTTATGTGACTGTGCCTGTTTCCTGCTCCTCCTTTTTCATCAGTGACCAGTTTATCCTGTGTCCCATCATAAACATGGCCAGTCACTGGGCTGCTGCCTCCAGAGGAAATGTCTTCATGTACCACGTACCTGAGAGGTCCTCACAGAGCAGGTAAGGAGGTGCATTTTATTATGATTCTTGGATTTAGGGTTTGCAGAAACAGGGCTGGCTGGCTGGGCATCCTGTGGAGTCAATGGATAGATGTAGGTATGACCAGTTCAGATCAGCAAAGGAGCTTTTGGACTCTAATAGATTATTACTCTCTGTTGACTATACAGGAATGCTGTTTCTGAACTGAGGCACTTCAAGTTAGATATCTAAATTAAGTTTCCTTTTTCCAACTTACCTACCTTTGCCAGTTCTGAACAGCCTTTTAGTCATCTATTCTACATCTGATAAATCTCCCACAAAGAACCAGAATGTGGTCTAAGTCATAGGGAGCTTCAGCTCTCAAGGTAAATGGGGTAACATTTTCTAAGGACTCAACATTAATTTAACACTGCCCCCTTTTGAAGTGAATGCAGTTGTGCCTCAGTTACACTGACTGGACTTCAGTGTGGACAGGGTCTGGGATTTATTCCTTCCTGCTCCAGCGCTGTGAGTTGTGACCAGCCGACAGACTGTCTCATGGGAGGAAAAGTATTTTTGGACACAACCATTTGCAGACTCAGGGTCTGTGTCATCCTTCATGTTAGAAGCTTGCCTGAAATTTTTTTAGCAGGAGAAGCTGCATCTTATTTTACACAGAAGGGTCTAAATGCCAGTGGGAGATGCAAATGCCTTGTTCCCTTGGGCATAGAACAAGCTGGTAGTCAGAACCTGGTTTCATTTTAGACCCAGCCCCTCCCAGAGGTCGGGATGAGACACTGAGGTCTGCAGGCAGTGGTCAGCACTTTGTGCTGCTATGTGACATACCACAGTAGCTCCTGGTCCCTTGCTCTCAAAGGCTGAGTGATCAGAAACTGCAGTGACAGTAGCCCCTCCTGTCTCCTAGAACCACACATTCGGGCAGCAAGGCACACAGGGGTGCTTATCTTCTAGTTGTTTCCTTAGGAGGGAGCAGTGCTGGTCCCCTGCTCCCTGTACTGCCCCATACCTCTCTCCAAGCGACCCTTTCCTTTTTCTCGGCTTTTCTCCAAAAAAGCTCAGGGGAGGGCCAGCGGGTTCCTACTGGCACCACTTGATACTGTGAAGTTCCCTGTGAACTACACGGGTTATTTTTCCTTTCTTGATAGTGTAGTGAAAAAGCATTTGAAAGAAACCAGCCAAGATCTAGGTTACAGATGAAGGCCATTATGCTGCGGTAACATGGGCTCGCTTTCTTTTTAGCCAAGAAGAAGTTAATCCTCAGGGAGCCGTTATTTCGCTGGCAGCTCCAGCGGGAATGTTTGCAGTGCTCCGTTTGGCTACCGATAGGCTCAGATAAGTGACTTTTACAAGGCTCCAAATAGGCCCGAGCTATGGTATGCCAAAAATCCAGCCACACAGAAAGAAAAGATGTGTTCTCAAATTAGCTAGCAAGTTTTCTCTTGCTTTGGAGAATGATAGTGACCCAGACATCTATGATAAGATCTTATTTGCAAGTAGATGAAGTAGTGCTTATACAGCTTAGAGACATTCACTTTGAGGCAGTGATTTTGAACTGAGGAGAATTTTCTATCTAGCCCTATTTAAGATTTCTCTTGTGCTCTTGTTATTCTTCTCACACTCTTCAGCGCAGTAATAATCTACATAGCCCTTAGTTACACATTTTAATAATATTTATGTTGTCAGTGGTCTTCTAAGCTAATTACTTTAAATTTTAGTGCAAAACTTATTATTTTACTTTTTTCACAACCCTCTTTAAAAGAACAAACAAAACCAGTATGCTGTCTGAAACTTGGGGGAATGCAAGGCAGAGGCTCAGATGCCTTAGGGTAAGCTACTTGCAGGGAGAAATGGGCCCAAATTGGTTCACTGCATTTATATTCTTACTCCTTTCATATTTATTTATGTTTAAGTACCATTAAAATCAATGTTGTTCAGGTTGCAAAGGCAAGCAGTTAAACAGAAATTGCAGCATTTGTCTTGTCCGCGTACCAAAGGATCCCATTTGACACTATGACGGGACTATTTATGAAGTGATACCCTCATTTTCCCAAGGGACCCCACACTAGGTCCTTTGCTGTATATAGTGCGAGTCATTTGTTCCTAAATGACTTATTATTCATCCCAGTTTTACCAAGTGACCTCTCTCCCTCACCTTCCCTGCAGCATTCCCCCCTCTATATAGAATACCTGCATTGCCGGCTGTCCAGCAGCCTCACTGCATTCCAATGAAGTGATGCTGTTGTGGGTAGGACCTTCGCATGGGAGAGTGGCCTTAACTGCTGACTACTGTGAGAAACCATCAGTAATGTGAAACCAACAAAATGCAGTGTTTGGGAATATTATTGGCAATTTGCCCTACCAGATCAAAACCAATGATGTACATGAGACAGCCTTCAAGTAGAATATATAAACTAATCTTGGGGAAAGATCTGGCAGCCACGTCACCAGCTTCCAAGGGACTTCCCTAACCACTGGAGTAATGAGTCCTGCTGGTTCTCAAGTTCTTCTTTGAAAATTTTCACTCTTCTTAGGAGGAGGAGCAGAGGCAGATACTCTGCCAAGTAACCTACAGCTTAGGCTGGAAGGTAGGAGGTGTGGGTTTGAACTTGCTCAGCAGAAGTAAGAATTGAATCTGGGACCCTGCAAACACTCTGACTGTTAAATTCCTGAATAGAAAACCCTGTTACAGCCATGTCTTTGTGTTAATGAATGCAATAACCAACAGTAATTTTGCACATAGTAGGCACGTACAGGATATTCTGTGAGTACACATACTGGATCAGATCCCCCTCGGTGCATCGTAGCTGAAGGAACACCTCATCAGATATTCCCAATCACCCACAGGCATTTGATAGAACAATGATTTCTCAGCCTGTTTCATATTGAATCTCGTCTGCTGAAATATAGACCTTCACTTATAAACATGGAAACTGCCACAGTATTATGTCTATAGGGTAACATAAGATATAAGATAATGATTTTTTTGTCTTTGGTGTCTAAATTCTTCCTAAGATCTCATTTTACACAGCATATGGACCTTTCCCTCTTTGTGTTTGTCGTCTGGATCATAAAGATGATGATGATAATAATATAATTATATATTATCTATAGTAACTATTAACAGCCACCTCGCAGGGGTATTAGAAAGAGTACATTAAAATAATCTTGTGTTCAGATAACTGCAACAATGGAAGATTATTTACTCTTACATAAAATATTCTGGCTGAGGAAATAGCCATTCGCTAATTAAGATAAGGCACAGTATAGCAACACATTCTCCCTTTTCTACTCTGTCACCTCTCTCCTACTTTATGTACATCCCCTAAAATGTGTAACAGAACAGAGAGTTAAAATGCAGAGATGAAAAAGTGCTGGTATTTCCTCCTGTTTCACATGGAGCAGTCCCTTAATAACTCACAGCAAGATAAACAAGAGGGAGGGAGAAGTCAGCCAGTAAAGACAGACCCAACTGCAATGATGCAAAGTAGTCAAAAAGTTATTAAACAGAGAGGATTTTTTCCCAGAACAAGTCAATTAAGGAAAGTTTGTCTCACAACTGGATGTTTCTGAAATGTACACACATTCAAGCATGGGTGGATGCAGGGGTAGGATTAAAAAGGCCATGCTAAACTGATGTGTACGACATAGGTGGAAAATCACATAAAACCACAAACTGTCAATTTTCATATAGATGAATGGATTTTGCAGAGAGCAAACTAATATCTCCTTCCACGTGGTAGCATTCTCCCCAGCTTGGCATAACACCATGTCTGCTTTAGTCTTCAGTTCCTATTTGAATCAGGAGCAGGATGCATAGCCAACTCCCGCATTAATGATCTGTGGTAAAAATATATACATAACCCAGCTGCCGTATTTTCACTCTCTTTTTGGGAACACTTAGGTCTTGGAGTAAACATTTATTCTAAACAATGCAGGAGGAATGTGACTGCTCAGCATTGCCTAGGATTAGTGGGGAGGGCTGGAGTATAGCTTTAGTTACAGTAAAAAAATATGTGATAGAAGTGTGTTTTGACAAGGATAATATTATTAACTGTACAAAGATTTGCCTCGTTAACCCTTCAAGAGGTTTCTGGGTGATGTTTGCATATTATATGAAGTAGCACTGCTTGCCACGCCAGCATAATTTCCAAGTCACACTGTGGTGCCAAAGGTACTGTCTTAAAGACAGTGGATAAAAATCAGTGCTCTGCTCACTGAGGAGGCCAGATCATCGGCTGCAGCAGGATGGCAAAGCATCATTATTGTCATTGAAAGGGTCTAAACTGAGAGGCTCTATCTTATAGTCATTAACATCACAATAATAATTGTCACAAAAGCTTTTGTGAACTGCTGTGCACTGGACAGATTAATCCAAGGTTAATGAGCTGCTGTCTGTTTTGAGTCATTTTAGTTGGGGCTGTCTTTACCTCCTGACTACTCACTCTTGTGTACGTTGGTGTGAGTTGTTAAAAGACTGCTCTGTGCCAACATTCACATAGTTGGCTGGATTTCGGTGCGACTTTTTATGATTCCTGTAACTGAAGGCGAGAACTCCTGACTGATTAAAAAAAAATAAATATTTGTGTATAAACCCATTCAGATCTTGGAAATTAGCCATAAATATGCACAGACAAAGTACCAAGCTCAGAAAAAGCAGAAATCAGTTTTAAGTTAACCAAAATTCAGCTAAAAGATTCAGAAAAATACAAAGCAATTCTTGGAACTGCATGCACATGCACTGGGACAGGCCGTTCCCACGAAATGTAATCTAGAAGATAAGCACAAAGTCCATATATCTAGAGAGACCTTCCTTTGTGTTCTGGGGTCTTTGGATGGACATATCACCTTTTTAAGGCAACTCATCCATTCATTCGGCTCAGGAGTAGGCATACTGAACAAATGCACAGATTTCTCTCCCCCAAAGGCACACTCAGGTGTCAAAACGCCAATTACTAGGTTTTTAGTAGAGTAATTCCCTGACAAAATTCTGTAAATCTCTGTTATTTAGGAGTTCCGACAAGATGATAAAAGTGCTTTCTTCCTGCGTTAAGATCTATGATTTTTGCAATTAATATGAGCTTTCACGTTCTTGAATTTGTTATCTGGTACTTCAGTTTTATTTTCTTCAGTTAGCACAGCTATATCAAAGTAGAACATTGCGTGTATTGGGAGTAATCCAAGAGGAAAAAGGACAGCAAACGCCAGGATACTTTTGCAAGTCACATGTATCTATAGGTCTTTTTTGGTACAAAGGTGGATAAACTTGGCAGATTAATCCCATTAGGCATTAAGCTTTTTCCATATGTCCTGATTTTCCTGAAAATAAAAAGAAAGAAAAATGTAATCTGTTTTTCACATACTTCCCCCATTTCTCTGGCAGGACTTTGTATGAGGAGACACAATGAGCCAAATGCATCCCTAGAACTGCAGAGGTCACACCAGGCTCATTAAATTTCAGTAAATATCCAGCTATCCTTTGATTTTCTCTTCTCCCTGCAATCATGTAGTATTTCCTTTTCTAAGATGTGTGGTTATGTATATTTAAAAAAAATACTTTTGTTTATCATTGACATGAACATTTCAGTCCAGGCAAAGCGCAGTGTTGGTAGGCTGCTCCTCTCCCATGACATTGATGAGACAGTGCTTTGATCCTGCTCTGCAAATCTGCTGGTATTAATATGAAGTGAATGTAGACATGAGCAAACAACTGCATTTAGTATTTCCAATACTTCTTGCGAAAACTAATTTTAAATATATTGATTGAAAATAAACACAGAACGGGGCCGCAAGATCATGCAGGCAGTGGAATTTTATATATAAATCATACCCTCTTCTCCAGGGACACGGTTGTTATGAAATCCTATCTTGACTCAGATCAGCGGGAGATTTATCACCAACTTTATGAGTCTGGGTTTCACCTCTGCTGCTCAATCCAATCAGCATATAAGAGACCTCTTCTTACCAAAGCCAAGAGACAGTGGATAGACGTTTTGTTTTGTTTTCCTAGTGATAGGCCTGTCCTTGCCAATCGGATCCTGAACAGGGTCTCAAATATGAGGCTAGGAACTCAAAACCATGATCCCACCTCTAACATAGACCCTTTCGCAGAATTGTTAGAATGAGCAGCTATGCTCATAAAAGTTTATATTTAAAGAATTAGTGGTTTTCTTATCTCACAAATCCATCTAAGATTGTCAATATCTGCTAAGTTTAGTGACTAACAGGAGTTTGAGTACACTCTTTCATCTAAACTTCTCAGACAATCATTGTAGCTCAAACAAAATGATCAGATCTCTCTATTTCACCTTCTGAAGAGGCTGGGTTGCAATGCTCTAGCTGTACTGAACGGCTTGTGCAGGCATTGAAGAAGGAAGGAGTTGCCCAATAGACCATTTATGACTAATGATGCTACTGTCCCCAGTGTGATGAGGCTGGGAACTTAAGCCTCTGATATCATCTGCTTAGGTTTTTGAAAGGTCTAGCTTACTGGGCTGTGTAGCCTGGCTTCATATCACATAGGGTAATGGGAATCCTGGCCAATATCTCTAGGCAAAGCTGAGGGAGACTGAAGATCATTTGAGGTTCAGGGTTTTTCAGGCTGGGCTTTGAGAATTATGGCTGTTAGACTACATTTGTTCCACACTTATCATTCATTAAAAAAAGCTAACCAAAAAAACCAGAATGCCAAAACAGTATCCTTTGTGAAAAAGCGCATGCTTGTGTCATAAAATGGACATAGGATGAGTATATAAAATTGGTTAAAAAGAAGTATGAAGAAAATTGGCTAAAACTGTTTGCATGAATAAAGATAGAATGAATTTTGGACTGAAAAATATCAACTAAATTCCTTCCACATGCCATTTAAGATGTGGTGTCAGGTTCTTCAGTAGGTTTAAATTTCCATTTTTGTGGTTCTCCTGCCTAGTTATCAGCAAAAAAAATTTAAAGCACAAAAAGTGAAGTAAACTCCTGGCTTCCCATTAGTTTCTTCTTCTAGACCATATATATTAGAAAAGTACTCTGATTATAGTTACCTGTGCTTTATCAGAACTAACATATCTATCATTATTGGTCAATACAGATTGATAAATAAATATCCCTTCGGTACGTTCACTAATGACAAGCTGATTCTTCTTCAAGCTACTTTTTCATCCTGGACAATGTGCTGGTAACTCTGGCTGAACTCTAGCTAGAGTTATGTTTACCTTGTTATTTTAAAATTTAAATGATTGGATAGTAGTAAGTTTGGTATTTTGGTATTGTATAGGATGTCATCTGAATTTTGAGTTAATTTACATTGACTTTTCTGTGTGTGGAGTTTTAAAAAAGAACCAAAAACTGCATTAAGGCAACTAAGAATAGAAGCTATGACTCAAAAGCTTTTGAGATTTGTGAAATTGTTATATTAGGAAAGTAAGGACTGTTTTTAAATGAAAGAAAAAAAAGGAGAAGTGTTAGGCTATAGTCAGTCATTAATCATCGACATGAGTTTCTGGTATGAAATATTTAGCCAAATCTAGAAGAAGGACAAAGTTCACCGTGAGATATATGTCCTAATTTACAATGGATCACAGTGTGAGGTCTCTGCAGCCCCAGCTTTAAGTTGTGCGTTCAGTCTTAGTGTAGAATAGCATGGTGGTCTGCCAGATCATATTCTTCTGTTCTGGCTGCCATGATTATAGGCAGTCATTAATGACAATTCCATTTGGCAAAGAAAATTTTTGAGGATTTCTGTGTTGGGTATTTTTGTTGTTGTTGTTTGCTTTTTTTTTTTTTTGTTTACTGTTCCAAAAGCTTGAGGTTAAGATATTCACTTCAACTGTTGGAAATCTGGATTTACATCTATGCTCTGTTTGATTTGGAACGTGAATTTGAATGAAATCAACCATAACCTGGGTATTTTTGTTCTAAAATCTGAACTTCTCATCTTTTACTCTTCCCTGTTGAAGCCGTTCTTTGTACGTAAAAGTAGCCACAGATCTATAGAGAGAGCAGTAGAGTAATTGATGATTAAAAAATCCCTTTCTGTCTTTCTTACTTGGAAACATTTAAATGGAAACTCACTCTCAGGCTAAGGAAAATCTTCTCAGAACCAATATCTTACCAATTAAATGAGTTGGCACTTCATAATGAAAACTCCCAGCAAGTCATATTTCAGGGTCTGCTGTTAAATTGTTGGCTATGAATGTCACAAAGTTTCTGATTTTACTACCTGTTTTTCTGCAAACTGGATAACTAAACTCCGGTAGTGCCTCCTTCTGAAGTGAAATAAAAATTCTCCAAAGGGAGCTCACTTCAGTTTGAACAAAGTGGTAGGGTCTGGTTCCTAGCTTCCCTGTGGCTCAATTTACCAGTCCGTCACATTGTCACATAAGAAGAGCTGTGAATCTGTTTCTAAAAATGTTGACATCTTAAAAAGGTATACACAGAAGATATGAAACAATGCCTTTGCATGAAGTACTACTCTTGTGAAGTCACCAAAGCCAAGATTTCATCCTTACACATAACTACTTTCACAGTTATTATTAAAATAACAATCTGTTCATTGAAAAGAGACTTCTGTAGGGGAAGTTAGTTGCTATTAGTTTGTCTTCACAGAATCACAGAATGGCAGGGGTTGGAAGGGACCTCTGGAGATCATCTCGTCCAACCCCCCTGCTTAAGCAGGCACACCCAGAGCAGGGGGCACAGGAATGCATCCAGGCAGGGTTTGAATGTCCCCAGGGAAGGGACTCCACAGCCTCCCTGGGCAGCCTGTGCCCCTGCTCTGGCACCTGCACAGGAAAGGAGTTTTTTCTCACGTTTAGCTGGAACTTCCTGTGTTCCAGCTTGTGCCCATTGACCCTTGGCCTGTCATTGGGCACTATTGAAAAGAGCCCAGTCCCATCATCCTGACACCCACCCTTCAGATATTTATAGCTATTGATGAAATCCCGCCTCAGTCTTCTCTAGGCTGAACAAACCCAGGTCTCTCAGCCTTTCCTCATAAGGGAGATGCTCCAGCGCCCTGATCACCTTTGTAGCTCTCCGCTGGACTTGCTCAAGCAGTTCCATGTCCTTCTTAAACTGTGGGGCCCAGAACCAGACACAGCACTCCAAATGTGGTCTCACTAGGGCAGAGTAGAGGGGGAGGATAACCTCCCTCGGCCTGCTGGCCACACTCCTTTTAATGCATCCCAGGATACCATTGGCCTTCTTGGCCACAAGGACACATTGTTGGCTCACGGTCAACTTGTCCACCAGCACTCCCAGGTCCTTCTCAACAGACCTGCTTTCCAGTAGTTCAACCCCCAGCCTGGACTGATGCCTGGGGTTGTTCCTCCCCAGGTGCTCTTTCATGAGGTTCCCCTCATCCCAGCTCTCCAGCCTGTCCAGGTCAAAAAACATGTAAAAAACATTTTAAAAATCCCTTTTGCCATTGTCTCTGCAGTTCTCCCCTTTTGTCAAACTGTCTTCTGAAGTCCACCAGTTGCTGGGCACTGCATTTCCCCATTTAGAGTTGATGTTGTTGAGTGACCTATGGGACTGTGGGGTTTCAGAAGTGCAGTCTGGAGCAGCTCAGCAAAGAAAAACCTCCCTGTAGACCTAGCATCAGTGTACAACAGCAAGGCTGTTTGTGCTTGTCTGTCACTCCTCTCTTTCTCTCACTCCACTTTTCTTCCAGTGCAAACAGTATCACTAGCTGGTGCTACCTTGAGTATTCTCAGAGCTCCTACAAGACCCCAGAATCCTTGTTTGGTTGTTTCTGGCCATTTTGCCGTCCCCTCTGGCAGTAATGGATGAATGTTCAGCATTTAAGGGAGGAGGCAGAAATGTTCCCCTAATATTTTCCATATAGCTGCCATCTAGATGTTTCACAACTGTCTTTCCTGCTGTTCTGTGCAAGTATATATGTGCCTCTCTCCCCTCTTAGCCTTATGTTTTCTTTCTCATCCTCTTACTACAGACACACGCTGGCCAAGGTGTGGTAGCATCAGCCAGAAATATTGAAAGCATCCCATGAAATTGTAGTGTTTTGTACCACTTTATGTCTTTGTATTAACTCCATTACAGTTGCACAAATAATTTCAATCCTAATAAATTATCTGTTTAGGAGTTTGCTGAATTTTAGTCTGGGTTGTGACCTTAACAGATTTCACCTGTGGAAACAGGGCTGAGAACACAGTCTCATTTGGGGGAAAACCCTCAGTCCCAGGTCACTTGTTTTAGATTTAGAGGAAAGGTCACCTCTGCTGTGCCTTCCCTAAATGGGTACGCTTGTCTTTTCATTGCATCTTAACTAATTTCATATCCTCTATTCTATTGAAAAGTGACTATTGAAAAGAAAATAAGTCCTTTAAGTATATAGTACCTTTGCTTCAATACTGACACTAAACATTGCTGTAATATAGTGGGCCAAGCAAATTATTTTTAAAGCAAAATTATTAAACTATGATCTTGCTTAATCCTTCTATAAACATTTGGGGAAGAAAAATATGCTTTAATCTTGTTTCAGTTCTACATTTTTTTGGTGAATAATCTGTGAATAATTCACTTTCCAGATGCAAAGTATTACTGAGGTATTATGATAAGACTAAGGAAAATACATCCAAAGATGTATTTCATTTAGAGTTGTGTGTTTTTCAAAATAGAGGCTTTGGTGCCACCACTCATAAATTGTAAAGGAGTCATGCTTTCAGTCCACCTGTCTATATTGTTTTGAACTACAAGCCTTGTTCCATTAAAGGCAGTGTCAGGGTCGTATCAATGCTGCTGCATTTCATGTCCAATAATAAAGCAGTTTCAGTTGTGCCACCTTTCGACAACCACCTCTGCAGCTACTGCAGATGAAATCTTGCTGAGTGGATCTGGGATTTGTTTGTCCTAGCCTCAGAGACATCTGTTCCTTCTCCCAGGTCCCCTGACGCTGTCTGCCTTCATGCAGCATTTAACCAAGTCAATAAGACCTTTGTCTAAACGTGGGATACAGAAAGTGCCATTGGGCTCCATACCAGAAATGCCTCCTTCTGAGCTGTGGTTCAAAGCTATGTGTTGAGCATAGTTTAGTTATAATTTTATTAGTAGAAATTGTCCTCTGTTCTTCTGCAAGACTTGAATGTATTGAGTTGTGTAACATTTGCTACAAGTGTTGTCTTGGCTGGCGAGTCTTTTTTCTGAATTGTTTATTATATGAAAGTAAACAACAATTATTCTTTTTCAAATCTGATCTAGGTGATTATCTCAAGCTGTTTTGACTTGACTGTCACATAAAACCTGGAGAGAACAGACTGTATGAACCAAAACCACCCATCCAGCAGAGAAATTAGATTAAAACTACGTCTAAGAGAAATCTTCATAAACATCTCCGATTACATCTTTCCCTATCCAAAGATTTGGGGCAGAATACTGGCTGCAATGAAGTCAATGGAAAAACTCCAATTGCCCTTAAGAAAGGCCAGGATTTTATTCCAAATCTGTGAAATAAACCATAATTAACCTTCCATCATGGCTGCCAGATTCCATGTCACCACTTGCTTCCACTTTTTGAATTTAATTTTAGTGAAAATCTGTACAAAACTTAAGAGGCTTTTAAGGAATAGCCAAGTGCCTTTCTCCCTCTATTACTTTCTCGTATATGCCCAGTTAGTTTAGAAAATATGCCCTGCTATCTCCCACAATTTCATCTTGTAACAAATGTTAAAGACCCTACATTAACTTAATGGCAAATTCTCCTTGTTATTGCTTGCTCTTCTTTTATGCTCTGATTTGAAGAAATCCCCACAGCTCACCGCACTCTAATTAATGGTCGTTAATTATTTAAAACTTTGCTTTATACTCTGAATTAAATTAGCTTCCTTTCTCCCCCAAATAAATACATGATGATTTTAATTTTCTTTACATAAATATTTTTTTAGGTCAGGTCAGGAGCTCTTGCTGGATGTTCAGTATGTATTTGGACTGCCATTCTACCTGAAATATGAAAAACAGTTTACTCTGGAAGAAAAGAGCCTTTCCTTGCAAATTATGCAGTATATCTCCAATTTTCTAAACTCTGGGTAAGTATGTGACATTTAAGAATTGCTATGATTGGGGAGGGTGCAAGGAGTAGAGGGAATGGAGTCCAGATCCTGCCCTCACTCAAGTAGACTCAATTTCCTCTAGCAATTTGTAATCCTACAGAGGGGGCTTTGGACAACACTATTGGAAAGTCATGGCCAAGTTGTCAGTTAGATACCAAAGATTTGTAGTCTGACACTTAGCTAGAAGTAATAGGAATTTTATTTCTGTGGAGCACCTGTGAATTCTACTTAAATATATATATATGGGGGCTACAAAGGTCTTGGTGTTGTTTCCAGAGCTTGGTTCTGGGACCCCAGATCTGAAGGGTCTTGGCTAAGAGCTCCCTTATTCCCAGAAGAAAAGGGAAAGCACATGAAGACAGTGCATCCTTTACCAACTACCCTGCGAATAATCTTCAGCATCATGTGCTGTGGCCGTGCTCAGGAATGAGGAGTAGCTCTGGAAACCTAGTGTGGGAACTGTGACTTTATGTGCTTTTTAGAGAACCTTGGGTTGCTTTGGGACTGAGGCCTGTTGAGGGTGTTCATGAGCCTGTGTCTATACAGGTTCTGTGTACTGTTCCCTAGGAAGTGAACCAGACAAGTTACTCTCCGGTGAGACACTGTGAACGATTCACCAGTCTGGACTGAATTTGAACCCTACTGGTCAGAGGGACGGGATACACATTTCCTAGACCTAGCCGATCTCCTGCATTTTACTGCTTATATCATTATTTTCTAATAATCCTTTCACTTCTTCCCTTAGAAATCCAAACTACCCTCACAGTTTCTCAAGAAGAATATCAGGGGTGCTGCCCCCCTGGCCTATGTATCTGCCAAATGATGATGGTGATAACTACAAGGAGTTCACTGTTTCCTTGCCAACTCTTAAAGGATTGAAAAAAGCAGACTGTTCCTTTTGGTCTGATTATATCGGAAGACTGAAAGCATCCACAGGTGAGCAGAATGTTTTCTTTTGTTAAATAAAACCTAAATTCTCTGCTTAATGTTTCCCTCTGTCTGTGGTCTTGTTAATATTATAGTTATATCAGCGTACAAAAGTACTTTTCACAAATGAAACATCTTGCACTGTCCAGCGTATATGGTTGAGACTCTCCTGATGCAACACTAAACAAATTTATTTTAGAGCAGACAGTATGCAATAAAGTGTCATTGTCCTGGAGTTAGAGATAGAGAAATCTTCCTGCAGTGATGACAGAAGATATGATGAAGCTATATCTTCTAATAGTTTGCTCTCTATTTGCAGTCATAATACAGACTTTAACTAAACTGGAAGTGGCCTCTTTTGTCTACTGGAAGCACCTAACACGAGAATGTTGAGATTCATATGGCTTAGGAGGAGCACAATAACTTCTATCCACTGTGAAGTTGCAACAGAAGCTTTAGATATATCTCAACATGGATCCTGCTTGCTTTGACTTCACACTAGATAGTTTCTTTGGGTTTTTTAAGAACTGTGCTGGCTATACCCCTTGTATTCCTCCTTTGTCTCCATAAATCTCCATGCAGCTGTGAGATTCCTTCAATTTTTTTCTTGCTTCTTAGAACAGTAAGACCAACTCTGCTGAGATTTTGATCTGCTGCTCTGCCCTGAGTGCACAATTTATTCTGGTAAATAAACTGCCCTTCATGTTTGTGTATGTTGTAAATAAATTTGGATAGCCTCAAGAAAAGCAAACAAAACCATCCCTTTTTGGCAGGCTGAGATGTTTTGAGTTATTCTTGGAGGCCTGCAAGCTTACAAGTGTTTTTTATGTCCTAAGGACTTATCTTCACAGTGAACACAGTCCAGGCCCTTTCTGCTTTGGAGGGCAGTTGCATTTCTGGGAACAAAATGTACTCTCCAAGACACTGAGGTACCTAGGCTATCTATGCCTGACAGACCACCTCCAATGGACTGGTTTAAGTGACTGTAGTTTCTCAGAACTGTCAGATTGGTGGTTTAGACACATACACAAAGCAACAATGCTTTTGTTCAAGAGATACCTTGAATCTTTACTCATGGTCTTTCTTCAAAGGTGGACTCAAGATTTTTCTGTAGGCCTTTTCTTCAGTTTCTTGGTATCCCTCTACCTCTTTCAAATTCAGAGGGGATATTTTGATCTCTCTGATGGCTTTCTGCTGGTTGAGATATTCCTAATTTGCAAAGCTTGATTCTGATGTTTAAGTAGTCCTGCATATAGCTTCTAGATCTTTCAGGGCTTTCTCTGGCAGCATTGTGGCTGTGTAACGCCAGACTGAGTAGAAGGCACAGCTCTGGCAGAATGTGGTGCTGACTGAGCACCACGGACAGAGGCTACTCCCAGCATTTACAGAAAATCCTGAAAAAAGGTGGGAAAATATCTACCAGGGCAGATTGGTTTGAGATTAAGAAGATTTAAAACCATCCAAACTGGCATAAGAACACAACATTTGCGTATGTGTCAGGCCAACAGTCTGCTGAGCAAAATATCCTGTCCTCGTCAGTGGCCAAAACCAAATACTTGAATGTTAAAAATTGAGTGAGGGAGAGAAAAACACACTGAAAGGGATCACAAAGATAAGTCAAATATTTGAAAACAAGTCACACACTGTGAAATTTATGGAGTATAGGCTGTCAAGGAGAAGGTTTAAAAAATACATGTCAACATGTTATTCTGCAAGCAGAAGTGAGTACACCCTGCCTGCTCTTCAAGCCAGTATTTGCTTGGCCTCAGCACCATGGTAATGCAGTTACACAGTTCACTGCTACTAAATTCCATCTCATAGCAATGTTGACTTGTTACCTTGCTTTGATAGTCATCTTTAATCTTATCTCACCCTGGAATACTGAAACTTCTCATATAACTTCTACTTAAATAGGAGTCACACTGAACCCCTTTTTGCTCAGACCTCAGCATGGGATGGTAGCTTACAGAGACTCCTGCTGTGGGTGTCTTGCTAACAATCTGAGCCCAAGTCCTTGTGAAAAAAGATTCATTATGTTCATCTGTTCAGCTAGAAGGACTGTATGAACTTCAGATGTTGATGGCTGAACACCCTCAATTTCCTTTCAAGAGGAGGTTGTGCTGAAATTCATGCCAAAGCAGTGTCAGTCCATCAGTACATGTCCATTACTTGCATTTCTCCCAAAAATCACATTCTGCAAGCGTAGACAGTGAGGCTGTAGATTGTATTCAGTCCAAAGAAAAGAAATCTTTTTGGTTGGTTTCTTTTTTAAGTCCCTAAGCATTGTGTTGCTGCTTGGTTTGTGTGCCTTCCTGCACCAGAGGTAGGTTGCTGCCCCTGCCTTCAGAGCTGAAGCACTGCACCTCTGTTGTTACCTGACTGCTCCAGACTCTTTTCCTGGAGTGCTGCTAAGCTGTAATATGGGACCCTGGCATGATGTTGGATGCTAGATTTGAGAAAGCAATGCTTCAAACAATTTTTGGGTGATGTACCTTGCACTCCATCCTGAGGGGGAACTATTTGTCAGTCAATTATCGTGAGTTCCGATCTACCACATAGTTAGTGGAAAAAAGAGCAGTTTACTGTCTTTCAGTAATTATAAACCTTCATGATAGTGTTTTTGGATTGTATGATCCACTGTTCATTCTGACTGCTGAGTCTCAGTTGTTGTGGGCTGCAATTTCTCATCTCATGCCAAGTAGATGGAGTTTACGAGTGTGTCAGCAAGATCTATAAACAAAAAGAAAAAAATCAGCATATTTCAGTAAAATGAAGAACTGGACAAACCAGTGATCATAAAATCTAACTGCAACTAGCTTTTCAAAATTTTTTTCTTCATCCTTTGTTTACTGCCATGTGAAATGTCTTGACTTAGAAATGTGAAAACAGGGATAACTAAAGGCTCAAGGCTCAATATCTTAGACCCTAGGTCTCAGTCCAACAGAAAACAGTTACTACTAAAGTAATAAATTTTAGTTTCTGGAATAAAGCCTCCCATATTTAGAATCTCTTGTGCAGCTGGAGTTACAAGTCTTTTAGGTTCTTCACTGCTGGATCTAGAAGCTGTTGTGTATATATCCAGCGTAACTGTTACCTGTAGCTTTCCTTCCATTTAGTAAAAATATGATCCAAGCTGAAGTGTATGTTCCATTTTGAGATCAGATGAGCTATAGATCTGTTAAAGTTTTGTTTGAAATCCATTTGTAAAGTTGGCATTTTGGGGGACAGTTTACCTGGGGAATTATGAAAGTGATGGTGCTTGAAAAGGTTTGGATTTAGTAAATGGAGTTCCTACGGTTGCACATCAAAGACATACTTTATATTCTGCATCATGCTGGTTTCCATGGGAAACATCAAAATGAGAAACAAGAAGAGTGGCCATTGTGGAAAAAAGCTCTGGATGGCTTTTTCCAGGATATGTGTTAGCAACTTGAAATTCAGTTAAAAACAGGAGGTCCAGAATGTTTATGCATATTCAGGCAGTATGTCTGAGTGCTAAAACTCCCTTTGCATAGTGCGGTGGACTGCGATGGATAACAGTGAGTCCCTTTATAAGGGGCCTCTCACTGCATCCTAAACAGGTAACCTTGGATCTGGTCTACATCTCTTACTCATCTAACTGATATCTAAACAGAACTAGCCCTCGTAAAATAAGTTCCTCTGTAAGCAGTGTTGCAAGTGGGGAGGAGGAGATACCTTTAGTGTCTCCAAAGTGAAATCTTGTCTGCCTAACTCATGTGCCTAAATTTAGACATTTAAACATACTTTATGTGTCCAAGTTAGCCAGACTGGACAACACCTGTGGAAAATTCAACAGCTAGCAAAGCTGAAGACTTCTCCATTAGCTCTGAGACACCATGTGTAACCACACACGAGTCCAAATAAAGCAACAGGGTTCATAGTCCAGACTTGAATCAAAACTGAACTAGCGATGTTGTGGTTAGCATTCACCTCTTACCCATTCTATTCACACCTTCTTTTTGGAAATCTCCACTAGAAAACAGGTTCCTTTAGTATGAGGGACATCTGTGCAATGATGAGAGCGCTCTGGGTAGGATACATTAAATAAACACCATCAGTACACTTTATGGCAAAGTTTGGTCTCGTTGAGGCAACTGCACTTCTGAAACAGGGTGGAAGACTGAAAGCACAGAATGTAAAGAATAAGGAAGAAAAGATCTATTAGAGGTGGGTGTTTGAGGCTTTATGTATTCCAGGCAGACAAAAAATTAATGCTCCTCACACTTCCTGCCTGGCAGGTAAATGTCAGGAGATAACACAAAAAAGAGAGGTCTTGCACAGATGGAGAGTAAACTATTTTGCATTGCAGTGGCAGTCATTTAAAGCATGCTGGAAACATGATCATTAATTACCATTAGGTGATCTGTCATTACCTTAAAGCATTTTGCAAATGGACTGCAAACTGAGAAAAATAGCTTCCTGAACACTTATAGCTGCATAAAAAGGCTCTTAAGTATCATTGACATTGGCATTCTAGCTTGCTGCACCAAAGATACGGCATTTATTTTAATCTTAATTATATTGTCTTTTCAGGAAGTGCAAGTAATGGAGAGCTACCTGCAGAAAACAGCCCTACTAAAGCTCCCAGTGAAGGACTTACCTCCCAGAAAAGCCAACCGCTAGGAGACAAGGTGCCTTACAGCAGATAGAAAGTCACAGCACTATTGGAGGGGTTTGTCACACTATTGTACACCCATACAACCATGTCACACCAGATGAATAAGTTGTTTCCTTTAGTTAACTTTCTGAATAAGTAAAGCAGACCTTTCAAGAAAGTAGTTTTTCAAGAAAATTGTTGAATATGGCACAAAATAAGCCCTACAGCTACTATTTTAGGTCAAAAGAAACTGTAATTAGAAAAATGAAGTATCAATAAAAACTGCAAAAAACCAAACAACAGTACTTGGACTTTGTTTCTTTCAAGCACCCAAACGCCCACACATTGTAGTACCAGCAGCCAGAAAAGGACGTACATTGAAACTCTGAGAAGTCCCTCAGCTGATGAGGCTTAAATTTGCGTATGAGATTCAACAAGGCCAAGTGCCGGGTCCTGCACTTGGGTCACAACAACCCCATGCAACACTACAGGCTTGGGGAGAAGTGGCTGGAGAGCTGCCTGGAGGAAAAGGGCGTGAGGGTGTTGGTTGACAGCCGGCTGAGCATGAGCCAGCAGTGTGCCCAGGAGGCCAAGAAGGCCAACAGCATCCTGGCTTGTATCAGGAATAGTGTGGCCAACAGGAGCAGGGCAGTGATTGTGCCCCTGTGCTCAGCACTGGTGAGGCCGCACCTCGAATACTGTGTTCAGTTTTGGGCCCCTCAGTACAAGGACACTGAGGTGCTGGAGCGTGTCCAGAGAAGGGCAACAGAGTTGGTGAAGGGTCTGGAGAACAAGTCTTATGAAGAGAGGTTGAGGGAACTGGAGTTGTTTAGCCTGGAGAAAAGGAGGCTGAGGGGAGACCTTATCGCTCCTTACAACTACATGAAAGGAGGTTGTAGCGAGGTGGGGATTGGTCTCTTCTCCCAGGTAACAAGTGATAGGATGAGAGGAAATGATTGGATATTAGGAAAAATTTCTTCACCAAAAGGGTTGTCAAACATTGGAACAGGCTGCCCAGGGAAGTGGTTGAGTCACTGTCCCTGGAGGTATTTAAAAGAAGGGTAGATGTGGTGCTTGAGGGTATGGTTTAGTGGTGGACTTGGCAGTGATAGGTTAGCGGTTGGAGTCAATGATCTTAAGGGTCTTTTCCAACATTAACGATTCTATGATTCTATGTTATATCTGTCTTGTTCTTTTTTGTTACTTACCCTATCACAATCCTATCCTATCACGGCTGATAGGAGTGGGAGCCTGGTCTGGCATTCTGGAGGATATTAAAAAGCTTCAAAATGGGAAAGGGTTGGATCCCTGAAGAATGATGTAAGGAGGGAACCAGGAGTGTGCACTGAGTGTGCTCACATGAAGTCAGGCACATGCACATGCTTTAGTCCTTTCATGATCATCCATGAAAATATGTATAAGACCATGTTGGCACAACACACAACAGAAATAATACAAAGCAGAAGTTAGTTAAAGCTTAGAATATGCTGTCCTTGGAACATATATCTTTTGTAAGGAGAAGTGAGATACAGAATAGTTTTGGAAATGTAAGGAAAAGTGCATCATAGGGTATTTCTAATGGCTCTGAGGGTAGTTTGGGTTAGGTTGTTAAATCGTTGTTGGGATCATTTGGCAATAGATAATTCTGGGTTGTCAGTATATCACACATATGTTGCCGATACTTGAGAACAAAAAGTAAAATCAAGGCTGCCCTGAAGTTAATAGCAAAATTTCCACTGATTTTGATAGGACCCAAATTTCTTGTGCAGTGTTGAAATGATTTAATACAACAACTCATAAGGTTTTGTTTGCTGCTTGGGACCTTTGCCAATGCATGAGCAGTTACTGCTGCCTGCCATGTGTCCAGGTTTCCAAAGATTTTGTGTAGCTGGAAGAAAAACTGTGTAACACCATAATTCTTGTACTTACATCCTGTTCAATAAACAATAAAAAGAACAGAAAAAATCAAGAAGCTTGTTAACTGGTTAAATATAAAAAAAGTAAAGATGGAAGAATCATACTGTTTTCCATCTTTATCTTTACCTATGCTAGCTAACTGGTAAAGATAAAAAGAAAAGATGTAAGAACTTTTTAAAAAGCCCAGATCTTAATCATGTAGCTTTCTTTGCAGCAGTTGTGATTCCTTGGCCAAGACTGGGTTTACTTTTTCATCTTTAGAGACTGCTCCTGGAAATCAATGTCTAAGAGATTCTGTTTAAAACTTAATGCAGCCTGCCAAAACCTCTTATTTTAATAACAGCTATGATTTTACATGTGTCCACATATGTAGACAGTCATGCACGTATCTCTAGCCCTGGGAAGAACTAAAGCTCAGCTACAGTATTTCATATTCATTTAACAGTGAGTTGGTTTAAAGAAATGTGCATTTCTATAGCTCTGTCAACTGATTTCCAGGTGAATTTCCAATTCCAATTTCCAGGGACCTCCTGATCCTCCTTAGTTTGACCTTAATAGCCCTGTGAATGCTTATTATTTTATATATATATATATATATATGCAAGTGTGTATATATATAAAATTTTCAGCAAATGTGAAAATTTTTTTAACCATTAAACAAAGGCATTATGACTCACCTAAAAGTATTTCAGGTCACTTTGCTCTCTATACTGGTCCTCCTCTCTTTCATTCCCAACACTGAGGCATCTTCTCCCAGCTAATGTTCTTTGGTTTTGCGCTCTACTCTTCCAAAAAATCAAATTCTCCAGAACACCATCCAAATCCCTGTGAAATACTGACGTTAACCGGGTTATTGTTTGTGGAAAACACGCTTCATATAGCCATATGCCAGGCTGCACTCTTACACTGAGTCAAATAATCACTTTTGGGAAAAATGAGCCATGAGACTAACAGTTTTGATGAATGAACCCAATATCCCACAGGTCCCATTAAAGAGATGTCGAAAGGCTATTGTACAAACACTGGAATGCTAAATATAATACGTAAATCATTTAAATCCTAGTAAACTAGAAACATATGCTTTTAATTATTATTTTATATACTTGAATATTTACAAATAGAAATGCAACTGAAGAATATTTTTTCCCTGCTGTGTATACCAACTTTGGTAGTGTCATTCCAAACAGGCCAGCTTCCCAAAACCTAATTGATTTCAGTTGGCTTCTAAAGAATCAAATCGTAAGAAAAAACAAACACCTCCAATAAATTCAATAACTCCAGCAGGAAATGCTCAGCCCATCAGGGGTCCTTTCATAATACTGTGAACGTACTGTCTTTTGCATCACAATATCATAAAGTATAACATATAACATGCAAAATGAAATATCTTTGAGAACTAATTATTGTACACAACAACCTGTTGCCCATGGAGCTGGTAAACAGAGGACAGATTTAAAAGGCTTCAGAACTGACTCATGTTAGTGAAAGCCAAATATATAATCTTACCCCCACCCCCACCCCCACCCCCCCCATTCAGCACCAGCCTAAGCCCAGATATGCCTCTGGAATTTGAGAAAAGGTTTTAATTTTGAGCTGGGAACTCAGCAGCTTAGCCTTGTAGACTCCTAATTACAGTCTTGGCCATCTGGTAGGCAGGTAGGTATGACCGGGCTTTTAGGTCGCTCCTCCTGAGGTATTCAGCTCAACTGTCAGTTTGGTAAAAAAGCCTTTTTAAGTATGGAATTTTGTAAAACATCTTTATTTCATTAGTGGCTGACTGTCCCAAACCCACCCTCTTGCACTGGATGCAGCTTTTTAGACTGTTCTGTGTCTTTCCAGGTTTCCTAGAAGCCCTCATGCTCTTTTCTATAGCCCACTATTTGTTTCCTCCTTTAAAAAAGCAATACTCTTTCCTGGTTCTCTGCACCTTCTTCTTCCTTCATGCTAGTCCTGTTCATTCTCCATACCCCTTTTAACTTGCTTCTGCCAAGGTGCATTTTGATGCAGACAAATGCAGTCTCTTGACCCCACGTGTTCATCTAGTCCCATATTTCACCCATCTTCCCTCCTGGGTCCTTAAGCTCAAACATCTTTGAAATCTGAAGTGACTTGCAGCAGTGCAAGTGATCCAGTCTTTGGTTGTAAATCTGTTCACCTTCCTGCCTTTAGCACCCTTCTCATGGGGAACCACAAGGATAGAAATAGCCCGGTCAAATCCAGTAGGGAGACTTAATTAGAAAAGCCTACGTGTGGGCTGACTGACAGAGAGGTCAGGAGACTTTAGCCTTAGTGATACTGAGAGGCCAAGTCTGCTCCCACGTATAATTCTTAGTAAGAAAAATACATTCTCAGACTATTTAGGTCATTGTGCTTTAAGCTGAAATACCAAAGACTTCAGTGATCTGGTAGGGAAGCAATGCACAGAAGCATGCTGAGTAGAGCCATGCTTTCCTCCCTCGTGCTGAAAATAGCTGTAATTTATTAGAAGTGAAGCATCTTTTGAAACTTCCTTATGAACACAGACAGAGGCAAACCAAGTTAATGAAAATTAAGTAATTTATTCTGAACTTTGTGAAAGACAAGCCATCACAACCTTTCTGTATATGGAGCTGAGGCTTGAATATTTAACCTACAGCATTCGTGTGATTCTTTTGCACAGGCGATATTAGGCAACAGAAAAAAATGTAGAGCATTAGAAAGATTTTACCATCCAGACCTGGAAAGAAAACAACTGACTAAATGGCAGTGCTGGAACGTTAATTGTTTTCATAAGTACTTTACACATACAGCTGGAACATCACGGTTGTTTTCCTGCTATTGCAGGCATCCACATCATATAATTCTCTTGGTTATATTTAAGGACTCAGTCTTTCACCATAGTAGCATCACAGCCAATGCTCTATATTACATGAAAAGCTCATATTCTCTCTAACTTGCTCCAGCTACAGTATATAGCAGAGGCTTATATAATAGTAATTATAGATTTATGGACCATTGCTCCTCCCTATATGAAGCTAAAAAAATAAACACAATCACAAAGCGAAAGATCCTCCACATGGTTCTCATTTGGTCTTTGAAACATAGGCACTGGCCTAGCAGGGATTTTATATAAGTTTCAGGTGGTGAGAGAATTTGGTTAATAGGAAGTGTGATAGTCAGTGCTTTCAACTTTTTCTATTTCCATGACGTTGATCTGGCCCAAAGCTGAGAGGTCACTAGTTCCTGCCCCTGCAGATGTGGATCCTCTAGTATGGCTTTTGGTCATGATGATGTGGGCTTCCTCTCCTAGTTTTTCAGTTGCCCAAGAAAGACCCTTTGATTCTGGCCGTGGCTAAAACTCAGCAAATTTCAGCTGAGACCTGATGTGCTATCAGGGAGAATTAAGACAGTTTTGCATCAGGATTCCTGCCAAGTTTACTCACTCTTTGTATGATTGGGTGTGGAAAATGCCACATTTCACAGCACAGATTTTGAGTCATTACAAAAGCTGTTATTTTGTTGTTTTAAGGAGCCCTCCTTTTCCATACTGTTGTTATTCCTCATGTATTCTGCTATCATGGTATGAGAGGCAATGCCTCAGTAGTTTATCTTGGCTCCTTCCTATGCAATCACTCTATAACGAGGCTAGTGAGCAAAAGTCAATGAAACTGATAGTATCTTGTAGGCCACTGTATCAAAGTCAGACAGGAATGGATATTTTTAAAGATTACAGATGGTTTTCAAAGCTGACTAAGGAATTCTGTAAGTCAGATTCCACTAACCTGTAGGGAATTCAGATGCCCGGTTCCCATTATGGCTTTGGAAGCCCCACCCAACATCTGTGCAATGGTCAGTGTTCATTTAGGAGTCTTGGCCCTTTTGTAACAGGCGGATGTCCGCGTTGAAAAGTACCATTGCAATTGGCAGCGGTTCATTGGCTTGTGAAGGGAGAATTTAGCCTGTGTATCTTCCCTGGTGAAGACCGAGATTTTTAGCAAGGCAGATCAAAAACATTCACCTATTCTTTTTGTCTCCTGTTAATAGCTGGCCAGGTTTCAGGGGCAGCTAGCACTTTTCATGACCATTATTTGTTATTAATGCAAAGGCGCTCTCTCACGCAACATAGCCCTCTTTTGTAACACTATAAAAGAAGTCAGTGGAGGCACAAGCAGTTCACAGCAGCATTTTATATGTGCCACTGAAGGTAGTGATCTGGTCTGCATGTGTCAGGCAGTTCAAGTGAAATGAGAGCCCAAGCTGAAGAGCAAAGAGGCTTACTGCTTCTTCTCAGTTCAGCTCGACAGATTGACACGTCATGTGCAGAGAGTGCATAGAGTAGAATTGCCTTTCCACAACAATGCAGATGGAGTCCTCCTGGGCTGAAAGGCTAAAAATCAAACCTGGTCAAAAATTCAGGCCAAAATAAAAAAAATGGAAAAAAAATAGTTTTGTAAAGAACTCTAAGATTGTTGTCACCATCCAGGAGTCAGAGGAACTGATTTTTTTGTGTGTGTGGGAGGGCAGTGGGAAGAGAAAAAAAATAAAACCAATAAAACACCAACATCAGGAAGGCTGTGGTTTAGATTTTAAGCCTCTTATAAAAAGAACAACATTATGCAATCATAATTGCTCAAATATGTCAAATTTAAACAAAAGAAGGATGACTTTTCAGTGAAAAGTCTTTTGTTTAAAAACTTTGGCTGGGTACCTTAAGGACAGGATATCTAGGTAAGGCAGGGATTTATTCTGGCTCTGAAGAGCTTGCTCGGTACTTGTATCAGAAGACACAGCTAACACAAGTTTGAATTAATGGCTGATCTTTGGAGTGACAAGTCAAATGTGAATGGCTGGATGCAGCTGCCTTACTCCGTACCTACAAAGACTGGCACAGCTCGAGCATGAAAGACTGGTAGGCCCTGCCTCAAGCAGGGTTTTAGCTTGCATTAGCACAGCCCTTTATTATCATGACTATGATGAAAATCTTTCCCAAGGGCAAACACTGAGCTTAAGAAACCTGACATGAAGAAGAATGGCTTTTTCTATTATAAGAGCAGTTCAGCGATGTAGTAGACCAAGATACAATTCTGCAGCATCATGATGTAATGAAGCCTGCCTGCAGGTATTACTGTATTTGGCAGTGCATAGCAGAGGTGCAGGGGACCAGAAGCAGCTAGGTGGAGATGAGAGTTGCTGTTAGACTAGGAAGGCTGGCAACTCACTGCTCAGAGGGATGTGACCTTAGATCTGCAGTTTGTGACAGGGATTAGCAGTACCTAGGATTTGATTAGATCATGTCGGTTGCTGGTAGCTGGGAGATTTAACACTGAAGTAAAGGCCATGTCCAGGTGAAAGACAGAGCAAATAACTAATCAACTGAATGGTGGTTTATCAAAGGAATAGGCCAAAGCAACATGATTAGATTCAGCATCTCAACCCAGCCTAAAGTGCAGAAAAACTCCAAATGGGTGGTTTTCGTTTAAAATCCTAACTAGTAGCAGGGGTAAAATGTATGGCAGTTACACAAGTCAGATCCTACCACATGGGGTGTAGTTTGGATGAGCCTCGAGTGGTGATCGACAGCACTTTGTTCAGAAGTAACAGGGGTGTTTCTAGGAATGCTTACAGTAGGGGAAGGATAGACGTCACCCTATCCATCCTTTGCCAGGGAGGGACTTTGTGGGGGATGAAGCATCCAGAAAGGAGGCAGTCACTTCCCAAAATGTGCTGAAGAGAGACCTATGCCATCTCCCCATATGGTCCAAGTTCAAAGTTATTTAGGCACCTAATTCAGCACTTCAGGAGCTAAGAATATTATAACACCTGTTGTCCTAGAATTAATTCTTGTAGGTAAATACTCTATAGACAAATGATTTGTTAAGTGCCCACATAAAATAGAGGCATGAAATAAGACTTTCAAGGCTGGCCAGAGTTGTGGCAGCTGGCTGGGTTTCTCTAACTGTAATACTCTGTTTTTTCATAGTTTTTGTTAGAGCGTCCTGGGCTGTCAGGACTTGCACTGTGAGATAAAGGCTGAACCCCTTGGACATGACGACACAAGGGCTGCATGCCCCTCTGTGGGAATCCTTGGGGATGAGCACTCTCAGGAGACAGGCTCCCATGGAGCCAAAGGATCCGCCTGACAAATTGCTTCCGACCCAGCCGACAGTCATACAGTCACGAGCCTGACCACTTTCAAAGGCAGCAGAGGGCTGACAGGCAAAGAGACAAGTCAGCTCTGACAGATGTGTTTGCTTCAGATCACTTGCAAGGCAGTTTGCACTCCCTTCATGCCTGGTAATAAATGTCTGAATGAGGGCTGAAGCTCTTAAATTTGGCAGTGATCTTTCTATCAAAAGCCACGGGCCTGCCTTTCAGCTGAAGTCAGAAATGCCAGTGGAGCCAGAGGCTTCAAGCTGCCCTGATTTATGCCATTTGCACTTAGAGTGGTAACTGTTTATGAGAGAACAAATTATTCCTTTGCCAAGATGCCACAAATCCTCCAAAAGGAGCACTTTCTCTGAGAAGCCATTTTTCACAAAAAAACCCCACAACCCTCTGCCTTGGAATTCAGTTCCAGGTTTACATCCTTTATTCTCCCTTTTGGAATATTTTAGCATGCTATAAATAGACCTCTTGACCTATGTTTAGCTCTCAGTAAGGCCATTGTGTCACAGACTGGAGCTTAGTGAAGCCTCATGGAAGACCAGAAAGCTGAACCTTGGGGGTAAGTCCCAGAGATCAGGTGCTTGGGATCTGCCCAGACAAATCTAACCTGCTACTTTAATCCACAACTTTTTCTTTTGGTTGAAATTTGTGGTCCTTGTTATTATTCTCATTGCTACCCTTTGCCTGCAGTTACCCATGGCTGACCAGGCTGGATCTGGTGAAGGATCCCAGGTTCCCCTTTGCAAGACCTTATTGGTGACCAAAGGCTGATGTCAGTGGTTCACCTCCTTTGGTTACTCCTCTGCTTCTGTCACCCTCACTACCTGCTAGGATTTCATGGTCATCCTTGGCTGATGGTCATCACTTCAAATTCAGTTAAAATTGTTCTTACAGAACACGACATCATGTGTAAGTATGCCATATATGGTGTGTCCCACCAGAGGTCGTGCAACATGATGCTCAAGAGCAATTACTATTTTCAGTGCCCAACAACAGACCTTGAGGGAGGGTGAGTGCTCTGTATCTCCAGAACATATGTGTCTATAAGGATGTCTCTCTATTTTTCACACACACAAAAAAATCTTTTTTATTATAGCTTACAATATGAGACATTTACTTCTTTTCCTGCCAGCAAAGAGGGGAGTGTTTATTATTCCAACCTTACAGCTAGGTAAGTACAATAAAGACTTGGTATAACCAGCCTGTGTTACAGATGATAAGAACTTCTTCCAGCTTTTTAGTAGGGTCTTGAGTTTCCGCTTGCCAGCAGTGTCGTGCTTACAGCTCTGCAGTGTATCAGTTTAAATGCAAGCCTGACTGGGAGAGCTGTAAGCCCCCAGACATGTCTACCCAGGCTTCTTTCATCATTTGCCTGACTCCTTTTTTTCTGTTATTTTGGAGGGCCACAGGAGGGGGGTGGAGTGGAAAGCAAGGTTGATTTTAAGGCATAACACTGCAAGAAATTACTCTTGGGAAAAGATAAATTAAAGGATAGCACAATCCCACCCTGCTCTTGATGCTGCCATAGGTCAGATCTATGCTAAAAAAGGTTTGTGAGAACACTTGAAATGGGGTAGTTGGTCCAGCCAGACCCTTCTACACAAATCAGCTTGTACTATTGAAGAAGCATTCCTATTGCTCATGAGACTCCAAAAAAGGCCTTTTTAATCTATAACAGTGGTGTTTTGACCAGTACAGAAATGTTTCAAGAAACCCACATTCCCCAACCGATATTGCTTTTGTCACAGCCCCTGAGTCAACAGGAAATGCTGTCCTGGAAGAGTCCTGCTCTATATCCGCAGCCGTTCTTGGCCTGCTGAGGCTTAGCTTTCCTGCCCCCACTTCCTCCTTCCCTCTGCAGCTGCTTTTTCTGTTCTCTTTAACCCCAAATTATTTATCTCCACTTTATCCCATTTCTTTGCACTGTCCATATTCATTTCACACAACTCTTCTCCCCCATCTTCAAGCTGAGCCTCTGATGCAAAGGCAACAGCTGGGGTGCGCTGCAAAGCCCCAGCAAGGCACACCTCTTCTCTCCAGGTGACTGGCACCTAGCAAGGAATCCAGTCCCCGCTCATTTTGGCTTCTGTGCTGTGATGCTGTCCTTAGCTGCAGCAAAGATGAAGAGATTTTTTTATCCACTGTGCTTTGCAATTGCACTGTTGCATCTCTTTGTGCTGCTGTTGCGGGGAACTTGGAGATATTCCATTTTCATGAAATTTACTTCACAGTTTATGATGACTTTCAATAGAAAAATAAAATATTTAGAGGAAAAAATCCTCAAAATTAATATAGTGTTTGCATTGTTAAAAGGTACCTGGGGAGTCAGTTTAGTGCTAATTAAAAGAATGGAGCTCTGAAGGAGGGGGCTGATTCACAGCCCCAGAGAGCAACATTTAAGGGTAGTAGATAAAATCTACTAATGGTAATAGTATAGGGGGAAAAATAAACAAATTAAAACTGCACTGCAATGGTGCCTGAGACACAACATGGTTAATTCCCACTCAGTGTTTTCATCCATCCACCACAATAAGTAGGTCTGTGGACAAAAGTGTGCTGAGATAAAAGATCCTGCGTCACAGCTGTCATCAAAAGAAACACCTTTTTTTTGCTTAATACATCAGAGACATTGTTTGAGAACAATTTATCCAAATGACATCCTCTACTGCAGCCAGATCAGGAAGGCTTCTTGCAGCTGGCCAAGAAAGTGTCTGGTCCTGGAAGCAGCCTGAAGTTCTGAGTACTTTGAAAGAAAATAGAGGCTCAGACAGAGCTGAGATCTCCTCACACTAAAACCCTCAGCAAAGATCTCTCTGACTTTAAGTCAAAGTCTTTCATGATGAGAGGATTGGACAGGGAAGGGCAAAATAAATGTGCTGGCATTGCAAGGTCACTGAGCCCCAGCCTTAAAAAGGGGGGATAATGCAGTGCTGAGCCTGGCCCAAGGCTAGTTTAGAAATACCTGGGGCATAACTCCAATCCCCCATCACCCTGTGGGCTGCAGGACAGACAGAAACAGGATGAGAGGTAAAAACATCAACTATCAAATCATGATATTTGATAACTAACTTGGGTGTTTGTTTCTTGCAACAGGAAGACCAGAGATCCACAGGGGCTATGAGAGGGGGACAGAGGTCTGCGTGCAGGGAATGAGAGGGGGACTCATTCACAGCATCAGCCAGCAGCACTGGGGAGGAGGAGCAGGGCTAGAGTTAAGCAGGTGTTCAGCTGAATACAGCTGTGCCTGGAGGGATTGAGGCTCCCGCTGTCAACGCATCTCCCTCCAGAGTGTGTGCATCATGCAGACAAGCCAGAGGCTCAATGCAGGTGAAATATTGCTACAATTACACAGGGAGATATAAGGATTTGGTGGGGGGAGGCAGAGTTCATAGTGGTGATGCTCACACCATTGCAACCAACGGGAATAAGCCAGGCCAACCAGAGTGGTGACAAATGTTTCTTAGCTGCCTCCCAAGATGAGTACCAGAAGATCAACCATGTATACCAGTGCATGCAGCCTGGGGAACAAACAGGAGGAACTGGAGCTCCATGCCAATCCAGACATTTATGATATCATAGGAATAAGTGAAACATGGTGGGACAACTGGAAGATCACAATGGATGGCTATAAGCTGTTTCATAAAGGCAGGCACAGAAGAAGAGAAGGAGTCACAGTCTATGTTAATGAATATGTTGAATGTATGGAAGTCAACTACGGTGATTGTGGAAGTCTTACCAAATGCCTCTGGGTCAGGATCGGAGGAGTAGTCACCAAGGGGGATCTTACAGTAGGCATCTGCCACTGACCTTCAAACCAAGGTGATAAGGCCAACAAAGCAATATTTGTATAACTTAAGCAAGGTTCAGGACAACAGAACCTGATTCTTATGGGTGACTTCAATTACCCAGACATTTGCTGGAAGAACAATACAGCAGCTCACATGTCATCCATCAAGTTCCTGGAATGCGTAGAGGACTGCTTCCTCATATGTTGCGGTTTAACCTGGCAGGCAGCTAAACACCACACAGCTGCTTGCTCATCCCCCCTGCCCCCTGTGGGATGGCGGAGAGAATTGGAAGGGCAAAAGTATGAAAACTCGTGGGTTCAGATGAGAACAGTTTAATAATTAAAATATAATAACAATAATAATAATTATGATGATGATATAATGAAAATAAAAACAATGCGAGAAAGAAGTGAAACCCAGAGAAAAAACAAGTGATGCAACCGTTCACTGACCAAAGCCCAGCCAGTCCCCAAGCCATGATCGCTGCCCCCCCAGCCAACTACCCCCTGTTTATATACTGAGCGTGATGTCATATGGTATGGAATATCCATTTGGACAGTTTGGGTCAGCTTTCTTGGCTGTGGCCCCTCCCCTCCCGGCTTCTTATGCACATGGCAGAGCACGGGAGGCTGGAAAAGTCCTTGACTCGTGTAAGCACTACTTAGCAACAACTAAAACATCAGTGTGTTATCAACACTATTCTTATACTAAATCCAAAACACAGCGTTATACTGGCTACTAGAAAGAAAATTAACTCTATCCCAGCCGAAAACAGGACATCATACAAATGCTAGATGTGCCAACCATGAATGAGGCACTGCTGGACTTGCTACTCACAAACCAAGAAAACCTGCTTTGTGATATCTCCGTTAGTGATAGCTTTGGCTGCAATAATCACAATTTTGTGGATTTTGGGATCCTGCTGAGCACACTGAAAGTTAGTACTAAGACAAAGGTTTTAGATTTTAGAAAAGCAAACTTGAGCTCATTCAGAGCTCAAGTGGGAGGTATTCCATGGGAAGCTTTCATAGAGCTAGTGAGTGCTGTGAGTTTTTCAAGAATGTTCTCCTGGAAGCACAAAAACAGTTCATCCCCTTTAAAGGTAAGGGAATTAGGTAGAGCGAGAGACCCTCTTGGTTTAACTGTGAGATTCTGAGTCTGCTCAAAACCAAAAAAGAAGCAGACCAGAGATGGCAGAGTGGACAAATGCCCTTTGAGAACTACAGGGGCATTGCCAGGGTGTGCAGGGTTGCAGTTCGAAAAACAAAAGCTCAGCTCAAAATGAAATTGGCCAGACATGTCAAAAATTACAAGAAAGGGTTTTTCAGGTATGTAAACAACAAGCAGAACAGAAGGAAAATATTGGCCCACAGTTAAACAGAAAATGAGAATCAATCACCAATGATGCAGAAAAGACAGAGGTCCGTAACACTTTCTTCACCTCTGTCTTTACCAGCACCGCTGGGCCCCAGGCTTTGGGAGCAAAAATACAGGTTGAATCAAACACAGACTCACCGTCAGTAAAAGAAGGGTTGGTATGTAAGCTATTACAGGAGCTTGACCCTTACAAATCAATGGACCCTGGCAATATCCACCCAAGGGTGTTAGGAGAGCTGGCTGATGTCGTTGCAAGGCCACTCTTCATAATCTTTAAGAAGTTGTGGAGATCGGAGGACATCCTAGAAGAGTGGAAGAAGGCTAATGTCACCCCCACCTACGAGAAGGACTTAAAGGAGGATCCGGGAAATGATAGGCCCATCAGTCTTACTTCAGTCCCTAGGAAAGTAATGGAACGAATCCTCCTGGGCACTATCACAAGTCAAATGAAGCACGTGAGTGAGAAAAGCCAGCACAGATTCACCAAGGGCAAACCATGCTTTACAAACCTGATCATCTTCAATGACAAAGTAACCTGTTTGGTTGATGTGAGGGAAGCAGTGGACATTGTCTACCTGGATTTCTCCAAGGCTTTCAGTACGGTTTCCCACAGCCTCCTCCTGGAGAAACTGATGCATTAAAGTCTAGACAAGTGGTTTGTGTGGTGGGTGGGGACCTGGCTGACAGGCTGCACCCAGAGGGTGGTGGTAAATAGCTCCTTTTCAAACTGGCAACCTGTCAGAAGTGGGGTCCCCCAGGGACTGATGTTGGCCCCAACGTTGTTTAATATCTTCATAAGTGATCATGACGATGGGATCAAGGGTACTCTGATGAAGTTTGCTGATGATACCAAACTGACTGGGGAAGCGGACACTCCGGAAGGGACAGCCACCCTGTAGGAAGTCCTGGGAAGACTGGAAGAATGAGCTAACAAAAGAACCTTATGAAGTTCAACAAAGATAAATGTAGGTCCTTGCGCCTGGGAAAACAATCCAAGAATGAAACACAGGCTGGGATTTACCCAGCTGGGGAGCAGCTCTGTGGAAAAGGACCTGGGGGTCCTGGTAGACCACAAGCTCAATATGAGTGAATAGTGTGCTGCTGCTGCAGCAAAAAAAAAGACAACAGGATGCTGGGTTGCATCAACAAGGGCATCACCAACAGATAAAGAAGTCATTATCCCTCTCTACTCAGTGCTTGTCAGGCCACACCTGGAACACTGTTTTGGTCCCTGCTATACAAAAAAAGATGTGGACAGGCTGGGAGGGGTCCAGAGAAGGGCCACTAAGATGATCAAAGGACTGGGAAGCCTGTCATACAAGAAAAGGCTGAGACAACTGGGTTTGTTCAGCCTTGAGAAAAGAAGACTTAGGGGAGACATCACCATGTACTGGTACTTAAGGGGCAGCTACAAAGAAGATGGAGAATCCCTTTTTACAAGGACT
Source organism: Phalacrocorax aristotelis (assembly GCF_949628215.1). NCBI lineage: Eukaryota > Metazoa > Chordata > Aves > Suliformes > Phalacrocoracidae > Phalacrocorax > Phalacrocorax aristotelis. The sequence goes on from NC_134277.1 coordinate 159,509,557, forward strand.
CACATGGAAAAGACAAGGGTTAATGGATACAAGTTGCTCTTGGGGAGATCTCTATTGGACACAAGAGGGAAACTTTTTGCAATGAGAACAATCAGCCATTGGAATAATCTCCCCAGGGAAGCGGTGGATTCCCCGGTATCAGACACTTTTAAGATTTGGCTGGACAGGGTTCTGGGCTATATTGTCTAGACTGTGCTTTTGCCAAGCAGGTTTAGATCAGCTGGTTCTGGAGGTCCCTTCCCTCCTGGTAATCTATGATTCTACGATTCATAAATAATTAGCTATTTGCCAAGTCTGCCTTCAAGTGTGGTGCATGACTGGAGTGCATATTTCCTGCCACTTGCTAGTATCTTTTAAAACAAAGTACAAGGCAGAGCATTTTCAGCAAATCCTGGGCAGGAGCAGTGTGCTAGTCTCTGTTAGGAAAAAGTATATTTCATATATACACACATACTCACAATAAATTCTCACCCTCCTAAGATACAGTGTAAGTTGATCCCCATGACTGATGAAGTCTTTACACTGCTTTTAGACACACAGCTAACAGCTCAATAACACTCTGAAGGCTTTCTCATGTACATCGTCACCTGTGCATCTTTCACAACGCAAGAGCATCGAATTTATATATTTGTTTTGCCCCAGTGGCTGCAGCCTTCACTGGGCACTATTTCTTTGGCTGTAAGTCTGAACCTGCAGAATTAGTGGCATTTGACAGATGTTATTTTTTATTACAGCTCTGGGGAAATCCCTGCAGACAGGCAGCAGATATAATGAGAACAGAAATGACTTGCAGCCACTGAAAGCTGCAGCAAAACTTCTTACCTTAAATTCCCAAAACAGAGAGTACCATTGGTAGCTGATGGGAAACTTTAAAAGCACTTAGCACAGTCATACTTCTAGGCAGCACCACTCTGCTTGTTTATGGCTACAGAAATTGCAGATGACATAGAGATCCATAGATCCTCAGCACAATCCCAGTGAAGGGCCTGGGAGGTTCTCCATAAGTACTGGGATGAGCTGATAAAGGCTCTAGAGCCAGGCATCCCTCCACAGACACTGGATGATCTTTCCCCACCACTTTTCAGGGTCTTCTTGTGACCAACTTTATTAACTAAAATGTCTCCTGCAGAAGCAACATTAAATGACATAAAAATAATCTACAGAGTCCTGACTAAAGCCTGTGACAGATGAGTTTGTTCATAGTCTCAGAAAAACATGAATCTTCTCAGTTATTAATGGCCAGAACTGTCAGGAGAGTTTAAAACTTTCCAGATTGTTGTCCAGTAGCTGGTGAGTCAGATGAAGAGCTGAAGTTTTCTTTCATTTTTCTTCTCTGCTTAAGGAATCCAAACATTCAAAGCTCTGAAAAGCCTCAAGCTACCATTCAGGGGTGCTTTGGGATTAAAGGTTGTTTCTTAATGAAGGAAAATAAAGTGTTGATAGAACCAACTGCTACACAAAAGGCAGAAAAGAGAAAAAAGAGGAAGCATATGGCAATGTATTCCTTCTTGCATAAACACTTGGCTGTTTGAGGAGATTTTGTTGCGGAGGCTCCAATCATGCTTCCACCATGAAGGCTGAAGCAGAAATTTTCAGTCTGCAGACCTTTAATTTTAAACAGAAGAATACTTCCTTTATTCTTTTGCAAAGAGCAGAAAACACAATAGAAAATGCAAGTTTCATTTTTTTATCTTAAGTGACAGGAAAAAAAAGCCTGTGCAGTAAACAAGAGTCCCTGAATCATTTGCTTTGCAAGCTGCTCAAGGGTCCTCATTTTTCCTCATCCTGCAAGAAGTCACAGATGATCTGGGGCCAGGTGTTTCACTACTACCTCAAATGTCTGGATGACTTCCTTTCTAATCTTCATCTAAACAGTGTTTTGAAATGTTTTTTCCTCACAAAAATATTTCTGTAGCCTCTTCCTCTGTTCCCTGATATTGTTTATCAACCTTCAGAAATATATCATTCTGAAAGGGAGGATGGTGTTAAGTGATGGTAATAATCCATGGCCTGGAAACACAAGAGCAATTGCCTGTCTTGCCACATGCTACCCCCAAAACAGGTCAATGATGGTTGATGAACCCCTGTGGTCTAGTGTCATGGATATGCAATAAATAAATGTGTACAATAATGAGCGTGTAAATTTGCTAGATTGGTGTTGTAGGCATACCCTGGTCCCTTTCTTCTGGGGTTATGTCAGTACAACTTAAGCAAACCTAATGCTGAAGCCAGATGTCGTCGTATGGCCCACTGCCCCACTTTTCAACTTGTTTACTTCCCACACAAGGGGACTGCATGTAATAAACCTACTGGAAATGGTTCCTGACCTGTGCTAGTTGCTGGGAGTAGTTTGGGAGAACTGTAGTCATCTCAGGACAGAAACATGCTCAAGACCTTACTAATAATTCATGTTATAAAGAGTCAAGACTAACTGCCCCAGGTTGTCACCTACACTGTTAAATTTACCTGTACAGCGGTAGCCTGTAAGCTGTAATTAGAGAAATGTGTGTTGCACAGAAGGTGCATCAGGGTAGGAGGCCTCATACTGCAATCAAGTAGGGTGGGACAAGGGGAGATCCAGCACCCTCGGTGCTACTTTGTATTAGCGCAGATGAAGGACCAGCAGGATCTGGTCTCAATCCCTTAGGAAACATCCAGGAGGGGAAGATATGTGGGAAGAGAAAGAAAGATTTTTCTTTTCACTTCCAGGTCCAGGGCTGCAGGGGATCCCTGCTCCACACCTGAAATACCTCCTGCCCTCCTCCTCCTCTTCCTCCTCCTCCTCCTCCTCCTCCTCCTCCTGCTCCTCCGGCCTGGGGGTGCCTCTGCTGCTGCTCCCTCCTCAGCTTCCTCCTCCTGTGCCATGTTTTGCCTTTGGCCCTTTCTGAAGCCCGTTTCCCCCCGGCGCCCCCAGCTCGGCTGAGGGGCTCGGCTGTGCCCTGCCGTGGGGCCGCTGGAGCCGGCCGGGACCGGCTGTGCCCGGCTCGGGGCAGCCCCGGCCTCTCTTCACAGGGACCACCCCTGCAGCCCCACTGCACCCAATACATATACTCAGGGCCAGAGATTGGTTCCAGCTTTATATATTTCACTAATACAGGTGTAGCCACTGTATATAGTGGAAAGAAGTGAGTAACTCCAGAGAATGGCTCTTTTTTCTAAGGTTTGCTAATAACATGTCTCCTTTTTCCCTGTAAATTACAGAATGTTGGGATTAGGTTTTTCGAGACCCTTTTGAAGGGAACGACTACCTGCAGGTATTGGCAGAGGATGTGCTTCCAGCTGGACACGTTCCTCTGCAGGCGAGGCAGAGCAGCCTAGGGCACAGCCTAAGGGCTTCTCCCAGGGCTGATGCACCTCGTGAATCAGATGTTTCATGGCCTAAAAGTCTACTGACTGATTGTCATCTGTTAAGGGGTGCCTGTGAGACACCCCAATGTAACCAGAGGAATCCCACGCTGAGATCCTAAATGCCAGTGTGAGACCAGGGTACTTCCGAATTCAGATTGGCTCTTTCCTGGAGTGAACCATCAAGGTGAAATCCTAACAGTCCCATCTGCTGTAAGGACTGTCCACATGCCAATCAACATGTTACCTATCTCCACTTTCCTCTTCCTTCACCACTTCTGAAGACAGAGCTTTGAACACATTTTGAATAAAATTTTGAAGTGACAGGTTTATTAAGGTTTGTTTTTTTCCTTTTAGTATTCTTTTTAATATAAAGAGTTATTTTTCCTCTGAGCCATGTTCATGGCTGCGTCTGTGTGTCTGAGACAGAGAAGGAGCTAAGGAAGGGAGAAGCATTTAAGGAATATGCAGCTGCAAGTTACATTTCCAACCCAGGCTTCCTCTTGAAGATCAGTTTTCATTTCACAACCATCTTTCAGTTTTGGGGTCTTTTCTTCAGAATGTTCTTTCTTGGGATTCCCAGTTGCCTGACTGCTCTAGAGGTCATCAACCTAGATGACCTCTAGAGGTCATCTAGAGGTCATCAACCTCTAGAGGTCAGTTCTGAATGCATGAAATGCCAAGGAGGTCTTATGATGTTTAGTAAAACATTCATTCTTTACTGTTTTTTGCTGTAGAGCCATTGGCAGGAGACCTGGTTCCACATCGTTTTCACCAGCACAGTAGCCTGTCCCACTCTCTGAGCAGGCCTTTTGACCTCTCTGAGTCTGAAGATGTTCTTTGCTGCAAGCATCCCAAACACTCTCTCCTCCTCTAACGCGTGCACACCAGGATTCCTGGCTTGAGTCATTTGGCTCAGTCACAGCTGCTAAGCTTTCTTGGAAATTCAACCACAGTTTCATAATTCCAAGGCATGTGTTCATTATTTCTTTCATGTTGAGATGAGAAAATATGGGTTTCTGGTCTGCTGTGATGGAAATTCCACTGTGCCTATGGCCATATGACCCTTTTGTTCCCTAACCCAGAAAATACAAGTACTGGAGACTTTGTGGGCTTCTCATGTGATAAACACAGATTTCTTCTCAATTACGTTCAGTGCCTGCATCAATGAAAAAATTATTTTTACCAAAGTTAGATCTGTATTTTTGCAAGAAGGTGTTTTGTTTCTAAGTAGTATTAATTCCAGTGTGACTAACATAACCTGGAAACCTGGAAGCTGAACATTCCCTTTGCTCCAATTTTTTACATGGCCAAGTTCAGAGAACGTTTTACTAAGAGATTCACTTCTGGATGTTTCCCCTTGTCATCACATCACTAGCGTTGATTACTGTACCCAGTTACCTTTAGTAACAGATGAGACATCTATAATCCCTCCCTGGCTGCAATATTTTTCAAAATCTTGTCCCACTGCCAGTTGTATTTAATAGAGTACATTGATAAATAGTGCTCAGATTTTGTCAGTGCTTAGAGTTTTGGAACTGAATAACAACTACTCTTTTGAGTCTGAAGACAAAATGATCCGACCCCTCTACTGAAGGCTGAAGGCTCTCATTTTAGTTTAGCACATTCCATTCATTACTTCTGGCTGGAATCAAATAATCAATAATGCATGATCCTACACAAGTTGTAGGCATTTTAGATGTACCTAAGAGGCTCAACAACATGTTTGAAATTGGATGCTTTTGAAAACCCCGCTTCATGAAAACCCTGCTATCCTTAACACTCAATGTCTAATCATGCAACTTTGGCTACAGGGCCTTCTGTCAGGCTTAAAAGGAAAACTAAATGGGATTTGTGCGTGGCTGCAGTGGATGAAACAAACTATTTAAAAATGCTCCTTGCTGCAGATAGTTTTCCTTATTTTCCCCATTTTCTTGGTGTACATGTCTTGCCACCTCACAGTGGTACCATTGATTTCTGAAAGGTTTGTCTGTGTTTCAGGCACAGTAAAAAAAATCACTCAGAGACAATACCAATGGAGGGATTTATCTTACGAAATTCAGAAGTCATAATCTGATATCTGACATAGGTCAGCTTTAGCTCCTGGAAATTTTAGGATAAAAGAACGGAGACATTTCACCTGAGCATCTCAAGTTTACCTTGTCTCCTAGCCTTGTCTCATCTCAGCCAAAGGTCCATGAAATTTAAATTACCTGAGATGATAACTTTGTAAGCAGGGAGGGATGCAGAGCAGGTTAGACTGCCAGATTATACAAGCAAAAGTATGGAAAAACTCATTCCAGGACAGCAAAAGACATAGCCCCAAGGCACATATCTTCTTTCAGCGAGATGAGCCAGTGTTCCAGTACACCGTAGTAGAGTACTCCTGCTGAGCTGCGTTTCACTTCAAGTGCTTAGCTACGCAAAGGAGTATGCAAGCAGGCTAGCCACCTTTGTCACTATAGCAATACAGGGTTATCTCTGATCACATCAACACATTTAATCTGAGAGCCGGGGCTGACATGACAGGAGGTGACATAAACTATGAGTACATTAGAGGAAGGAACAGAAGATGAGTTAACCCCCTATTGAGTATTTTATACATTTATGAGCCTGTCTGTCTCTTCATTTATGGGATACTTCCAATGAATTCACATGTCACTGCTGACCTAAGTGACAGCCACATTTCTTATGGATTGACAGCCACCAAATGTACACTCTTTTCATACATTCATGCCCTCTAGGATATTATTTTTATGGTCACAATTTTTAAATAACATAACTCCCATTTATATTTCAAGTATCAAATCTCAGTTATATGATCTAAAACATCAGCGAAACTAATGTTTCAGGTTGCCTGATAATTACCAAGGACCCAAGAAGGTTCAGCTCACTTTGTTACTGCCAAAATATCCCCAGGAAATTAAACTTTTGACATATTTAAACGACTTTTCTAAATTATTATCTATACTTTTTCTTTATTTCAGAGCCTAGAGTTTTTTGGCAACCTCTATTTATAAGTTATGAATGCAGAGCGTATTGCTATATCTACATATTTTAACTATCCCTCATATGGTTACAAGACTGTGGGGGGTGGGGCTTATGCAAAAAGCAAGATGTATAGAGAGGAATTACAAGTTCTCCATCTTGCAGAGGAAAGGGGACCTGGGACCAGTTCTTCAAAGGTCTTTATTAGCTCTGAAGGATCAAATTAGTGCCTTGATGAAAAATATGAAACAAGTGCCTACAAGAGCCAGAGTTTCAACTTGGATTCCCTTCAATTTTATATCTTAATTATAAAACAATCTTTATGTTCCAAGCTGTGCGCAGACAAACATATTTTCACAAGGTCTGTCTGCCGTCTTTACTCTGCGCATTTCCACCCGCCCTGTTTGCATTAGATATTTTGTTTAGAACTTCTTTGTTCAGCCAGCACATTTTCATGTGTTTCAATATACGCATGGAGGATCTGCTTTTGTGGTGATTCATGAGTGCTGGGACCCACCCACCTGGAGGTTGTTACTGGAACCAGGCCGAGGGCTGTCTTCAAGCTATGTCTGCAAACACAGGTCAAAGTTCATGTTCATTTTGCAGGACTATAATTAGCACAGCAGGTTTAGACAGGAAACTGCTCCCTCTAGACCCGATTTCAAGGCAATTAGGGTTGCACTCTTTCACCATGGTGCTTCTGAGCTAGACCCTGTCTGCCCCACAGAAATAACAACGGAAGTGCCCATTACTGCACGTTGTTGCGGCTTGGCTTTGTGTGACGAAAGAAAGCGTATGCTCTAATTATACCTTAACATCAGACCGGGGGGAGCTTGTGGTAAAGATGGAGCTGAAGAGTCTCAGCAGGTTTTCAGTGTGTTCCTATGTTCCAAAGATATTTGGTGTGTACTGCAAGTGGGAATTACTTTCACAGGGTAGAAAATCAATACACAGCCTTAAAGATGTTTCCATCTTGGGTATGCTGCCCTTCCAGTCATGCTTCCTGGGATTTTGGCTTTTTTTATGATGACCGTGTGTGTTAATAAGAACGGATTTCATAAGTGAAATATTTTAGTGCTATTATCAGATGCCAGAGGACGGCAACATCCAAAGTTCAGGAGCAGGACATCAATGGGATGTCAGAATTCATCCTTGCACAGAGGACACACATTGTTTATGCCCCACTTCAATGCTATTTTGAAGCATTCTTTCATGTATGGTTTCTGCTCTGGCCTTTTGCAAAGGTTGGTATTTTCCCAGAATCCTTTCATACTGCAAGGCACGCCATGACTTCCAGGGGCACTGTTGAAGGCATACAGAGTAGAATTAAGGTCATGTACAATAATTAGATTATGCAACTGTTATGCATGTATTTCAAATAGTGAAATAGACTCCCTCTTTTGTCAGTCCCAGAGGGGATTTTTTTTGATAGTAGGAGATTGTTAGATGTCCTACAGCGGTAGGATACATAGGCAGTAGGGAGTTTGTTTGACAGCAGGAGATTGATTGTAGAGTAAATTATTCTCATACTAAGATAGGTGTTTAAAATAAATTGGCTCAATTGCCCGTCCCTGTCTTCTTCCATTGACCCTGAAATGTGCCTTTGATTAGCTTAGCTTGGACGTCCTAACATTTTTGTGGTCAAACTGATGAACTCTGCCTCTCTTGCTCTCCATTCTGTCTTTAGTATTTAGCAAGTGATGCAGGATTAGACTGGCAATTGGTAAGAACAAAACTGGAAGGAGAATGATATCATTAAAAGACCTATGATTTTTGTTTTTCTTCAAAAGCAAGCATTTGAGGTCGTGTGATTTTGCAAAGATTCGCCTGTTCCTTTTACATAAAAGTACTTTTTAACCCTTATGGTTTCATTGAAAAGGCAAATCTGTTTGTGTAAAAATGTGGAGGCAAATGAAAAAGCCCCAAATTCTGAGTGTGGAGCAGTATTAACGTTGGCCTTGTCCTGTAGTTTTTGAATCAGTGGTGGAACTGGGATTACTGGTGAAGAACTATCAGGGAAAGAATCCATTTACTGTAACATGCTCATCCTCCATGCTGTGCCTGAGATACTGTGCTATTAAAGAGCAGAACTTGGAGCATGGGTAACTATGCAGCCTGGAGTTGTATCTTTTTTATTTTCTGGGTGTATGTGATATTTAGCTGAGAGCAATTTTATTCCTGGTTTCTGAGCAAATTATTGTGATTAATAAATACTCAGAAATAAGAGTTGTGAGATCCAAGCTAGGATTTTATAGGGGAAATTCATATTCAACACACAGTAAAGAAGAAAAATACAGAAAAGCTGTTCTAGAACTGCATGTCCATGGCATTATAACAAATACAATTAGTCACAGATGAGTAACTTGCCCAAATAAATTCAAACCCAAGAACAATAGAATCAGAGAATCATATATAAAACCTCTCCATCCTATTCCCCATAAACAATGACACAGAATCAAAAATAAAAGGAGGACACAAAAGGTTTGCCCTTAACTGGTCTCATCATGAGAAAAAAATGTTAAAATACAAGGCTGATTAGATCCTTTCATTGTTTCAGTCTACAATGGACTTCTCATCCCATGACTAGGCTTGTACTTTTGCTATGTTTCAGTGTCCTCTATTTGGAAAGACATTAGTTGCTTTAGTCCCAGCAAACCCCCATGGTTTTGTCTCAGAAATGCAAGCTTGCAACAACCTTGAGTCTGCATTTCATCTCAGGATGAAAGCACCTGTTAGGCACCAGGTAACAGGGCCTCAGTTGAGCACAGAAACAGTGCCTGCCTTCCCACCCTTGCTAAACACTTCCTAATGATCCATGGCTTAATTTTTTATTATATCCTGCCCTAAGAGATGTTCTAAATCCTAGAACACAAAATATTTCAGCACCACAGGCTTTGTTGTGTGCTCACTCTGCAGTGAAAGAGGGCATCCTGTGTGAGGAGCAGCTGCTAAACATTTAAAGACGACAACTTACATAAAAGTTACACTCCACATATCAATGTTTAGCCAACACAGTCCCCTATTTCAGGGTAACAGACATTATATCATCCCACCAACCATCCCAACCAGTGTGTGTGTGTTTTGGGTTTGTGTTTTTTTTAGAGAAAAGGTTAGCTGTGGAAGGGAAACATAAATTATCCACACTGCTGCAGAACAGTCTTAGATTTTTGTCTTGTGAGACATCTGTGATACATATATGGAGTCGTAATGAACACATCCATTCTTGGCAAATTGACTTGTTTTTGTCTTATGTCTTGTAAAAATGTGAGCCTCAAGTGCCATGAAATAACACTGCCTCATGAAATAACATGAGGTCTTAATAAAGTAAGACCCTCTGGATTTTTTAGCATCTGTGCTAACTTGACAGACATTCATCAGGATTAAGAACATCAAGCTAGTTTCAGACTCATTCATATGGTTACATCTGTAGTGTTAAAATAGGGAAATGGGCTTAACTGTGCCATGGTCAAGCCTAAAGTTTAATTGCTAGCACAAAAGTTGATCTAGTTTTGGTCTATGCCAATCAGCACTACCTTTCGTATGTCAGAAGCAGCCTGTCGATGGCTAGTTTTGATCCTCATCCTAGACAGTTTAAAGCATACCTGGGTAACTATACGCTATGTGGTTGTCACTTGCCATAGACATAGCTTGCAGACCTCTTCAAAATTGAAATTAGTTTCTAGACTCAGTAGGACTCTGCTAGACAAAGCCACTCATTGAGGAAGTTGCCAGAGCCAAGATATTATAAACTTTGTTATAATAATAGTTTACTATGTTGTGCTCACTATGGGCATGACCTTCTCCTAATAAAATGTGTCCTCCCTGTACAAAGATGCCCCTGGTTTTGGGAAGCCTGACAGGTTTAGTGGTTTTAACCTGAGCAGAGTCTGTGTATGGCTCTGCAGCTTCGTTGGATGTGCTTTGCGTTTTAATGGTCTGGAGGTAGAAGGGTTAATCTTCTGCCTCTGTCTTAATCATGTTACAAGACACGAGAAAAGACAAACACTACCCCTGTAAAAATAATGACAATTGTCAATAAAACTCAGCATAGAACTGAAGCATCTTTACGAAGCAAAGCGTGTTTCACATTTAGTCTGTATTAAAATCGCTGTAAATTTGTGTCTTTATTAAAGAAGTGTGTGGGAAGTAAATAATAATTTACAATAAGCAGCAGGACCTGAGCTGATAGATTGCAATCTTGGAGCAGGCCAGATGAACCAGGCACTAAGAAGGATGGTAACAGTGAATCTTCAGCTTGTCTTCAACTGCTCTGCTGTGCTTCTCTGGGGTACACCATTCATCAGAGCAATGCCGAGTTACGCAGGTAACTTTTGGAGTCACTCTGATGACTCTGCTGCATCTCTGCATGACATCCCAGGACTCCCTCCAGAACAAGCCATGGCAAACCTGCAATGGGTGTTCAAGGCAGGCCATACTTCTGTAGAGGGGTGGTTGGTTGTGGTTGTGTAGGCCAACCTGTTTTAGTCTCAGAAAAAAAACTATATAGCCACTCTTTAAACACTTTTTTGGACAATCTTTCACAGGAAGCCATGTTGTTGTTGCAGGACCTGGAGTAGAACCTCACGTGCTGGAAGCTGGAAAAATTTGACAATTCTTCTGCACACAGGGTAAGGCTTAAAATATTCCAAAGGTTATTACTAACATCCTGTGAAACCAATGCACATGGACCAGTGAAGACTCTACCCTCTATCTGGGTTTAAGGACCATACAAATATAATATCCTGTGTTTGGGCACTTGGTCAGCTCAGCTACTGTGGATATGACATCTCTTGCTCTCTAGTGAACCTTTCTTCAGTGCTCCCCATAGCACAAAGGCAACCATTTAGTAGTTAAAGACCTGCTGCCTGGACACGTACGCCCAAATATCTGTTATTTCGTTTGTTTACTTGACTCAAGCTCCCCAAGCAGGAAAACAGCTGGCCAAGGTTCCTTCAGCTTTCAAAGGAGAAAGTCAGTCACCTGGGCAATCCTCGTTACTGTGGGATGAACTTCTCACTGAAAGTCTCTACTCCCTCTTTTTTTCTTTCTGTCTTTTTCATCCTATGGTGAGATCCTAGAACCAAAGCTAGTTGAGCTAAATCTGGACCTAGGTGATTGCCCAAAGTTATCTAGAAACCTTGTGAGGATGCCCTGCCTCCTAAGACCTTTGTTTAGGGCTTTATCTTTGAATGTTATAGTGATAGAAGGAAAAAAAAAAAAAAAAGCAATAGCCTTTAACATTTTTGTTAACAGTGTTGCCATATTTAGGCTACCCTTGAATTATTTGAATGTTATTGTGAAAAACAGATTCTACTACCAAGACTGCAGTATTCAAATAACATTAAATATCACTCAGAAACCCACAGAAATAATAAGTTCAAGAACTAAGACAAAATCCTTTCCAATTCACCCAGACTGCCTGGGCATAGGGCAACTCTTCAGTCCCTGAGATTGCCCTGTAAGTACAACGTGAGACATACACTGTAATAGTTGAGCAATGTGGAGTGAATTAGGGGTAAACTGGAAACCTTAATTAAGCATTTTCATTACTGTCATGGGTTGCAGCCAGGCCTGCAATGTTATTTAAACATAAGGTTTGTGGGTTTGATTCCATGACCTTTTTCCAAGGGAAATTATGGGATTCAAGCACCAGAGGATGCTTCTTGCAGTGTGTAAAGAGTATGATGTATCTCAGATAACATTCCCATTACGTATTGTGATAATAGCAGTCATTTCTTTATTTTTGGAGGGTTGCTGGGGATTCCAGGGTTCTTTCACCATTTATGGATACTGGTATACTCTACAGTACTGTGGGGGGCTGCTTAGTGAAAAATCAAGCGGATTATTTGTGTGTCTTAAACATGGATTGAGACACATTGTTTGAATATTTAAACTTAAAAATTTTTACTGTGAATATTTTAGGAGGAAGAGAAAAGTAAAATCTCTTTCTTAAGCCTAGAGGACTGGACACAGAGGATTCAAGTGGGAAGACTTTATAAGCTGCATAGACATGGCAAAGACACTTCAGGGTTCATTTACCTTGTTAAATATATCTATTATAGCCATGAGGGAATGCATATAGGCCCACAGCCAAATAGTGCAGAAAGCCTGTATCCACATCATTCAGTGCTGGCACTTTCTAGTGGTCACGCTACGTAGCCCTTGGCACTGGTTTGTTCTGGGCATCAGACACCCTGTGCTTCTAAGATATCATTAGCCATTTACGTGCATTATTTTTGTTTCTATTGTCCAAAACTCTGTGGACCAGGGTTGTTCTGATGGCATAGACCATCAAAATGCATGAGATGCTTTGGAGGACTGTTTGTGTTGGAGGATGCAGTGTGAGGGTTGGAGCCACATACTATGCAGTCTTACTCATCCTGTTTATTGGGAAGGGACCTTCAGCTAACTATCCCCCATGACAGGTTTTGTGCTGGATGAAGAGATAGTTCACTCCAAAACAAACCACAAGTTAATATTTAATCAAAGTGAATGATCAAGACTTGAAAGTAAATTTTGGGTGATGTTATCTGGCAGTGTGAATATATCACCTAATATTCACTAAGGAAGAGTGGAAACAGGCAAGTACATCGCTAAGAGATCAGGGTCAACCAATAGATCATGCTGACTTTTGCTGATGCCATTCATACTTTGCATCCCACTAGCTGAAATCATCAGAACAAGATAATAAATATGGAATTAATAAGTGACCTCAGCAAAAACATAATGACCCAGACATAGGACTTTGAGTTGATGACATGTTGTTTGCAACTTTCAATAGAATTTCCAATAAAAACTTATTTTCCAGCATCTTCAGAACAAGATCCTTTAGAAAAATGCTGAGGACAGTCAGGAAATACAGCCATGAGTGTAAGTTTCCTATACAAATGTTCAATCTGTAGTTAATTTGAACGACTACAGAAATCACATTTTCTAATAGTTTCCTAAAAAGTGTTCCAGAATAGACGAGCACAGCTGGTGTCACTCAGCCCTCAAAAGATCAGCCAGTGATTGCTTTACAAAGAAGAATGTGCCCTGCCAGTAATCCCATCATCTGTAAAGGAATCCTCCACAGATTTCAGTAGCTTCCAGGGGGTAAATTATTTTTCCCTCCTTTGGTCCCTGTGCCTCCTGCATTACCTTCACAGCTGGTAGGTCACAACATGGTCAACAACAGCCATCATGGTGACACTGCATAAGAATTTAGCAATACAAATATTTACTGTGACCTTGCCATAACACGAGGAGAGACATAGAGACATTTGTCAGATTTCCTGAATTATTCTAACCTTTTCGGGAAATGCAAGAAGAGCCTTGCTGTCTGCTGGCCTTTGAAATTTCCCTGCAAGGACGTTTAGGGTCTAGAGATCTGCCTTTTTCTTCCATTGTGTGGACTCCAAGACATATTCATTTGAGCTGCATTTAGTCATAAAAATCAGCGTTTTTCTCTCATGGGTGACTGTCAAGAAAACTGTGAGCCTGCTACGATGCTGGAGGACGAATGTGCGGCTACATGTATTCATGCCTTACATAGCAGGGCCCCCGTCAGTAAAAACACACTGACAGTAGTTCAGGGACATAAAAGCAGGAGGCAAAAAGAGAAAGACAAGATCTCTCTGTAAACTCACCTGTGCCTACCACATCAGGCTCAGCAGCACAGCGCTTCTTAACACCTGGCTGGCTGTGGCTGATAGACGCTTCCTGCGAGTGGTTAATATTAGCTGTAGCTCTGCTTTCTGCTGCGGCACTCAAGACGTGGTTCAAGCTGTGTTGCTGGTGCATAGTGCGAGACTGATGCAATACATTGTGGGATTCTTCGCTTACCACAAAAAAGGAGAAATCCATGGGAGCAGCATATTATAAAAGCAAGCAAACAAACAGCAATTTATGAAAAGAAAGATACTTTCTTCCCTCAGTAAAAAAACTCTAATCCCTGGGAAACAGCATATTTAAAAAAGCAAATAAACAAGAGGAAATATGCAGAAGAAAACTTTTTCTTTGCAGGTTAAGTCTTCAGACAGTCAGGAACACCAGATCTGTGATTGTATCTGCAACCTCCACTGAACTCTTCTTGGGCATAAATATTTACCGTACAATTTATTTGTTATTATCTGTTCGTATGCAGAGGACAAGTAGAGAGAAAAAGTTGACAGTGATCACACAGCCAGGCAGTGGCAGAAGTCAGACAATGCCTTAATTCTCCCGATAATCAGGACGATGCCCTGCGTACTGCTCTGATGCCCTCAGGTAGATGCCTTAATAAAATCACCAACAGATTACTTGCACTGACTTATTTTTTTAATTATTTTTTTTTTTATGCTTACAGCTAACATGTCTGTATGCTGTGACTCTCCTGCTGAAAGTTCAGACTCTTTTTAGCCCTTGTTCAGCATTGCCCATAGCAGAAATAGAAGCAGTGAGCTTAACCTATAAGCTTGTGGCTTTCAACCAAAAATGCATTAAAATGCACTAAAAGAAAGAAAAGTAAGAGTCATCAGGAATAACAATTGGACTTTATTTATGAAGGATGTGTCAGATTATCAGAAAAGAAAAATAAAACCCACCAATTTTAGTTAAAAGTGCAATTGGCAGGTAAAGGCAATGTCTGGAAACAATTTAAAACTAAGAGAATATAACAAATGAGAAGGTTGGAAATAAGTGTTGTGATTTCTCTCTAATTATGTGGTTGATAAGGGAAGCTGAAGACATCAGACAATATCCAGAGTTGAAAAGGCCAAAAACAGGAAGAAAGAGAGGCTTTTTAAGTGTATCAGGAACAAATTAAATGCTAATAACAATAAAGGTAGCGTGCTTCTAGTCTGTATTTGGGAGCAAGCAGGATGATACACTAAGATCACATGAGGATGATAAACTACTTTCTGAGCCTTTAGTGGTTCAGAGAACATGAAACAACTCTTTTTGAAATCAGCAGGCCTGGATAACTTTGACTCGGGCATCTTGAAGTGAAGCTGATGTGGTCTCTGGTTCCCTGATGTTTCCTTTTAATCTCACAATACTGGGGAAATTACAAATGACTGGAAAAATGTTAATTCTCTGCCAATATTTGCGGAGGACAAACAAGACAATACAAAGATAGGCTGAAAGCCAGCCAGCCATTTGTATCAAAAAGAGACAAGTTATAAATCAACAATGAGGTTAAAGGCTAGGGCTACAATTAATGACCATTAATGACATGTTAATATGAAAGTAGCTCTTATCTAACAAAACTGCTATTTTGCATACGGCAGTTAACTGACAGATTAAGGAGACTGCATAGCTTGAACACAGTCTACATATTTTAGGTTTTAGTACCACATAATATTCTAAATAAAATAAGATAAAATATGCCCTGTGAAACATCAAAGCACATTTTTAACGGGTTAAAGAACCACTTAACTGAGAGCTATCGATTATTTTTTTTAATGAGTAGATTTTATCAAGCAATAGATCTTCTAGTAGAATTCACAGATTGGTCAAAAACCTTCCAAGTATTTATCAGCAAATTTGGGGTTGAATCTAGAGTTTCCCAATGACACAAAGATGAAGAGACTAGTGTATTATCCCGTGACTAGGCAATAATGAAGAGATGATGACACATTTTGTAAATTGGGCCCATTCAAAGTAAATGCAATTGAATAAAGGCGGCACCTGCATCCTAGAAGCACAGACCAAAGCAGACCTAAAGATGGTATTGGATACGCGGGTGAATTTTAACCATAAGAGTGATGTTGGGGGAAATGACATCACTGATGTGATCATCAGACATACACAGAGAAGGAAAATGAGTAAGAGAAGGGATGCAATTTCTGCCTGGGTTTGTAGGAGCTGTGAGTACTAGAGTACTGTAACTTGGTCTGATAAACATGCTTTTAAAGGGATGTTGAAAGATTGTACAGGAAGCAGAGAAAATCCACAGAAAAAAACTAAATAGTTGCAAGAAAATATCTCACAATGAAATAATTAAGTTATTAGAAAATGTGGCTTCTGTAATTTAACAGGTAAGAAGAATGAGGTGCCTCTTGCAGGCATGGAGAAAATACAAAGTAAGAGAAGTTGCACAGGAAACAACAGCTAACAGTTAAAATGAGACAAGCTTAAGGTAGATGCAAGGTCTACCAGCCTCTCCAAAGGGACACTGATAAGATCACTGGAACAAATCGGCAAGTGGAGTGGCGGCAGCTCAGTCTCCTGCTGTTTCCAGCCACGGCTGGATGTTTTTTCAAGATAATCCTTTAGCATGACCTGATTGCAGACAAGTGAGTGATATTGTGACTTGCAATACAGGAAACAAGAAAGTTGGTCTTAAATCCTGTAAAAATGGCCCTACTTTATGCTGCTAGTAACGCACAAGGTATATCTACATGTTACTGTACAGACATTTCAAAGCCCATTATATTAATATGTGTAGGCAAATCTCATGTTTTAATAAAGGGTATGAAGCACAATATATAAGCATTACCCAGTTTTTGTCTGGGTTTTTTTTGACCCCTTTCTCTTCCTTTCATGGTAGAAATCCAGTGTGTCAAACATGGTTGGTGCTTCAGACGCCCATGTACGCATCTGGCATTGCATATCGAGCAGTGCTGCATTTCCACCATGTAGCGAATTTCCTACTGAGAAAAAAAAAACCCAAACCAACCCAAAACCAAAACCATGCAGTTCCATGGAAGGGTAACTTCTGCAGATTCCCACAGAAGTCAGTAAGTGGGTTTGATATCACATAGTGCACATCTCCATCAGGTGTCTATACATGACCAAACACATCCAGGCTCCCTTTATGGTCAATGGAGAACTGTCAGTACCTCCCTGGGGTTGAAGGGGTGTTCATCTCCTGAAGTACACACTTCTGTGTGGGTGGATAAACTGAACCATAAACTCCACTGACTCAACCGGCTATGATGGCAGCCCAGACAGCCAGCTCAGGTTTACCTCCTACAATGGCAGATGTGATGACTGCCACCTTTTTTGGTCCCTTACTGCTGAGGTGGGAGTAGCATATAGGGCCAAACTGAATACATTGCTTTGGCCTGTGTTGCAAGTACTTCTATTTCATATGGTAAAGGAAAGTAAATGTCTCTGCTTTTTTAGGATACGGCCAAGCAAATTACTTCAACACACGCATAAACTGCATGAGAAGGACTTCATCACATAGAAACTTTGGCCAAGTTGGGGGAGGATGGGTTTATACTTCTATCATCGTACATCTGCCTCATATGAAAAGTTATTTAAAAAATGAAACCTTCTACCTTGATACAGCTTTACCTGTCACTTGTTTCTTTCCCCTTTCTCCTGTCATCCGAACATGGAGTTAAGGAACGGCTCCCAGAATTCCTGCCAACTGCACATGACAATGTGATGATGTAATATAATTTCCTCTCCGTGGTCCATATGTGTTAAGGCAGAGGCTATGCAGATATGCCATATTTATGGGATAATGACAATATTTCCTAAAACAGAGTACTTTTTTTACTGCTTGTGCTGGGCTCCAAGTCATTACCACATCTTTCAAGCAGTATTTCCCTAACCTCATGATGAGTAGAGTGAATGCAAGGAAGTGCTGTGAGGAATTACTCAGGATCAGGCATTTATATCAAAACTCCATCACATTTCATTCTGTTTACAAAGAGAGAATATGTCGGTCACATAATCTAGGGTTGATCTTAGATCAACACATACAGCATGTCGGGGATATTCAGCTCTGCTACTTGTGCTCAGGCCCACTGGAGAGGCAGCTGTCAATGGGGTACCGTTCCCTCCCAGCAGTGCAGCTGGAGGAGGACTTTGCCTACGTCCCAGACGTGGGGTTACAATCCTTCATACAGTGGCAAGCCCACAAGTTTCTGAGTCCTAGTTCAAGTCCCAGGGGCTACTGGGATAAGGGAGTTCTGCTACTATGTCCAGTTCCTGTCAGCCACCCTTCAGTAGGTATGAAAATTTCACAACAAACAGAAAGAATAGACCTAGGATTTGTCTGAGACCTCAGCCATTCTGTATGTGCAGGTCCAAATCAGTCTCCAGAAACATATTCTGTAAACACCTTCAGTTTTTTAAAAAGCATAAGCAAACAACATCAGTTGTAACCTACCTCTAACCTTCAGCCCACCTCAGCGTGAAAAGTTGGACTACGTGATCTCTTAAAACCCCTTTGAGCATTATGTCTGTAATTTTAAGGGTTATGCCTTTCACACAACAGAAACTACCCTGTAAATGCCAGATTCCCCAGGGTACTCCAACTCCTATATGTTGCTTTGGGGAAGCAGAGCAATTAACTGCTTTAGCTTGCTTTATAGCTGCTTTGAGTCTCTGGGGCAGCACAAAGGGGTTTGATGCATTTTCTCTTGCAAAGCCTAGGGCATGTTAATGGTAGGTGTAACAATAAACCTTCTCACCTGGAAGAAGGCAACAGAAACAAGCATACCCAGAAATCTTCCAGAGACCCTGAGCACATTGAAGGGTACTGGGCTTAGCATTAGCTTGGGAAACAGGAATATATATTTTATGGAGTTTTCCAAATAATTTGCCAAAAGTCTCACTTCCAGCTAAGAATGGGTACAGAAATGCTGCTGGATGTGCAAGAACTAGCATGTGTGTGGTTTAAAGGATAAGCTGTGGAAAAAAAATATATCATCAGGAGCTAGATTTGGGACTTATATGTCCACTACAACTCCTTGTTCCGTGCTGTAATAAGATTTTACATTATCTAGCCAGCCTGCAGCCCAAGATCATGAAAAGTTCATGCATAGGAAACATCTGTTTTATCATTCATGACAATAACTCAAACAGCAGATAATTTACTCCAGCACTTTCTTCACCATGTTTCTCCACAGGAAAGTACAGTGGAAACAGCTATCCCTCCATAAGTACTTGCAGCTCCCAGGAATGCTTACAGGGGAGATGACACAAGAAATGCAGGCTTTGGGCTTGTTGGTGCGGGTGTGCTGCCATTTTGAGTTCTTCTAGAGCAAAACTCTTAAGGAAATCTGGGAGAGGATTCATGCACACTAGTGCATGTCTGAGGCCACTTAATACTCTATTCATCTTCAGAATTCCCATGATCATTTTCAAGGAGAGTGTGTAATTAAGAGACATTGATAACTGAATACAGACAGCTGACACCTTTTGTCATCTGACGGCACAACTCCTTAGGCATCTGCTTTTCCAACCCAGTGCAACACTGAGGTTGTTCTTCACTAACAGAAGAAATGATCCTACAATATTTCTTCTTAGTAACCTCAGCCTGGTGGAAAAGAGTTGCTAGAAGATCCTGGTTCCCCCCAGTCTCTAGGCTGGAGGTGAAACCCAGCCTGCGCTGGTAATGGCTGGCAATTGCATGCATCAGGCAGATGGTCTATGAGGTCATGCAAGACATGGAAACTAGGTCAGTTTACTAAAGATACATATAAAAAAAATTGCTGAAGCATGTTGGGACAAAAATATAAAGTCCAAAGCACAGAATGAAATAGAACTAGCAAGGGACATGAAAGGTAACTAAGAGCTTTCTATTAATATTTCAGCAGAAAAATGAAGATGAGGGAAGAAGCTGGTCCTCCACTTAATGAGAAAAGAAAGATAATAATGCCTGGAGGGCTGAAGGGGTTAGTGCCTTTCACATTTCAGCCTTCACTAAAACTGTTTGAGCCAATGGCTAATATGCTAACACCAATGAGTGGGAAGGAGGAATTCAGTCTACAATAAGCAAAACACATGCTAAGGGAATTCTTTGAAAAGTCTTTTTTTTTTTTTTTTTTGTTCAAATGAGATAACTGGTAGCCACTGTCTTGAAGGATACGTGAGGCTTAAGAGGGAGAGAAAAGGGCAGATATGGGCCTATTGATGTGGAGGAAAAGGAAGAGCTAGGGGATTATCAACCAATCAGCGTACTTTCAACACCTAGAAAAATGTTGAAACAACAAGTGGAACACACCATTTTTGAACACTTTGAAGATCAGAAGGAGCTTAGCAACACCAAACATATGTTGGTTAAAAACAAATCATGATTAAAAGAACACCAGATTTGTGACAGATCTTGAGTATATGGGAGAGAGAGTACATACCACAGAAGGTGATGAAGTTGTGGTGGTGTGATTTTGTCTTGACTCTAGTAAGACTTTCGAACCTATCTCACACGAAATTTGCTCAAGTGAGATGGGAATCTAGCTCAGAATAAATCCTGTAGTGTGGATGGATATCTGGCAGGAGAGTTATTCTCAGTGGGGTTATCTGTGCTGCTCTCTTGCCCTGGAGGAATAGCTGGAGTGGGGCTCTGGGATGTAGCCTGGGGTCTTTCAAAATCTTCCTGTCTCGGACAGCAGCACACAGGAACTACATCTGCTGATGACAGAAGTCAAGGTTTGGAAAGAAAAGATCCTGCAGAGATCCTCTCAAACAGTCAGTTCCTAAAGGAGTTGAGGACAATAGTAGACATTGGATTGGCTCAGGTTCCTCAGTTGTATCAACAACACTGACTTTTTTTTTTTCTCCAAAGACAAAGGAACAGGGTGGACATGCATTTGCCATAGGAAAACTAACACAAGGGAAATAACAGAGAGGGAGAGAAGTAAAGCCTTGGAGGTTACTGGTTCTGCAAGGGCATATCTAAGTGTGGTCACTGCTGCTGTTGAGATTTTGTTGCTATTGTCAACCATTTTATCCCAGCAGATTTAACTGATGTCACAGACTTCCTCCCTCTTCTGCTGCAGTGGCAACCAGACTTGCTTTCCCAGATGCTAACAACAGGGTAGTGGCTACTCAGGCGACCACCTGTTTTGGCTTGGTAGTCATTCACCTCAGTGGAAGCAACCAGTGTGGTGGGAATGAGTGGCTTCCTGCAGAAGTAATCTAGGGATTGCAGGTCAAGAGTAAGTAGGTGGGAAATAAGTAAACTCTAAGAAAGGTAAACAGAAGGTCTCAGTATAGTCCCAGTACTAGTCCTGGTTTCGGCCACCTCAAAGATTATAGAGAGAGCAAGAAATTATGTCTAAGCAAAGAGTGGGAGAACTGGGGAAGGAGAAAAGGCTGCAGTTGGAGATATGTGTATTGTCTTTAAACCAGTTCAATGCTCCAATAAAGAGGAAAGAAATAATTCCTCCAGTGTGCCCAGGGAACAGTGGACTGACTGACACCATAGCAAGGGACATTTGAGGTAGACATTAAGCTTACCTTTCTGACTCTGAGGACAGTGAAGGCCTGGAATAGCTTGTTGCAAGGTGGGTAGAGGGAAGCAGTCTTGCTCCCTGAAGACGTTAGACAAACATCTGTCAGGAAGAGTTTAGTTAATGCAGTTTGTGCCTTGGGGCAGGGGAGATATGAGAGGACCCCTTGAGTCTCTTCCAGCCCTCCGACTGTACCTTGGACATATTCCCTTGCCTCTCAACCCCTCCCATTTTCCTTCAGCTCCTGAGTCTGCTTACTGGAGGCCCAGTGCCTTGGCCTTGCTCTCAGCCCAGGCCCTTCCCTGCTCCAAAAACCAATAAACCTGGGGTCCTGAGGCAGGAGAGAGGTTGTGATGGCTCTGACCCAAGGACATACCTTGCCAGGAGCTACACTGCCTCGCTGGCAGCCTGAGGGAAGCAGGCCCTCTCCATCACCTGGGAGGACACTTTCCCCAGGCGCATTTCAAGGACCCTGGCCCAGCACATAGTGAGTAAATAAAGCCAAGAGCCTTTTAACACATTAAAACTCTCCCAAGCTGGCCACCTTACCTGTAGTCTCAGCAGCCACTTTGAGGTCTCAAATGGGTCAGAAATTTTTCTTCCTAAGGTGCCTCTGGAAGGTGACACAAGATGACGACGATCCCCACCGTGCAAAAAGAAGGGTGGCTTTCTGGGGAAACCTCTCTTCCCCGTGGCCTGCAGCAACCTGAAGTAACTGAAAATAAAGGAAACTATCTACCCCCTCAAGGGTAGATTGTGGTGTCTCAGTCATGGGGGTGAACTGAGCATTTTCCTGGCTCCGTGGTGAATCCTGCTCTGTGAGGTGCTGGCAGTGCAGCCAGACAGACCCTGAAAGGCTGCCACCAGAAAACAGGGACATAGTGCCAGAGAAATGTATCTGAGACTGAAAAAGCAAACAGATAAACTGCAAAAGGCAGCAGAAAGCACTTGCCAAATTAAGCTAGACCTTAACGGTCAAAAGTGACCACTTTTGTTTGAAATTCCAGTTTCCTCCTTTAAAAATGAGCAGTTGCATGTGTTCTGAGAGGTGTTTCTGTGGGATGCCCCAAAGGACAATATGAGATGTGTGGGTCATGTTGTGATGGAGCAAACGGAGGTCAGGGAGTCAGAATGAGTGGGAGCAGTGGAAAGCAGCCTGCACGGAGCTGAAGGACCCTATGGGATCAGGGGGGAGGCTTCACTACAGCTAAAATAGTTCCCACTGTGTTGCAGCCTGAATGCACTATTCAGGGATTGAAGCTGTGTTATGATAGGCCCTAAACAACAGTCCTGAGCTCTGCAAATGTAAAGACTACTCCTTGTAACCCAGTAGAAAGGAACAGCTAAGTCAAAAAAGCTTCTGGAGTGGGAACAGAGTGAGAACCGTCCTTTGATTAACTGGAATCAGCTGCCAAAGCCCTCAACCTGTGATATCCAAAGTAAAGCTGGTCCCTTTGGGACTTTAAGTCAAAGACTTCTCCCCTGTCAAGGAAGGAGTGGGTACCATAAAGGTGGTAGGGCAGAAAATGGCTTTGTGTAACATGGTGAAGAGTTTTCAGTTTTGGTATCTAATGGTGCTGCTAATGTCAAATTGAGTTTCAACTTACAAATAAGAGGTGCAACCATCTCAGTGAAACTGGATGATTTTCAGGGGTGATGGATGTAGAGGTTGTATTTTTAGCTTTCCTGTTTTTTAAAAAACCCACATTGGCCACAATATTTACTAATTGTGATGGATAATGGATTTACCTTCTGTATATTTTTCCAATGCTTAAAATCAGGAATAACTAATGTACCCTCAGAAGCACAGTGCTGTGGATCCTGTGCAGGGATCTTCTTTTCCTTCCCCACTCCTGTGCTGTGCCTGTCTCAGACAGCATCCCAAAATATGTCTTCCTTGTCCAAAGCCCCTTTGGGAAGCCTGTCCTGGCTGAACATGTGCAGCCCAGCAGTTCCTCAGGGACTCAACAGTTTTAGGCATGATTAAAGGGAGATGGACAAAAGCCATGTTAAAGGGAAAGAAGTACTGCCAGAAGCCGTGAAACCATTTTATTACTTGATGAAGAAGAAAAGCATTTGCTGGCTCAAGGTAGACATCAACTGCAGCAATCTTTCCCCTGAGCACATGGGCTTGGGGCCTTGTTACAGCCTGTGCTTCTTTCTTTCGCTCAGGCTGAATAGAAGTCTGTATCATCCCATCTGCTCCAAAAGGCTGACAGGAGGAAGAGGAAGGAAGAATAAGGCCAGAGGGAAATAAAAACACATATATCCTGCATACTCCCCATAGCTGAGACCTTCTTCTGCTGAGGTCTTTAAAACAGACCCTCAGTTTATTCAGCATCTTGAGGCAGAACCATTCTATAGCCACTGGAAGGTGACTGCATCTTTGCACTTTGAAAGACTGCAGGGAAGAATTTGTGATGGACTTAATATTTTACTTCCTAAGTGGTAGTGTCAAAAATGGATACCTTTGTTTTCACCCTTTTTGCTTTTATAATGAAGGCTAAATTAAGGAAAAATATTGCCATGGGCTGGGAGGATAGGAAGCTTAAAATGCCACCTGCAAGGAATAAAAAACTAAAAAGATGAGAACATGACAGCATATGGACTACATGCGCCTAAAGTAGCAGTATTTTTGTGAGCGCTACATCAATAAAGCCGCTTTCCCCACGGATTTGTGTCTGGTGGCTGACTGCAAACTCCAGCTGAAGTTGTTTTCCTGCAGTCGGCCAACTGAGAGGTCTCAGCTGTGTGGCTTCTCTGGCGTCTAATAATGCATGAGTAAACACTCCACTTTTCCCAAAGGCATGATGCTCCTGTGGCCGCTCTCTTCTTCCTCGGTGCTGCCTTTCACAAAATGTGCAGGAATCTGGTAATTGGTGAGACAGCTCTCTTTCTGTCAAATTTGGCTTGATTTTGGCCAAGAGGTTCACAAATTACTGCAAAGGGACATAGGCAGACAGACATGAACATCTACAAAGTGATTGCATAAGCTCCATTTCCCCAGGAAACAGACTGAAAGCAGCTCTGCTGAAAGAGGAACATTTACTAACCAGATACCAAAGTAAACTTTGAATAAAATGTTACCAGAGTTAGAATGCAGAATTTGGATACTCAGGCCACAGAGGGAAAACTGGTCCTCAAATATTTCATCTTTCAAACAGCTTTGATCTCTTGGGGATCTATTAATAACTTTTCTAAACCTCTCATAAGGTTTCTTTCTTGTTTTCTTTAATACGAAAAAAAGATGATTTGTCCACAAAAATATTTTAAAATCAACACATGGGCTAGAAGTGTAGACCTACTTTCCAACAGAAAAGCAAGCCTATCTGAGACAGGAGGTGGTTATGTTTTATAGCCTTCATTCTTTTACACTGTTTTTTTCCAACCAAAGATACGTATAATCTAAACCAACCTTGGAAATTCACTGACATACAGTGCTGGGAAGCCGCAATGTGTGATTGAGAAAGTCAAATCTGATTCCAATCTTACCTAGACCTGACTGGGAGCAATGACACTGGCCACAGTGAATTTCCAGCAGAAGAGAGGAGATTTCCCTCCTCGTGTAGCCAACTCCATCCCAGAGACTGGGGAATGCTGCTGCACTGCTAGAAGGCAAGAAGGCCCAGATGAATGAATAGTTGTGTAATTCTGTGGTCACTGGTCTAGAGAATAGAAATACCAGGGTGTGCACATTACCCGCAGTGGGTGAAGTAATTTTTTGGAGCATGTCATAAAATTACTTGTCAAGGGGACCATGATAGGAAGCAGGACAACCTGCAAAGGGAGCAGACTGTGCCGTTTCAGGAATGTGTGCAATATTTTGGGGATTCTTTATCCTTTCATCCTTACACAGTTTGCTAGTCAATATATTTTCCCCTCTTTTCATGTGCATCAAGAAAAACATCTTCAGGGGGCAAACCCAAAGGTTAATTCCTCCCCTGCACTTCCTGCATTTGTTCAAATACTTGAACTAATATTTATGAATAATGCATTGCACCCATGAATGCCATGAATGCCATGAAGCAATGCAGCTCCAAGGACTCCATTTTTATACCAGCTGAGGCTCAGACTCAATATGTGTTATTAACTAACTTCTTTTATTGGTTAGCAAATATTATGTAAATCTTTACTTCCAGAAGACTACTTCTCTACAGCAAGGAATTATAAGAGCTTGTTCATATTTCTGTCAGGTTCCTGATTCTTTGTGGCCTGTTCAGTTAGGTTATTAATTATTCCCCAAGCTTGGCATCTTAGTTGGGTGGTGCTTTATTGTCTGGGTTTTTTTTTAATTTTTATTATAAATTCTGTTTGAAAACTTTCATTAAGAAACTGATTTTTTTTGAGAACAGATACTGGGGCAGGCAATTGCTCAGGAAAAACACTGGATACCCCAGAGTACTGCTGCTGCCGCCACAAATGCCTGCTACTGGCTAAAAACCATCAGAATATTTTTTTTTGCCCACATAATGGCCACATAAATGCCTAACAAGACATTATGAGAATTTAAGAATAGATGAACGCAGTAGTCAGGCAGTTGCTTTTGAGGGCAATGAAGAAAATATAATATCTGAAGCTACCGATATCAATAACTGAAAATCTAATATAACACATATTTGTAAACTAATATAAAATTCCTTTTTTTTTTTTTAATGGGAACTTACAGAAACTAGTATTTTAATGGCTTGGGTTTTTGCTACTGTCATGCAAAGCCTCATGTTTTCACTCACAGTGGAACAGCTCAGCCTCTGTCAGCCAGATTAATACTGCTGAAATCAACAGAGTCACACAGATTGACACCAGCTGAAGACCTGTCCTAATAAATCTGAGTCTGTTTATGGGGGATTAAACCACAGTCATGTCTCCCCAAAGGCGGTATTCTCACTCAAATATAAATGGTTTTGGCTGGATGTATGAAGTAAATATTGAAGGTTCCATTTTTCAGAGTTAGCTGCGGCTTCACCCGTATCAGTAGATCTGATTTATACCAGCTCTTTGGAGAAATAATCACTGAGTTGTAGAGTGCTGACAGTCAGGCTGGTTTACCTGAACTAGCTAGCTGAATTTCTTTTTAGCTGTTGGGTGTATTATCAGCCTTACAAGTATGCCGGCATGAGGAGTGCAAGCCACGCAGCATTGTGCATACTTACTCAGTAATGGAAACCTGGGTTGAACATTTCAAGGCCCTTTCCTTCACCCAGCATTTTTTAAGGGACTGAGGGAATCCAGCGGCGCATTAACCGCATCAGCTCCTCACTGGTACCTTCTGCATCATGGTACCAGGGATACAAGGCTGAAGAGGAGCAAAAGAGCTTTTGGCTCTCTATCCATATTGTGATTCCCATTCATCACCTTCTTCTTTGGAAAGACTGTTTACACAGCAAAAGAGTGAGTCCTCCTGCTGTATTGCAGCTTCTTGCACTCTGTGGTGTCAAATCTCATCTGCAAAGGCCAGTAACTCTGTGGAAATGAGATGTTCACCTGTGTTGAAGTGGGGCTGGCTGAGATGCTTGATGTTATCAAGAGGCAGCTAAACCAGATGTTTTCAAACTCTTGTTTCTAAAGCTTCTTTGATATTTCAAAGGGCCAGGCTCATGTAACTCTTCTTCCCATCAACTAAGTAAGTAATAACAACAATAATAGATGGTGCAGTTTGACTCCCCAGCCTCCCTTCCCATTCCAGTATGTGCCTCCTGAAGCAGGTGAGGTTCCTAGCCTTCCTGCCGATTGCAGGCCCAGTGGGGCCCCTGCTATTCAGCAGGCAAATCTTACATGGAAGGGGTGTCTCGTCCATCAACCCAGCATGCAGAAAGACAGAAAAAAGGGAACCCTGATAGAAAACTAACACAGCTACTTGTTTGGCTTGTTTAAAAGCCAGATTCATGACTCGGCCTTTACCTTTTATGAGTCAGGAAATTCCAAGGTGCTTTCTTTTCCCTTGGACTTGTAGGCAGACTCTGATCTCACTTATTACAGGGTAAACCCGCTACAGGCAAGGAGCTATTCCTGCCACACATTTGCAAGCAAGAGCAGCATCCATCCTCCCTGAACTCTCTTTCTGTTCTTAGCAGTCCCTGTGTTCTTTGGCCAGCTACAGCCCTCAGTAAAAGTGTCAGGCACATCAAACAGCATAAAATAAATCAATCCATTTCCCAGTTTATTTAGTCTAAAAAGACTGTAAAATGGAGTCAAATTGAGAAACCTGTTTATGTGGTCAAGAGGCCTAAGGGACATATTGAGGAAGGAGTGGTATTAAAGTGTTAGGCTAACAGAATCAGAGCTAGTTTGCACTGGGGCGTGCTACCTGTTTCCAGTTAATTGTGGATGGCTTGACTACACAGTGATGGATAGTTGCATTCACAGACATAATGTCCATGGAAGGTGAAAGGTAAAGAGACAAAAGTTATTAAAACTATAAAATTGCATCAAGGTCCAGAAAACCAATTAGCCACTGAGACTTAAAAGCAATGTGGCTTCCTTGTTTTATTGAAGAGGAGAGTCAGTGGTGATTTACTGAACCCTTGCATGTTTATATGTTGGAAGAAGGTACTGAATTCTCATCAGCCAAGTAGACATTGGCAGAAGAATGAAACTAGCAAACTCAGACTGAAAATACAGTACAAACATTTAATAGTGAATATAACTGAACTCACCAAAACACGAGGTGGATTTTCCATCACTTGCAGATCTTAAATTGAATTTAAGTCTTTGAACTAGACAGAGAAGTGTCTTTAGAGCCTCTATTTAATGGGGTCAGTACAAGACTCCCCAGGATTAAGCCAGGGTGATACAGAATTGCAATGATCTCTTTTAGCATTGTCATCCTTAGAGGGAACTGAGAGCTCCCAGAAACAGAAGCCAAGGTGTGGGCTGCTGCCATCACTGAGTTAAACAAGAGCCTAAATGTCCCTGTCATTTGAGACTTAATGAAATAACCTTACACTCAGTCACACCTGTACGTGCACCAATGTGCCGTATCCACACAGGAATGGCTATCAGAAAGGCTACTGAGGCAGCTGGATGGCTCAGCACCCCTGCCCTGGAGCTGTAGGCCCACTCCTTGATCCCTGCCTTATCCAAGCTAAGACAGAGTGTCTGGTTTATGGTCGCCACATGGCAAACTCCCACGACTGACATGAGATGAGCTGTGGAGCTGCAAGCAGCCAGATGTCCACATCTCAATGACTCCATCCTTGCTGACACACTTGACCACAGCATTAGCTAAGGAATTCAATGAAGGGAATGAAATATGCAGGGAAAATAGTCAAGAGAGTAAGATAACTAACCTTTTTTGGGGGGAAAAAAACCCCAAAACTACACACTGCCACTTCTGCTGTCATTTATAAAGTGTTCTTTCTCTTGATTTTGGAGTCTGATAACCCAGGAGCTTTGAGCTCTTGTTCCTCTTCCATTTGCAAAGTTACTTTTGCTAGGCCTGCTTGCGTGGCCCCTTCAGCTCCAAGCCAGCAAGCATGACGTGTACGAGGTATTAGCCATGCACTTTACATCTGAGCGTATTACCTCTTTTTTTAAGTTTCTAGTTTCACCTCTTTTTCTAAGAGGCCGTCTCATCTAGGTTGGAGGAAGTGCACTCTCAAAATGCTCCTTTCACTTCACAAAGTATTCAGGGATGTAGATTCCGAAGTCAGGCACTGAGTGGTAGCCACGTGCAGATGAACACCACCCAGACAACATGAAGACACCAGGCTTCTTTCTAGATTCCTCAGCAAAGAAAGAGAGTCCCTGTGACTGGGTAGTGCTGGTGTATGAGGAAGGATGTGTGCTGGTGAGAGAGGGGAGTGAGAGAGAAACATCGAAATAGAGGGACGTGGAATGAATGAACAGAGGAGGAAGTGAGGAAAGAGAGGGAAGGATATACTAGGAGGAGAACAGAAACAGCCCTGGAGGAACCTGACAGAAAATACAATCTCCAACATGGTCTTCAGGGTGGTATGTCCTGGGAAAGGGCTGTGGTAGGGGTGAGGGTGCTGCGGGAGGAAGACACTTCCTCCAGTTTGCAGCCAAGCCCTGGCTGAGTCATTTCCCAGGGCAGCTGGGTGTCCAGGCTGTCACACGGAAAACCTGGTCCTTTCAGAGCTCCCTGGCCCAGCTGATGTAAAACCATTAAACCACACATGTCACATCACACCGCACGTAGGGATGAAAGAATACGTGTTACTGGAGTACAGCTCCCTCGCCCTCCCGTCCCCAGCTGCCATCAGCCGCAGACTCGAGCGTTCAGCCATGCCAGGCCCAGGGGGCAAACCCCAGCGCAGCGCCAGCTCCCCTGGAGGGCTGGGGGGGCTGCCGGGGGGCTCACCCCGACCTGACTGGGCACACCTGGGTTACAGGAGGTAGCCAAGGCTGAGCAGAGGCTAAGGCACCATCACAGTTCTAGTTTGCCCATCAGAGTATTCAGCCACCCATCACTGCCCAGCCTGACATACCAAGCAGGAAGGTTTGCCTATTTTTAACTTTACCTTGTCATCTCTTTTACCCTGATCTTAACTCCTTGATTTTTCCTCCCTTTGCAAGCACTCATTTTCCTTATACTATTCTATTTCAAAGGATGAAAGAAACTTTAAACTCTTCCAAATTCAGATTTAGAGGGGTGAGGGGAAATACTGTGCCTGTGCCTAGTAAAAGGAGAAAAACACAACAGAGATGTCCCAGCTAAAATCAGGGTATACATTAGCAGGGATACAAGTGATCAGACAGTTTGCCTCTCTTCAGGGTGGGGTTTGCACTCCAGTGTACTTGGGCAGTATTCGTTATGCCCACTGCTGGCACAGGACAGAAATATAACTGGGCCCAGGAGCTGCTGCATACTCTGGTATTCTCCACCAAAATCATGGAAGGGTTGCGTGGCATGGTAGGGGACAGTGTGCCCTTCCTTTCATTTCCCATGTGCGTTGCTCCATAAAGAGGGTCCTGAGGGAGCTGGCAGACTGCCTCCCACGGGCTGTGCTTGCAGGACAAACATCCTTCTGCACTTCAAATGAAGCCACTCTTTTTAAAAGATTAAATAAGCCAAACATCTGTGCATATTTGTATACATGTCAGGTCGTTAATCATAACCAGTAAAGCCAGATCAAACATTTCTTGCCATACTAGCTAAGTCACAAGAGTCTGCCGTGAGCAACATGAGGGGTAAGCTGTGAGCATTTCGGCGCAGTGCTAAAATCGCAGCGCGATGGACCACGGCACTGCAGCTTTCCCTTTAAGAGCCCTTTGGCTAACGGCGATACACTGAAATGCAGGAGGTGGGACAACACCACACACAAAAATGAAGAAGTGAAGGCAGGAAAAGTTTCTCCAGAGGAAAAATGCAGGGCTTGTCCTTCACCCTGACGTCAGATCTGTCTCTAATAAAATCCCCAAAGTGCCAAGAGAAAAAGGCAGAGTGCCTAAGCTAGGTTGCCAGTTCAGGATTGCTCTGCATTCCCAAAGTGGTGTTTTTGTTCAAAAAAGGCTCTAAATCTGGGTTCAATCAATGTATTTAATCCCGGCTTCCAGGGATGAGGTGGCTTTTGCCCTGGATTCTAGCAACAAGCAGCATTTTGCAGGTGAGTTTGGAAACTGCAGGAGGGACTTGTCTTCTGCAAACACACTTGGGTTTCATGCACGGTGGGCTGGGAGAGCCGAGTGCGGGGCATGCGGGACGGTGGGCACCGGTGTGGGAGGGAAAGG
Organism: Phalacrocorax aristotelis; assembly: GCF_949628215.1. Taxonomy (NCBI): domain Eukaryota; kingdom Metazoa; phylum Chordata; class Aves; order Suliformes; family Phalacrocoracidae; genus Phalacrocorax; species Phalacrocorax aristotelis. The sequence goes on from NC_134277.1 coordinate 159,540,732, forward strand.
TGAGCTGTGAGAAAGGGAAAGGGCGAAAGGGAAGGGTGCAGAAGTGTTCTGAGTTGAGCCCGTCTGTGCTCAGCATCCAGGTGGATCTACACAGAAAACTGTGATGTGGGGTTTTTTGGGGTTTGTCCCGTGTGTCTCCCCCCCCCCCCCCCCTTCTTTTCTTTTATTGCGGAGCAAAAGAAGGAGGAAAGGATCGCCCACTCCTGCCCGAAGCAGCCGGGGTGAGGCTGTTGGGGGGAGCGGGTTGGGGGGGAAAGCGGTGGTCCCCGACGGGCGGCGGTGCCCAAAGCGGGCCGGGACCGAAGCGGGAGCGGGGCTGGAGCCGCGCAGCGCCACTGCAGGGACCGGGAGCGGGACCAGGACCGGGACCGGGACCGGGAGCGGGACCGGGGGCGGTGCCGCCGGCGCTCCCCGCAGGTGTGCCGCTGCGGCGCTGCCTCGGGGCCGGCGCAGGAGGCGGGTTTTGTTTCCCCCTCTCCCCATCTCTGCATCTGCTCGACCCACGCAGGCTGTAGCTGCTTTCCTTCCCCTCCTCTTTGGAAAAACCTGTACGGGAAAGCCGCTCGTTTCAGAAGGTGTTTGCGTTTTGCTTGCGGCTTGTGTAAAATCCCCGGGGGAGAGAGCTGGTGCTGGGAGCCGGTGTGCTTGGGGAGGTGCCCGTCACGGCAGGGAGGCGGTGGGTGCGGGGAGCCCCTGCCCCAGCGGGAGAGCGACTGAGCGGGGGGACCTGCCGTGTCCCTCCTCCTCCTCACCCCTATCCCCGAGGCACGGCTGGGCTCGGGGAGCTCTGGGGACCCCGAAATAGAGGTGGATCCTAGGAACCCGTTTGGGCTTGAGGCTGGGGCATTCCCTGAGCCAGACACGTGTGAAGCTGGGTGTGAGCATCGCTTCTGCTCGGAGCGGGGGGCAACACCAACCGCTTCGCACAGGGAGGATTTCGCTTTGCAGGGCTGCTGGCATCAGGGTTGGCTTGTGTGTTGCGAGATAAAGCGAGGGTTTAAAGCAAGAAAGTAGTTCGTATGGTGTGGTACACCAGACGCACCTGTGTGAAAGCAGATGGCAAAGCGATAAATCCCGCGTGAATGTGGAGATGGACTGATAATGGTGCCTCTTCTAGAAAAAAAAAAATACAACACAAAACAAAACATGAAACTAATAACAAACAAACAAAATGCAGCTCTTGGGCTCTCTAAGGTAAGAAACAACTTTGATTTTTGTTGAGCAAGTAAAAGTCACACAGAGGGAGGGGGCGCTCCCCTCCGTGCCCCTCTCCCCGTGTTACTAGAAGAGATTTGCGCGAGCCTTGTACAATTTACAGTGGTTGTCCTGGGTTCCCTTGGTATCAAAGCTGTTTGTAAAAACGCTGCTGTAGCATGAAAGTGTGTGTACATGCATGCAGACACATGCTCCTGCTGTGGGGGTGAATGAGCGCAATCCAGGTATTGCTGGCAGCATGTCTGGTCTAAAGAATATCTAAACAAGTGTTTGAAACAATATCAAAAATAGCCTGAAAAGAGTCCTGGGTCTCGACCGTTTCAGTTCAAGCTCTCCCTTGAACAGAGCAGATGGAGCATCCCAGCGACACTGCCACCTCCTGAACACACCTGTGGAGCTGGACCTTAGAAGGATGTGCTTAGAAATCATTGAGTAGGGATGATTTCTTCCCAGTAATGAACTGGCTTTCTGTAGGTCTTCTCCACACCTGATATGGATGTGATGGGGAGTTGATAGGCTGATGAAGGGCAGATTTCTGTCTTGCATACATAAGGCAGTGGAGGAACAAGGATGGAAAGAGTATATAGCATGCAAGGATGAGAGGAGCTGGGGAGGTAGTATTATCTTCAGGGGACTGGAGCATCTCCCTTATGAGGAAAGGCTGAGAGACTTGGGTTTGTTCAGCCTGGAGAAGAGAAGGCTGAGGGGGATGTCATCAATACTTACAAATATCTAAAGGGTGGGTGGCAGGACGATGGGACTGGACTCTTCTCAGTGGTGCCCAATGACAGGACAAGGGGCAATGGGTGCAAGTTGGAATATGGTAAGTTCCACGTGAATATGAGGAAAAACTCCTTCCCTGTGTGGGTGCCAGAGCAGGGGCACAGGCTGCCCAGGGAGGCTGTGGAGTCCCTTCTCTGGAGACATTCAAACCCCACCTGGACGTGTTCCTGTGCCCCTGCTCTGAGTGTGCCTGCTCAAGCAGGGGAGTTGCAGAAGATGATCTCCAGAGGTCCCTTCCAACCCCTGCCATTCTGTGATGATTCTGTGTTTAGTCTGTGTAATACTTAAAGGACTTTTGGGAGAAGAGCAGGCTTAGTTTGGTCTGCTTAAAGGAAAGATGTCTGAAGGAGCAAGGGATAATGCAGATGGTATGGGATATTGTGAATATTTAGCTGGCACGGCTACCCTGCTCATGAGAGCTATCTCAGATAAGCCACACAGTGACTCATAGCAGATGAGTGCTGATAAAGCTCTGACAAGACCCCACCCCAACGTCTGCTGCGTTGCAACTTTGGTGGCATCATCACAGCTGTAATAGAGATCTTTCCAACACTGTGGAGGCATCCATGGAGTGGTAGCGTCGGGTAGGTCACTGTGCACAGGCAAAGCCTTGAGGCCTCCCTGGCGACTTGTCACTCTTCAGATATATGAAGAAATACGGACAGAAGAAGATGCTCCACTGTGAAAGACGAGGGTTGACTATCTGGAATATAACTGGAATATTACTTATTCCAGTGAGAAAGGCAGAGGAGTTAATACAGGAAGGCCAGGCAGGTCTCAAAGGGCATTTCAGATGGCAGCTACCAGGTCCTGCAGGAGCGTCCCTTGTCCCCCAGTACTCTATTAAGCTGCAGGCAGTTACTGAGCTCTTACACAGTTTTATTGTCAAGGCTTTGTATTGGGGCATAACTCACAGGTGATGGTTTTGCAAAGAGAAAAATAGATGACCATAGCTGGAATTTCAGGCATAAGTTTTCAAACATTTATTAAAATATTATTTTTCATTGATATAAGGGCAGAGACCATGGTAGCCCAGGTCCCATCAACTAGGTTGAATTTCCTCAGTGCCTGTGTTATTTCTGCAGCAAGAACCCTAAGGCTGGATCCATCGGCCTCTTTCAGTGCTGCACACTGAGGAATCAGAGCCAGGATCTTCAGCCTCTAGTCCTGATGACTCAGCAGATATGAGACCCCTTGTTTAAATGGGACAAAATGTCCCAAACCAGGGTAATAATTAGAAATAGAAATAGAAATTCTGCATTTTGTAGAAAATTAGTAAAGGAGATTATACAGGAAGAGAACAGCATTGGAGGTTTCTAAAACTTTTGAAGAGGAGGAATGGGTGGAGTGGGGATGAGAGGTGGCTGCAAACCTGCAGGCTTTTGCTTTAATGGTGCTGGTAAGCAACAGGTCAAAGAGCATCAGCTAGTAGGCAGGTGTTGACACTTTTATTTGATGTGATGGCAGTCACAGCACACAAACACCAGGCTTTTGGCTTTAGTGGAAGGAAGTGGAAAGATGATTGAAGACAGTTTTATATAGGCACCATGTCCTTTGCAAACACTGGTTTCACTAAATAGTCACTGATAATGACCCAGGGCTGCCTCAGGCTATGTGCAAAGTGGTTTAAGAATTGTAGTGTGAGTTTTTCCTTCTTCTTTTTATAAGATTTATTGGTACACATGTGAGGCCAAGAATTTCATTTGTAAAATGTTTGGATTTGATGGCAGGAAAAAGTGATTACATTTTTTGGGCTTGTCCAGGCGAAACCACATTCTGACCAAACTTGAACCAAAAAAGAGAGAGGAGAAAAAAAAAAAAAAAGAAAAGGCTACAGATTGATTTATTCATTTATCTATTTACTTTGCTAGCGGCTCATATATAGTCTGCTGCTAAAGTTTCCAGACACCTTTTTTTCTTGCCTGCAAAAATCCCATGGCTCTCTAAGGAGAGGTGAGCTGAGGTTTGCCTATTGGGTGCTTTGTCATGGAAAGCTAAAGGCTTGCAACACGCGTAATGATGCATAGGCATAGATAATCTTAAGCAGCAAAGGTTTAAAGTTGATGGGTCTTGTCCCTCTAACTTTCCATCATTCCCTGTTGCTTGATACCATCTGGTTACCAGAGACAGGGCCGATATACTTCTCTTTGGGGGGGCTCCTATCCTACACTTCCATAAATTGTAGTTGTCAGTTAATATTACTCTGGTTATAGCAGCCGAAGGTTCAGCTATGCAAATGAGCATCTTGTGGCTTGAAGCTGGTTGAAATAATGCCCGTGGGTATGGCTGCATCATACTTGGGATTCTCCCAAAGCTGGTCTTTTATTTGGCAGTTGCCCCTCACAAATCCACTTGCAGAATGAAACCATTGCCAAGGCAGCATCCTGAAAGTAGCACTGAATGTGCTTCAGACGGATCAGAAGTTCTGACCCAAGTCTTTCTCTGATGAAGTGGAGATGCCTCCTAAATACACACACACACGAGTTTTTGCTGAGAGCAGCGGGTTTTTATGCATTTTCCTCATAGCTTCTCCTATCAGTGTCTGAATTTGCTTTGATAGCCATCAGCTGTCAGTGCGCAACAGTTTCTTTGCATTAACCAAGACAGAGCTGGGGACAGGAACTGGCTTCCTCACCCCCCTCGCGGTTGTGCCACTGCTTGTTTGTGTCCCCTCAGGCAGGTCCTGTCTCCATTTCACACTGCAGCAGTCCTGCGAGTGCTCTGCAAGTGCTCTGCTAGGGGGGCTTCTCCAGGGAAAGGCTAATTAATTGAAAGCAGTAACTGTGGGGTTTAGTGAAAGCATAAGATTTACATGATTTTGCTGGGTCTTTGACCTCTGAAAGAGTTGTGCATGTTTAGCTCCTCCTGCCTTTCCCAGGTGCTAGGAAAAGGCACTGGTCAAAAATTTTGGAAGTCTTCCACACCCACATAAGACATTTGACTCATTACTTCAGAAGCCCTGGGCTCCCACATTGGGATGTGAAGAGTTGCTTTAGCATCTTGCCAGTGCTCAGCTTACTGAGAACTGCTCTTTTTGGATGGCCTCAGTGACCAGAGGGGTCTTGAGCATTCCTGTCTGGACAACCCTGGCTCTTAGGCACGAGTGGAAATGAAGCTGGTTAAAAAAAAAAAAAAGAACTAGTATCATGTATGTGAACATTGGCAGCTGTGGCCTGGAAAACGTTGAATGCCCACAGCGTCAGCTGAAGACACATTTAAGTATCGAGCCTGACAGTGTCTCATGTTGTGGTCCAGAAATCAGGGTAAGGTTTCCTCACTCTTTCAGATTTAGGTTTGTTAAGTTTGTTGCCAGGAGGTGTGGGTAGGCACTCTGGATTAAGATGTTACCCCTGATTCCTCCTTTGCTTTCTTACAATACAGTTCAACCATGCTCATTCTAAGGGTGCTTATGTTAAAAATAGAATTTTCTCTTTCTATTGAACGGAAACTTTGACTAACAGCTGTCAGTTTGGCAGGGATGGGCCCAAACAAGGTGTACCTGTTCGTTTTCTTTCTGTGTTCTGATGTCCACCAAGAATTCAGACCCAGTTTCTTGGACTGGGCTTACAGCACCCAGTTTCCCCATCACTCCCTCTTCCAAGTTTTGTCCCACCCAGGGTTTGCTGCACCCTGAGATGAGTTACCTTCAGCCTCCCATCGCTGCAGGTTGGCGGGATGATCACAGGGCTTTATTTTTACAGATCTGTTTCTGGGTCAAGGGACTCTGATTCTGCTGCTTTAGTAGCTCTGTACAGATGTTCTCCAGTGCTGCTTTGGGTTTCCTACCTGTAGGTGAAGATTACGGCTCTCCTCCACCCTGGTGGTCTCCCAGCTCTGGGAGGTACCTCCACTGGTGCCTCTGTTATCTATTGCATCTATACCGAAACTTATGTGTCTCCCTCTTGGCTGCTGCTATTCTGACATCCTGGATGAAGCTTCTGGAGCCGTCTTAATCCCTTGCACCTTCTAACAGACTGCTGCTGGGCTTTGACTTGTAATCCTTGCATCTGGGCTAGGTGTGGGAAAGTAGAAGGGAGAAAAGGCATTTTTACCTCTGTGGGTGCCAACAGCTGGCTCTGCTCTACAAGTAATTCCTCATGTGGATGCGGAAGGAAAGAGAGCCTGTAGGTTGAAATAGCTCTGGAAGAAGATAACACTTAAGCTAAGCTTTGCAGCACAACTTAAATAATGAATTTCTAATGCTTGGGTTGGTATGCATTCCAGGACTGTGTGGTCATCTCTGCGTTCCTCTTTTCTTTCTCAATAGCTCCCACGTTGTTCTTCTGGTTTATTAGTCTGAGTCTGTCATTCTACTTAATCTATAAAGCAAAAAAGAGATGAGCAAGTTGGCAGGCCAAGTTTCATGAACTCCAGGATGGTGCACATTGAGCCCAAGGGGAAACCTGAGAGGTATTTGCAGAAATAATTGTGGGCTCATGCATCATCCATGGAGGGTTCTGAGTCACCTGGATCCTGATGTTGCTGGACATGTGTGCAGTTAGGGCTTTGCTGTCATGGAGCAATTCCAGCCCCACAAAATGACCTTCTCTTAAGAGGTTGTCTTGCAGATTCAGAAGGAGTTCTAAGAAAAAATGTCTCATGCTTGGTGACGGGGCAGCGTAGCAAGGTCAGTTCATCCAGCATTTCACTGACACTCAGATGAACAGAACTCAAAGTACTTGTAATGCTTTGTCTACATCTATAGCTTTTCCTTAGAGCTGAAACAAACTCCTCCTACTCAGCTTAAGGTGAATCTGTCCTTTCCCTTCCTAGCATACTGAAATCATCTCCAGTGAAAGGTTTCTAGGTGAATATGAAGCATTGGTTTTATTATTACATGTCTAGCATGTAACTGTCTGCCTTGATTGAGTTAGTAGCCACATTAGATTTAGAAACATGTAACTACTATGTGTAGTATCTGTATATAATGGAAAGGACACACTAAAGTCAGGAGTAGTAAGCAACTTTGTAATTCTGTACGATACCTGACACAAAACTCGCTATGTGCCACCAGGAACAGAGAAACCCACATAGACTTAACAACTTTGAGCAAAATTGCTCTGGATGACTCAGGGATTTTTTTTTTTTTTTTTTAGAAGGTTGCAATTTTTTAGCTACCTGTGCATGGTAGCACTTTCACCTTTATAGAATTTACAAAAACCACTCAAACTTTAACTTCTGAGTGGTTTAAAAGTTTAATTTCTTTTCCATGGTCAACCAGGTTTCCAGACCACCATCCTGCTTTCATTTTGGTATTTTTTTCCTAAAGCTTTTTGAGTAACAAGAGACAGCAAGATGAGCGGGGGATTGTTCCTTTCTCTTGCGGAAGTTTCCTCATACCCATATATGTATGCTTGGGCTATGAAAGGAAGGTAATAGAGAAAAGAAGGGAGCATGGCTTTGCTGAAACCCAGTTTGGTTTCTTTTGGGGACAACACTGATCACCTGGAGCAGAGACTCTGGTGACTGTTTTACTCCTTGAAGGGTCCAGCCTTCCTGCACTGGGCAGACAACTAATGTACCAGGGCCCTGCGGAGAGACTGGTAACTTCCCCCAGAATGCCACCACTATCTTGAAGCGTCTCCTGACTCTGCTCTAAACACTGCCGTTGTCACTGCCATGCCTGATAAATGGTGTCGTTGGCATTCTTGTATTTGTGGTGCAAAAGGTCACTCTGCATCTCTGTTTTTTGGACTTGTGGATCCTCCTTTCTGGGTTTTGAAGTCCACCGTAATATTCCTGGCTGTGTCTGATAACCAAGCAGGCTACAGCTCACATCTATGACCATCAGCTTGTATCTGCTGTGACAAAGGGAACCCTCTGTATCTGGGCTGAGAAGAAAGCAGAGACATTGGAATCCATATGGGGGAAATTAAGCTCTCCTCCGAATGGCTGGCACATGTACTTGGCTGCCCACAGGCTACTAATTCCCTGGTTTTAGAGTAACAGCTGGGTCATTTTAGCTGTTTAGCAAGGAAGGACCAAACCACAAAAACTGCAGCCAGCGCTAAGAATCTCCAAGTGGATTACACTATAAAACTCTTTGGTTACATTTTTATGAGAAAAAAAGGTGGAAAATTAATTAGGAAAATATCCAGGTTCCATTAACTAGTTTTGCCATTCAGCAGGTGATTTATTTATAAGCACTGCTGGCAATATTTCCTGCTGGATCTTGGTCCTGGAGGACTAGGTCATACCCACTGCATCTGTGTGTGGGCTGATAGACATTGATGTAGAGAATGAGAGCAAATTCAGTTGTCTTCTTTCTTATTTTCTTCCACATTTGGCCATAGGTATTGCAGTCACTGTATTTAAACATATAATGACATCCCTGCTGTGAAACACTGCAGTTTGTTTATGGAGATCGTTCACTATTAATTTTCACTGCTTTATAGAGTGCCAAGTGTACATTTTTGTAATTACATTTAAAAATACATAAGGATGAGAGAAGTTGCGAGCTGCTGTCTATGAGGTAGTGGATTTCGGGGGGGGGGGGTCACTTGACTTATTTTTCCAGATTTTGCATAAAAACCTGTACTTATTGCCTCAGTGCACTGGGGTTCCCCAGAGAGGTGGTGTGATTGTGCTCATGCACGCTGGTGAATTTCTCACCCGCCAAAGCTGCCCGGGTGTGGGTGAGCTCCTGAGTTTGTGGTGGAACAATACATTATGTGCCTGGTTTCAGGCTCAGATAAAAAGCTTCTGCTTCTTTTAGTTTATATGCTTAATTCTGTGTGATTTACATATACATATATATAAAATACAGGTATGCACGTACCCACATCCCCCCTTTATTTTTATGTTTTGTGTCAGTTATTCCATGCATACCATATAGGCAATCTGTTTGCACTTGAAGAGATATTTGTGAAATAATTTTGACTGTTCTCCCCTCCCCTAGAAACATTAATATGCTTTCCAGTGTATCTTCTGGGAGGCTGGATTATTTGATTAGAAGACTAAATGGATATTGCAGCAGCACTGTTGAGATCCCTTTAAAACCTCTGAATCCTCAATGATTGTACCATTTTATAGAGGAATAATTAAAGAATTACATTTGTCTCATTCCCGTGTGACTATATGACCGTAAAGGTGTTGATCCTGGTTTTATTGTTCACCCTGTAAAACCCAGGTGAAGCTTTTTTAGAAAAACTGCCTCTAAAGCAGGAGCTGTGCGGATATAAACATTTTGACTTAACACCTCCCTCCCCATACGCTTCCCAAGTGTGGTTTTTCTGGCACAAATCGTGTCTGTGGAGCAGCCTTGGCCCAGGGGGACGCTCAGAAGCAGGGTGCTGTGCAGGGCTGCTGGGGAGCACCACAGCCTTGTCATTTGTGCACCAACACTGCCCTCGCGTGTTGGGGATTTCAGAGACCAAACCTGTGCCTGCGTGGAGGCTCTGCGCACAGCTCCCACTCCTGCTTGGCTTGCTGTGGGCGATAGGCAGCCAACACAGAGACAAGCAAAAATGTCAGTACCCATAGAGTTAGAAATTCATCGTTACCCTCCTGGAGGCAAATCACATAGCTGATGTCCTCCTCTATGTATGAAAGCAGCACTGTTAACTGTTTAAGGGCTGAGATGGTGCCACTTTCCAGTTTAGGGTCATTTCAGATGGGACATGGCAGCATTTGCATGGTGTGTTTTTTGGAAGGCATGTGGGTGCTGACGGGCATGAAGTCTAAGCAACTTTCTCCTTGTCACCTGTCAAGCGCTTCGATGCCAGGGTGCAGGACTCCCTGTGTCAGTGGGTTGTGGTGGAGCTGCAGCAATACCCTGGCCTGAGCAAGGGGTTTTGTTTTGGTTTTGGTTTATGCCATTCATGGTGTCAGCGAGTCTCTGGATCAGAAATGGATCAGAAATGAGGTTGCTTTAAACCTGGGCCCCAGCAGGTTTCATAGCTGCATGCAAGCAAGAGAGAAGCGTGTGAAGGACCCATTTCATCACTCTGTGCAGATGCAGCAAGTTATAAACTGCTGGTGACCACTGATCTGTTGGATCTGAAAGTGTTGGAGGGGTGAAAGCGTCTTACCCTTTTGCAGGCATCAGGTGCAGGTGATGGTTGAAAGATAAAACACTAAACAATTGGCTTTGCTGAACTTACAGCGTCTGAGAGTCTGCTCTGTGGAACAATTTCTTTTTTGCATCCAGTAAGAACTAAACAAAGTTTATTAGTTGTGTGTAGGGGGAGGGATCATGGTATGGTTATAGTGTAGGAACAAGAAATCTAACCACTATTTTTGGCTCTGCCACAGACATCCTGTCTGCTTTTGGGAAAGTCACTTCATCTCTTGGGCCCCGGGTTAAAACAGAGTTATTCAATAATTTCCTCCCTGTGAAAGGTGCTGCTTTCCACAATGAGGATTCCCGCCTAGAAACAGACCTTGGCATGGTCTGCTTGCCCTTACAAGTGCTGTGTGTGCATTCCCACCCGGAGAGCTGATACCTCCAAGTACATCAGCCTTCACATATACTGCTTGCACCAGTTATTTGGGGTTCATTCTCTGGCATCTTTTTTACCAAAGCCCTGAATTTCAGTTCTGTTTCCACTGACTTCAAGGGCAGGAGCATTCAGACTCTGGCACAACACATGATTTTCCTACACTAATAACCACCCCTTTTCTTTTTTCTTCATGAATTTGTGCCAGGAGCTGTTCTAGTTTCCCCGCTTGTACTTTCCATTTTATTTAATTTGAAAACAATGGTTTTGACCCCAAAGCCTTGTAAAAGCCAAGGGCAAATCTACTGGCCTCTCTCTTTTTATTCCTTCCCCATTTGCAATGTGTCATCTTTTGTTGAGGATGGGGGGTAGGTACAGATGCTTTTTCGGGCTTTCTGTTGCATATTAAAACAGGATCTGAGCTTTGAGCATGTCTGAAATAATGTTTGCTGTGCAAAACCCAGGTTGGTTTGAGAGCTGGCTCTGACCTCTGCTGAGCCCCCTCCTTCCCATCACCTGAGTTTGCTCTTTTTGCTGTTTCTGGGCCAGCTTTTCAGGAACAACCTGTTCCTCCTGATCAGGGACTCATCACCACCCCCTCCTCTTTTCACAGCATGTGGGACAAGATGCTGTCCCTAGCCATCACTCCACTGACTGCTGCCCTGCAGCGGTTCTTGCTAAAAAAACAAATGCCCCTTAGAAAAGTTTTTTTGGATCAGCCTATCTCTCAGGCCTCACATGGGAGACTTACATGGGAGGTCTTTTCTCCAAGCTCCCCGTGGCTGTCCCTCTCTGCGATCCTGCTGGCTCCTCATCCTTGATGTTCTGCTCAACCACTGCTATGGGCAACTAAAATGTGGGTGAGAGAACCCCATGTTGTTATCCTGTCAGCATCAAGGACACACTGTTTCTTGGGGTTACAGCATGGGGCTGGCCAAGGCAGTTAAACCAAGACCCAGTTGCCCATGCACCCACAGCCTCAGGTGGCCTCCTTTTGATATGGGGCTCTAAAGCAGGAGATGGGCAAATACTTGCTGCAAAACTGTGTTGCAACACAATGGCCCTCAGCTTACATGAAGGCTTAACCAACTTTATCCAAGTCTTGAAAGCCAGATATTCTGGGCCAAGCCCTGCTGATTTTCAGAAAGGGAAAGAATTATGTTCCTAGCCATGAGCTAGCAGCCAAAAGGATCCTTCCCATGCCGGGTCTGTAGCATTTTCAATGTGGCACCATGTGGAAATCCAGACCAACACAGACAAGATGTAGAGAAATTGTCTATGACAAGGTAAGAAAACTTGATGACAGTGGGAGAACATCAAAGGGAATATTTTGAATCTGAATTCAAGGTTTTCTTTCAAGAATGCTATCAAGTAGCCAAACAATTAAAACTCCTCTTAAATTTGGAGCTGCAGAGACCTCAGAGCATCTGTGGATGGCAACTTCCGCATGATCCCCAGTTCAGGGCTGAAGAAATACTGGTTTGGAGCAAAACTATTCTTTATTCCCTTCTCACTAATGTCAAATAAATCTATATGAGGTATTTGAATAGTAGTCCTTCTGAATTATCTTAATATTACAAATTTACCTGCTGTCTCCTAGGAGCTGCCCTGCCTTTTCAGCCTCTGCCTGTGGAAAGCCCCAGTGCTTTTTTGGGTCATTTAATCTCATAATTTTTTGTGATCATCTTATTTCCTTTTAATTATACTAAAGCTTAAGCAATGTACACTCCCTACAGTTTTCACTCATTTTTTTGCCAAACTGCTACCTATATGGATTATCTGATGCTGTTAAGCTCTACTGCATGAGACGATAGATCAACATGTGCCTTGAATTGGGTAATCACCTAAAAAAAACCCAAGATACAGAGCTAAATCACTCCTAAAGATGAAAAATAAGATGAAAATGTAGCAGAGTGAATGTAAAACCCAGGCATCCTCTTCTGAAAAGCCGCCAGTATCTGTTCCCTTCTGGTTTGGGGAGTTAATGGTTGTGGGCTCTGTGAATATGGGGTGTGAGACCCTGGTCCCCAAGGGTCAGGCCTAAACTCACCTCAACTACAGTGCACTTTGTAGCAGGCTTGAAATTATTAGTTGTTGGCTTACAAAATAAGTGTATTTGGAAAAAAAAAAAATGTTGTTCCTTTTCATTTTACATCAGTGCCTTTGTAAAAGGTTTGCTTGCTTGTGAGTAGGAAGGATACCCCAAGTGCCGTGTGAGTAACAAAACTCACATTTTTTTTCTCACCTTCTGATAAAGCCAAATGCATTTTCTGCCTTTTCCAACTGCTCTGATGAGCTAGAGGGGTTCAGAGAATGAACATTGTCCCAGGCTTACACAGTACATTAACAAATAGTTTCTGTAACAGAAACAGAGAGGGAGGGAAGAAAAGCCCTTGTGTGTTACAATTAACACACTGAATCCAACAGTTTTCTTGGAAGGCTAATGGGAACTCTGTGTCGGGTCAGGAACCTGAGACCGAATCCACACAAATGTTCTAATAATTTTTTTAATTTTCCTCTACTTTGTGACTGAATCCAAACTGAAACCAATGAGACTTGGATACTCCTCTGAGGCTGTGAGCTTGGCTGAAAAAACCCCGGAGAAATAGGAAATAAAATTTATAACTTCATTGGGTTATTCAGCCTAGGAGACCAGAGGAGAGAGGAGAGGAGTGGCCTGGAGACCAGGCAGAATGTGGGGGTGTATGTTGAGAGATGGACAGTCATGGGAGTTCTGGTCCGCAGTGCCTTGGCTGCTTGTGGCCCAGCTCGACCTTAGGGCCTGGCAGGAATCCTCAAACCAGTAGATTCCCATCATGTGAGACTTCCTTGAGCCTTGAATAGGCTTTATTTCTTCATGGTGGCCTGGAAAGTGATGCTATTGCTGATAAGTGCCGTCCAGCTGCTAGCACACTGGAGCCTGCTGTCTCCCCTCTCTGTACTTCGTTGCTGCAGAACTTGCACAGTCAAGGTCTTTCTTTTTTTGTATTAAATCTCAACTGTTAATCTCCTTGGTAGATTTGAGGAAGAAAAGGACAAGTTAAAAAATGCAATTCTGACTCCAGATCCCACTTTGCTGTTGATACAGCTGTACGTTTCCTACTCAATGGCTCAGTAAACAGTTTAACCCTTCAAATCTTGCAGTTGTGTTGCTTCAGCATCACCAGTTTCTCTCCTTAAAGCAAATTTCCCCTCTTGTCTCTATCCAGAGCAGCCTTTTTTTTCTTCTTTTTTTTTGCACATGGCCACACATTTCACATCCTGTTGTGGTTTAACACTTTATTCAAAAAGAACAGGATTTCCTCTTGCTTTTGGTGAAAACACTTCTCTCCTTTGCAACCTCCACTTTCTGGTTTTGTGTTCATGGAGGAGAAAGTAATTTTACCATCTAAGTTTAATGCACTGTAATTAAAATTCAGTCAATAAATTCCCTGGCGAGGGCATTGGCAGGAGACTGATGTACCAAAATTCTGTAAACAGAATTTTTATTGCATGAAATGAGAAAGTGCCTACTGGACTTCAGCTTGGGATAAATTACATGCCAAGGGTATTTCAGCCCTTCATGCCAAAACAAAAATCTTCATCACATCTGTGTCTGTTTTCATTCTGGTGTTGCATGGCTATTTAATTGATGGTGTCAGTGGTATCTCACCCTTTGGTGGTGACCTGGTTTCCTCTGGCTGTGACATCCTGAACAAAACCTCTCTGCTACTGGTGCAGAGCTACAAGTATATCCAGGCTGAGGAATATGCTGGCTGTCAGAAAACCATTCTTCCTCTGTGAAGAAAATGGAGAAACCTTGTCTTTTTGCCAGAGTAGATGGGTTCAGGGTGCTCAGCTGTGGTGCCCCCTGCATTTGAAGTCCTCCAGATACCTCTGAAGGTCATATTCAGCAAAATTCATACGCTACAAGCTAAATACTGATTTTTCTGTGGGTGAGTGGATAGAAATTTGTTCTTCCTGGGCACATCACCGGCACAGCTACAAGTCTATACCCCTTTTAACAGCTCTGGTTTTCCTACATCTCCCTATTGATACTGATATTTTCATAGAAGAACTCTCTTGGGATCTCCCTTACCCTTATTCTCTGTCTGCCATCTCCCTTGACAGCAGCTGCACGTTCCTCCATGGTCTGGGCAGCTCACAATCTTCAGGGTTTGTTTCCTGTAGCAAAAGAAACATAACCACCCCTGTTCTGCAGAGAAGCTAAAAGCTGAGTTCAAAGACCAAAGTCATGCCCTAGTCCTTTAATCTAGAGTTTACCTTCCCTACCTTTAGTAGCCCTAAAGAGTATCTAAAGCAGTTATCAAGCCCCTTGTGCAGGCAGCGCAATGATCTCCTCCTCTGCTGGCAGCAGAGAGGGGCCCGGGGTTTGCATCCAGCAGCTGGAAGCGCAGCTAGTCGCACAGAGGAGCTGAGAGTGGAGCCTTTTACACATAATCTCACCAGTGCCAAAGATCCCACTGATCTACTGAGTGTCTTGCAAATGTGGTAGCTGCTTGTAACCAAATCTGTAATCTTTTACAACACTGGACAGTGAGCCGGTGATTTGCTCAGGGATGTTTTTGGACACATTTTCCATATACGCTTGATTGTCGGTGGTTTTCTTTTTGTTGACTAGATCTAAATTAACTTGACTGTGCAAATCATCTGACTTTCATTAGTATCAATATTCTTTTAAGGCATTCATATTTTAGTCATGCTGTTCTGGGTGCCATTTGTCCTTTGCAGTGACTATGAGAAGCGAACAAGATGCATCTGTGTGCAGTAACGGGGTGGCTATGTGGTCTGCGTTAGAAAGGAACTTCCCTCCTCTTAAGCAACTGCCGTTAAAGCAAGCTGCTTACATTGGCTTGTTTTAGTAGTCTTATTTGTAACTTTGTCTTACTGCATTGGCACCTCTGGGTCCCAGACAAAACGGATTTCCTCCCACTCCTCTCCAGCTATGTTCCTAGATAACCAAAAGTGAATATGTCTTATGAGAGGGATTTTTTTATTTCTTGCCTTTTTGGGGAGAAAGCTGATCAGATATCCTCCTGGTCATGTAAGAACTGAGGAGCTTCTACATTCACTGAGAAGAAAAAAGTTATTTTTGTGCCTTTAATGGGATGAATTGACCCTCAAATGGTTGTGTTCTCCAAAACTTTGCCCTTCTGATGGACTTGCCTAGAAAACAGCATTTTTTTTTCTTTCTTACGAAAGAAGTGGAGGTTGGTTGGTTGGTTTGTTGGTTGAGCCTGTAGCTCAGATGAGGTTAATGGCAGTGTTCAAAAAACAAAACCCACCACACTTCATGGTTTTCCCTGCTGGTAAAGCTTTGTCTTATTAAACGTTCTCCTTGGAATGGCTTTATTATTTTTTCATTTGAGTGAAAACAGTGATGGCGTTGATTTCTAACAGGGCCCAGATAGGTCAGAGTCTCTTATGAAGAGCTCATTTATGCCAGATCAGTGCCAGCTTTGAAGGGTTAGTTTCGTGCTGGATTGCATTCAGTCTGTGGGCTTCTGGTGTTCTTTTGCATATCCCTTAGGCTCAGGTACTGTATGGCATTGCATGCCTCACTACCACTGAGACTGAGCTGAGTATCTGGGTAAGAAGATCACTAGATCTCAGTTTCCCAGATGTCAAAGAAAGAGGATGCTTCATTCCACCCTTCTCCTTTTGGTAGACTAATAAACGTTTGGGCACGCTTGTCTCTTGTAACAGAACATAAAAACTCAGCACAGGAGTGTCCTGGATCTGGTACATCCGATGTTGAGTACATTGGGTGTATTCAATTTGCAGCCCGCTCCTTTCCGCTTACAAAACCTGTACTCCAATCTACTTCAGGGTGTTGACTATCATCTAGAAAAGTTAACAGATTCCAGATCTGTTTATGGGTTTCTTCCATCGTCATAGCTTTAACTCTCATGATCTCCAGTGTGAAGGGTCTTTGTACGTATGTTTTGGCAACTAATGTCTCCCCTCCACATGCTGAGCTAGTAAATCCCTTCAGTTAGACTGGGTTTGTTCCAGGGATTTGGGGCAGATAAGCTCAGTAAAGCTTGGGAAAAGGAGGCCTCTAGCTAATCATCATACTCCTGCTGAATGATCTCACTATAAATTTGGCAAGGTCGTTTGTGCTGATCTCACTTTAACTTCTCATATGAGCTTACAGCATTCATCATCTCTGTAGCTTATGGTCACCATGTTTCTGGCTGGCTTGCTATCTACCTGCCGAGCATGGGGGCAGACTCCCTTCCAGCCCTGTTTTGTACATCTCAACTCATCCAGAGCTTGCAGCTACATTTCCATTAAGTCTCCTAGCTTTATTTAAAAGTCTTTAGCCTTTTTGTGTGTGTTTGTTCTTGTTCTGTGGATTTTTATTTTTTGAGCAGGAAGAAAAAATGCTCAGAAGTGTGTTCTTAGTATTCTGCTGCTTGGTCCTCCTTTTAGACATCAGATATCACTGTTGCAAAGGACTTCAGATTTCCTTTTTGAGATCCTTTTCAGCACATTCTAAAACACAGTGACAAAATGTCTAATTAAATCTGTTGGAGGGACTTTAAGAGGCAGCTGTTTGATATTGGTACCCTGTGATATGGTCAAAAGCTTGATATCAGCTTTACGAAGAAAGCAGATTAGGCAAATAATGTGTCCCCAGGGAATTCAGTACTTCAATTCCTTGAGGAAGCGATTTAAGGCAGCATCTGCTCTGTGCTGTGTATTGTTTTATACTTTCCTTTAGATCCCTGAACCTGAAGTGGCTTATTTGGATATGCATCTGTTTCTGTGAATCAGTTTATAGCACTCAGAGAAATGTAATGGGAATATCTTCTATGATTTTGAAAGAGACAGAAAGGACTTATAGAGTGAAGACAGAAAACTTGACTGTTGGAAGCAGCGTAGGCTACGACGCTGTCTCTGCCCTGCTGCCGATGTGACGAGTTGCCCATAGAGTTTGAGAGGGAGGAAACAGAAGGTGTTCAGTTCCCCTTTCCTCTTTGTGACAACATGGATACTTTGGTTATTTCATGTTCATGGTTCCCCTGGACCCCGTCTTAACCAGCTCATGTGACTTTAACTTGCAGGGAGGTTTTGTGGTTTGTCTCCTGACTATGTGAGTCTCTTGCTTCTGCGCTCTCGGCATGATAACAGCAGTCATTTGCTTCCCATATAACTTAGCGCCCTATAGTCCTGGTTTCTGCGATTTCCAGATGCCTGGCACTGGTTCAGGACATAAGTCCAACCTCTTGTTGTCTGGATGCATCCCATTGTCTTCAACTCCTGTTTTGCTTCCTTAATTTAAATACTACTGTTCCTAGCTCAATAAATTTTTAACACCATAAATACTTCCTTTACCTCCTTGAGTTTTTTCCTGTCAGACTTTGCACACTGTGCACAGTTGCTGAGGCGGAGGGGTGCAGCTCTTGCCATCTCTTGAGTCTTCCCTGTATCTGTCCAAATTAGTGTAATCAAACCCACTTACCTAATAAATCCTATATTAAACAAAAAAAGTCTTATTTTCATATACAGGGGTTAAGGTTCCTTTACGCTGCCAGAGCCTTATAAAATAAAACTAAACCTCTCTGTATTT
Source organism: Phalacrocorax aristotelis (assembly GCF_949628215.1). Lineage (NCBI taxonomy): Eukaryota > Metazoa > Chordata > Aves > Suliformes > Phalacrocoracidae > Phalacrocorax > Phalacrocorax aristotelis. Next base: position 159,558,744 of record NC_134277.1, read on the forward strand.
TCCATTACATTGTAAATAACTCCATGACATCTGCACCAATCATGGGAGCTTTCTTCCACTGTCTGGTACGTCATGTACTCATTTCTACCTGCATGCAGTGAGCGCCGATGATTTGGTAGACTCTCGCACAGACATTTCTGGGTATGGAAAGTTCAGTGCATTAAGCATTGGTCTGTGATCTTTGGAAGTTTATCTGTTTATTCTCAGGGGATCTCATGGCAGGTGATATCAGCTGTATCTTTCACAATAAAGATGTGAAAGTATCACAAGGCCTCCTAATATAGTGATATTATACGTGTTGAACAAGGGTCAATGGGGTTTCTGGAGGTTGGAAGGGTGGTTCTGCATCTCTCATCCTGCACTTAACCTCTTGTTCCCATTCTCTCTGGTTTGAATAGAACCTGGTCTTGATCAAGGGAGATTTTATCCAGTGGTGAGTTCTGCAGGTTCTTTTTCTTCCCACCTTCCTGGTAATATTTTCTGCCTTTTTGGACCAAAATTTCTCTTCTAATGTCCTGTCATCATTTGTGAACTCTATATACTGCCGCTCTGCTTTGGCACCTGGCACAGGAATAAGTGTCACAGTCCAGGAGAAAGAAAGGGCCATATTTGATTGCTCTACATCCTCACTACTGAACCAGAGAAGCTGTCCCCACGCCCTCAGGCTGTCTCTGCAGTGGGAAGCAAAAGAGAGGATGGAGCCAGAAGCGCACTAGAGCTAAGCTGGGCAACGCAGAGTGGTGGAGACCAAAACACAAGACTTGCCCTTGCAAGCACAACAGAGCAGTCACATGGCTGGGGTTTGGCATTGCTGATATTTAGAACTGCAGTATTGCCATTATTCTTTTCCACTGGTCAATGTAAGATCTAATCTGATGATACCCCTCTCCCACTCTGGGTTTTGGTGGTTTCCTGATTTGGTTTTCTAGGAACAGCCTCAGGCACTAGTCAGACTCTGGCGGAACATTTAGATTCCATGATTCTGTGAAGAAAAGCTGCTTTCCTCACAGAAGTATGGCCAGACCGTACCCAGATGAGATGACCAGGCTGTGGCAGATGTTGATGAAGATGCCTTCGCTTCAAGATTACAAATGCTGCTTTACTGATCTCTCTGCACACACAGAGCTAACTCACTTGAGATGCTACAAGAGACTTGCACCATGATTTTGCCTGGCAAAGGGTAAGATAACACGTGTCATTTCAAGCTGAGTCCTAATGTTCTGCAGTCAGACTGAATTAGCTTCAAGTCCTCCTAGAACGTGCACAGGTCCAGCATCTTCTGCCAGTCCGAAGGGTGTTGCTGACCTATATGTCTTTCATCTGCACTCTCTGTCTAACAGATCTCATCCAATACTAGACACTACCATTACCAAAATATGCCATGCTTGGTGCAAAAATATCCTTTTGCGATGGGACTTTTTACCTAGAAATGCTGCTGTTTATTCAGACAAGTTGTAGGCTCCATCTGATTTTTACTTAGCTATAGGGATGTAGCAACGCAGTCTTACTGCTCACCTTTCATTGAGAGTCTTGAGGTGGCTTTGACATAACGATACAACACTATATTAAATGGCAGTTATGGTTTTTTGGATGACTCCACACACGCCATGTGTTCCAAAGGGGCCATTAAGGTAGCAGAAGCAGCAGCTTCTCTTTCCTTCTATTATCATGAAAACTTCCAGCTACAAAACCAGACTTCTGGTACGTTTCCTGTTATCAGATAAAATAATAACTAGCTGCCAAACAGTGTTTTTGACTGTGCTCATGATATGAGAGGAGATGGACCTGCAAAACAGAATTCTTTTGTCTGCATTAAATGCACCATTTAACAAAAAGATTAGTTTTTATTTCTCTGTGCCAGAAGCAGAGTTTAGGTGGCACAATGCAGGACTGAACTGATGAAGGCATCTTGTTGGTTGTTTGGGTTTATGGGCATATTCCACGTGTGGTTTTGGCACGATGTGCATTCACAGGCTGCCAGAAACTTTGGTTGTCAGTGCCCTCTGGAGGCCCTTAATCCAACAGCTGGGGATGGGGTATTCAGAGCCTCCCTGGGTGACTTGTCCTGGTGCTGCACTGCTCTTCTAGTGAAGAAGGTGCTTTCCTGGTGTTCAGTCTACACCTCCCGAGCTACATTTTGTGGCTTCTGCCCATTAGTATACCCTCTGCTCCCACTGAAAAGAGTGAACTGATACTAGATCACCTGTTAACCTTTTTGCCAGACTACCCAGGCCCAGCTCCCTCAGCGTCTAGCCCTGGGTCGTGACATTTAGGTCCTGACCATCTTGGTTGCTGTCCTCTGGACTGCCAATTCCTTGATTTCAATCCATGTAAAGTGAGGGTTCAAAACTGTAGTCCAGGAAGTGAATTAATTTATTGAGATCTCACCAGATTCTTTCCCATATTCCTCTAAACAAACTATTAAACACTGGCAAAATAAGAGCAAGTAACTGGCCCTTAGTATGGATTTCAAGGAGGAAGACACTTTGACAGTTGGAAAATTAAGTGATCGACTCAGAAAGGCAAAGCCAGGGGGAAATAGGAGTGGAAACTTGACATGTTAGGAAAACTTTTATTTAAAGGAAATAGGGATGCATGAATTTGTCAGTTCATCATCAACTCTAGGGAAGTACAGCAAACTGTTTGAGATTTGAGAATTTAAATAACAATGGAATTTTAAAATGAAAAGTTGTTTTAAGTCAAATGCTCTGCATTGGAACAGAAACAGAAAATTATTGATACTTAAAAATGCAGATTTCTATTTTTATTAGAAAAATCATGATAACCAAGATGATTTTGAAAGCTGTAATGAAATCTGTGCAGTTCTTGCCATGGGGAAAAAAGTAAAGTGGACTTTCTTAATTTTACTTACTTTACTTTTTTGCCCAGCTTGGGATAGAGTGCCCCCAAGGGAGTAAGAGGACAGAAGATGTCTTCCTTTTGATTTCAAGGCCATGACTGAGAAATAGGAGATAAGCAAATGCAGAATGTGGCTAATTGCAAGGTAAAACCCCTGCCAAAGCAGTCTGCTCTTGTCTGGGAGCTGGAACTGCGATACTGCTTTTGTCACCCAGCTCGTGGCTCATACGTCAACATCTTGTTCTGTACAGTTTTAGGATGGTTTGTAACCCTTTGACCTTGGATGGTCTAAATGCACTTTCCGCTTCCCTAAAACTGAAGTCTGTCTGCCTGGCCCTTCTGGAGACTTTTCTCATTGCTCCTCCAGATGTTCCGTGTTACTTTTCACACTCTAGTTCAAGCTAATTTCACTGGATGAGCTCATTAGGTGCACAAGCCGAACATGTGCTGCGCAAGACAAAAAATGTTCTTAGAGGACAGAAACTGTGCTATTTAACATCCCAGTTAGAGGAGTCTGTGGTGGCAGTGTCAATTTGTTAATGATGTCCATACATTTTCAGTCACCCTAACCTAAGCGAGTGCTACTCTTACAGGGACAACACTTACAAAACATCAGGTTGCTTTTTAACAGGGAAGTTCTTTCCCTCTGAACACTCCATGGAAAAATGTGAAGAACATGTGAGGCCATGCTGAGTTTGCCAGTATAAGCAATATTTTGGCAAATAAGTGAATGCATGAAATCTTTACTCTGTAATTGTCTAAACTGAGTTAGAAAAGACTATTCCAAATATCTGCCTACATTCTTCCCACAGATACAATTCCCAAAATAAAGTTATGGGAAGTTGATTGTTCATCATTCATAGATCCACAGAAAAACAGTAATGGTTGACTCACTGTGGATATTTTCTCAGGCTATTGAATATTATGCTTCATGCAGAATATTCCTTTCTGCTCAGTCTGTAGTGCCTGGCAAGAATAAATCCAGCTGGCACCCGACATCAATAAAACTGTCTTATATTTTCTGGGTTCAGAGTCTGTTATTCTACAATATGTTCTGGAGATTTCATGTCTGGGATCAATTTTAATGAGATATCTAGCAGCTCATGCATGCTCTGGGGAACCTGAGCCCTGAATAATTGTATTTTCCTCTTACCATTACATGTCCCTCAGAATCTGATTTATATTTCTGTCCTGATGCTAGCTTATTTGTCACTACTATTACCTCGTGATAGTTTATGGACATTCATGGGGACTTAGGGATTTGTAGCAAGAATATAAGAGTGAGGAATTCCTGATATGGTTACTGCTGATCTTGCTGTAAGAACTGGCTCTTTATCAAGCCACCTGTTTTGGGTGTAATAATAATAATAATGATGATGATGATGATGATGCAAATATTCAGCAATATTCAGCTCCGAAGTTCCAACTGAGCAAGATCAAAACACAGACTTCTACCTCAAGGGCCTGGTTTAAGCTCACTGATGTAAGCCAGGCCCTGTCTGTCATCGCTAACGTGCCCATCTCTCTGACATGCATTATGAGTTGTAAATCTCTGTCGGCTCTGGGGTGAAGCTAAGCAATCTCTGTGCTTGCCCAGAGATGCAATTGAAGGATGGAAGGGTATGTAGCTTTAATTAACAGATCATGTATGTGTCATTCTCTTCTTTTGTTTTTACTTCTTTATTAAGCCTCAGACACTGTGTTCCCCTGGGAACTGTGCTACGTCAGGTTAGTATTAGGCTGTTCGCAACTCTGTAAATGTGAATGTGAGTGTCCGGAGGTGTCTTTTAAAATAATTTCGGTTAATGGGAACATTTAGGGTGGTGCGTTGGCTCTACAGGCATTTCTGCTTGTGCTGTTTAAATAGTTCAGCCAGCAGGTGGAACCAGGAGAAAGCAGATGCGTCGTTTGGCAGCGAGACCCGGCAAATGCACAACCCCTTCTCGGGAGATGCATCCTTAGGCGTCTGTTCAAAGTTGTGTTTTTAACTTCTGTGTCCCTCTTTAGGACAGCCAAACTGCAAAATCTGGAGTTATTTCTGAACAGTGACAGACTGATGCTGTCAGGCCTTGGGGCATGAGCTCCCACCGGTAAGGATGTCTGGGTCAGCCTGCAGATCCGCCGATTTGATCACATAGCAGTAAGGAGGACATTTTAATAAAGATTTCCTCCCTGACTATTTTCTCTTGTGAATGTGTCAGAGATGGAGGACAGAGGATAATCCAGATCACGTCATACCCCTCCATCGATGACATCTGGCATTTGCTCCAAAAGGCAGTATCAGAAATGTAGGTTAAAGTTATTCCTTTAATGTGTTCTACTGTGGGAAATTAAAAGGATTCCACCCAATGGCATGTGCCCTGCAAAACACTGTGCAGCTGAAAGTGAGCTCAAATGTCCTTTTAGAGCAAATTACCACCAAGGAGAAAAATTCAGGAGGCGATAAGGTACTATGGTTTGAGCAGACGTCTATCTGCCGACTTCTCGTAACCATTTCCCCAGCTCTGCCAATAGCCAGAGGAATTGAATTTAGAAGCCACCATCCTTTCTGGACCTTTTCCCATCAATAAACTTGAGGGGAAGAACATAGATAGCTTCTCCCTACCTTCACCCAGTTCATCGTGATTAGAAAAATACTTGAAAGAAAAAGGTTTTAAGAATAAGATCTTGCAGCACTGAAACAGTGAAATCAATACACATGAAGATATTTTTAAACACCTGTAAAAACTGGAAGCAAAGGAATATACTGCAGTGCATCTATGGCTTTGCTGCTTAAACACAAACCTGGAGGTTTCCTCATGAATTTTGTAAAAGTGCTTCTGTGTATCTGGCTGGCTTGCAATTTGGACTGTATACCCTAATTTCAACACCATAGCTTGGCCTTATCCAGTTTCCAAAACAAAAACAAACAATTGCATTATTTTACAACAAATCAAAAATATACTTTACCAGTAGGTAGAAAATGCTGCTAAAATGCTGCTACCTTTAGGACTCATGGCTATTAAAAATATTGATTTGTAGCCATGGCAGGCAGCGAGACTTTTTTTATTTTTCTCCTCTCCGCTTGAATGTAAGCACAGAAATTAGCTGGAAATTGTTGTTAGCAAAATACTGTTCTCTGCAGAAAGTAATTCTGGAGCTTGCCAAGCATAAATCAGGAGCAGCTTTAATATAGAGTTATCAGTCATGGTAGAGTGAGAAAGGTTGCATCTTCTTTTAATGAGAATGGGCTTGTACCTCTGAAAGCAGCAAGATTAGAGCTCATGAATAACGTGTGGTGGAATATTTTCTCCTTAGCATCCAAGATAACAAATCTGAAGACCCCAAGACTGAAGAGTAATTATACAAAACAAGTTAATTATCACTACCTGGAAAAATTAATATCCTGACAGGAGCATTCTTTTATCTTTCTGACATTTTAAAATAAACTTGTCAAATCCCCATCACTGTGCTTTTTGGAGTTAAGTTTCTCTTCACTTTCTTTTTGGCTTTCTTACAAAACCATTGTCCTCCTGCACATTATATTGACCCTAAAGACGTGATTCCTGAAACCTTAACTTATATGAGAGTTTTTGTGTGTTTGTTTCTTTGTTTCCAGTTAAGGATGGCTATTGATGAAGGCCATTACAGTGTGATTTCCTGTTGATAACACCTGTGGAAAGAGTTGTTTTTATTGTGGTATTTATAAAGCATTATTCATGATGTCTTACCCATCGTACCTATTAATAAGAAAGTGTCTAGATCCCAAAATGTTCTGCAACATTAAATTAGAAGGGCTGAGTGACTTCTCCAAAGGGACTTAGATATTGCAGTGATGACAGCTGACCACGGAAAAGAAAAAGCCAAGAATTTTATAAATCTACAGAATTGTTTCTCCCATAGCAAAGCTCTGAGGGACTTAAGAGGGGAGACGAGGAGGGCCTGGAAGCTGTACAGGTTGTGCACTTGTTCTAGCATCCAGTGGACAACAGTTTCTAAACACTGGGTTTTGGTTGGGTGGCAATGGTGGCTAGGACATGATGCTACATCCACCTCTCATGATGCCTTCCCTATTTGTGATATATGGGAGTCACAGGATTTTGATGCCTGTCCATAGATTATTTGAAGATACTCATGCAGCCCACACTAAGTGTCCTTCCTATGGCTTACTCAGCCATACCACCAGACATTTCAGCCGGCGCATCCAAGAAATACAACAGCTAGTCACTATAAGGACACTTGAAAAGCATCCTTGGCAAGCTCAGGCTTTAGACCTAGAGGAAGGGCTGTTAAATAATTTGCTCTAAATTCCTGTCTATCACAAGCCACCGAACGGCTCCCAGCTACCCAGTCCCTTACAATAATTCAGCCTCAGTCCTTCTCATATTAACTAAAACCACAGGACCGCAGGGTTCCTCTTTTCTACATGTGTTGATTCACGGGCACTTTCATACCTAGGCAGGGTAGAAGTTGTTTGCTTGCTCATGTTGACAATAGAAACAAGGGACTGTGGAGGGATTTACTTACAGGGCTGGGCCATGGCAATGTGTTCTTTAAATAGCTGTGTGACTTTTGTCTGTGTATCTGAATTTGATTATTAAGCACTTTTTAAATGATAAGCAACAAAGTAAATAGGTTTATTGCACTTGAAGAGGCCTCTCTTCTCAAGTGAAAGACTATTGCAGCTACTCAAATTATTGTAAGTGGAATGAAAAATACTACCATTAAACGACCAGGGCTTTTCATTGATCTGAATGTTCTTCTTTTAACAACTTTGGCAGCATCAAAGAGCCTTAAAGTGGGAGTAAATTATATTGGTATGTTTTAGTTTAAACATGAGTTTAAATGTGATTTTAAGCCAACTTTAAGGCCAACTCTTTGTAAAGGGGTCCTTAATGGAATTGGGAATTATGCCCAGAGCAAGCACATTGCCTATTTGGCAGTGATTAGCAATGTGTTAACAATTTAGTGTTCTAAATACAGGGCAACTAATTACTAAGATACTTAAATACACCTTCAGATACACCAGTTGCAGGTTTAGAAATATACTTTAATAAAATCTGAGTGCGTTAGCAAGGAAGCTGCAGAAGACAGTAAATGGGCTTTGCAGAAGTATCCGGATGGGTAGCTCATGCGCTGCGGGATCGCAGCTCTGGGGGATGCTTTTCCTCACAAAGCGTTGAGTTGGGGCATATTCTTCAAAGAGAGGTGGTGGATAGCCTTTTGTTTGAGACATCTGAACTGTAAAGAGGACAAAACACTGGAGAATATATAGTACAGTACAAGGTAGCCAGGAATGGGTGGGTTTGCCTTAGTAATTTCTAGACCTTGAATTTTCTTGTCTGAACTTTGTAGGTTTGTACACTTATTCTTTGCAGCCTTCGCATTTTGTCACCAGAAAGGGCTTCTAGACCACATGTGCCCAAGCAGGGTCATACTCTAGCTCAAATAACCCCATTTGTTTCTGTGCCTGAGCTCCTGTGCCCTGCTTGACCCCCATGCACAGCTCAGGTTTTCTGTGCAGTGATCCTGGTAGAAAAGGCACACCTTTGCTTTGTCAATGGCCTGGTTTGCATCCTTCCTGCACCACAAGCATGGCTGGTGTGTCTAAATGCCATCCAGAGTTTGCTCTGCAGGGACTGGAGAGTGCAGAAGGTAATGGACCTCTGCCCTCTGTAGGTTTTCCTATGAGCTAAGGAACCCCAGCACTCTATTATCTCAGTAATAGTGACCTGAATGTGTCTACTGGAATAACATCACTGCATTACATGAAATCCCTTTTCTACCTTGATTTACCTTTATCAGGTTTTTTTTTAATATTATTATCAGATTTTTAATTAACTTGCAGTTTTGGTTTTTTTCTTATTTGCCAAGGAAATTTTTAAAAAATTATTTCATAATTTAAAAAAAATATTATAGCCATAGTGTAGCTTCATTGCTTAGGACTGGGACTCTGTCTGGGAGATAAACTGCATGTGTGTTGTGTTATAGGTGTGGAGACAAGCAAAATATTTTTCAAACAAAGGTGGGTAAACTTGTACATCAAGACATTCACAGACAGTTACGCAGGTTTTGGTTTCAGAGGTTATCTTCTGTCTCTAACCTCATTTCTATTCAAGTCAAAAGACTGGCATATTGCAAGGCAGCAGTTGTTGTGGTACCTGTGATATTGTAAGAAGAGACAAAATGGCCAAGATATCCTCAGGAGGTCCATGATGGAGTGCTAGGCCTGTGGGTTTCAGATCATCCTCACAACGCAGAGATTCATGACTGGGTGTCAGGGTGGTGGGCTCACAGGCCTGTTCCCAGTCTCCTCGTGGATTTATGGGATCCTATGTTCTGGTTGCAAAACCCACACAAATGTGGATAAAGCTGAGGAAGACAAGGCCAAACAGGGTCATATGTCACATCATACTGCAACACGATGACCTTGACCTTGATTAGTGATCTAAAGGGCAGCTGCTGCTGCCTGAGGCAGCCTTTGAGTAGCCAAGAGGCCCTACAGCCATCTCTCAATGAACAGGCACAACAGCTATAGGGTAGCACAGCCCTCTGCCAGTGCCAAGCACCACAGGGTGACACAGAAAGGAGACATGTCATGCCTTCTTTTCCTGTATTAGAGGGGTCTTGACCTGTGTGCTTGTGTTGCTACATGTAGAGAGACCTCTGTTTAGGGAGGAGAGGTCTGGAAAAGGCTGAGCAGGCTGGGGCTATGCAGTTTGGGTGTTAGTCCAAGCTGCAGAGCATTTGGCCTCAGCTGGTATCTGAAAGGATTTACAAAGGAGCAGTGACCATTCACTTTCCATGGCTTTTTGACATTAATTCTTTGGTTTCCTTGCAGTCTCTTTGGACCAAAGGGGATTTTTAATCAAGGACTAATCACCACAGGGTTTGGAGTCCCCTTTTCTCTGGAATGCTCTCCAAGCTCTGTTTCTTTGTTTGTAGGCCGTTGCCCAGACCTCCGCTACCATGACCCTCACCGTCCCTGTCACGACAGAAGCCTACACACGGACTCAGTACTGTAAGTGGCCATGCGAGTGTCCGAAGTCCCCACCTCGGTGCTCGGTAGGCGTCAGCCTGGTCACAGACGGCTGCGACTGTTGCAAGACGTGTGCCAAGCAGCGTGGAGAAAATTGCACTGAGGCCGACACCTGTGATTTCCACAGGGGCTTGTACTGTGACTACAGTGGAGACAGACCTAGGTACGAAATAGGAGTATGTGCACGTAAGTGACGTACATATATTTTTGACTTAGATATACATTGGCACCTCTTTCTGGTCTGAGCAATGGCTGAGATTTATCTCATTAGATATCTGATTGTACACTCATCAGCTCCTCCATTCAACACCTTCTATTTCCTTACAGCTATCTTCATTCTCAGGGCAGATGGCTGCATGAGAAATGACATCTGAATTCTTGCTCTTTGAGTTGGCTGCAGGCAAGAGCAAAGAGCAAACAGCATTTGAAAGTCTTCAGATTTGCAAGTAGTTGATTCTGTGTTCCTGGTAACAGGAGGAGGTGCTGGAGTGGGTTGGGGAGGTAGGAAAGATAGGTATGCAGCTGGCTTTAAAGGCAAGCAATACGGGCATATACATGAAAATCATGATATTAAGGAGACGCTCTTGGCTTATTCCCAATAGTGGATCCCTAGGAAGTATAGCAGGTGGTATCCTGTCAAGAGGGACAGGGATGAATCATTTCCTAGTGAAGTTTCTTAGTGACAAATTGAGGTTTGAGCCTTAATCTTACATTTTCAGTCACATTAGCTGCCATGAAGGAGAAGGATTTCTTCCTGCCTGTCATAACAAACTCTTGGTGGGATAATTCATGTGACTGGAATGCTTTTATTCAAGAGGAAGAGGAAAAAGAAATGAGCTGGTGTTTTGTGTGTCAAGGATATATTCACTTGTTCTGAGATGGAGAACATGAGAGGAATCTGATCCACTCATAAGTGTCATAAATGTTTGAAAATCATTACTCTGGGCATGATTAAAAGAGAAATGATCATGAGTACAACCACACAGCTGATCAGAAAGGATGCTGACTGTTTAGCAAGCTATTAGAATATATTGGTTATGGCTTTAGATTCATAAACAGGAATTAGCCATTTAGAGGGAGGGTCTTCTAGGCTGGAATATAACCATGAATGAGGTACTAATAGAAAATGTAAGGGTGGAAGGAGAGTTGGAGGAGAGCTGACTGTGAGATGAATAGATAGAATAACTGATTCACAGGAAAGAGAAAAGATTGCAAACACTGGGCTTCAATAAACTTAGAAAATCAGCAGAAGTTTCACAAGGGGTAAGTCTGAGGAGTAAAGAGGCTCAGGGTAGCTGGCAGTTTCTCACATAAATGATACTGTTGTATCATTTCTGAGGGTTGTTGTTCCTCAGCAGAAGGATGGGAAGTGTAGTAAGAAATGAGCTTGGCTTTGCATTAGCTCAGCCACAAAAAGCAAGCACGCAGAAAGTGCAGTCTAACCAGATTTTTGTAGAATATGGGCAAAATAACAACAAGAGAAGGTATGCGCAAGGAGCTGTAAACTTAAACAGTGATTTTCAAGATTAGAAAAGATCCAAGTTTAAGAAAAGAGGATATGAGATCATTCAAACATATTGTCTGGACTGTGTGTAGAGCATTCTTGGGAGGTCTGTAAGAACAGGTTAGAAAAACATCTCTCAAGAATGACATCGTTCCAGCTGGCTCTGCGCTGGGAGAGGAAAACAATGTGGGTGTTGTCTCAAAGCTACCTCAGCCTTCCTAGGCCTCTTTAAATGTCTTCATGTTGTTTCACATTTATCTATTTAAATGCTTGCTTTCTTAGCTGATTTTTTTTGTTTGTTTTTGTGGTCCTCCCATACATCACAGGCATTCAGTATGCCTATGGCAACAGCACTATGATGTAGGAAGGTTGACCCCCAGCTTCCCCAGTAAGGTCTGGAAGGATTCCCTATCCAACATGCTTCCGCATGCCTACTGCCACGACAATATATCCCCTCTTATGTAGCATTTATGGCTATATGGGGAGGGGCATTGTGACATGTATAGCTGAGGGACATGAAAAGTAGGTCTTTCCATGGTTAGGAAATGAAGAGGTTTGGCTCTGGCTGCCATAGAAAGCTGTGGTCTTCCCCTTGCTTTCAGCATCCAGGTAGATACACATGACAGGACCTGCTGACATGTTCTTTCTCATGCACTGGGTCATGTATAGGCTGCATCACTCCACTCTGAGTACACCAGCTATTTCCCTGACCACAGGGTGCGTGAAGGCAAGAGCAGGACTCCTGTGCTCGGTGTTGGGGAGTAACTGCTGTGAGGAATTTGCTTTGCAGCTGGATGCTAAAAGTTAGGACTAGAGAATCCAGGGTATGCAGGGCTACAGAAACAATATAAGCTGTGAAAAAAAAAGATCCTGAAAGAGCTAGAAACAGGTGTTGGGAAAGGGAATGGGGTGAAACTGTGGGGAATTCAGGCTGTATCTGGACCAGAATGCTGAGGTGTGTCTCAGGACCTGGTGACCCTGACATCAGATAGGAGCTTTTTGGGAGTCACTGCAGCTTTCCTTTTATTGTTGGCTTTTCTCCTCCCCAAAGCAGGCACAGCAGGGTGCTGAGCACATGCCCAGGTAGGGAGGCAGGTGCTGTTTATGTGGGGCCAGAAACTGTGAAGTGCTCCCAAATCACCTGACTTAGATGCAGATTCAGTGTAGTTCTGCATGAAGGCATTCAACAGCCCCTTTGTCTGTGCTCACTGCAGGGGGGTTGGACTAGATGACCTCTAAAGGTCCCTTCCAACCTAAATCATTCTATGATTCTATGATGAATCTTTTGATGTATGAGACCTGCAGGAGGCTGAGTTAACACAGTCCAGGAGGGACATGCTGGTAGCGAGACACCAGGAAATACAGCATTTTCTTAAACTGTCAAAACTCAGGTACACACCTAGAAGCTTAACTGAAGCCTCAGCTCTGGCTCCAACACTGAGGGACGTCTCCAATACAAAGGCTGAAGCATTATCAAAATCAGAGCTGAACCCACACTGAAGACCTGGATCTGCGCTTCAAATTCCAACAAGTCTCATTTTTTGTGCAGAAGAAAGGATTTGTGTTTGATGTTTTCATTCAGCTCGTTATAAAAATAGGAAGCCTTTGCAGAATTTTAATCCAGCATTTCAATTTGTGTTGGCCCTGAAGTAGCCACATTGTAGCTCCATTTCTGACCAGACTTAAATCTTGAGCAACCTGATCAGTGCGTGCACACTGCCTCTGTGTGACCAAACTAGAAACTGAACTTTGAATTTTGCCTTAGAAGATTTCTGTCACTGGTTCCAAAGAACTGCCCATAACTTTGAAGGAAAAAAGTTGCTACTTTATACAACTTTTGTCTTATTTCCTGGATCGATGTGATTCCTGTTCATGGGCAATCAAAAAGCTTGATTGTCTTTTGAGCTTTTATTTAAATATATACATCACAGAATCACAGGGGTTGGAAGGGACCTCTGGAGATCACCTTGTCCAACCCCCCCGCTGGAGCAGGCACACCCAGAGCAGGGGGCACAGGAATGCGTCCAGGTGGGGTGTGAATATCTCCAGGGAAGGGACTCCACAGCCTCCCTGGGCAGCCTGTGCCCCTGCTCTGGCACCTACATAGGAAAGATCTTTTTTTCTCATATTGAGGTGGAACTTCCCGTGTTCCAACTTGTGCCCATTGCCCCTTGGCCTGTCATCGGGAGCCACTGGAAAGAGTCCAGTCCCATCCTCTTGACATCCACCCTTCAGATATTTGTACGTATTGATAAGATCCTCCCTCAGTCTTCTCTTCTCCAGGCTGAACAAACCCAAGTCTCTCAGCCTTTCCTCATAAGGGAGATGGTCCAGGATTGATCCAATCAAATAGTAATTTTCATGGCTTTATAATGTGTTACTTCATTTTCCAAGAAAACTGTTCTGTGATAAACTGAGTAGGATCTAGTAGCCTAAATACAGGCATCCAGTGCCATTTTAGGTGCTCCTTTGCTACCTTGGCTCTCCTCCCCCTTCTGCTTCAGATGGGTACCGGTGTTGTGAAGAGCTGTGTCATATTTGCAGCTCCATGTAGTCCTCTCATATGTCCCTGAAAACCTCAGATTTCACTCAATATCTGTTTTAATTGCTGTGATTACTCCTACTGAGAATAACTTTCACTAACATGCCATGAAATGATTTTTTAAGTGAGCATCTGTGGATAAAATTTGTTTTATTTTCTAACTTCTATTTTCCATGAAGCATTAAAAGATTCATTTTTTTGCTGTGATTCAGAATGAAAACAGTTTCCTAGACGGTGTGACCACATTTGGCTCAGTATCACATTGAATACATCGCCCCGCAGCACAGCCACGTCTCCGTGTTGACTCCATTAGCCCAGGGAGCAGCTTGGTAAAGAAACACATTAGCACTGTTTGTTGCCAGCATTATTTTAACAGTGGTCTGTGTGTCTTTCTCTCTTTTTCCTCTCTTTCAGAGATTGTCGGTGTAGGATGTGTCCTCAATGGAGTCAGATATAACAATGGGGACTCATTTCAGCCCAACTGCAAATACAACTGCACGTGCATTAATGGGGCTGTGGGCTGTATTCCCATGTGCACAAACTCACGCCCTCCCCTTGTCTGGTGCCCAAACCCAAAGCTCATTAAAATGGCAGGGAAATGCTGCGAGCAGTGGATTTGCGATGACTCCAAGAAAATCAGGAAGACGTCTCCACGCCACATCTCCTCTGCAGGTATGGTGGGAGTGAGGTGGATCTCTTCTTCACCACCAGGGAACTGAAGTCAGAGTCTCTTCAACCAAAGCATCAGCTTGCACTGCCAGACCTGGAGGCATCTAGTTTTTGTGTGAACAAGGCAGAGACTCCCATACAGCATGTAGTGGAGGACGGGACATGCAAACACCAGTGACGTGCTTGAACTCCTTAGCAGCAACATGAGATTCATCAAACACGCGGCTGTGACAAAGCCTCCTTTGAAGCACATGTCTGATGGCACTTTGATGATGTCACGAGTCCTCTTTACTTCACCATTTAATTTTTTTTTAAGTCTAGGCCCTCTGAAAACCAAATGGGCTCAGTGTAATTTGGGACTGAGGCTTTCTCCCTGGGTTATACTGCTTTAGTAGTATGATTTTAAAGCCTCTGCAGCAGTCCCAAACTTACATAACACCTTGAAAACTGTTGTGGTGGAAGTTTCACTGAGCTAAATTGTCTTTCTGTTAGTATAGTTTTTCAGCTGTTCCGGACAGAGGACATTATTGAACTACCTATTTTATGTGTCACATAAAGAATCTTCTCTCCTCACACTCATATTCATAGTGGCAATCACATCGCCCACTGCACCGAGGTGGTACCATTTGTCTCAAACATGGTTCCAAATGCTTAAGATGGGCTCACCTTGCCATAAGTCTTAAATTTCTCCTCATAATACCCTGAGATGCAATGTAGTGACGTTACTCACATTAGCCCCATTTTATAGACTATCTCACAAAAGCAGAGCTCAGGGAGACATAGGATGCTTGCTGTAAACCAGGGTTTTAGTTCCTTGATGGTAAGGGTTTTCCCCCCAGTCCTTGGTCTGTATTTTTGTTGTACAAAACAAAGCCTCAGTCTCCATTTTGTAGGTTAAAACCACCAGAGTTTAGCCCTCGCTTCTGCCCCTTGTAGCTTTGAACTGTGAGGTTGGTTCAAATTCAAAACATCTACTACTGAAATTGGCCTTATGTCTTCATGGCCTGTGTCCCAAAATGGGCATAACACAACTTTTCTGGCCTGACTTTTTCTCTTATAAGTAGAAGTCTTATAGAAGTAAGACTATAATTTATAACATTTAATATAATAATTAATCTACTCATACATATAATAGTGAGCAAGCTCAATGCAGCACAGTTTCTGTCAGCTTTGCCTGTGGGCTGCACTGTGAGCTGCAGACCAGAGGGGACTTTGGCCAAGGCTGTGAAGGAACCTGAACTGGGGTTGTCAGCTGCTTTCAAAACAGAGCCCACCCTTTCTTCAAGTGGTTGCTGAGCTCCCTGAGAGCTATTCAAGCTGCTCTTCCTCCCAGTGAAAGGCTGTGGCTGCTTCCCAAGCCCCTTGGCCATCCAGCAAAGACTGACAACCACTTTCTGCTACAAGGAATCAATTGAATGGGCTCAGAAATAAACCTTCATGGTGAGATCAGATCTAATCCCTTTTCTGCATTGGCTGGCACAGGCTTCTGTGATTAAGTGTTTGTATTGTGGCAGCACCTGGGGGTCCCAGACAAGGACCCCCTTGTGCAAGGCTGCAAAGGGAAATAAAGAAATGAGCCCTGGCCCCGAGCACTTGCAGCACTGGAGGGTCTGACACAAGTAGGTCAGCGGCAAAGGGGGTGGGATGAGGAGGTTCGCAGGAATGCTGAGCCACTTCGCTGTGATTTAGTTATTTGGGTTAGTGGCCTGAATGTGTAATGAGCTGGGGAGAGGGTGTTTAATATGGAAAGCTTCCCTGGCTGAATAATGTGGGGTTAATCTGATCTCTGCAGCGTACGAGGGAGAGGAGGAAGCCTGGCAGAAGAACTGCATTGTTCACACCTCATCCTGGAGTCCCTGCTCAAAGACCTGTGGGCTGGGCATCTCCACCAGGATTTCCAACGACAATGACCAGTGTCGGCTCCTGAAGGAAAGCCGCCTGTGCAACATGCGGCCCTGCGAGGTGGATATAACCAAGCACATTAAGGTGCGGGCCCTTAAGCTTTGCCTGGACTTGGGGTCAGCCTTTGTTTGGCAGCATTCAGGCCTCTGAGGGCTGCACTTCTGATCTTGGAGTCTGGTAGAGAATACGTGTGGACTCACTGTGGTGCAGAGAGTTCAAAAACGTGTGTTTCCTGTGCTTCTGCATGCTGGTATGAAAACCTTCCCTTGAGAGCTTTAATTCCAGCCAAAACTTCCTTGAAAGGAAAGGCAAGCCAAGTCCACTGTGCTCACTGCTGGTTCAGACAGACTCAGTGGAAAAGTGATGGGGCACTACTGTCACGGCTATGAATGGTATTTTGCAAGTGTCCTACTTGCAGCTTCTGGCTTCATATGTCTAAACATGTAAATCTGTTGCACCCTCTAGACCAGGGCTCTAAAATGCTTCCTAACAGCTTCAGAATCCTTTAAATATCAGGAAGATTGTTTGCATGTCCTACCTGTGTCAGCAATTAATATTAACCTCTTTTTTTTTCTGTTCTTCCTGATTTAGCCTGGAAAGAAGTGCTTGGCTGTCTACAGGGCCAACGAACCAACGAACTACACCATCTCAGGATGTGTGAGCAAAAGTCCATACAGACCCAAATATTGTGGTGTCTGCACAGACAACAGGTGCTGCACACCCTACAAGTCCAAGACTATTGAAGTGAGGTTTGAGTGCCCCGATGGAACTGAGTTTTCCTGGAAAGTCATGTGGATCAATGCTTGTTTTTGCAACCTGAACTGCAAGAACCCCAATGACATCTTTGCTGACTTGGCTCATTACCATGATTACTCTGAGATCGCTAATTAAATTGGCTGAATGCTGGAATTGACCCATTGCTCTGATTTTACAGAGGTTTTAAAATAAAAGGAGAATCTTTCATCCACTGCCAATGTACAATTTGTTTTTTCCTGAGTTAGGATGTTAAATCTCCTTGTTTTGCCACACTGGTTTTGGAAAGGCCTTGAACAAGCAGGGTTTTCAACTCTAATAGACCTCCATCCATTAACGACAGCCAGAAATTCCTCTATGCACAGATTCCAGGACTTAAATGACAGTCCTGTTGGCACTGCCAGTTATTAGGCCAGCAGTTTAATTGCCCAAAGGAAAGAATAGTACACTAGTATGACAGCAAAAGCACGGCTGTCAGTAGCTTAGACATGAGCTTCAGACATCGTTACTGTTGTTTCTAAAATACAGTCTAAGCTGGAAATGAGCATTGGCCTATATATTTTATTTTCAACATTAGACTTCAGTCTGTGGTGGTGGTGACCCTTGGGACTAGACTCAGGTGTCTGTCACACTGACATCACGCCTAGAAACTCCCCCTCTGTCATTTTCAGCCAGATCCCATCACAGTGAAACTCACGGGAAGAAGCAAAGGTTTCTCTTGAAATCTGTGTTTAACCCCTGTCTCACTGCACTAGTCCGGGTCAAAGATCTTCTGTGTGCTGCTCTCCTTAGACTCACCATGATCTCTTGGAGCATCTTGTGCCAGGGGCTTTTTCACAGTTTCTCTACCAACTCTGATCTTGAGCAGCCTGAATGCTCTGAATCCAAAATGTCCACCGCAGAGCTCATTTTCAGAGTAGGTCCTCTTGTCCATTGATCACATATTGCTCCTATCTTAGCTCTGCAGGGCTGAAAGATAAAATGTTAGCTGAGAGATGAAGGACAATACCTCATGTGCCCATTTATTTACATAGCAATAGTGTGGTCTGTGCCTGGGGACCACCACCTCCTCCTCCCTGTCTTGCTACCAGCAGGTCCTGCTTCCCACTGCCACCTTGCCAGTGACACATCCCTTGTTTTACTTGGCTGGGACAGAACAAAAATCCAGATGTTAGGCTTCCCACCAGCTCTGTGGGTGACTGGGTGCAAAAGGGGAGGACGATCCTCGGCATAGCTTCTGCTACATCAGTCACAACTGGGCCACTGCTTAGAGTAAACATCAACGTAAATGTTTTCTGCAGAAGTGGTTTCACATGCAAATGTCAGCTAAGAGAAGAAAAAAATCTCTCACTACCTTTCCAGGAAATATATTTATCATCACTGAAGGATGGTAGAGCCAGTTTTTTCTCCAATAAATTGTTAGTACAGCACCCATGCACCATGGCATGTTTGCTGTGACAGAGTAGACGTGTTTCTGCATGGGGAACTGTAGTATCTGCTTCCAAAATCCCTGGCAGTACGGCAGAACTGCTGAGTGACAGTCTGGAGACTGGGCCCATACAGGGCTGAGCTCTGGATGATGCAACTCTTTTAAACCGGTCATTTATTTGGTTTCCTTTCAGTTAGCAAGTTGTCTGTCCTCATCTTGATAACCAGACGAAGCTAGATTAGTTCCCAGGAGACGTAAATCTTTCTGCTTATGATAAATTAAAGCTTCTTGTGAGCAGGCTGAAAATAATGCAACCCCTGTGTAAAAACATCTAGGAGAAATGCTGTATATCTCCAAAAGCTGTTACTTCAATAGCATCTTTGTATAGAAGGATTTGGCCCATAAGTTTTTCATAGAGCTACATCGTTCCTGAATTCAGAGCTTTTACTATCTTTTCTGAAGCTTCCCTGAAATCTCTAGTGGCAGAAAAGAAGGGAGATCCCTGTCTGCACGTTCCAGTGCAGGTACAAAGCGCCTCTCCTGTTTGTTCTTCTGGTGATAAGGAACCTGATGACACAAGGACTTTGCGAGATTGAGACTCATGACTGCCTTTGGCCTGGATGATGTGACAGGAGAAGTCGCATCTGACCTATTCACCTCAACCCAAATGGGAGCTCAGCACTTGCAAGACTGTTAAATTTCAAACTCCCTCACGTGGTAAAAAAAGACCATGGGGACGTAAGAAAAAGAGGCCTTAGCCAAGAAGTTGACAATGGTTTTCCAAAAGGAAATTCGTTTGTCCTGGGGAACTTGGTAGGGAAGCCACCCCAGGATCTCTTTCTCAGTAAGATCCCTGAAGCATGACTTGGAATCCTGTGTTCTAGTTCTGGGCCATCTTAAAATACCAGCTGTATATGTGTGTATACACACACACATGTCAATGTGTATATCTATACTTACATAGCTGGATATGTGCATATATGTGTATATGCACATAGAGAAAATATTATGTGCATGCATTTATATGAAAATGTATATAAAAATGTATATAAAAACATAAAGAAACATGTCAATGAATATATATGTTTATACTTGCATATACATATTCCTATGGTGCAGCCTGTGCTGCATAAAATAGAGTGCATATATGTGTGTTTATATAGTCTTTCTCTGCCTTACATGTACACATAAGGAAACAAGAAAAAAGGATCAAAAGACATACCCAAAACTGTGTTGCTTAATAGGCTTGCTTTGCTTTGCAATTAGCTAATGCTGTAGCCACCGTAATCAAATGCTGCCGTGGCTGAAACACACAGCTTTCATTGGGAGATAAAAGACGCTATTGTAAGCTAAAGCATGACCAGCAGCTCCAGTGCATGTCGGTTTTTAGTGAATGCCTGGAAACCACAAATCTCACCCAGCGCACCCAAGATGTTTCTGTTTGTAGCCTGGTTTCCTAAGGGAATGAGGCGCATGTAACCACGCTGTCCATTTGTTCACCTGCAAGTGAGTGCCTTTGTGGGAAATGTCAAACAAAGTAGGCAGTGGAGTAAAGATCCCAGAAACATTGCGATTCCTGAAATAAAAATGAAAGAGTAAGAGGACAGGGGACAGGCCCACCACGTTGCTCCTACCAAGCCCATGCACATCTGCCACGCAGCCAACACATCTGCAGCACGGCCCAACCACAACAGCAGCACGGAGGGATTTTGAACAGATGCGCCAGCCGGAAACAAGCAGCAAAGGAGGAGGGAGAGCTGAAGGCATCACGGGTGTGAAATAGTGGTTATTACACTCCTGTAAAGGAGTTTCTGGGGACGGGGGACGCAAATCTATAGGAAACCAGGCCTCATCAGCTCTGCTGCTTGTGCAACTGCTTGTCTGTCTGGTGACGCTGAAAGAGGAAGAGCAACACCTGTAGCCAGTGAACTTGACTTACAGTTTGTGGAGCATTAGAGATCCTTTGTTTTAACGGATGTTTACAAGACTAGCATTAGGACTAAGGCAAAGGACTGGCCTTCAGCTTCGGTTCCCTGGCTCCCTGTGTGCCTGGGCAAATCACGCATCTTTACAAAAGTACTGTTATGGTTGCTGTTTAAATACTTTAAGGAGCTAGATTCTCAAAGGCTTTCATAGATCCCACCCCTTGCTTCGCTTTTCCTCAGTTCTTCAGAGCCAGAACAACAAAGCCCTACTGTTCATCGCCTCTGTTGAGAGTGAAAACTCCTCCAGCAGTAACTGATGCTCACTGTACATTTGTACAGTGCCTTGTACAATGGGCCCAGGTCTCTGCTGGGACCTGAAAGCAGTACCATCATCCAAGAAACCAACAATAATTCCATTGAGGACATAGCAGGCTCCAAGGTGGTGCTAGACCCCTGTGGTCCAGGGAAAGGCTTGAGAAAGGATGGGAGTGGCAGTTTTACAATCCGATCTAAGCCACACACACCCTGCTTACACAAATCACCCTGTTGGTCTCGTAGGCTGGGGCAAGGATAGAGGATGGGATTTGGAGGGTCAGCTCATGCTGATATTATTGGCAGGCTCCAGCGACCATAGCCATCAGCCTTCCGTAGGGGCTTTACCTGAGTCAGTACGGTGGCTCAAGATGCCTTGTTTGGGAGCCTCGGAAAGTAGGATGGCCACTCACTGCAAGATGAAAAGAAGCCAGAATGTGACTTATAAAGATGCCTTTACATTGACCGTTGACTAGTATTTAAAACACCATTTCAGCATGCATGCAGCTGGAAACAAGGTGCACTGCAGTGGCTTTATTTTTGATGTGCTCACTAGGATTGTGCTGTGTATATGTAATACTCCAGTAAGGCCTCAATATTTGGAAACACTGTGTCATCTTGCAAATCAAACCCTGAGATTTTTTTCTTCCAGTTTTTTGAAAGGGTTTTAAGACAGTTTATTAAACTGAGGGAGACAGCGCTCTCATTAACCACAGGCACATATCCATTCATATACCTTTTCAAACTGTGACTTTCCAATTTAAACGGTTCTAGAGAGTTATTTCCGTAAGCTTCATATGCTGAAATATATGAAAAATTAATGGGAAAACCAGATTGGTTTGGCAGTGTCAGTCTGAGTTACACCATCTATATAACACCTATTACTTGCTCGTACAGCATCACGGTGAGGTTTTATAGGTGGTATGATGCTGCTATGGTTTAAAGATATTAAATAACCTAATAAGTGGTAAATGATTAATGAATCTATGACTGACACCTCATTTAGAAGCTTAGGCAAGCAAAGGAAGGTGAAATGTGTTTGTCACTGACGTTTCTTTTCCTTTTCCAAGTTCCTCGCCTGGCTAATGTCCAAGTGTGCATTTGCAATGTGTGACAAAGCCCTAAACCAGAGAACACATAAAAATAAAAATAAAAATAAAGGGCCAGCAATGTAGTAAAAACCAATGCTCTGAGAGCATTCCTTAAGTATGACTATATTGGCAGCTTGGGAAACACGGGCATTCCTCAACTCATATGCCCTTCTTTGCTGGTCTGCTCTAGGATTTGGGGTTTTTCCCCAGCACTCTTACTGGGCTTGGAATAGCCCGTCGGGTCTTTGAGCAAAGTGGAGTGTGTTACTCAACCTCCATAAGCATGTCTTCTTTATGAGCTCTCTTGAGAGGCTGCAGGAAGAAGCTGTTTGCAGCAGCCATACAGACAGAAGTTGTTCAAACAGGGTTATTAAAGACATGGGGAAAAGCATTTAAATTGAAGAATCATTATTCCATATCCCTCCCTTTACATATCCTCAGAGCTAACCCCAGTAAGGATTCTACCATCTAATTCTATCAAAAATACTTGTAGAGTTTTCCCACAAATCAAGTTTGCCTTCCAGCCTGAAGTAGGAGCTTAAACACTTTGAGTGGCCTCCTGTCCTGCACAGTGGTGGGTCTGCCTTGGGCTTGCTTACGACTACTGGGACATGAGGTGAGAAAGCACCCGCTCCCCAGCCTTCTCCTTCAGTGTGCTTTTCTTCTTTTCCTGGAAAGGGAAGTCCTCTGCATTTTTAAGCACATTCCATCCAACCGCGCCTCTGGTGATAGGTTTCAGCAACGGTAGCACATTTCCCTGCTGCCTCTACAAGCATCAGAGGTCCCATCTGGCCTCTGTGTTTTCTGTTTGCACATGTGGCAGCCGCCAAGCACATGATCTTGCACGAAGGGCTTCCTGGCTGCTTTCTCAGCCACCACATTTGGACTAGGCTGGGAAACCCATCATCTCCTAAGCACTTCCAAATACAGTGCTGATCCTGGGGCAATTGTGCTAGGCTCTACCCCTGTGAGATCTCCTCCTGCCAAGCCTCTGGGAGTGGCATTGAAGGATCAAAGTTCAATATTGGCAGCTGGTGGGAAAGTATGGTGTGGTTTGTTTTTTTTAATTTGGTGACTGGTTATCATTAAAAATAAAAGAAAAAACGTTGCCATTAAATGACAATTTCCCAGCTGGAGAGATATAAGCGTAGGCCTGAGGTGAGGTAAGGCAAGGGGGTCTGTCTGCATGCACGTCACCGGTGTGCAAGGGGCTGAGTGGCACCTTTGCTCAGGGCAGGCTCGCCAAGCCCTACAAGGAGGTTGGCCATGCCCCACGCCAATGCCAGGTCCACCACGTGGAGTGAAGCCACAGCCCAGCAGCCTCATCTTCCCTGCCCATCTTGCTGCATGCAGGGCGCTGAGCCTCATGGGGACATGCGCGCAGACACAGGTACACATGCACAGAGCCAAGGGCTGCAAAGTCCAGGCCTGTGGCAGCTCTTGCTCTCTTTTCTAAGTGCCATTGCTCATGTGGGCTTCTCCTGGAGCTGCCCTAGCTCTCCCTGAGTGCAACCGCGCAGCAAACAGCCCTCCCTCCCCCAGTCCCCTTTGCACGCTGACCTTGACCTGAATACAATGATCCACTTCAGCCATAAGCAATTACAGAGAGTGGCAGGTCACCCAAGGATATTTTTTTCCAGCTCTGCTGTATGTCACAGCTCATGATGGTGCTGCTGTTGGGGAAGGAAGAGCTCCCTGGTACCCCCTTTGCCAACCCTTGGGCTCTTCTGGAAGTGCCCAATGATGTTTGCATCCAGTGTCCAATGTACTTCCCACAGCCACCAGTGCCAAAAATTCGCAAGGTGGGGGGCTGCCTCTTTAATTAGGTCCAAATAACTGCTCTCCTCCAACCCCCAGGAGATGCTGGGTGAGCAAACGATCCCCACGCTGGGTTCCAGGGAACAGACATTGAACTGTTTGGCAGTTGCAATCAGAAGCCTTTTTTTTTTTTTCTCCCCCCCAACACCGGTCAGCAGCTGTGTTGTTTATAAAATGAATGGAGCCCTTAATGAAGCAATAGCTAGAAACAGTGAGAGGCTGTGTCTGTCTGTTACAAAGGGCTGAGGGGGAAGGGTTGATCTCTCAAAATACCCTGACATCCCTTCTCTCAGTTATTTAAACATAGCAGCGATCAGCTATCAACATAAAGCCTATATTTGGCTCAGTGGAAACGCTAAATCCATGCATCAAAACAGCTGTTCATACAAACAGACCGGGAGAGACTTTCCAGTGAATGTGAAATAGTGCAAAATAGTGCAAAAAGAGCAGACAACATGTGGGAAGGGGGAGAATCAAGTTGCAAGCAGCACTTGTGAGACACTGCTCAACGTGTTGTGTTGGTAGAAACAACAGACCGCGTTACCAGCACGTTGAGGTTTGCAACAGATACTCTGCCCGAGATGCAAAAACAGAAAGAGGATTCCAGCACTGGAGAGAAAAAATAAGCAGCTTTACTATAAACTGTTTTCTCTCCAGCTCAGTCCATCACTAGCAACACATGACATCAATCATAAACCCCCAAAACACATCTAGGTTAAAGTTTCCAGCTGTTTAGTTCCCAGAGACTTTTAAAGAGGAAAGCAGCATCCTTTAGCACAAAAGTCCTGCTGCGACGACATGGTATTGGCACATTCTCTCCCACTCCTCATCTGCAAGGACAGGGAGGGGGAAGCCGCTTTGAAGTTTAGCCAGATTTTTGTATAGTAGATGTTGAGGCCCAGGCAGAGGTGGAAAGATTCAGATTTCAGCAATGACATCCTTTCTACTAGTGGTTTTGAAGAGCACCACTATAGCAAAGATTTGGTATTGAGATACATTAATTCAATCAGGAAGCCTGTTGGTCCCTGAGAGCCTATTCTCTTCTTCTACCCTTTATAACCCCCAAAAGCACTGTGAAGCGTGAAGTGTTTATTTTCTGGAAACCTCACATTATCCAGTCTGAATTTCCTCTGTGCTACAGGAGGTCCTTGCTCTGTGGTGGCCATTCATCCTTTGAGAAAAGGGTGAAACCCCGCCTCACCTTTTCTGGTTTAATGATACTACAGTATCCAGGCTAACTGTATCTCCAAGAATAATGCAGACCTCAATATCTGCTAGCTTTGGGAAGGGGTTTTATAAAAATTTCTAATAAATTTGCAAGCCACTTGCAACCCTCCAGTTACAGCACAAGTGAAGGATGCCAGGAGACCAGTACTGCTGGGAAAGAGGAGTAAGGAGTAGAAGGTAAGATACCACTCCTCTGTACAGTCCTCCAGCTTTTCTGTACAGGTACACACTGTTCCTTGCCAAATGAATACTTTTTGTTGCAAAGTTGACATTTATAGTGGCCCTAGCAACTCCTCACTGCTCAGAAGTGCTCGCAGATCCCTTTGTGCTGCGAGAACACTTGGATACATTCCTCCCCGTTAAACAAAAGTAAACTGCCTAGGCTTGACAGGCACACCATGGTGTCCTTGTGGAAGGAACGATTAGCCATTCCCATAAAAGCTCAGTGAAGAACATAACTTTGCCCTTCTTTTGTAAGATGAGCTGGCACAGGTTCCTCCCATTTTCCCTGGCACTGGCACAGGCTGTGGTTAACCAAATCAAGCCCTTTGCTGGTATCAGTCCAATCGCAACTGCTGAATCATCACATCTAGCAGAGCCTTGGCTCAAACATGCCAAATATTTGCTTTTGCAGGATTTTTTGACATACAGGAGGAAGGAGCAGCCCAAAATGGTTCCAGCATACCCATAAACCCACCTGCCCCTGAACACCCCAGTATGTTAAATCAGTCACTAGGCAAGAGCACCACGTCTTTGCTAAGGTCCCAACGTAGAAAGTACAGCACAGCCATTTCGGTGACTAGGCTCTGTTATTCCCTAACAGTCCCCCGTCCTGCTGAACAGCATCAGTGCTCCCAGCCCTGCTGTAACATGCAGAAGAGTCTCCAAAGCCAGATGGATGCTTCCCTGTGAAGGGCAGATACTGCTCAAGTTACAAAAAGCCCCAATCTTTTAATAGGAAACCACTGAGATAAATAGAAGCTTAAGGTAAAAAAGAACAACTGCACTTCTGCTTTAAGGACAGAAATAAACTATGTTTTAATTCTTTCCTACACTTTTAGATTCTTCTGCCTCTTCAATTTGAGGACTTCTTTCAAAACTTATTTGTGAAGGGTTAATATTTTTTTTTTTTTTTTTTCCCCTTTTCTGATTCTTGCAAGAGGTCCAGAAAGAACAACTTATAGAAACTCAAACTGGCATCTGAAATTTCAGTCAAGAGGCCCAAATACCTCCAGAGATTGGTGAGGAACATGTTGCTCATCAATGGATTTACAGGTCAGACTGGGAACAGAAAGGATGCAACAAGCATGGCACCAACTCCAGTGAAGAAGTTAGTGTACAAACCACAGATCTATGCACTAGCCAGTACTATCTCTAGGGAGCAAAAGAAAACTTCAAACAGCAGATAAATAGGGCTCCATACCAAGCCCTCAACTTTGTTATGGATTTGTTAGAGCAAAATTATCCTTTAGTACTCTGAGTAGCCAGTCACACCTGCTGCTGAGGTGTGTTGTGTTTTTTTAGTATAAATATTAGGCTGAAGTGGAAAGAAAGAGGCTCTCAGCACAAAATTAGGGAAGGGCAGAGATATGAGCAAAAGAAAAAAAGATTTTGTTGATACAAACAGGTGACAAGAATATACTCCCACTGAGGAAGACTATTGTACTCCTGGTAAAACATTAAGACACCAGACATTGCAAAGTTACAAATTTATTTGTTTTGAAATAAATACAAATACATCATTAAGAAACTTTTCTTGATAGACTTTACACAATAGCTTTATTCTTTCTGGAAATTGTCTTTTCTTCCCACAAACTGTTATGGATATTCTACACAAGAGCTGAAGCTAGTTAATATAAAGTAACATGGTGTTCTGAACAAGCAATCCCAAAGTATTAACATTTGCTATTTAACTGCTCAGCATTTGAGTTTTCTTGTTTGTGCAAGGACTGCAGTGCAGCAGGTATGCACTGGAGCTCTGGAAATCCTGTCCCACTACTGTCCCACAGTTGGAAGGACAGCCAACTGTGAAAATCTGACTGGCAGAAAGGTATCAAGCCACTAGCATCAAAGAAAGTAACCCAAGGTTTCCGGAGGCTGAAGATGCAGAACCAGCAGATCATTACATTTATGCATTAAGCACTGTATTTCACAGATACAGTGTTGTTGCTCCACCACTTTGTGGAATACACTTCTCAGCACCAGTGAGATCTCAAGAGTTTCAAATCCAGTAATTAGTGGCAGTTGAATGTACAGTATCTAATGACATGCCATCCCGCAGTTATTCATCTCTCCTGACAAAGAACAGCTGGATCTGGCTTCTCTTACAGAATTCCAAATTTATCACAATTATGCTGGACACAAAAACTTGAGCTGCAAAGATAAGAAGCTGTCTGAAGGAAAAATCAAGCTGTTTCTGCTTTGCTGGCATATACAGCTACCCTACTTGTTACAACTACACCAACTTTTGCAGTATGGTAAACCCAATGGCCCAAGATCCCAAGGAGGAAATGCTACCTTGCTTATTAAATTTAAATCACATCCTCATTTGGCTAAGCAAGTTTTAGGGCCTAGGAGGGGGGGAAGGAAAGGAAGACTGGAACTAAATCTCAAAAAAGTAAAATAAAAAAAGCGTAAAGATTTAGTTCGTCCCAAAGTCACATTAAAATCGCCTATTTTAGTAGTATATTATTGTACATAGGAAAACAGGCTTGAATACTAATGTATTAGAAGGCCTATAAATGCACGATACATTATCTTCTTTATCATTTGAAGTCAAGCTATATACAATGAATTTGACTCCAGCTTCAACATGAGGCCATAACACATTTGTTTCATTTCCTTCTTTAAAAGCCATCCTTAATAGTGATTTTTTTTCTCCCCCTCTTTGAAACTCATCTCAAATTGTGCCAGTTTACTTCAAGAGAATAAGAGATAAAGGGGCATGTAACAGCTTTGATTTTAAAGGAGGATATTAAGCAAGTCTGGTTTGACTCTGAAGTGTTTACAACCACATCAGCTTTTGGCAAGTATCCTTTAGAATTTGGCATCCATTGAAGGAGGGCACAATAGCAGCAACTGTCTGATATACAGGAATAACGACAGAGCAAATGAGATGCTTCTTTTCTTTGGTCCCTGTCAGACCCTGGCGAACAGAGTTCATCCTACAGAATAGCTTGAGATTAATACCAGTTATGTTTTTGTGATACACAGGGGGCATCCATTACTTTTTCACACTGTGACCAGTTTAAACCTCCCACAGCCATCTAACAGGACACTTCCATGGACTTGGGGCTTGATTGTTCAGCGCTGCTTGCCGAGTTCGGCGTCAGCTCGATGCGTGTGTCTGTGTGGGAGCGGTTCCTGGCACCTTCCCCGGTGTGGGATCGGCTCCTCGTTCCCTCCCCGGTGTGAGACCGGCTTCTTGTGCCTTCCCCAGTGTGAGACCGGCTCCTCTGTCCTTCCAAAGAGGTTACACTGGAGCCAGAAGCAGTGCGGGACCTCATCAGCCTGGTCATGCTAGCAGAGGGGACTGGAAGAAGAGTCTTTTGTTAATGCCTTGCTTTGTGGGCTTGGAAGGAAGCCCTTGCCTTCCTCTCAAGCCCTAACCGCCCTCAGAGAGGCATTCAGGGTCAGGTGTATACTTTTCATTGTAGCTTCACGTGTAGAAGCACCACTACTCCAGGCATACAGTTAAGAAGCCCTAATTACTGAGGCAAAATTGATGACCAGGGCTGAGGTATTCAGGACAGAGCTTTATGGCATGTTGCTATAGTTTTCTTCTGGCTTGTTGCAGCCAAAGAGACTCAGCAGACCTTCTGTTGCTTTTAGGTGTCCAACATTTGCTGGCAGCCCAGGCTACCAATACATCTACACAACAGCAGTAGTCAGAAGCACATACATGAAGGACAAACAGCTACAAATTAAAGAAGTCTCTGAACTAACAAGGTTCTAAGTGTTGTGTGCAGCATACGAGTCATCTCCCGTGATGCAATGAGGGCACGCTATTACAAATATCCCCCTTTAAAATGTCAAGATAAAGTCAAGTAGGTATTTGTGGGGATAAGCTGTCTACAAAGCTCTCTACTGTTTACTAACACAATTTGGTCTGAAAACCCTTCACCCAAACACCACAAGTGTTCACCTCCCCTCCCCGCAAGTGCATATCCAACAGGGAAAAGATCGCACATCTGGGATCATAAGACTCTCTGGGTGCTGAGATGCCCAAACTTTGGTAGTCACGTGAACCATTCCATAAAACCGATACTTACTGTATCCCATTCCCTGAACAAAGTATTTGAATGCTTCTGCAAGCTTGGCAGGCTGCAAAAGAAAGTATTATTGTATGCAGTGCTCAGCAAGTTAGTTTCATTACAATGTTATATACACACACCATAGGTGCCCTGTGTGAATAGGGACATCTTAAATATTCTCTGGGTTCTACTGACCATCCAAAATTTTCACTTACATGAGAAAATGACACCATTCCTCTCCCTAGTCTGTTCCCCTGCCCCATTATTCTACCAAATGGACATGTGCATTTGAGAATGAGATTTCCAAAGAAGTGGCTACAAGTGGTCTAAGCCTGGCCCAAACTGCTCATGCAGTTACTGAGGCAGATGAGCCAAAGTAAAACAACTGGCCTCTCAAAATATGCAAGTGTTGGTAATTCAGCAATTCCAAATCAGTAGAGAGCAAATGCGGGTAGTCAGGGCTGATAGGTATGTTTATAGGGCAAAAGCGCTCAGCGGGAACACACAAGCACAACCACATATGACTGATTTTTGCAATAGAGGTACTATTTTTCTGCGCTGCTGACACAGTGGCCAAATAAGTCTCAACCTCAATTACTGACCATGCAATTATTGCGTATATTTGTTATAATTTTATCTGAATCGGTTCAGGGAATGGACTCTATCAGAAGAGCAATGCACATATTCCTTTGTGGCTTTAAAAAGCCTTTTCCCCCCATCCCACTGTAAGTGCACACACTGCCTGTACAGGGATTTCTCAGCTGCAGGTAATCACAAATTATTTTTTTTCCTTAAGTTACATTATATTGTTTAGAAATCTGTTTAGAAAACATCACATCCTAAAGCTGATTTACAGGGCAGCTGTTTTAGCAAAGCAACACTGGAGCATAGGTAAATTTTAACTTTCCCAGACTGGTTTTACTAGCAGCCTTGGAATTTAGGCATGAATATATTTCAGCAACTCCAGTTCATTCTCAATCAAGCTGGGTCAGTGTATGCAAGAACATAGCATTGTTATTTCCTGCCTCCCACTTTCCTGACCTACACTATAAATAGCCCAAATAAGTATATATTTTTAAACCACTAGTGCTCAAGCCTTAATCCATGTTAGCTTAGTAGATAGGCATAAAATAATACTTCTGCATTCCTACCTCAGACCTTTACTTGGTTAAGACGTAATTAGTGGAAATAATATCCCCTCCCAATCTTAATTTTGCACTTCATTGGTCTTTAAGAAAAAAGAAAGCTCAGATGACCGACTGACATCATTATTCGTGAAATCATAACCATCCTTTTGGCTGACATTCGGGAACAGCCAGTACCCTACAGGAGAACATTCATTTGTTGCAGTCTGACATGCTGCAGAACAGGATTAGTAGGATTTCCATCAGCCAAATCCTACCTGGGAAACTTGAGGGAGCCCACCGCAGTCAGCCATCTGAAATGGGGACAAGAGCCGCCAGTTAGTATAATGCCAGAGGAACTCATTTATGCTCAGGTTGTATTAAAATGACCATTTTAGCTATCTGGCAGAAAAACAATTCCTTTTGTTGTGTGAGTAACATACATGTTGATGAAGGCAAACCAAGCGGTTAGACTTTTACAAAAGCTTTATAAAAGCTACAACTGCATCCCAGAAAACTCAAGTGTCTTGATCCTCAGGCAAAACATCAGCTGGAGCTACAAATCACTGTTTTTTGCTAGGCAGTAATTACCAGTTTCTTAGAAATTAGGTTATTAGTCCTGGTTTCAAGTTCAGCTCTGAATTACAATAACATGACTCAGTATTGACCTGAATGACAAACAGGGGAGAGAGAGAACACACACCTAAACCTCAGAGGTGAGAGGGAAACACAATTTGCTGAGATTGCGGATGGCAAGCGTCAGCCTGACTCACCAAGGGAAGCAGGGAAAGCCAAATTAGAAAAGCTATCTTGAGTGCACGCAATATTTTTGGAGCACTTCATTTTTCCTGCCACTCCACCCCTCAAAGCAAACCCAACAAAAACAGTCCTGTTCCAAAGAACACCACAAGCTGAAAACAGTTGAGTTGTGAATTATAGGAAACCCCAAATCCTATCTAGGATTAGTTAGCTGCAAAACAGGCCTGTAGCACGATCTGGCATCAGTTGTATCCCTGGACTGAGCAAAGGCTGGCCACTGATAGAGGATCTGAGAGAGTCAGATTTTTTTCTTAGGGTGAGTCTGCCACATGATAGGTCAGCAGGGCATCTCCTCAACATTAGGAGGAAAAAAGCATTTAAAATAATAATTGTTTATAATAATTTTCACTGGCCATTTCAAGAGAGATACAGTAAAAGCTCCCAGCAGAAGCATGACCAAGCTTGTTTCACCGTTTGCGTGCTATTACACTCATTGCATTTTACTCCACCAGTAACAAGCTGAAGATCGCACCCGTATTCTGAATGCCAAGTATCAGCAAAAGCCTTTGCACAACGCTTTGCTGTTTGGAAGAGCATTTTATCAAGTTTTTGGAAAATAAGAGAGTCACTTCCAAGAGTAAGATGTCCTGGACTGTGTCCACATAAAAGGCAGGATGACAAAACTGTGGCTGATAGATCAGCTGTCTGACACTACTGTTGAGGGACGGGCAAGCACAGGTACAGAAGGAATCTGTTTGCACTTCCACTCTGCTGATGGCTTTTTTCAAACCTTTCCAAACACCTCAAAAATCAACTTTGCCAGCTCTAGTCAAATTCATTATGGGTATGTGAAATACTGAACGTTTCAAGCCTCACCCCTAGTGTTTTAAACTGGAGGAGCTGAGAAATTCCCTGCTGTTAACCTTGACAAGAAGCCCCTAGTCTGGTTTTTCCCCACTAAAATAGTCTTGCTCTGAAAGAACTGCCCTTCCACATCAGAACTGGATTCTCACTATATAATCTGTGCTGCACCACATTGGGGTGGTCCCGCTTTTTTAGTTATTCCAGCTGATTTAAATGAGGGAAATGTTTATTTTAAGAAAACAGCTTTTGTTATTACCTTCAGAAGTGTGGTCCTTGTTGGGTCCAGCTTAGAGTTGCATTCAACCTATATTAAAGAACAGCAGCATAAGGCATTATACACAAGATTTCAGTTATGAACTGCCGGATGAAAACAGATTAAATACCCAATTTAGTCTGTATTTAGCCAGAAAACAAGGTATCTCAGGCTTCTTCACAAAGACTGTATGCATACATATATACATCTTTAAACCCAAGTAGGTAGTTCACATTTCTGACTGTATTCTTTTCCACCTACAAATCCATTAGTTGGGAATTCGAGGTTTTATCTGTTTCTGGGACTCCAATGGCAACAAGCGTTGTTTATCTTGTGATTTGGGGTCACCTGGTAGCGGCCCAAGTAATGAGCAGCCATATGGCCACCGGCCAGCAGACTGGGCATGCCCGTTAAGGCATAACATTTGAAGTCACCCAGTCATCTGGGGCGAGTTAGAATAGTCAAAAAGCAGCTCTTCAATTCCATAGTGACCAAGGGCAGAGCTCCAACACCACAGAACAAGCTAAAATACCAGCAGCAGATTCCTCTCTAAAGGAAAATATTTGCGGCTCACTGGAACTGCTGTGGCGATTGTTCCTAACGCAGTAGCTATTAAATAATGGTGCACAGACAGAGGGGACAAACAGTGAGGAATTAATGGCAGCTCTCCCACAGTTTGAAAGAGGAGAGCCAGCTGGGCTGGATCGATAGCCAGCGAGGTTGCTGCGCGGGCATGAGCTCTGCTGGCCTCACGCAGCTTCTTGGCTCGCCTGCCCATTGGCACAGCAGCGAAGACAGCTCGATATACCCACCACGGCGTCCACTGCCGGGGAACTGTCGCCAACCACCAGGAGGACGGGGCATCTGCAAGGAAGCACACAAAAGCAGTATTATCTTTGTGACCCAGGCCAGACTTGCCCTAAGCTGCATTTTGTGTTGCTGGAAGGTTGAGACAGTTAAATCATTTTCACACACTTGTTTTGTATTTCAGACACCTTAAATACATATCAAATCTACTCTATTAGCTGCAGATCTACTGACATGTTCTGATACCTTGCATGAGAACCTCTCCTTTTCCCCACCTCGTAGCAATTCACAGTGCTCTTATTCCTTCTTTTAAAAGAAACTCAATGTGGGCATCAGCATCAAAGTCTCACCCCAGCCTTTAGAGCTCCAAGTTTTGGACCTGTCATCAAATTTCAACCAGACTGGCAAAAGAGTAGAGTCTCAAAGTCTCCTGTGTGTATGCATCAGCAGCTGAGCAGAGAAGGACTTGACAACTGTTTCATTGTACAAGTTGCAGCATAACTGAAAAGCTATTAGCAGAAGATTTGGTAGATACTCATTCTCATTTAAGGTTTGTTTGGGTTTTTCTTAATTGGTTTTGTTCTCTTCACTGCATAGGCATGGCTTAAGTGCATTCTATAGTGCAAGCTATAGTTTCCATTAAACTAGGACTTATTTCCAAGTGAAGTTAGGTACATCTATTTTTCAAGTAATTACTCTGTAAGCCCAAGTTTGCAGACAGTGACAGGAACTACTTAGCTTTCTATTTCAGCTAATGTGACTCTGAAGTTTGAAGAAGGGAAGTCATCCTAATGGTAGTCCCTGGCTTGCAGTAACCTTTTATCTCCTAGGCAAAGTTACAAGATCCTTTTCTAGCACATAAGCACATTCAGCTACAGCTCTGCAATGCATATGTGCATATGCCGTGTACCCATGCATCACACCTCTTAGCTCACATCGTGTACAGGTGAACCGGTTAGGAAAGAAAATACTTACTGAAGGGTGACAACATTTATTCCAGGAACAGGACGCTCAATCTCCAGGTCTCGCCGACTAAAAAAAAATTGAGAGGACAAAGGCTCTTGATACCCTGAAATTTTACATATACTTCCACATTCTTCTAGTTGAGAGAAAGCACAGACACTCAAATAGCTTAATTTAATCTGATACATGTTGTAGCCTCAACAACTGATGGAGAACCACTTTAGCATGAAGTATCTATGTCTTAGTTCAGTCCCGGTGTACCATTTATCTCCCCACAAATGCTCAAGGTCCTTCTCCCATAAGCAAACTACCCGAGATCCTTAAAGGCTCTGTCAAGCAGAACTTTATACTGGGGGAACACAAATAACTCCACCACACAAGTAAAATTGCCTCTAAGTGCTGGACAGCCTCTTAAAACAGTTTCCAGTTAGAGATCAGGTAAATGTATTTACCTGTTATAAGAGTTGACAAAGAGATGAAGGTTGGTTTGATTCATATCGTTAATAATATGCTGACGGTAAGTATGGATCAGGTCATGGTTGTTGTGAATCTCTTCCTACAGTGGAGAGAGAATCGTTCAGAATAGGGGCTATTTTCTGGAAGGATCTGAAGACATGGCACAGCAGTCATGTATCAGACGTGTACCTATACAACAGGAGTGCTCCCTTGGGAAGGGACAACTGGCACCCAGTGGTGTCACACAGAATTAACATTAGCCTCCAGCTGCAGTACCACATTTTTTCCTTTAAAACTTCAGTATGTCGTGTCAAGATCTTACAATTGAAAAACATGTCTTGTAGTGCAGACGGTTACAGTCAGACAAATGTTTTAAAACAGAAAAAAAAAAGATTAAGGGTAAGAAGCTCAATAAGTGTTTCCAGAGTAAAGCAGATGTCAAAAGCTTACAAACATATGTATTGTGGAACTCAATTTCACAACTGTAAAAAACTAAGCTTCAAGGACTTCAATCATTAACATTTTCAAACAGTTTGGTTCTAAAGTCTTTATAGATTAGTTCCTTTTTCTGCTGGAATGGAGTTTTCCATTCCATTTGCTAACAGTTTCAAGCACAGCAAAGCAGCCTCAGAAAACAGTATAGCACTTTCCATTAAAGCAGGCTTGCACTGAAGAGCACCATTAGTACTAATAACCAGCTTTCCAAGAGCTGCAAGTATACTATGGTATAAAAAAAATAAAATCTATGGGGTAATTCTGCTGAGAACATGAGCACATATGATGCTTATATTAAGTGTTGTCTGTCTAAACAGGGAGCTGCTCCTAGAGTTGTCATGACTGAGATGCACTTGAGTCATCGTGACACAGCAAGCCCCACGGCAGCATTCCACCTCCAAAATATTTGAAACACAAGTATGAATCCTATCTCGCAGTTTAGCTCTGTACTTTGTTGTTTAAGCCACCCCCCCAGCCCCAGGAGACAGATGACTGAGTATCTCAGGGCAATCTTTGAAACATCCTTACCTTTCCAAAAAGATGTGAAATGACCATGTCTGGTAAAGCATTTGTCCAACCTGAAATCTGAACAGCAAGATTATTTAAGTATCTGATATTAAAAAAAAATCCTTGAGCAATTGAAACCTTCCTATTGCTCATAAGTAGACCAATAGGTGTTTCTTGCCTGTCCTTATATGTACAATATCCTGGACTGGTACTTTCCTCCCTCAATCCAACCGAAACACCATTAGGGGTTGTTTGTATTTGAGTCATTCTCATAAGATGTCTTTACTAATGCAGATATTTAGGGAACACACTACTAGTGGCATAGGTATATATGGAATCCCTGCAAGAACACCAAGCAGACCTGCCAGATGGGTGTCATTGAACCTCACTGCCCAATCTCCTCCACATTGACCGTAACAACCCACACTGATGATATGTTGGAGCTGGTACCTAAAGCTCATGTCCCAGAGTATGTGCTCTTGCTTTGGAAGGACAGAAGGATACAGGGCACCTACTGTACTCCTACGGTCAGCAACATTTAGGAGAGAAGGAAGGCAGAGACACAGGTATAGAAGAATTTCAATTACAGTGAGATATTGGGTGAGAGAATCCAAATAGGTCAGTGGTACATCTCAATGTAGAGCAGTTGCTAAACATACATCTAGATTAAACTTACCAAAATAAACTAGTATGCAAAATTATTTTTTAAAAAATTAGTTACTAAGCATTGAAAGACTTACATCCCAGCTCTGGAAAGTTTCTCCTAGTATAAGGTTGTCATTACATTTAATATCACCCTAGACACTTACAACGAGTTGACTCCATGTGGTTAAAAGATGATGCATTAATTTTTGTACTTTCAGAGTGTTTATAACAACTGCCATTCACTTAAACATGACCTTGAATGACACAATCCAACAGTTTACCCTGAAAAATGTTTTAGCAGGTGAAATCTGAGTGACATGTAATGTAACATTTATACTTATTTATATGTACTGGTTCCAGGAAGATTTTTGAAACGAACTCTCGGTGCCTGTTTCTCTACATTGCAATATTTCTTACAACTACAAAAGAATACGGCTAACAGGAGCTTCTTTGTATGTGAACATTTTCACTTAAAAGCCTGGTTGTATGGACAATCTGTCCACAGTTACCATAGCTAATGCCCTTTTCTAAGTCTTTTTGGCATCTAAGACTCAGCTAGATGATTGAAACCTGGAAAATGTTGTTCTGAACAATTTTCTGTTCTCTAGTTCACATTTTGGACTGTGCTGGTAAACAAAGCCATGGACAAGAAAGAACTGAATGTTACACTACACTTGAAGTTTACTTGAAAAAAAGTTGTTTCCAAAACTACCCTGTGTCCAGGTTAAGCTAGGTTTTTCCCAGCAGTTACTAGCTCTTAAGAATGTCCACACCCAGCAGCTCCATTATACCATGGGTACCCGTTTCCTAGAAGTACTTATTTTTATCACTAGCCCTACAGGAGGTACGTTTGCAAATGTAAGAATAACCCCCCAAAGGAATTAGCCTGGGATATCTTGTGTCTGCAGCCATGCCTTGACACACAAGCTTGCTTAACTCCTCATGCCTGATAGAACAATAAATCTTACTGTGAGACTAACTGGAAAATGTTTACCTTAGTTGCTGCCCAGTCCATCCAACCTTCAGCACAAGGGTTTACATTAATGAGAACTAATCCCTCCACCAAATCTGCGTGGTTTAACTGCAAAAAAAAAAGATTTAAGATTCATTGCGTATCCTTTGCAATTTAACAGTCAGCATAAAATTTAAATTAGCAAATTATCTCCTGGGGAGGAAGGTGGTGGGTCTAGTTTTGTCTTGCACAAAACAAGTGTATGTATGGAAAAAAATGTTTCATTAAATCAATTCAACTGAGCAGCTGGAGAACATTAAGACTTTTCTTCTTCTCCACCCTCAGTTTAAATAGAGAACTCCCATTAAAAAAACCTTCTGCAAATTAACTGGGTAGAGCCCAGGCCTTAAAATGGAAAATCTAGGTCTTCTGAATTAGCTATCCCGCAGATTATGGTATTTCACTTAAAAGCCTAACTGCTTACTTAATTGGGCACGGCAGAGTATGAATTCTCTGCACACGCTATGGGGACAGCAACACATCAGGAAAATGAGGTTCAAGGCTTTAGGGTATCTGCACAAAACTTACAGCAAATCTGGTTAAGATGTAGGCACCAGCTCCAGTTCCCATTCCTATAACGGTCTTCAGCCTGCACAGCAATAAAACAGAAGAGACAAATGACTAAGACAGCACCAAAAATAAACAACCCCTCATCAGCAGCCTTCCTCTTTCACATGCCAGCATGTATCTATGCAGCACGGGTTGCAGCTCAGGCAAACCGTGGACCCTCAATGCCACCAGCCCCAGTAAGAAGCTCAATGTAGCAACTGGTTTGTTTCTGGCAGATCTGCAGGACACTGGTTCTCACACATTGCAGGGTGGCAGCAATTCTCACTTATCTTTAAGTCAATACATTGAACAACCATAGCATCATTCTGATCCTGGAAGGAAGTGGTTAGTTTCTGCCAGAAAAAGTTATAAGATTCAGTCCTGAAATCTGCAACCTAAATACAAAGCTCCCCCCCTCCCCAGCCCCCTCTGCCCTCCCCAGCACAGCTATCCAACTGGGACACCGATTCCTAACAGGGGGCTGGCAGGGAAACCTCTCAGGCCATCCAGCCACTGGGGTGATTAAGTTTAAACTTCATAACCAAACAGGGCAGAGACAAACCAAATATTTGCATTAACTGAAATTGGTTTTAAAGCATCGCCTTCAAGGTCTTGGAAAATACACAGAAGGGAAGACTAGACAAAACCACTCAGAAAAACAGGTTATACAATGCTTTTTGGAAAATACCTGAGGACAGTTTTCATTCTCATTAGCAATATTAAATCAAGGCTTTGTAAATACACTTTAATTGATTTTCAAGGTACTGACATTATGTAAGCATATTTTTTCAGTGCAAGAGCAGAATTGGCAACCCTGTACCTTACATTAGGCATTTCAAAAAACACACCTCAAGAATGCAGTGAGGTAAGCTGGTCCAAGGTACTGTAAGAGCTGGTTACAACAGCTGAACAATGTCTTAAGTGTGGTGCTGGTTTGAGACTAAAACCCCTGCCAGCAGTCCAGCCTCTCTGTTCTCCACGGCTGCCTAACCCTAAAACTGCCAGGTTTTCTCTGTTTAGTCTGAAAACCCCTTGGAGGTGCCTACCTGCAATCTTCACTGTGGACCAGCATACCAACTCTGCAGAGAGTACCTTTCTCAGCTACAGCTCCTGCTAAAGCTAAGCTTTAAGGGAGGACACACACCTAAACTTGGTGCAGACAGACAGAGCAACACTGCCCCCAGGTCCTTCAACATCGGCAATCTGGCATCTGCACTTGGTAGCAGAAGAGGCTTAAGGAGGTGGGACTGACCTCTTAAGACACTCAAGCCACAGAAACAAAACAGTAAGTGTCTTCAGATGCGACCGTGTTTTTATTCTGCTAACCACACAGGAAAGTGTGGGTTGTTACAGCGGGAAGAACAGATTGTCTGTGCCCTGCCCCTGTGAGGGCGATGCATAGAAAATACTGGAGGAAGCCTCTAAATTAGGCACATGGGATTTCGCTCAAAGTTGCTTCCTGTTTAAAAATAAACAGCTGTTTCAAAAAAGGCCAAAAAGTAAGCTCTTTCAGAAACAAAGGCAAAAGTGAGCCATCTATAACAGAGACATTAAAGAACAGCCGCAACCATAATTCTAGCAAACAAAATGCCAGATAGACTGAAGTTTCAGGGGCAGCACACGCAAATATCTGCTCTGCCCTGCTCTTTTGGTGCGCCAGAGAGAATGAGGAAAATAAGTAAATAATTCTGCACTCACCCGAACTGTTTCAGGATGCCAGGAATCATTTCGGCCAGCTGATCCATGGAGGGATACACGTACCTACAACAAATACGTGTTTGTGGAGTTACTATACCGCTTTCAGCGGAGTAGGCGGGGATATTTAGAGACACAGCAGTCACTGTAGATTTAATACTAAATGTGCTCAGTACGAGATCATTGACAGTATGAGCTGAATTTAAATTAGGAGCGAGCACAAGTAATTTAGCAGAAATATGAGCATAATCTATACAGTACTTTATGTGAGTTACAGGATGATAGGTGTCTGGTCCAGCTGAGAGCAAAACAGACCCTAACGAATCTCCTCCAAGAAAAGTTAACACTTAAAACCCGTGAAAAAGTTTGAACTTGAGAGTTTCCAACCACATTCACCGCATTTGTACTGCTGGTCCACTGCAAAAAAGTTTCCGTGTTGCAGAATCACAGATTACAGCAATGAGATCTAGTTCTTTGGCAAATAATTTGCATGCATGTTTTCAGGGAGACAAAGATTACCATAGGATAAATGAGGACAGCTTTTTATTAACAGAGATGGAGAAAATGAAGGCGTAGGAAAGGCTATGAAGCTGCTGCAGAAGTTCTATAAAAACAGCTGCCAGTTAATGCTCCTGGTCTTCTGCAGACTAGAAACAAAATTTTGAGGGAAGGAAATTCTGAGCAAAATCTCAACTGAGCATCACATGGAAAAAAATTGACCCAAAGTAGCTGGAGAACATCTGCCTAGGAGGTATCCAAATCTCTACTTCCCATCAGGACTACACTTAATTATTCTCTAGTTTAGTCTCCAAAATAAAATGAAACAAAAAGCCAAACAGTGCAAAATTACTTTAAATTATTTTCTTCAATTTTCTTGCTGGGAAACTAAACCTCGTCATGACAAGATCTAGTGTCACAGCAACAGCTATGACTTTTAACCTGAGCAGGCCGGTCTCCCAGCTGGAGGGGAGCTCACAGCTTCTTGTGCTGTCATCAGGATGTTATTAAGCAGTAGTCTTCTCTAGAATACATCATGATGGCTGCCCTATGCAGCTGACAACTCAGAAGTGTTAATGCTTGTTCAGGACATGAAGGTTAAGACACTTAAAAGCTTGTGATTCAAACTAACAAAGAGGGGTGACTGGAACGGCTTTGTAGGCTGCTCTGGTAGACAACTGGGCTATTGCAGTTAACACTAGCTGAGAACCTGGCCCATCGTGACCTCCTCAGCATCAGACCAGCTTAAAAATTAAGAAGGGAAATAGACTTGCTCATGCAATAAGTGTACGTATAATCTCCTTAATACCTAGTTCTTACAGAAGAACTGTTCCTTGCCTTGTACCCTCCCC
Organism: Phalacrocorax aristotelis; assembly: GCF_949628215.1. NCBI lineage: Eukaryota > Metazoa > Chordata > Aves > Suliformes > Phalacrocoracidae > Phalacrocorax > Phalacrocorax aristotelis. The sequence continues at coordinate 159,599,524 of NC_134277.1, forward strand.
TTGGCATGTTGGCTGCTCCCTTCCCCAACCAAGCTGATTCCTATCCAAGGGGCATCCTAAGGCAAACCTGTCTCATTTGAACTAAATGGGACAAGCATTTTGGCAGAGGCAGTGCTCATGGCACACAAGGTTTCCAAGAGTTACAGCATCATACATGATACCCAGTCAGGAGTACGCAGCTACCTATGGTATTCTGTGGGGCTACATCGCTTTGTTAGTGTCCAACAGCTTGGTTTTTCCAGGTAGGTTATCAAGTCTACTATCAGCATCTACCATGCTGCCATTTAACAAAAAACATAGATCTAGGAAAGACAGTATACAGTGGCTAATGCCCATCTTGTTTATAGTAACCATTTAGTTTATTTGTATTCAGGAATGTCATCACAAAACAAGGTAACTTGGTATTTAAATTGACAGATGTAGACATCGGTCAAGGAACTGCTTTACAAGCAGTCTAGTTATCAGATATAAACCAAAATTGCAACCCCAAAGTCTAGTGTGAACCAGCATAGCAGAGCTCACAGAGCTCCTGTACCTTAGAAATCCAGTGTCAGCATTTAAACTCAAAAGTCAACTACTGTGTTTGCAGCAAGTGCTTTTTAATTAAACTGCAGATCAAGACTCTTTCCAGAAAGAGGATAACTCTGAAAGCATGGGCTGTTTCCCTGACAACTCACCCAGCTTGGAAAGACGGAGCTCCATCCTGCTGACCGGGTGCATCCACATGGCAGACTGCAAAGTGCTGGGTGATTTCCTGCATATCCTCAAAGTTGAAGAGAGGATTGAAGCATGTTTTATCTTGAGAAGGAAAGAATATGGAATAATTATGCTGAGGGGAAATAGTAAGTTTGCAGCTATAATAAAATTTATTAACTTGTCCTGCAGGTTAGGGAAAGTTGGTTCAATCGGATGAGCTATGTTATAGCCTGGGAAAAGTGGCAGTCCTTTATTTCTAAGGAGGAAAGACCAGTAAAGCCCTGCTACAAAGCAACCTGTGACAACTTGCTTTAATTCCTTGAAGCAAAAACCCTGAACAGCTCTCCTTCCTCAAGGCCAGCTAAGGTTTATCCGTGTTATTTTGGTACCTCCCAGAAGCATTAGCTTGGTACACCAAAATCTGAAAAATTTAATCTTTATGCAAAGTTAAAATACTAACAAAAAGCAGTCAGGAGTATTCATCCCAGGTTTTGGCTTAGATGCAGTTATCCATTTATTTGTCCAGTCATTTTTCTTTGGATTGTCAAAACAGATGGAGGAAAAAAGTATCCAAGGCTGAGATCGTGACTTGTGCTTTTGCCCAAATATTACAAGATAAACATGACACGATCAGCTGCTGCAGGCAGCTCAAGACAAAAGCATCTTTCTGCTGTACTGATATACTCAGTGCTGTAGGATCCCACTTTGAGGGGATTTGATTTCTGATTTTTAAGCAAAATTAATGTGGCAAGATGGTTAGCATATTTTCCTGCTGGAGTGGAAAGCATGAAGTCTGTAGCACCATCTTTGAGATGCATAAAAAAAAATGAGTTCAATATGCTGTTTGTGTTTCTGAATGTCTTCACACTACAACAATCAAGCAAAATCATTGCAGAATATAAAACACCTTTAGTTGAAAATCAGCCTTAGGAGAATACACAAGTTTGGGAGAAAGGTTCCTCCACTTTCAAAGGGAGAGAAAGTTCCTTAACCATAAAGATACACTAACTCTAGAAAGAAAAAAGTCTTATTCAAAGATGGGACACAGATTACGCTCTGCCCTGATCCACTGGAAATCCAAAATAAGTAAGGCAGTTCCACAAAAAACAAGCAAGAAAACAGGGTTTTGGGTTTTTTTTCCCCTAATGTGCAACATCTGCCCCTGGCAATAGCCAGAGTTCAAAGATCTACAGGTGTTTTTTACTGTTTCTTAATCAATAGATACATTTACTTGTGTGAAACAAACAGTACTGGTGAAAAGAACACATTAGAGCAGATCTGGATATCAGGTCATTATAGTCTTGGATCTGATAGATAAGAAAATAACTTCAAGTGCCTTTTATCTTAATACAGGGTAAGGACACAACGCCAGCACTCATTTCATCATCCGGATTTGATGTGTAATTCATATAAACCCACGGCAGCATAAGACTGGTTATCAGACAGGAGCCTCAGCCAAAGCACCAGCAATGTTGTTTTCAGTCCTGCTGGCAATACACCCTCAGCCAGATGTTTTTACAGCATTTACACGTGGTCACTATGAGCTACCAGAGAACTTTTGCTCCTTTAAGTGAAATATTCCAATTACTTTGAGAGGAAAAAAATCTGAGAATTAAACTTGCCGTAAGAGAGGAATTAGGTTCCATCTAACAAGTTGCAACGTATGTAAATGAGCAAGGACCTGGGAAAGGTTTCCCAACCATCGCTGCCTCCACACCTTTGCCTACAGCAGCAGTGTTAAGGAACCAGGCCACACCTGTGCTAATAAATAAAAAGCTACTTACGATTCAGCCCGATGTCATGGTAGGTGAGGATGGCTGGCCTGTTCCCTCTGGGAGTCCCACACATGGTGACATGGACCGAGCCATGCACAGTCTCCACATCTTGCTCCTGGCAAAGAACAGGAGGAACCTGTTAGGAGCTCGTCCAAGCGCTCCACTGAACGCCCGCTGCAGCGGACCCGAGCACAGGTCCTGCCCCAGCCCAGGGTCTGCCCGCAGCCCCAGGGGTCTCTGCAATTCCCATGCTCGCACGGGCCCTTCTCCCCCTCGGCGGGGGCTCTCTCAGTGCTTTACACTTGGCTGTCACTACTCCAGTCCACAGGCAGCTACAGAAGCACTTAAGCTGCTAGCTTTAACCAGATGCTGAGGGAATAGTTTAACAGTCTAACTTCATTAAAAGGCAGCATAAGAAAAAAGAAAAAAGCAGTTAACTGCAGTGTCACCTAAAATAACAGTTTACAGCTATGGCTGTTGACATTTGCAGAAGTGCAAGTGGCCAAGATAAAACTCTTGTTTTGTAGGAAAACGACTGTAACTCAAATAACTTCTGTTCCCCAAAGAAAGCAGTATGAAATAGCCTGTATTTGCCATAAAGACTTATCACACTGTGGGGCCTTGTGATTATTGTAGCCTTCCCCAATAAACATGACAGCCACATGTGTTAGCTTTATGGCTTGCTGTGTATAGACCTGAGCATAAATCCAACTGTCTGAAGTTTGCCGTAAAGCGGTATATCCACAACACCGTTGTGATTATCAGAGACACAATGCTAAGAAACATACTGCTATTATCTGACATAACAGGAGTTTGTACTATTTAACGTTAATCTTAAAGCTAAGGACACCTTTATTATCAAATCAAAGATCCCCTGAGTACCATCTTTTATTTACTGGATGTCTGAGTTAGATGTGACTCGGGTCGTACTAACATCCACAACATACAGAACAGTTTTTTGTTTCTTCTGTACTTGAACTTCAGGTGTGTATAAACAATTTGTTGTTTTGCCAACGTGTATAAAGGGAATCACAAAACATCAGTTATTTATGACACTTATTTACAGTACCATTACACTCATAAAACAGTTAAGGCAGTGTATAGTTAGTAGCCAGGCTTAGCATTTCACCAGAATGCTTTATTTACCGTACAGGACACAGCTACCCATGTCATTCAGCACAGAGTACCGCCTGCTGCTGCCAGGCTTGCTTGACTCGCTCTGTGCAGTAATGCCCAGTGGCAAAGTCCGAGTTAAACGGAAATCTATTAAAAATTATGCTGTAGAAGTCAGGAGCATACAGCCCCTGTGAAAACCTTTACACTGCAAAACCTAAAAGCTCTTCAGAGATCTGAGATAGTAATTTGATCTTAATCTCAGCCTCTTATTTTGATACATGGAATACACCACGCATTTTGTTGAAAATAAGGAAGCGAGGCAACGCCATTCCACATTTCACCTATTTGCCTTACAATTACATATTTACATCAATTTTAAGTTACAGTTACAGCAATGAATCCAGAGCCACTTGTACAGCGGGCGAGCTGAACAACGCTATCTAAACTGCACTCCACTGAAACACAAATTTTCAGCTTTTATGTCTCCTTAGCGATTCATTCCTCTGCATACTCACTGCATTATTTAGCAGGTAAGCTGTATCTTCCATATCCAGCACCATCTTTAGGCAAAACAGGGTGATAAATCCAGCAAGTCAGACAGAGGACAGTAGCTGGTTTCTACTTTGTCCAAGTAGGAAACTGGGTTATATAGACGAGCTGCTACCCTGCATAGGCTTATGACTCCCATAATGCCCAGCTAGAAAAAACCAAAACAGACTAATTCATGAGGACGTCATTCTTAAATAGGATTTGAGTCAGGTTTGACCAGGAGAAGTACTTACTCAGAGCTCAGACATCAAAGATGAACTAAGTCTCTGCCACACAATGTACAAAGTGCCAAATTTCAAACCTGGGAATTAGTAGCGTCTTTCCTGTTGCTGTTGCCATCAGGTTTTTGTAAGTTTAGCTTCATTTCAGGTTTTGTAATCTCAAAAGCTAGAACACCCCAAGCTTATTCTAAATTAAATCAGAAGCAAGCTCTTTCCTAAAAGCAGGACTAAAGTTTCAAGTAAGAACACAAAAGACTGGAAAAATGTAAGCCAGCATGATTCTCCACAACAACAAAAATGAGGGCTTTAAACATTTGAAATCTAGTATTTTCCAAAGTAGATAAGCAACATTTAGTCTAAATTATTCCTACATCAGTCATACAAATGTTACTTTGAGTTTCATTTTGGCAGAAAATAGGGTATTGTGGGTATATTCATTTTACAATACTCAAGAGGTTTGCAGTAGCAATAGACAACAATTAACAACAACAGAAATTAATATTTTTCACATTCTACCTTCCTTCTGTACTTAGATAATTTTCAGTACAAAGCATAAAATCGATAGTTTGGCAACCTTAACACCAGTAATGACAGTAAGTGATATTGTTTAACACACCTGCTGAGTGTGGAATACAGAAAATGCTTCCTCCTTCAGTCAGAGACTAACAGGCGCTTCATATCATCAGATTCTTATTGCTAGATCCTTCCAGGAACAGCACTGAAGACCCAGAACCTGTTTTCTCAGGAGGGACCACCTTTCAGGATTTGGGATCTTCTTTTGGGCGTGAAAGAAAAAAATCCGTTCATGGTAGATAAAGCCTGGCCCTTGAACCTGCACATCCCACTGACCTCCACAGCTAATTCTTCTGGAACTAGAAGCCTGAGTCTAGTTCAAACTCAGTGTCAACTAAAAATAGTTCAGAGGCAACAGGCAACCTTACTCTTAATTACTAGCATAAATCACAGTCAGTTTAACAATTGGTTTAATTCCTCATTATCTTCACAGTAAGACTCCCCTAATTCAAGAGGGTTGTGCTATTTTCCATCAGCATGAATTCTTAGTGACAAATACCAAAAAAAGTCTCCTAAAAACCAATCCATTCAAACCAGTTTCTTTGGTGAAATCAAACCAACAACTTCACATCCCTATTGATCCTATTAAAGATCAAGAGATTTGTCTATGTGATGTAGGGATGGATGTTTTCAAATGCAGAGCACTGAAAACAGATGGCAGCACATCCCCATCAACGTCAACATTATAGTAAGAGGCTCTTCAACTGATTTGTATTAAAACACTATCTTGGAAAAAAATCCAAGGTACACTAATCCGATAGAAGGATAAAGACAAACACACCATCTGTTCGCATCTCTCACTTTAACAGAGGTGCAGCCTTATCTTAGTGCCCTAAAAACACACACAAAACTACTTTTGATACATGCGATTTAGGGAGGCTATGTTAGTTTGAAGGAGCTGATCCATTCTAAAGTTGATTTTATTTTCAGGTTAGGTGACATTTTTTGATGTTTTGTCATGAGGTTGGAGCCAGTTTGTAAGTCCATAACACAGGAGGGATCATTTGTTCCTTCCCCTCTCCACCCTGGCTCAGCAAGACATGGGTTGAAGAACATGTTTATGAACAGGTTGTTTTCTCAAGTATGGGATACGCAGCCAAAACACTTGAGATCTAAAAAGGAAAACCACACGTATATTGCACACTTTGCTAAAACTAATAATAATTCTTTATTTTAAGTAAAAGACTGCATTTCATTAAGATTATTTTAAAGCTTTCAAATACACTTAATCCTCAATTACCATCTCATACTTTTATTTAAATTTATGATATGATGCCTGTTAAATACACCTCCTTTCTATTTTCTCAGAACCGAGGGAAAAGCTTCAGAGGTTTTAAAGAGGATTTAAATTGCTTTTGAATTGCTATGAGACAAGAAATTTAATATACTTAAAATATACTAAGTAATATGAACCTGTGTATGCTATTTTTCACTTTTTTTTTTCCAGTATCTTGAAGACTAAAAATATTTGAGCTTTTAATGTGGTATTGCAATGCTGGGTTTCAAATCCCCTTTGCCCTGAGGTTATTTAGCCTTTTCCCCCCTAGCTTTTTCTATTCTAAAATAGTTATTTCAATTAATCTTATATTCTTCTAAAACCCCAATGCTCACCTTTCCAGATATTTTTCTCTTTTTTTGTTAAGAATTTTATTTTAAGTTAGCAGTATTAATAAAAATGTTCCCCAATTGAGGTTGCGAGTTGGTTGCATTAATAAGTACGATGACTTTCGATGCAAATGTAAGTGGCTCCGCTAAGGTGAAAGCTGGTAACAAAAACTTTGGTGCAGGAACTGAAGGAGATTATTCTGATAGTGCTAGCTGCACTAGGAAGAAGCCCTGGACGGAACTGGGTCACACTGCTCTGCAAAAGCACAAGACCACAATGACCCCCATCCCTTTCCTTCACAGACCTAATAGGACAAGAGAACCCGTGTAACATGCTGCAGTGTCCCAAACTGCATCCACCGAGGCTAGTGGGAAACCCACCCCATCACACCATCAGGGCCAGACGATTTGTCCCGTTGCAGGACGGCTCTTCCCTCCTCTTCTGCGTGCGGGAGGAGGCAGGAGAACAGAACTGGTCTTTGCATGCCGTTGGGTATAGATGGCCACGAGCCACAAATTGCAAGGGACTAACTCATCTCTGCCACCTACAGCTGTCACACAACTCGGGAAGTTTTGCTTAGTTATTGAGAAAGCAGTCTCGGGATAGACTGCTCACTTCTGAAACACAACGCTGAGAGAATTACGTACAGTGACGAGGAGCCAGGTCTCCATTGGCTCCACCGCTACCAAGCTAAAGACTAGGCAAATACATCAAACTGGAAATATAATTAAAATACGTTTGGCATTAAGCCAACATAAAGCAGCACAGGGCACACTGCCCTGCACCAGTTTGTCATTAATTGTGCTAAAACAGGTTTGATTAGGAGCATTCCCTTCTTTGGGAGGCAGGGGACCTTCACTTATATTTTCAGGTAGGTGCCACAGACAGACGTGTAGTGCTGACTAGAGATAGTTCAGAGCTGTCAGTTCTTCCGTCTCTTGTGTTGGCCGTCCCCTAGTAACTCCAGCAAAGCTTTCCTCCAGAGAAAAACCACATAAACTTCTTGCAACGTGTGCTTTTGGAAGGGCAATATTGCACTATACAGTGGTTTACTTCAAAAATGGAAAAGTATGTTTAACTCAAGCCTGTCCAAAACAGTGTGTGAAATAAAAGTTTAACTCTTTCCATACCTGAACAATTAGATATAATTTATTCTTGGAACCAACACACCTCACAGGCAATTGCTACTTTTTCACTAGTGGCAGACACAGTTATTAAATGAAGACTGCATAACTCATCCTCGAAAGGACGGAGCAAGTTGCAAGCGATACAGCCGACAGCCACGTCCTTACACAGGCACTAAAGAACGAGCTCCATCCTGCCAAGGACTATCGCCTCCTTCCCTGGCCAGGTCCATCCTCCTCCCAACGGTGGCTCATGGGACAGGTTTCTTATTAAGTACACATGAGTTTCAGTGTCCCGAGCGACCTGGGTCCTCCAGGGCCACACATTAACTTCTCTGAGGAACTAAGTAATCAAAGTTCTCTTAACAGCTCCAAACCACCTTTTTCATAAATCACAGAAGAACTTAGACAGTTAGGTAGGGTACTTGTGGTTTCAAGGACCAAAGCTAAACCTCCTTTGCAGCAGCCGTTCTTAACAAAAAACAGATTGAGACTGTTCTTCCACATTTTTCCTTCCTAAACTACAACAACCAAAGATTAAACTCAAAGAAAGATCATTAAAAAAAGCAAGAGCTGGCAGAACAGGGCTAAATGACAAGAACCACTGTCTGGATTAGTGACAGTTAATCCAAAACATGGAAAAAAAACCAAAAAGGCTTAGAGAATTTGATCTTGCAAGTTAAAAAACAAAAATCTATATATACACACACGGTTTACAAACCAAGCAAATTTATTCCAAGAATAGAAATGAAATATGGGTCACTTCTGGATTCTTAATCAAAATACTGCAGTATTGCTGTTAGCAGACTTAATCTGGGATTCAGATTTCTTTAGAACAAGTGATCAATCTGGACGCAAACAAAGCTTCTCCTATGCTGTGCACAGTACTGCGGGAAGCCACAGGGTGACAGCTTTAACTTGCATTTATCAAGACTTCAGGCAGTAGATTTCATCATTAGAAAGGATGAGGGGGAAGATGGAGGATTAATGTAAACTACAGTTTTACTATAGAAGAGCCATTGAAAGATGATAAAGTCATAACTGTCTCCCTTAATTTCCAGGGAAAAGACTGCTGAGTTTGTACTGGATTTTTAAACAATTTGCACAGTACTGAGTATTTTTATAAACAGGTGGAAATAAAGTGCAACATGCCACAATGTACAGAAGGGTTATTTCCACCAAGAACCTCTGCCTGCACATTCAAGAGACTACAACAATTCAATAGCTTTCCTTACTCCTGCACAATCTACCTCCCTCCCTACATCCCCTTGACAAAAATAAGGCACCCAGCAAGCCTCTCTTCTCAACACAGCTCCTTCCTGTCCTCAGGAATGAGAATTCACCACTCTTTTTGCTGAGGCAGGTACAAGCTTACTGGTCTCCCTTCCAGTTCAACCCAGGCTGACTCCAACAGCAGGGCATCTCCTTAGTCTCAGCTTAAGAACCAGCAAGGACAAACTTCTCAGTCAGAAGCCCAAATGGCAACAATACACAAGAGGAGGTAAGAGTTCAAAGTCACCTCTCAAAGGCACAACACATGGGGAAAGTGGGAAGCCATCATTTGATCTTGTGGTGCGCTTTCTGAACTCTCTTATTCTGGCTGTAAACACACATACAGAAGCTACCATCACTCTCATTAGGGGCAAAATTGATTGCTTAGCTCCTTCCGTGACTCCACAGGCTTCAAGAAACTTTTGGACACTTCCAGTGGCATAACAGAATACATCAAGAGGGACATTTCTTCTGAGGAAATGCATGTGCACCACTAATGAACCCAAATTAACTGGGGAAAGTGTGATGTCCATGTGGGAGGGAAATATTTTGCTTTCACTGCCACTGCTGAAGAAACTCATTCTCTTCACAAGAATAGAGCTCCTTGCAACCCAGCCACCTCTTTTAGATGAAACTTTCTCAGCTTCAGTCTGAAAAGACCTCCTGCAGTCCCCTTCACATCGCTATGTCAGAGCCCCATTCAAACCCCTCTCCCACCGAAACAGTACTTCTGGTGAGCAGTCAGCCATCTCTGATCACATGTTGCTGTTTCTCAAATCTCAATTCAGTTTCCCCATTTATCAAAAAAAGAAAGAGAACAATAGGTTTACCTACCTGAACATCAAAGTCTGGAAGGAGGCGAGTGATAGCCTGTGAAGAGATTTTAAAGCATTAATGCAGGTCACTTTGGCAGCTACAGAAATCTGTCCTGGGCACGTGTGTTCTAACCCACCAGTTCTGCAGCTCAGAGATCTGTCCCGTCCCTTCATTCAGTGAAAGCTCTCTTGCTGAACATCAAAATTCACCCAAGAGCTTTTACCCACTAATCTTCACAGAGAACACGAAAGCAGCAAAATACTAGATTACAGACCAGCAAAATAAAGCACAAAAGCTGGTGCGTCTTCAGTTATTCTTAAATCACTGAAAAATTCAGAGCAGTAGAACAGTGAACTTTTCTCCATTGCTTGTTGGAGCCATGGGACAGCCAACAGCCCACCTCAGCCCTGCCTAGGATGAAAAGCTGTTGTTCGAGCATGCACTGAGTACTTGCAACTCAGTTAAGCGGTCATTACTGGGATTTGGTTAAATGATGTGGAATTTTGGCTAGGGTAAAACCCTTCCCAACTTAGTCCTGGTTACATCTGGGAGGCTGGCTGCACAGAGAGGTCTATTTCAACCTGTGACCAGCCATTGCTATTACTGACAAGCTCCTACGTCTGTCGAGGTTCTCCACCAGAAAAGGAGTTATGTTGACATTCTCCCCACCTCCAACAGTCCGAGAGGCTTATAACTTCAAAGAAAGAAGTGTCTGACAGTCACCTCCTTTTAATAAAAGACAAGGAAGAAGTCAAACTCATATTTCCACTGGAGGGCTGAGAACAGAGGGAAGAGCAGCCAAGCCAACACTTTTTATGCTGCAGAGTACAACAGAGAAGCCAAAGTTTGAAAAAAGTATTGAGATAAAAGTACCGAGATAAAAAGTAAAGCTTAGGATCCTGGCAAGGAGGTTGCTTAGTCCCAGAAGCCCGGGTAAGGATGGAAGATGTCAGAACCAATCCAGCTGCTGTCTTGGGTGATATCATCTTAGGTGGTGGACCTCAAAGAATTGCAGTACAACCCATAATTACGATAGGACTCTAGAGCCATGATCTTCAGGCAAGTGTCTTGTACATACAAACAAGTAGCTAAAGAGCTGACTGAGCCTGTGGAAGTCATTTTACACAGCCTTAGCTTTAGACAATACGCTGGATTTTAACCTTACTATAATGTTGGTCTCAAGACCTTTTAAACACAGCTAGTTTCATATACCGTTGTTCCAGTGGGGTCTAGATTTGAAAGGAGGAAGTATGTGGCATCTGTATAGACAGCATATGAAATAAGGCTCTTCATGTCCAGGAACGAAGACTCAGCTGTAGAACAACAAGCCAGGATGTGCTGCTTCCACATTCAGAGTGCATCACCCACTCAACACCAGCTCCACTCTTAACCTTAGTATGTGCTGAGTGTCCTTCAGGGCAATCTTTTCCACTTTCTCAAAAGACATTAAGTAATAACTTCCTTCATCTATGTTAAGAATGGCCACAGAGAAAAGTCAAACTCTGTGCTAGTTCCCCCATGTAAACAAAACTTAAGGTAACATTGTGAATAGAAGAGTATAGGGTTCCTTGTCAAGATTCCAACTTTTGATCTATGTGCTACAGAAACCCAGGAAGTTAATCAGTGTTTTAAAATATTTCTGAACTTTGAAACAAATGCATTTCAGTACCCACAGGACTTCTGCTTAGTATCTCCTTTGCTTTCCTACTACTGAACAATATTGGCATTAAAAAGGGAGCTCAGTTTTTGAAAAGTTTGAGTGCTGCATTCACTGGTATCCAAACAAGCTCTGCTTTCATTAAATGTCCTTGGCAAAGGACCTGTGTTTAAAGTTTCTCTATCCATTTCACTGCAGTCACAAGTGGAAATGATTTTCTGAAGTGTTTACGCAAGAGAGGTAGGAAATAAAAAAGAAAGTAGCAGAGAGAGCAGTGAATAGTTCTAGTGTAGAAAACCAGAAAAAAGCAACACATCTATACTCATCATTGTCAATAACTACAATCATTGAGAACAAAAGGAAAATCTTAGTTTTGATTCAAGAAAAAAAAGCTGAGAGGTTCCTCCGTGTATTTGCCATGAACATACCGAAGCACAGAGTATTGCTACCATCAGACAGCCACCGAATCCAGGTGCTGTGGGCAGATTTTTTTAAGAAAATGGTGCAAAAACAAATGGAAAGAAGTACAAGGTTAAAAAAAAGGCTAGGATATTTCTACACTGCAAGACCGGAGGAAAGGCTGTGGCTTGTGCACACCCAGCTGGCTGCAGATCTGGTAGTAGTTTAACTGTAACTCAAGCTCAGCGAATCACAGGATGTCCTGAGTTGGAAGGGACCCACAAGGATCATCGAGTCCAACTCCTGTCCCTGCGCAGGACAACCCCAGATTCACACCATGTCAGTGCAGTCAGACAGGACTAGATGGGACACAGTTGTACCTCCAGACTCATGTGCCCAAAGGGAATGTAAAGGCTCTCTGTGCCTCCTTGGAAGGTAGCTGACAGAGCAAAGTCTGTATCTTTACATTGGAAAGTCTATAGGTATAGATGGATGTATATGAGATTGCTCAGTTTGCATCATTCAAAATAGCTAAAGACACCCAGAGCCGTCATTATTCAGAAAAGAAAAAATTTCACCACCAGATTAGCACTAGAGAAGAGTAAAACCAAAGACCAAGAAAAAGCAAATAATTAAGGCTCAGTTTTGCATTCTTTGGAAAAAAAAAAACCCACAACACTCTTATTCCATCTCCAGTTTCTCTTGTTGTTTCTTCCATACAATATGTTAGAACTAATCTAAGAACACACATGCAGCTCCAACAGCAGCTGTGAAATAACACACGAGCTCTAAAAAGCTTTAAAACAATTACCTCCTCTTTCTCCACCAGAGGTTTCACCTCTGCAAGGTGAGCATCTTGGAACTCTGACATGGTCAGTAGCTGGTATCTGCAAAGATGAAAAAAGATTTGTTCTCAGCTTGCATCAAAGGTTAAATACAGGAACAAATAAAATAATGATCTTGCTCCACCCAGCTCCTCCACCAACGACCCACTGCCTCAGGTTATAGTCTAAAAGACCTTTGCAAGAAGGTTATGAATCTCTTGTAAAACGCATCCCTGATTTATTTACATACACAGTCCTGCACAACGCCAGATTAAAGAAATATTGAGGCTCCAAGATCAAACAAAAGTTTGGCAGCTTCAAAATAGGGAATGCTGAAGGAAACAGGGCAGAGACCAGTACAGAGAGTGCCATGGAAACTGTCATTCCACAGGTGAAAGGAGGCACGGCCAAATCTGCAGAGCCACCTTCTGAAATTAGCATGAATGCTTGTCTCTGAGGGTTTTTTTTGTTGGGTTTTTGTGGGGTTTTCTCTTTTGGTTTGTTTTTTTCTTACTTTCCATCCCCCAGATCTCTACTGTAAGAAAACTGAACTGATCACTCATTCGCATCATTTTCCTCTCAGATCAATATGCTCCATTCTTTGGGACAGAAACACCTTCCTTCATCTGAACAAACAGTACCAAGCAACACAGATATTGCTTTATGCGGACACCAACAAGGTGTATGGAATAAAGCTATTTTCAAAGCTGTCAGAGTAAGAACAAGATTTATGTATCCTGCCCTAGGAAAGGAGCAGCATGGCAATACCCAGCCCTCGTCTGCGGAAAGCTTAACTGGGAACACGGATAGGGCCGGACCCCAGAAGAGGCGACTGCTGAGGCAGACGGAGCAGCAGGTTGTGCTGGGGTGCAGTGCCCTTTTGCGTTTGGACCAACAGCCATCTCGGTTCAGGGACCATATCGGCCCAAACCAGGAGTTAAAGAGAACAGCATGTTTTCATTCTCTTGACAAAGATAAGGTGCCAGAGGCAGAGGGCTGCTCTCTGCAAGGCTCTAATTAATGACCAGAAACTGTTCTCAAAAGAGATACCGCAACTGTTTTAACGGCAAGATGAGATATACAGAAGCTGAAATACATTATATATCCTCTGGCCTGCTGGAAAAAACACATATCACGTGGGTTTTAGGCATCTTTGGACAAAAATGGAATAACTTTCCAAAAGTTAATATTACTAATAGTTAATAAATTTAATCACACAACTATAAAACAAATTATTTACTTACTTTTCTTAAAAGCTTAAAACTATCTCAAGTGAAGCATATGAGTAAATGTACTCCTAAAGCAAGCTGAAAGGCTGAAAACACATTTAGGAATTATTGACCAAGTGTAACTACAAACAATTTAATTATTAACAATTTTCCTGAAGATAAGCATAAAACTACGCAACAAAATTTAAATCAATTCTTTAAAGCATGGCTTCTCACCTCCTGACTTACATCTGATTTAAGCCAATTGACCCTCTCTACATAAGTGACCTGGTGCTCAAGAAGGGCTGTGAAGCCCACAGGAGTGTGCAGAAGCCAGCAGTGGCGGCAGCATCATTTTGACTCTGTCCCAGGGGTGAACTCGATGGACTTCTGCCTGGGCAAAGACGCTCTAGCGAGAAAGTTTGCAAGCTGGCTGGATGCTGCAGGAAGCTATGAAGTGGCACACAAGATTAAGAAAGTTAATGCTGAAAAAACTCTGGTGTCCATGCACATGCAAACAACTACAGATTTTAGGAATCCTTCTTGCTAGCTGTGCAATTGGGTGGATTTTTGGTAAAGAATTAGACTGGGGATTTTAAGCTTAGAGAACGCTTCAGCAATATTTAACCCCACCACTTGAGGTGTGGGGACAGGAACAAAACTGACTCCATTGCCAGTAATTTGTAATCCAAATTTACAACAAGGCATCAGAGATACTTAAATAGTCAGAAGAGTCAAGACAGAGTTAATTCCCCAGAAGTCACTGATTCACCCTTTTTTCTCCAGGTTTTCCAGTAAGTTTTGCCCGTTACAGATTTTAATCGTAAAGAACAAGCAGAAAATAAGTTTGCCAAAATTTCAAGCAACTGCAAGTGACATTTAGAAATAGCATTATGTATTTCCGCAGTTACAGCTATCCATGTAATTCGCCATTCTACAGAGTGAGCAATTGTGCGTAGCAGAGAGGGAAAATAAATGCTGCTGCAATATTTGGAGGTCAAAAGTATTTACACACAATTGCACCTAACTCAGAGCTTTTTTTTTTTTGCAATTCAGCAAATTCTGTTAAGGCTGAAATAGCACCTTAATGTTGCACCTAATTCTGCAATAGGGACTAGGAGTGCAAAAGATTTTCCCATGTTTTGCCTATATGGGAGGAAAGTAAGAAGCCAGGTCCCCTGCAGTTTTCCAGTAAGAAGTAGCTTGGGGAACAAAGCCACAGCTACTGTTTGTGGAAGAAAGTTGTTTACACAGGACACTTTCAGATTTTCAGGGACTCGGAGCATTGACTACAAATGACCAAAAAAAACTGTGCCAAAAAGAACAAGATGGATGCCTTTTATAGCCTTAAAAAACAATCCTGTTTTCATAATAGTTCAAAGTTGTTGCTCTATGTTTCCGAAAGAACCAGCACTAGGAAATGCCGACCAGCAGATTACATGACTGCCATAAAGTCTGCTGGACAAAAGCCCAACGCGTACCAAGTTCTCACTTTTGGAAAGATACCAGATCTTGGAGCAACATAATGTTTTCAGATCAGGCATTTCCAAGCTCTGGGTTTTCCTTCTGTGCCTCAGGAATACCTGAAACATTCCTACCAGGAAACATCCTTGTCATAGGACGGCACAACAACATGCTATTTGTTCACGAGCGCTGGCAAACAAAGCCCCGCTATCTGACATCACTGTGCAAAACACCTTATATTCCGAAGAGAAAGATGCTGGAGAAGTGGTCTTGTACCACCCATGCTCAGCACAAATTTTATAATCTCTAAATAGGTGCTTTGTGCTCCCCCCCTTATGTGACAGGGTAGCTCGAAGCTAATGTAACTGCATAACTCTCCTAAACAGATAATCATACAAGCATTCCTTTATACACATTTCAAAGCACTTGCCTCACAGAAGTCTTCAAAAGACAAAGTTCATTTATATCTGCAAGCAGTAGTGTAAAGTTGCCAACTTGGAGAAAAACAACTTTTTTCACTTCACTTGTCTAGCTCAGCCTGCTATGAGGTCCCAAATTCCCCTCTCTGGGACAAGCCACCTCCACCCAGCAGACGCCCACCGGCCTGCACCCACATACCCGTTACAATTGCTGCTCAGAGGATTAAGTTTTAAAACAATCATACTTCTAAGAAAAATAAAAGTTTAAGGCACCTTTGCATCGGGCAAAGTGCTTCAAAACTGATGACATATCTTCCTTTGCCAACTAGCAGGAAAGGCATCAGAACAGCCTCTAGGAAGCAAGGGGGGCACAGGGAAGAGTGAAGTCATCTGTGCAATATTGTGTTCATTGATTTCATTCAAAGAAGCTTTTCTGTCCCTATTCCAGCCCAAACCCACTGCTCCAGAACCACTGGAGCAACTGTCATAACCAAGGCTAGTAGCTCAGGAATCATTTTACTGAATCTTTAAGAGAAAAATATTCAAGGTTCAGAATATACCCGTCCCTCTGCATCATCGCTAGAGGGACAGTCATCACTGGAGCCTTGTTTTGGCAGCAGTGGGTGCAGGATGGATGTGCAGCCTGGCTTTGCACAACAGGGATCCCAAAGGAGAAGCTAAGAAGCCACACATCCATCTTTGGACACCACCAATGTTGCAATCGTAAGTACCAAACATTAGGTAATCATAATATATGTGACCAAATTCATTCCAAGCACAGAAGTGAAACAAGTTCAAAGATACCTCATTTCAAACCGTATTCTTCTGAAGACACACATATGGTTGTCCAAGTCTGTGCCACAGGGTACATCAAGTGTGATGGCCCCACATCGTGAAGGGCTGGAGGAGCTGCTACCAGCACTACAGTATTCACCTCTGCCCTCATACGCAACTGGTTTTTATTTACAGGCTATCACGGAAAACAAAGGACAGGAAAAGACTCCTGCCTGAGCGTTTCATAAAGAAGGCAATTTCCTCAAAACAGCTTGTTTAAACACTGGCAGCAGAGATTATTCTCCTTTTGACTTGTGATACACAGAAGGGTGACCTCACCCGAGCAGCCTGATGGCATTCCCATCTTTGCAGGCTGAGCAAGCAGGAGGGACAGCAACCACTTTGCACGTGGGATTATATACTCATGAGCACCTAAAAGCAAAGAGAGGAGGGAGAAGGCCACAGGCGCCAATGGCCACAGCTCCTGAGCACTGGTGTTAATCTCTTTGGAGAGAGGAACCATGAGAGACTTGGGCTCCAGGACCACATGTGGGAGGTGTTTCCAAGCCAGCCGCATCACTCAGCACTTCATCCCTTGAAAACCACAAATATCTTCAGAGCACCAAAGCTCGTAGGAAGGACAGAGGTGACAACTTGAGGCTCTGTGCAACCGCAGCAGCTCAAGGCAGTGTTAAAGGAGGGATAGAGCAAGGATGGGCAGCACCAAGATGTCTCTGGAGCTCTGCGGAAGTTGATTAGCAAAGACCCCATCAGTTCCAGGTCAGAAAGATAGCCAAGCAGCTCAGGCTTCTGACAGCGAGGCAAGATAAGTTAGTGATGCTCAAACAGCACTTGAGTCTTGCACATGGTCAGTTAGACCTCTTCCCGTCATTAACAGTAAATGCTGTAAACTAGTCTGACTGGCCCTAAGTAAAAAAATGATGGTTACTTTCAAGCCACTCTCCAGTTCACAAAACTTGCCTCCACTGAACAGAGACAAGTGGACATCAGTTACTAGCACCCATGTATGGTTATGGTCCACAATGCACACGCTCATTAAGTGCAGTTTACATTTCAGATATCTTATAATAAACTTGACAAACCTAATCTTCCCGTTTGTGATTAATTTGAAAATTATGCTTTTTGCAAGCATTCCAAACAGTTCATGCATAAGCATCTGCCCACACCATACCCTGTTTAAGCTACTCATTGTCACAAGCACTGGTGTCACAAGGTCCTTTGTATACTGAGTTACTGATTTTCTGTCATAGTTCCACACAATAAATCAAGGAAGAGGTTTTAATAGAAGTTCCTCCCCTTTTAAAAAAAAAAAACAAATACACACAACAAAAAACCAGATGATTTTTGACAGTTAAGTGGCATCTGACTGAACAGGTTGAGCAGGAAGTGTCAAAAGCTGAAGACACTCAGCTGCTTGGGACTCTGGGTTTCCTTGGACTCTGGTTATACACAACAATCTCAATTTGCAACTGAGAGTTAATAACCTGACACAAAGGAGCCTTGGAAGCGTAACCCTTACATAACCTAAAGTTTCAGATCAGAAAAGGTGAGGAACCAAAGCACTGAATTCAGTAATATGAGGGAACTGGAACAACTATGCTGCCTGGTGGCCTCCAATTCACAGATGTCCTATGAATCGCCGTCACCCAGCCTTCTTCAAGCACAGCACGCTGCCGATACTCATTATTTTGTTTGTTTCTAACCAATTTGCTTTTATTTCCTTTTAACCTCCTTTGTGAGCTACTCCACCAGCATGATTTAGTGAAGACTCTAGTTGAAAATAAGAGCCCAGGCTGGCATCTGGGGGAAAAAAGTGGGGTTTGGGGAGCATAAAGTAGCCTAACACTGATTTTCAAAGAAAAAAAAACCAAGAAGGGCTTAAAGTTTTAGCCATTTTTAAGTTTAGACTTATGCTATGTGCTAATCAATCTGATTAGGAAAAAAAATATGTTTTAGCCGAGAACTTGAGCCTTGTGCCAAGTCACAGCCGGGTGAAGCCACACAGAGATGACTGAAGACAGAGCCAGCGACTGATTCCACCAGGCTCCGACGAGCAACGTGCAGGTGCGGGTCCGCAGCATCCCTCACAGCTATGCTCGCCTGCAGCTTTGGCATACCTGTGCAGTTAGAAAGACAAGATCTCCAGGCCTGTCTCTAGTCCTTTTCTTCTGTTTTTCACTTGTGCAAGTGACGCTGGTGCCTGTATGGGTGCAGAGCCGTTCAGCTGCAATCGCTCTGAGACTAGCCACAGCCTTCAAACTGCCAGTTCCTCAGACCAGGGACTGGTTACTCTTCACACGCACGATACGCTCTGGCAGCTTGCACGTCGATAGTAGCATCAAAACAAAGTGAACTGGAAGCAACCCTTCTGTCTACTCCACAGATGTTGAGCAAGCAAACTGTTGCAACGCAGTTTGCACAATCCCCTCGCTGTGGGATGCAATAAGGAATGTTCCTTGGAAAGCTCAGGGTCCTCCCTTGCTTCATGGGAGTAGAAACTGGCTGCGGGAAGGGTTGGTGTGCTAGCCAAAGGACATCTCCCCATCTCCCCTATGCTGGGCACCCCCTGTTGTCCCCCCCAATATAATGAGCAGCTATTCTGTTCACAGCTGGCAGGGAAATGGAGAGCTTGCAGTATCTTAGGGCTTTTTTCCTCTTGTAGCAACCCCTAATACTAACTACACTATAATATCACAACACCATAAGGGACAGATTACAAACGCTAATTAATTCCTCAGATTCAGGTTTCTTTAGCACCTGGCACCTGAAACTGCTTCTGGTCATGACTCTGAAAAGTGGTTATCTCCAATAATGTGAAGTTTCTTTAAAGTGATTAAAAATACTAGTGTTCCTCCCCAGGACTTTCTAGCTAAAAAAATTGCTGTCATCCCAATCTACCTCCTCAAGAGCCACCACTCACAGCCGCTGTGGCTGCAAACAGTCCTTGCAGAGCACGATGGCACAGGGTGGAAGTAAGGGAACCCAGGGCTTTCATGAGAAATCCATTCGAGTGGCAGCCTCTGTTTATTTGGAAACACATGATACCCATTTGTACTGGTGCCAATATTGTCCTTTAGCTTTAAAGGACTCCAGGCTGTGGGTGTCAGCACCACAGGGTGGAAAGAGCGAAGAGCAATCAGCAGCCTTCCCAGGCTTCATTTTCTTACCCCACCAAGCCAGCCTATCTCCTCCCACTGCCCCAGCACCCTCCTAGCATCCTCCCAACATCCTTCTTTGCATTCGTCCCACTCCTCCTTCAGCTAACTGCAAACAAAGTTCTTAAGCAGAGATTAAAGGCAATGAATTGGTACAGATCCTGACACCTGCCTTGCACCTGGGTGTTAGGCTGGGCTTTGGGGGCAGATTAAGTAACGAATACTGCAAAGATGCATTAAGCATTTCATAACATGGAAGAGGGTTTCTGCCACAAAGATTGCAGTCTAAAGAGACAAGAAACAAGCTATTGTTCCTGCAGCTCACCAGCGTCGGGCCATGCTCCCCACCCCCTCCTATTCTCAATCTGCCATGCTTTAATAGTTCATAGCTTCTGCCCAGCTGCAACTGCTTCAAAAAGTGGGTGGTTCTGTGCAAGTTAGAGGCAAAAACATACTAAGATTATTCCAGAAGGTACAGGCTTGTAGTATACTCAGAGATGAGGAATGTTATCTGGCCGCCTAGGTTACAGCCGTACAAGTGTATAGTGGTTTCTTTTTATGTTTTGCATTTTCATGTTGATGTTGCAAAGATGAGTGCTTAAGTTACAAAACACCGCAGCTAAGGTTGATGAAGTATCTTAATTTACACGACCTAATTTATTCATTAGGTCATACTACATGGGTTACATCTTCCGAGTACATATACAGCTTGTTCTACCACCTATTAAAATTGCTTGCTCATTGCTGTACAAGTTCTCTTTATAATCCTTGCCAAAATGTCTGGGCTGAAGTTTTCCATGACAAGTGTCAGAGTTTTTGTTTTTGAGGAGGAAAGTATAATTTATGGATATTATTTTGTTCCTGTGAGCTCCCAGTCGCCTCACCTAGGATGAACTTTAGCATTCTAGATCTTAATCTGGACTCAAACTTTGCACAAATGGCCATTGTGTTACAGACACATCTTTCATTCTTCCCAAGAAAGTCCCATTATAAAGTAACACAAATTTAAGCATTTGCACACGCTGAACTATTCAGGACTAGATTTGGTCAAGTCTTCCATTGCCTGCGAGCCTCAGCACCTAGAGATACAATATGATCTTCGTAAGGGCTGAGCACACTCCTGCCTGTATCACAACAGATGCGACTGCTGAGGGAGTGCCTAAGTCAGCACCATCCAGTGCTAGAATACTCCTTGATTCTCAAATTAAGGCCTTTCAAGATCCTTCAAAGTGGGCAAAAAGCAATTCTTCACCCTCAGCTGACTTTTTTCAAAACCTTACCCACCCATACGCCAGGTTAACATCTATTACATCAGGCAGAGAACTCAGTATCACTTTCCAAGCTTTGTTTAAGAGACAGGTGGAGTTATGCATGTCCAAGTTTTTATTTAAGATTTGGATTTTATTCACAACTCCATCAAATTCAATACGTTTCACATGAAAGAATTTGCAATATTCCTAAATTATATTATCTAGGAAAAAAAGAGTACTTTGAATTTGCCAAAATATAAAGGGTCATCATAAAACTCTGCAATGCCTCTATGTTGTAGAATAGTCACATAACCCAGTATGTCACAACTTTGTCCAAGGGCACAAAAGCAGCTTAAGATTTAGCAGGGATACGTTACCTGCAATACATAGCTAAACACATAGGAGCACTCTAGAACTGTAGCACTAGGAAAATGACATCATTAGTTTGACAAGGTGTACATGAGCTTCTTGAAGGAAGCAAATGAAAAACCCACAGTAAAAGCAATCCTTCCTCCCTCTCAGTGCATGTCCTGTCTGGATGTCTGCTTACTGTGTTCACAAATAAAGGTTCCTCTGAAAGTTGCATTCTACTTTGCCGATTACTTTTCCATTTCACCTTATGCCTAACAATAAACACACACATATATAAATCAAATATACTAAAACAAGAGTGGTAAACACCAGTGCCTCCACCTACAGAGTCTTTGTCAGGGGCATTACAGATTAAGATCCTTAGCACTTAGATTTTGCTTCCTAAAAAAGAACTCAGAATGTCTTTAAAGAAGTCAAGGTGGAAGAATGGCGAAATGGCAGGGACAGAAACCACCACGACGCCCCCCCAAAAAAACTCAGGGATGGTTGAAAGCGCATGGAAAAATTTGTTTTACAGTCAGTAAGGTTTTCACGCTGCTCTTAAGTTTTGCTCTTTCCATTAATTCTTACACCATCCATACAGTACTAGCAGACTGGCCTTACACATCCATGGCAGAAAAGCTAGAAGAGCTATACTTTTGAAGCTATACTTAGTTCAGACAGGAAGCAGCCAGCTAAAGGCTTGGAAAAGTAGGGAATATGCAGTTTTAAAAACAGGGCTTGAAAAGGAAGATCTGCATTGACCAACTTCCAGCTATAAAGAAAAAAAACTGACAGACAGATGAAAAAGATATATTAAAATTGTGACAATTAACTGAAAGGAAGTAGCGCAAAACCCAAAAGAAACATAGGAAACGTGATCAGCCACACAAAACAAGAGCAGTAAAATTGACATACATCCTGCTTTGTACAAACAGATACAGCTGTGGAAAATTTCATCAGCACAGGCTGTCCAGCTGTGCATCAGCAAGCTCATCGCAGTGCACCTCTGCATGGCAAACACTCCATCCGACAACAAACCGCTGGGCATTATCCAAAGACAACACTCTTCTGCCAGTTGGGAAGGAAAACAGGCCTGATCCTGCAGCAGCCCTTCGCTAAAAGTAAAACTAAACTCATCTCCCTCATCGTCCAGCAGAGGAGCTTGCACATTCAAGTCTGAAACTTGGGTAATTGCAGGCTTTACTCTTTGAGCACTTGCTGTGCTGGATTAAATGGCAAATAATGGTACTGATTCTCACGGACACTCAGTACTGAGTTTAATTATGTCATAATAACACTTTAATGATACATGATCACATATTCAGGAGACGATCTGAGTTGTTCTTTACCGCTGCTCCATCCGTGCAGCCAAAGGGAATTAACAATAGGGATCACCTCCCGCTGACTGGCCCTGCTGAAGTTACCCAGGGCTCTGGAAGTGACACAGATAGGAAAAAAAGCCACCAGCATTTCAGAGAAACACCAAGTTCAATAGCCATTATAGTCATAGCCATTGATTTCCAAGAGGCCTAACCCAGATTTTAGTCATCCGTAGCAACACGCACCACCAAACCTGAAAATGGGATTGCCTTACTCTCAGCCTTTTAAACGGTTTCACAATATTTCCCATGACTTTCCAGTACTAGAAAGTAATTTAATTGCAACTTTTGGGACCGAGCTTTTGACAGATGACAGAGGGGTAACTATTGCTTCCTTGACTTGCTGCCAGGTGAAGATCCGCTCCCCACGCCACAGTCCAGGAAAGCGCCTCACCGAGAAGGCTGCAGGGGCAGCACCATCGCACATTAGGTGATCTTAAAAATTTACACCTAAAAGCTGACGCTAAGGGCAGTCTATGTACAATACCATTTATTTAGCGAAACAGCAACAGGGCAAAGCGGGCTCTTCGGCACTTCAGCCTGAGATTCCTACACGTTGTGCCACAATGTAGAAGTTAAGTGTAAACAAACTGTCAGCTGGGAGTCGTACTTGGTTTCAAGACCCAGCATTTCATCACTATCAATATCAAGCAGTTGCATCTCCTGTGTTTTGGAAGGTTTTCCTTTCAAGTGGTCAAACCAGAGTAACTAGAGAAAGTCACTCTTGCTGCGGACTACCGGGGCCGAACTGGTTCAGGCCGTTGGTTTCCCAGGCTGTTCTCTCCCCTGACAGCAAACAGGCTTTTGCTGCCTTAAGCTTCCAGCTTTATGCATGATGTAAACATTGCGGATCCACCACAGTTACAATTTGTATTATTTCTGGGAGCTTCAGTTTCTAGTTGTCTTCCTTCTGAAGAGCTTCAAGTCAGTTTCACCCTTCTGCATCTTTTCTTTCACTCTTTGTCTATTTTGAGACAATAAAAGCAGGAAATGTCTCATTACTTATATGCTCCCTGTTTTGTGCAGCAGATTCTCATGCTCTAATGAGGTTAAGGGGAAAAAAAAACCCAGTATTTGCTATGGGGAGTTAGAAGTTTGCCAAAACCCCTTAAGCTGGTCATGAGAAGATGTATGTTGCACTTCAGTCAAACAAATTAATCACTTAAATTCAAAAATCCGAACCAAAGAATTTCTCACAACACTTCACTGCTAACCCCACCTGAACTACACGAGCAAGTTACTCAACTGCCTTGCAAGTATTTTTAAGGACCAGACTCCTGTGCCAAAGTGCTTCCCAAGAAGCACTGATCTCCCCGTGTAACAGTTGTAGTGCAGAAAAGGACTAGTCGAAGAGCAGAATACCTCCCGCTGGAGTAAAGAAAACTGGGGAATCCTGCTGTTTTTACCGAGCACTCATACAATCTACCCAGATGATCTGTCACAGTTTCAGCATTCCTTTTTGTTTTGGCAAGAACAAAAAAAGCCATTGTGTGGCGAGAAACAGAAGAACTTAGAAAGCCTGTTTTTTGGTGGCGTGGATGCTGCTTCCCAAACACAGGCAGGAACATGTGGCAGTGCTCCCTCAGCAGTGGGTGTAACCTCTTTGGCTACTGCCAAACTCTGGACACCTGACACTGACATCTCTATCCTGCTGTCACCTTGGGGGAAGTGGCCAATGAATGCAGGGAATCTGCACAAACCCTTTTTCCTAAGGGAAACAAATGAAAACCCCAGTTTGTCAAGACCTTCCAGACCCTTCTCCTCCAGCCTGGTTCAAGGCCAACCACTTTTGCAGAGTGCCCATTCTCAAGGCGGTGAGTTCACCTCTCCGTTCACTGACCTGCAGACATTTTTGTTCAAAGTTTTCAAAGTTGAAAGCCAGCCCATTCAGGTACCTGCTGAATTGCAGTGCAAGGAACTCAGATTCAGCAGCTGCGGTCTCCAGTTCCCCAAACCATTATGCTATAGCATCTGTTCAGTTTATACTGAGAAGTATTAAGTACAGAAACCATACCCACCCTAAGTAGTCTCTCCTTACTACATTAAAACCTCTTTCCACTGTATCTGTATTTTCCATGTCAAAACACACACCAGTTCCTCCTGCAAACATTCACGCATTACTCTCCTTGAAGGGCACAGAGCTTATTAGTACTCAGGGGACCGTACAAACCTTTAAGAAACACTATTTTTGCTGCACCTACTGAGTTTTACCATTTCATCCACAGTCACTGAATTCTTGCTGTGCACAGAGCGTTGCACAGCATTAGCTGCCTGCTGTTTACTCAAGTACCTGTGATAAAAACACAGTCATTCTATGCCAAACTACATTAGACTCTGGTCAGAAGAGCACAAAATTTTAAAACACATGTACCCAGAGCCAAGTTCAAAGTGCACCAGCTTAAAAATGTTGATGTAAGTTTCGCCTGTAACAGCCAAGACTAGAAACAGCAAGGCAGGCTTCTCACGTGTTGACCTGAAGCATTTGATAGCTCCTGTTTACAGCCTATTTCCATTGCTTGCCCTGAATGATGAGTTTTTCAGCAGTATGTATCTTTGACACACAAGAAAAAAGTTGACAAAAAGCCAGAAGAATTCAAAACAGTGCAACACCTTGCAGAGAGTCTGCACTGAAAGCTTCAGGCTGTCTTTGACCTCCTCATGCCACAACAACTGCATTTTCCAGGCTCAAAACACAGTTCCTATTTAAACAGGCAACCAAGAAGAACACATCCAAGTAACATAGCTGGTAAATACTTCTACATGGAGCCTAAAAGGAGCCGTATTCTGGGGACTGGGTGCAAAATTAGGCGCTCTGGTCTTTATAAAACAGTGGGTAAAACAGTGAACAATGCCAGTTTGGAAGTATTTAATAGGAAAGCTGTAACACAGCAGAAAGCGTTAATCATCCTCCCTAGCAGAAGTGAAGCCACTTATCAGATTCCGTACGTGGCTATGCCTCCATTGCAAACACTTACCATGAAGTGCCCTGGACCTGAGCAGTGCCTGGAAGCACAGGCAAACTGTGCTGGTCATCACAACTGGAGACAACAACCCCACCAAAACAACTGACTAGTAAAGGCTGGACACCAGACAAGTCTGTCCTCCGCTCCAAAGCCAAAGTAGAGCTGCGAGAGCAGACAGACACAAGCAACAAGCACCGGGCATCAACTTCCATAGAAGTATGTGCCTCTGTTTCACAGCTGTTTTCCAGCCCAGCCCAGGGCTCCCAGGGGAGCCTGAACCATGGCAGTAGCATCCAGCAGCTGCGCCCCCACCAAAAAGGGCCAGGGTACAGCCCAGGACACCCCATCCACTGCTCCCTCCGGCCGGCACCATAGCCACCACCCCACTAAGAGCCACCCACTTTCCCCACAGCCGGGAAAGCCCTGCTTGGAAGGCGGCAGTGAGGGAAAGGAATATTGATAAGGAAATGAGAAAGAAGCAGTGTGATGCGAGGACACATCCTCGAAGGGACTGCGAGGTCCACTGGGCTGGGTGGGTGGATAGATAGAGGGATGCATGGATGGGTGGGTAGGAAGGTGGGTAGGTGGAGGGAGGGACCCTCCCTTACCTGCCGCGGAACCGCTCTCCCGCCGCCGCCGCCACGCTCCGGCCGCCGGCCGCCCGCCGCCGCGGGGCGGATTTATAGCCCGCGCCCCGCCCGCCGGGCGGCGCTGCCCGCCGCCGCCGCCACCGCCCCCCCCCGCCGGGAGCACGGGGCGGGCCGCCACCCGTCCCGGGGCTCCGCCCGCCCGGCCCCGCGCCCCGGGGGCGTCCCGGCGCCCGCGGGCGTGTGCGGGGGCTGCGCCCCGGATGCCGGGGCTGCACAGGGTGCCTAAGTATCAGCGGGGAGCCCCGGCGGACACCCGCAAGCCCGGGTCCTCCCCCTGCGGGTCGCGCAGCCCGGCGCGGGGAGGCTCGCCTCTGGCATCCCCTTCCCGAGCAAGCCTGGGGAGCTGTGGAACGGCCGAGCCCCGCCGCCCCGCTTCCCGAAGCGTTACCCTGCCGGGGAGAAGGGGTTTCACGCGGCTCGGTGCGGAGGGGCGGGTGTGCGGGAGGGGTTTGCCCAAGGACCGAAAGCGTAGTAGTCTTGGGAAAGGCTGAGCAAGGGACTGCGACAGCAGGGTCCTGGCACAGGTGGGCAAAATTGAGCAGACGTATGTACTACTATATAAAAATAAGTCTATTTACAGGTTCCTGAATCGCAAAATCTTATGCTCGTACGTTAACATGACCACTGGGAAGGAACTCCAGTTGCAGGAGAAAAACCATAATGGCTTCACACATTTCTGATGAAGTTCAGGGGGTGCTGCGGGCGCTGCAAGTGCTGTGTGAGTTTCCCAGTGAACAGCTCTTTGGCAAGAAGCGCGGCTAATCGTTTATTCCAAAAAGAGGCCCCAGCCTGCTGAGCAAAGAATATCTCTATATACACAGTTCTGCGTGTAGCCACCCGCTAAGGGGCGGGTTAAACCGTGACAGCCTGAGCTGCTTTTGCTGTGGCTTTTCTGTAGAGCACACTTACCCGATGTGTGCGATTTCACTTAACAAACTCACTTTTATGGTAGGTTACTGTGACCCAAACTGATGAAATCCACAGCGTGTTGTCATTCTCCCTCGTGCAGTGGCCTGAAGAGGAAATCTGAAACGCCTGAAACTCTGAAACTCTCTTACAGACTCCCTGCTTCTGTTTTCCTGCCTATACAACAAGCTCATTAAGTCCAGTCTATAAAAGCTTGCTGCTGTTGAAATGCATATTAGCTTCTCTCCTCCCAGCCCAGCTTCTGCACCTGAGTTCAGAAAGTGCTGCCTTCAGAAAACGAACCCGGGAAGTCCGGTTCCTTTTTCACCGCGAAATGGCAGGTGACCATGTTGTGCAGCAACAAGTCTGAAATATTGCTAAGTGTACTATAAAGGAAATTTCTTATCATGTTTTCTTACCTTTGATTAGTTAATGTCTGCAAGGATGAAAAGTATTTCTAAAAGAACACAAGAGGAGCATTTGTCATTCTAAGACACAGCGCTGCTGTGTGTGTGCTTTCCTTGGTTTTTTCATCATAAAAGGTCTAACCTTTTCATACTCATTTTAAACTGTGAGGCCAGGAAACCAATGAAACCATCACAAGTAATTTAATTTGCAACTGAGCCTATCTTGAAGTAATGTCTTCTAAATGATGTCATCAAATCACTGGCTTGCTCTGTTTGTTATGGAAGATCTGTCTAGCTCAGTAGCTCCTAAAGTTACAGAACAAGTGCAAATGCTAGAACAAGAAGATGGACTTCACTAATTTTACAAGGGATTAATCCTTCTTGCATCTGACCATTAGACAAAATCCTAGCTCAGAAACTTTCAGTCCTTTGGAAAACAGAACTGGGTCAGTGTCTGAACTGTGTGGTTTGGCCCATCCTCAAGCAGTTTTTCACTCTGCTGTGCTTGGCTTCTTTTTGGGGAAGGGGCTGAAAGCTCCAGAGATTCAAAGGGAATGAACTGTTCCCTGTGCACTAAATGCAGGCTTCTGCAGTAAAAACAAGTACCGAATCTGGAATGAACTAGAGAACTGGAATGAAGTGTTTTCTTTTTGCTTTGACCTTTGCAGTTTGTTTGTTATTTAAATCACATGTGGTTTTGGACCCTCAATAATGTTGGAGAGAGGCAGGTAGAAGCCCCCAGGAGCTGGCAGCAGTTAGCCCATGTGAGTGTGGGAATGTGTGCATCCAAACTGAGCCTTCACTAGCTCAAGCGCTCTCCCCAGCTATTTTGCTAGTTATGACTGAGAATAACACGGTGATTTACAGTGTCTTTTGAGAGTGATTGGTGGATTGCAAAAGAAAATGAAGTCATTCCAAAAATCCAAGTTAGGAAGTATTTTACTATGTGAAGATGTAATTCCTAAAGTTTGTACTCGGACAGCCAAACCCTGCCGTGTGCCAGAAGGGAGCACAGCTGAAAGCTTGGTGAACATCATTCCTGTCTGCTTGAAAAAGTCTGCTTAGAAGACAGGTAGGGAAAACAGGAATTTCAAAGCTGAATTTGCCAGGGTGGCACTGCTGACAATGCAACAGCTGCTGCTTCTGAGAGCTTTCACCCTGTGCTGGGCTGCGCGACTGCTCTCGCCGCATTCCCGCAGCAGCTGAGTGGCTCCTGTACCGGTACCTGCACGTGTACAGACGTGTGTACTTAAGGAACCACCGTGCTAGGGAGACAAGACAAGTTGCCACCCACATGGGCTTACTGAAAAGCTAATGAGCGCTTCTACTGTAAGTATTATTTTATTTAATAAACCAGCTTTATGCAGCTGGCATGCACTTGTCCTTGTCAGGAGAGCATCTCTGCAGGGGATGGCTGCCCAGCCGCAGAAGTCCATTCCTGTACCAGTGAACGGGCTGCTCAAACTAATCTGAAAGCACCACCCCTCTCCAGTGCTATGGCTTGCACTTGAGATCGCAGCATAGGTCTCCAAAATTTTTAAGCGTAAAGTAAACGAGTCCTTGATTTACTGTTTTATTTTGTTTTACTAAAGCAGGTTATTGTAGGTATACGCACACACAGAGACACAGGCACAAAGAAGGGAAATGGCATACTTCCATGCTAGGGAAAGACTAATGGTTATGTGCTGAGCAGAAACCTGCCTATGTGTTCCAAAACCTGGTGGTAACAATATGTCAGCATTTAAGTAGCACTTTAAAGCCATTAACTAATCAATGCTTACAAGGCTCCAGGGGAAAGGGTGGTGCAAAGGAAGAACCACCAGACTAGAGACCTGATCCACACTCCACTGAAGGGCAGCAATTCCATCTATTTCAATGCTATGGAAACAAATCTTAGTTATGAGAGTATTCTTCTTTCATTTGACACTGTATTTCTGGCCATGCCAGCATTAACACAGGAAATTTCAGTGGTTGTGCCACAGCAGCAGTGAAGGAAAAAGAGGTGAATAAAGTAAGAGCACAGCAGTGGTTTTTGCAAAAAAAATATTGTTCATTTCTTTAGACAGATCTCTGCACACTGTTTACATTTAAGCAGTGGTAATATTATTAGTCACTGCAAAAGTAACTGGGTGTTCCCTTGTTCTCACTAACAATACAGCAGGGATAATTTTGGATTAAGCTACATGTTTTATGAAAAATAGACTTGATGTTCGCTGGTTCATGTCAAAAGAATCCCCTGTGTGACCCACCAAATATCACACCCCATCCACTGGCAATTTTGTTCTACTGCAGCCTTTTGTTGTGGCCTTTGGATCCCTGGATGCTGACATGTAGCCATACGGGTTGGTTGTCTTTCCAAAAATTATCCAACGCAGCTTTGAACCAAGGGCACTGACCTCAATAAAAAATATAAATAAATAACACCGTGGATTGCAGATTCACATGCCCTTGTCAGAGATTTGCCTGATATTATTCATATCCCCACATAAGTACTTATTTCCAGTTTGGAAACTGTTTTTGGCAGGTTTATCTGGTTCAGCAAAAGCATAGATGTGGAGTGAGTCATTTAGTTGGTCTTGCAATATGAACTTCCTGCCGTTTTCAAAGGAAGTAGATATTTTTTTAGTGTATTTTAGAAGGCCAGGATTTATCTGTAAGTTCATTCTATGAATGGAGGGAATTATTTTTTTTCATTTTTCTTTGAATAGGTATGTCCCTTCAGGAGGGTTTTGGTGTAGCGTTTTACCAAAGGGAACATTTTTACAGGAAGTTCCATTAATTGGAGCGGAATCTATGAGCTAAATTCACAGCAGGACTCAGCTGCCGAGTGACGGGGCTGCCCGGCCCCACGTTTGCCACTCAGGCTTTTGGTCCAATGCACGCGGACAACTAAGTGCCTAAGAATGGGGTTTCTGAGGAGTCAACGTGGTGAGTGGTAAATATTAAAGCTCACCAAGAGAAAAAGCCAAGAGAGACAAGGTCTAAAATAGATTTCATGTTTATTTCCACATAAGGTTTTTCTGACTGTGAGTTCTCTCCAAGAGATGAATACCTACGGTCAGTGAGTGCTTTCCCTAGCACTGCCTCGCAGTCCATAACCCGCAGGTAACACAGGCACCTGAGGGACTTGGTTTCTGGTACTTACTCAGTTGCGTTTGAGCACAGATCTTCCGCTTACCAGGAAAAAAGTCTTAACCACAGTCTACAGGGTGGTTATATAACCATTGCACAACATTTTGCTTGCAATTTCTCCTGCTGGAGCTAATGCGTTTTGTAAAAATAACGAAAATTCACCAAGCCAGAGAGAAAAAAGGAAGAATTTGGTTCTGCAGCTCACAGTTGTCATTGTGAAGGCGGGGACATAGTTTCATATCCCTGCCACAGTTGGAAGGGGAATTGGGACTTGCCACATACTTCCACTCCTCCTCCAAACAGAAAAGGCTCAAATTGCAGTTTAGAGATTAAAACCCATCTCTTGCACTGAGAATTCATGAAGAGAGCCTCAGTTTTCAAAGCTGTCTTTTGTGCAAAGATTTATCCAGCAGGGACTCTCTGAAACTTGCACAGGATAAGACAAAAGGGAAGAAATTCCAACTGGGGTTTCAGTTAGGATGTAGAGCAACTCCTCTCCCCAGGATGACAGTGGTTTCACCCAAGTGGTAAATAAAAGTGCTTCCTGATTTGGTGGCAACCCAACAGGGGTTTTAAAGGTCTCAGTGGTACCTGCGTTTCAGACGAGAGAGATCCAGGTGAAGTCAGCTTGCACATTCACTACAGTCAGAGTGTAATGCGCTGCTGCTAATTATCTGTCCTGATGTAGTCTCAAGTTGTCTACTCAGATGGGTTTGTGTTTCACTTCTTTGTTATCTGATTGCCACTGGGCAGAAGAAGCAGTACAGCGCTGTGCACCATGGCCCGTGAAGAGCCCTGTGCTTGCTGATGCCCCCAGCACAACATGCGTGGGGACCAGCTACTCACCTGCCCTCTTGTTTGCCCAATGGGTTAAACAGAAAGCTATTTGGGGCTGCTGGGAGATAAAAGAATTGGCTTTATGGGTACCTGATAAACCCTTGCATTAGTTTATTTAGTCCTGCTGGAGAAATATTGCACTCCTCAGAATTGTCCACCTGTTAGACACACATGTACACACCTGTATGTACAGTTGTATAGAGCTTGTTTCTTTAGGGATCTACATTAAACATACAGATAAACACAAAGAATTCCCTTACAGTTGTAGCTTTACTGAGCTGGCATAAGATATTATGCTTTCTTTTATTCATGTTGATTCTTTTCATGGTCAACTATAAGCAGACAAGGAAGTAGAGAGACCTGCTTTAACTGGGAACTAAAAGCAGTGCCGTAACCCTACACAGCAGTCAGAGGTAGGTATAATGAAATGCTGCATGGTTGTAAGGGAGGGTTTTCTCAACTCTCTCAGAGGTAGGTGGCTTTCTCCATCCCATTCCCAATGAGAAACTTTGCATTTATCAGGAAATGTTTACTCTGGCTAAAGGAAACCAGTTAGAAAGTACGGCCTTCAGCATTAACAGCTACCCTTTGCCATTTCTCCCTCTCAAAGTAGCATCTTTACTTTTCTTCTCAAAAACACCTACGACAACATAAGCTACGCAGGTCACTAATTCCATTTCTGAAGTGTTGGAGGGGTAGAGAATTTAACAGAGCCCAACTGATGCCCACAGTTGGTCATCTACAACTTCTTGCAGCTGTAATCCTCTCTCAGTCTGCCTAGCCAACACACTGGGGTGCCAGGTCTCTCCATCCCCTTCACTGAGTGGGGAGAATCTGACCATTACTTCCAACTGCTGTCCTCTGATGCAAATTCAATGCAAAGTTGAAAGACGTACTTTTAAGTTGCAAATGTCTTTTAATAAAATCTGCTTTCGCATACTAAGATATGGGGATTCTGTATACTTGAGCATGTACTAGGATGCACACATCCACCCCGGAGGCACAGCGCTAGGCATGTTCAAACTGAATTCATTTGGGGGCTGCACAAGCAGCATGTATAACAGACTTGGCAGAGATGTGTGACCAGGGAAGTGCTGGGTATGAGTACGTGCTCTGATAAGTTAGGCCTTTTGGAGCAAGGGATCACAGGACTTAGAAACCACCAGAAAACCTCCTGATTCCAAACACTTTGGTGTGGATCGCATCAGCTGACATGTCGGCAGCTCCTGGACTGATCAGGGCAGGAGGCACCAAATGCAATCCAATGTCTTCTTGATTCTTTGAGGTCATTATTTGGCTGAGCAAAATTGCTCCAAAACTGAAGTACAAGTGCTCCCCTCTCTCCCTTTAGTCCCCATTTTCAGTTATTATTTTTTCAAAGAAGTTTCTCTACTAGCTAGAAATCTGGGAGGTACTTCTCTCCCCCTCACCTCCTCCTCCCATTCAGTCTGGGCAAGGCGTTGCAATACACACAAATACCTAGGCACAAATACATGTGTGTGTACCGGAATCCTTCCCACTACCTTTTTCACAGCTTCCCTGAATGAACATCCAACTCATATCTCAGCTGAACTTTTGAACCCACCAGGGCTGAGATGGCTTGAATTCAAGCAAAACAGGCTGGCCCGTACCTATTGGTTTGAGGAGCACCTGAGCAAGTACAAGTCAGAACTCCGTCCTCACGTCTGATAAGGAAGAGCTCGTAAAAGGCCTGATTGTTGTCTAATCTTCCTAACATAGTAATGACATCTGCCTTCTGCTTGAAAATACGCTTAAAAGTATATGTCCTTTTGCCCTGAGCATACATTTACATAGCAATAACACAACCAAGCGATTAACTAAAAGAAAGTCTGGTTCTGCAAGACCCTAAATGACATGTATCACCTGTGGTCAGTTAGATGGCTACAGCTGTTCTCTGAAGTTTTTCGTTATAAATGCTCCTCTTACAGCTTTGAACCCACAGTCAAGGAAGCACAACTTGATTGTGCTGGTTGGCACCATGAACTCAGAGCTGACCACACCAACAGGACTGGGACCACCTGGGACAACATTCATGGTCTTGAGCTCCTAGGCATAAAATGCAAACAACTATGAAACAAATACTTCAGGTTTCCCCCCACCCTGTGTTCAGGCAGAGAAGATGGAGGCAGGTTCACCTCTCAGAGAAGTGTTAAAGAGGGTGCTACGGCGGAGATAGGACACAAACAGCAATTTTTTATTACAGTCTGGTTAAGGGGTTGCTTTAGGCATCATGTGGCGAAGACTGTGTGTGTAGACCCAAGATGAAGTAATGGAGGGAGCAGGGGCAGGAGGAGAAAGCAATATGTAAGCTGATTGCAGCTCTTGCAGCAAAACTGGAAGTGCGCTTTTTGCCAGCCATTTCAAAACAGTTGCTCAGAATCAAACAGCCAGCACTAAATCAGCAATTCATTCATTTAATAGCTTTAAAGGCTGTTTGCTATTAAACAAAACATGGTAAATCTGTTTCAGATTAGGAAATCAAATGAGTCACAAAAAAATCCCACTTTGGTGTTAAGTTCTGGCCTGTACGAGCTGCATCTCAAACAGATGCTGTGTCCATACTGCTAAATATAAAAAGGCCAAGACCCAGGCTCTGGCCCCAACACTAAGTGGTGTGGCCTGGCTCAGGCTTCACATCACACCTCTGCAGCAGGCTGACCCCATACACGTTGTACGGCACTTGGCCTGGCTCTCTTCTGTGCTACAAGCGGTGTCCCTGTGGTCCTAAGACATGGTCGTTATTTTTTTTTAATGTATTTTTGAGTTCAAAGACTCTGAAATAATCTGAAGGCGGTGTTGCAGCTCATGAGAGTGACATCTCTATGGGACAAAGCTGAAGGGATGCATTGTATACCCTGCAGTATGCATGGGGCCATATAAGTGTGTAGGAGGATGCAGAGTCTAACGGGAAGCCTTGGGGGACTGCATAGGCTGTAACGTGGTCTTCTCCATGCTGCCTAGTGACAGCTCCTGGGAAGAGTCCGGACCAGAACCATGGAGCAAAATACCAATTAAGTGTGTGGGCAGTCAAGGGTCTGGGTGTTGAGCTCACGCCCTGTCCGCTTTTAGCCTACACATATCCAGAGGATCTGAGGAGGTTCCTCTGTGGGGTTTATTATTGCATGCATCCAACTGGAGTTAGACACTGAACAGAGGACAGCCCCTGCAAACATCTCAAGCCCTGAGTGCTTCTCAAAAACTTCTCCCTATTGAAGAACTGCAGCAGGTGAAGCACCACCTCCACTGGCAGCCCCTGGTTAGATGAAAAACCCTGGGAAATTTAGGCAGTATTTCAGCTTCTATCTGCCTAAAAATGAGTGCAAAAGGAAGACAGTAGCCTCATTTCTTACAGCTGCTGAATTTTTTGATGTGTTAAAGAGCTTTCAGTTAACTCAAGAGCAACTTTGACAGTTTTTTAACAAATGCACAGACATTCCCATAAAGAAAACATAAGTATTGTATTTTTCTCAGAAAGAAAAAGTTAAAGGAAAATGAAGGAGTTCTCAAGATACCACAGAACAGAGTAAAGAGAGAGCAACTGCAATCCAAATCATACCTCCAAGAAAGCTTTCCTCAGCCTAAGGTGAAAAGAAGAAAAGAGGCTCTTTGCTATAGGAATCATCCAGCTAGTGAAACCAGCAGATGTGAGTGATTGCCAGGTTGATGTCTATCATCTGCAAAACATCATGTCAATTAGTGAAGGTTCCTGACAATTGGAAAAGTGTTGCTGATGAAAAGAATGCTTATGTGAATGGAGAGAGAGTGGTGAATAAAATATACACTCTCTGGTCTGGTGATATTTTTTGTACCATCACCCACAGCATTCTTGTTTTCAAA
This sequence comes from Phalacrocorax aristotelis, assembly GCF_949628215.1. Classification (NCBI taxonomy): domain Eukaryota; kingdom Metazoa; phylum Chordata; class Aves; order Suliformes; family Phalacrocoracidae; genus Phalacrocorax; species Phalacrocorax aristotelis. The sequence goes on from NC_134277.1 coordinate 159,634,929, forward strand.
GTGAGGAATTATGGGATGCATGAGTGTGCACTGAAAAATGGCTGAACTGCTAGGGTTAAAGTGTGTAATAATCAATGGCTTAATATCCAGCTGAAGGACAGTAACAAGTGGAGTGCCACAGTGGTCCGGTATTGTTTAGTCTTCATCAATGATTTGGTTGATAAGACCAGGAGTGTGAACCCTGCAGAAAGTTCAAGATCATGCTCAGTGAGGGAAAGTGATTGATATACCAAGTGACAAAGCTTTAACCCAGAAGGACTTTAAGAAATGTGAGAATTGTGCCAACAAGAACTTCCTAAAGTTCAGCAGGGAGAAGTGCAGAGTTCTGTGCCTGGAGTGGAATAACCCCATGGATCAGCACAGGCTGGGAACTGAATGGCTAAGACTAGATGAAAGGGAATCTGGGGCTTGTAGTCAATGCCAGAATGAGTAAAAGGCAATAGACTGCTATCATTACAGGTAATGCAAATTGCACATTGAGTTACATTAGGAGAAGTGTGCCCAGAGGATCCAGGGAAATTATTACCTCCTTCACTCATCCCTCATGAGACCACTTTTGGACCTACCAGGATGTCAAGAACCTTAAAAAGCTCAGCAAAAAGCTGCAAAGATAGTTAGGGGGGTAGGGCACATGACCTCCAAGGAAGAAGGAGAACTACAGGCCTGTCAGCTTGACCTCAGTACCGGGGAATTTATGGAGCGGTTCCTCTTGAGTGAGCTCACCAAGCATGTGCAGGACAACCAGGGGATCAGGCCCAGCCAGCATGGCTTCATGAAAAGCAGGTCCTGCCTGACCAACCTGATGTCCTTCTATGACAGGGTGACCCGCCTAGTGGATGAGGGAAAGGCTGTCTTTATCAATGATCTGGATGAGGGGATTGAGTGCACCCTTAGTAGGCTTGCAAAAGACACCAGGTTGGATGGCAGTGTAGATCTGCTTAAGGGTAGGAAGGCTCTGCAGAGGGACCTGCACAGCTGGGATCGATGGGAAAAGGCCAATTGTATGAGGTTTAAAAAGGCCAAGTGCCGCATCCTGCACTTGGGTCACAACAACCCCAACGCTGCAGGCTTGGGGAGGAGTGGCTGGAAAGCTGCCCAGCAGAGAAGGCCCTGGGGGTGTTGGTTGACAGCCGGCTGAACATGAGCCAGCAGTGTGCCCAGGTGGCCAAGAAGGCCAACAGCATCCTGGCTTGTATCAGGAATAGTGTGACCAGCCCAAGTAGGGCAGTGATCGTGCCCCTGTGCTCGGCACTGGTGAGGCTGCATCTTGAATATTGTGTTCAGTTTTGGGTTCCTCAGTACAAGAAGGACATTGAGTTGCTGTCCAGAGAAGGGGAACAAAGCTGGTGAAGGGTCTAGAGAGCAAAACTTCTGAGGAGCGGCTGAGAGAACTGTGTTTGTTTATCCTGGAGAAGAGGAGGCTGAGGGGAGACCTTATTGCTCTCTACAACTACCTGAAAGGAGGCTGTAGCGAGGTGGGTGTTGGTCTCTTCTCCCAGGTCACTAGCGATAGAATGAGAGTTAACGGCTTCAAGCTGTGTCAGGGGAGGTTTAGATTGGATATTAGGAAAAATAGTCTTTCCAGAAAGAGTGTTCAGGCATTGGCACAGGCTGCCCAGAGAGGTGGTGGAGTCACCATTCCTGGAGGTGTTCAAAAAACATGTAGACGTGGGACCTCAGGGCATGGTTTAGGAGGCCTGGGGGTGTTGGGTTGACAGTTGGACTTGATCCTAGAGGTCTTTTCCAACCTTAATGATTCTATGATTCTAAGAGGTAAGGGAGCTGGGCTTGTTTAGCCTTGTCCAAGAGGAAACTCAGGGGTGGTCTAATAGCAGCCTACATCTATTTGAAAGGAAACTGGAGGGATGATGGAGCCAAACCCATTTCAGTAGTGGCAGAGGATGTAATGGGGCAACAGTTACAAGCTGTGGCTTGGGAGGTTGAGATTAGACAGAGTGTAAGGCACTAACATAAAGCCAAGGAAACAAAAATAAGTTCTGCTCAGTGGAAGTAGCAGGCCCAAAGGAAAACCAACACAGGAAGGCGTAGGGTAGATCACAGCAATGTTAGGATTACCACCATAAAACAGAGTGAACAATGAAGGGTGCTAAGAATGCTTAAAATGTTGGACCCTGGAGGCTTCATCTAACTAGTGAAAATAATCAGCTACTGATCTGAAATGCTACAGTGCAGCAAGTCCCCTGGAGATGGGTTGCAGGCCTAGCATTGTAAAAACCCAAGGCAGAAATTAAAGAGGCATACGGTCTGAGTTACTATATTTTAATTAACAGTAAATGGAGTTATCCCATGTCCAAAGTGCAAATGGACTTAGTGCTTTTCTAAAAAAGGATCAATAGATATATCTTGCAAGAGCAAATAGAGGTTTGGTGGTAAGAGAGAGGAATGGTCTAGGTTTAGCTCTGGGATTGGAAAATTCCATTATTTCATCTACAGGAGAGTAGTACATATGACATTTAATGTCATTGCTAGATTGAACAAACTAGACCCTACCAAAAAAATTCAGAGAATAATTTTCAGAATTAAAAAACAAAGGCAATTTTGGAAGAACAATGGTCACTGAAGGCCCATGTCTTAATGCTCAGAACAAGTATCTAATAGAGCAAACACTTGAGGTTTAATGTGATCAGGTCAACCTCCCTTAAAACCTGCAAACATTATATTTTGTTTTGAATAAATAGGTGATCAACACAGGCAGAGCTACAGCTAAGGGTGGGCTTTAGGTCATAAAACATTGATTAAAGTTATTGGTAGGGGGTGGCTGCACAGCCTATTTCCCATTCCAGTTGTCACTGGAAAGGGAAGAGCTCCCCGGTGAATAGAATTTAATTCAGAGTCACCAGGTTGGGGAGCAGTAATTGGAGCAGGAAGGAATTCAGGTTAGTATGCTAGGGACAAGAATGTCACAACCATTGAAGACTCTCAGGGCTGTCTTGGGGGGTATCCAATGAACAGAGATAACAAGAAGTCCTAAGGCTTGCCACTATTATGAAAAGTACAGGCCAAGCAGAATAAGAAGAAACAACTGAAACCACTGTTAATAGTAGCTGTAAGAAATGCATCTTAAATGCCTAGTTGTGTTTATTAGCTAGGATGCATAAGTCCTTCCAGTTTCTATCCTAAGATAGACTTTTTAGAAGATAAAGTACTCAGACATATAATTTCTCTTTGCTACATAGCATACTACATAGCTGGTAATGCCCAGCAGTGATCATGGCTCTGTGGGCATGAACTCCACACTTTGTAGTGAAATACCTGTGCACACATGCTGCTGCTGCTTCCTGTATCCCCAGTCCAGTGGGCTGATCACCAATGGTAACAAACTGAAAAAGCAGCTTTTCAGAAAGGTTGTGCTTAGCCCTGTTACCTTGTTGAACTTGTGTGTGCCAGCATAACTGAGGATTTAATTTAGCTTTTCATCACCCAGCACTGAGATACATCTATGGATGCAAGGCCACAGGTGTTTAACAGAGTGTAGCAAAGCTTTACAAATGTGGCTAATTATTATTAATTAGCATTGGTATTACCTTGCTGGGTAGATCTAAGGTTAGGAACCCTGCTTTGTTACGTTTTACTAAAAATGAATCTCGAGAGAGTTTGTGGCAAAAACACTCATTATTGAAATGGTGAGGACATTCCCTATCATCTTCTATATAGGGGACCAAGACCAGAGTTTAAGTCTTGAGTATTTCAAGGTTATTAGTAATTACAAGTATTGGAGCTAGCACAAATATTAATATTGTGGGATAAGTAGTTTTTGAGTGTACATAGATACACTTTGTAGAAAGGCCTGAACATAGTAATCCATCTCCACATGGTCTGTGGTACTGGGCAGCCTTGCAAACACGGAGAATCTAACCACCAGAAAACAGTGCCCTGTATCATGAAGCTTTCACTGGATTGCCTCACCTTTGGTGACGAACACGTCTGAGCCATGAGGCCAGAGATTTGAGCAGGATGATTAATACTGACTTCATCCTGGGAGAATAGTATGACCGTACTGAAACAAAACATTTTGAGCTCTGAAGCCCCGTATCTGAAAAGACTGCCCGTACAACATTTTGTATCCCTTCAGCTTGGAAAGACCCTGAGCAAACTGATAAGGGATGACATGAAGAACATTTGTTACTGAATGTAAGATTTCCTGTTTAACGTGCTTTCCCTGCTGGAATGCATTTATTGCTTTGTTTGTCCCACACATCACAGGTTATTTTCACCTCAGAATCAGCTCTTTAAAAAGTATCAGAATTTAAAAGAAGACCAAAATCTGCTGCAGTTTCTATGGTCAGTTTTCAAACATGATATCTCAAACCATATTTGGATGGAACTTCAAAGCCATTGTGTTAGAAACTTAAATAAGTCCCGAAAAAGTTTCTTAACTCAGAAAGGAAGCCTTGACCATAACTAGTTAGCACATTGTGAAAAGCATAAAACTCTGTCTGCAGCAGTATTTACACTGTGAATTACAGTGAATTGGAGAATATGCTATAAAAAATAGTATTATGTAGCATTGACAAAACTAAGAACCTTTAACTAGATTCTTTGTCTACAAAATCATTAGCATATCTGATTCTTCCTACAGGGTTATAACTGTCATTAGTTCCAAGACACAAAAGCCCACAGGAGCCAAATTTAATCTCATGTTCTATCTGTGGCATTTGATGCAGGCTGGGAGAGGGACAGATCTTGCCCCTCCAGGCAGCTGTGGAGCTGCTTTACAGCAGTTTATTTTCAGTGGTGAAAGGAGTTTTTCTAGGTCCTTTTTGTCTGTCACTATTAGAAACTCAAGACAAAGGCTGAAAGCAGACTCGAGCTGCCAGAGACCTGTTATTTATTGACCTTTCATCAAGTCAGTGTTTTTAGCTTAACCCCAGTCTTGGTGAAGCCAAAAGCTCCAGATGCAGACATGAAAGTCAGACATCAGCTCTTCCTTCTGTGGGCATGATGATTTCCCAGGAGGGGTCCCAAGGACTCCTGGGCTACCTGCAGGAGGCCCACCCAGTTCTGATCTACCAACTCTTCATAAGCTCAGGCAAGGGCTCATGTAATGACAAACATGTGTGGTGACCAATCGGGTGATGGAGGAATTTGGTGGATTCTACCCCCAAAAGACAAAATTTGTAACCTTGACTGCTGGAAAGCAGACTCACGGCGAACTTAAATCCTTCAGTGCTTTTTCTACATGAGAGGATCCACATCCTTGGCTTAGACTCTCCTTCAGACAAATTTGCAACAGCAGCTTCTCAGAATAGCTGGTCTAGGGAAGGTGCTGCAGAAAATGGATCCTCACCTATATCCAAGTGGCTTCAAAGGAGTGTCTGGCTGTTGGGGACCAGCCACTGTCAGTGTTGCAGACTAAGTTGTACACCCTGCCTGGATGATCCCACAGAGCTGGGAGCGCATTAAAAGCCCAAGGGAAAAAAAAACCAAACAACATGGCTCATGATAACTGCTGGTACCAAAATTGTCCTGGACTCAGCAGCTGCCAGTGCCTCTTCTCAGCAGTTTGTCAAAGCAGAACTTTCTTCACCAAAAGGGGAAGTGCCCTTTTCTTCCAGTAGCTGCAGTGTACTGAACTGGACATTTTTAGAGAAACATCATCTGCATGCCCATTGCCAACATCCAGCAGCTCAAGAACTCAAGAGTTCTCCTGGCAAAGTATCAAACCTCTCTGGAATAATCTTAAAAGGCCTTAAGTTAGTATGTTCCCTGGTACTGCAGAAACCCTGAGCCAGGGCACAGAGGTGTGATACTGAGTCTGCAGATATGGTAAATATTCAAGTTTAGGATTAGCCACTCTTTTAAAACACCTTTTTTCTGATAAACATTTGCTCATTGTGTGACACCCAAAGTCTTTCCTGCAGTTTAATAACAGTAATGATTCATAGTTGTCATTGATGTGTGTTTCCGTTTAAATACTTAAATCAGTTCCTTAATATAGGAGGCTTGCTGATAAACACGGAAAAGGAAAGGCATATCCTAGCCTGAATGATTGACCGAAGATTTGAGGTGCTTACAGTTAGGAGGAAAACCTGAATATTGTATCAGGTGCTTTGATAAATCTTTTTTTGTTTTGAGTGGGGACAGATCCATGTTTTCCTGATGATGAGGGAGGGAGGTAATAGCAGGAAGCAAAAAAAGAAAAGGAGGTGGGGGGGACCTTGTAGCTGACGTAAAAGTCAACTTCATGTTCCTCAGACTGTTTCTCACTTCAAGGATAAACACAAGGAATAGCTGCTGTTTTTGAGAAAGTTTAGTTGCATTTAAGATGGATTTAAGTGTAGGAAACTCCACTGAGGAAGAAGGTACTCAGATTACAAGGGCTTGGGGTTCAAGATGGGCATATATTTCTGTACAGAGTAGGCACAAACCAAATAACTCTGGAAGCTGACCATGTCTTTTTCTGTTTATTGCTTTGTGCTCAATCTACTGATGGTGTAAATATTTGGGGAAGAAAAATGTCGTACACATCACAGGATCACATGGAGGAGGGAGGTGCAGAGAAACTGGAAAAGGGGATGTGACCCTGCAAGAGACTGGAAGAAAGGTTTTCAGCCAGCTTCCTATAGAAAGAGGACTAGAAAAACTCAGGTGGTTTCTTGTATTTGTAACCACTTGCACAGCATGAGACTTCAAAAAAGACGTACCTAAAGCACTGCAGTGCTGCATAAAAAGGGATTAAAAGAAAGATACCAGATGAAAATAGTACTGGAAGTACTGACTTACTGTATACATTTGAAAAAACAGGCTGCTAGCCTAAAGGCTTTGAGTAAGAATCAAGTAAGAATAGAATCCTCTATTGACAGGAAACCAGAGTTGGAAAGAAATTAACAGCATTTTCCAAATATTACCTTTTTTCTCCTTAAAGTGAGAAGACTGCCAAGCAGCTTCTAGTGGAAAGAACAAAATCTGTATTTTCATATCAAATTATAGAAAATTAGAATTTTCTATATATAAACATAGAAGGGAACTTGAAATGGACATCTGTTTGCCTCTTTGGAAGAAGGATCAAATAAATGTAGCCATCCCTTAACAAGACTTTTTTTAGCCTGTTTTAAAATCCTCCAGCAATAGAGTTGAGGGTTCTCTAGGTAATGTCTTCTGAGATACATTACTTTAAGAGATTATTTTCTATTTTTCCTTCCTGTTAGTTCTTTCTTACCACAGACTGAGAGCACTTGGAGAACAAATTTTCCTTCTAATGTGTAACACCCTTGATAACAGTTCCAGGAATGTACAGAAAGGATAGAAGCTTTGGGGCTTTCCTCCTCCGTGTGTTTCTGTGGCATTTCTACTGGTGTCTTCCCCTTTTAGTATTTTGAAAAGCAAAACATACTTTATTTTTAAAACATTTCCTCATAAATCTTGTTTCCTAAAGTGCTTGCCAGGTTCATAGTTCTTCACTCAAGTGGCTCTGTTTTCTCTACATCATTTTTAACATGCAGTTTCCAAAGCAGGCACTGAAATCTGGAAGTCAGAGGTTCGGAAGAGTCTCTCAATAGATTTCTTACTCAAAGGGGGCTAAATGCATGGCAAAGTTTACCTCCTGTGTTTGACCTACAGTAGTCCTGCTAATATGTCCCAGGGTGACATTTGTTAGTTGCCCAAGTATCATACTTTTTCATATTCAGTTTGTAGATCCTGTTCTGTGCTGTTGCTGCCTTGCAAGCTTCTCTTCTTTTCCTATTTGGTCTATGATTTCTCTTTTCTACATTTTTAGTAAATTAATCAATTTGGGCTGTTTCTTCTGTTTAATGAGATCATTTTGAGAATTGAACCTGCCTGCACAGGTTGGTGCCAGTTACTCATGTAAATTGAAATTCTAATTTACAGTGATATAAATCACAAACTGAAAGGGGCTATTTGATGTGCCATCCCTGTTGGGTAGCAATTATTGAGCCCTGCTCTGAGTCATACCACTGAACTTTGTGGTTGCTTTATATAGACCACGTATCCCTGCTTTCCTTATGAGAATGTTATAGCCAAGTCTTACCCAAAGTTTTATTACAAATGCAATAAATTATGTTAGTCACTTCCCTGTCATCAGCTGGATAAGTGTGGTGGATTAAACTTGGCTGGCCACCATGTGCTCATCAATCTGCTCTGTCACTCCCCCTTCTTAGCAGGAGAAAATTAGATTAAAAGCTTGTGGGTTTAGGTAAGAAAAGGTAGACCACTCACCAGTTACCGTCATGGGCAAAACAGACTCAACTTGGGGAAGATTAATTTAATTTATTGCCAATTAGCAACAGTAGGACAGTGAGAAATAAAAGCAAATCTAAAAGCACCTTCCACCCATCCTCCTTTCTTCCTATGCTCAACTTCACTCCTGAATCCTCTACCTTCTCTCCCTCAAGCAGCACAGGGGAATGGGGGTTGTGGTCAGTTCATTACATGTTGTTTCTGCTGTTCCTTCCCCCTCACGCTCTTCCCCTGCTCCAGCTTGGGGTCCCTCCCACAGGACACAGTCCTTCATGAACTGCACCAGCGTGGATCCTTTCCACGGGCTGCAGTCCTTCAGGAATGGGCTGCTGTAGCATGGGTCCTCCATAGGCCACAGGTCCTGCCAGAAAACCTGCTCTAGTGTGGGGTCCTCTCCACGGGCCAAGCTCCTGCCAGGAGTCTGCTCCAACAAGGGCTCTTCACAGGCTGCAGTTTCCACTGGGGCACAACCACCTGCCCCGGCGTGGGGTCCTCCACAGGCTGCAGGTGGGTATCTGCTCCACCATTAACCTCCATGGGCAGCAGGAGCACAGCCTGCCTCACCATGGTCTTTACCACAGGCTGCAGGGGAATCTCTGCTCTGGCACCTGGAGCACCTCCTCCCCCTCCTTCTTCGCTGAACTTGGTGTCTGCAGGGTTGTCTCTCACATATTCTCACTCCTCTCTTCTGGCTGCTGTTGTGCAGCAGTTTTTTCCCCTTCTTAAATATGTTATTGCAGAGGCGCTACCACCATCGCTGATGGGCTCAGTTTTGGCCAGCAGAAGGTCCATCTTGGAGCCAGCTGGCCCCGGCTCTGTCTGACATGGGGGGCAGCCTCTGGCACATTTTCACAGAATCTACCCCTGCAACCCCCCCACTACCAAAACCTTGCCACGTGAACCCTGTACAATGAGTTACCATGTCAGAGAAGAAACTAAATTCCTTTAACGTGCCTTACTCTTGACAAAACCATGCTGGCCATTTCTTAGCACCACATTATCTTCCAAGTGCTCACAGGCCATTTCATAATTCGTTCCAGTAGCTTTCCACATTCAGCTGAATTCCTTGGATTTGTTCCTCTTCTTCCCTTCCACCTCCTTAAAGGCAGATAGGGCACTCGCTCTCCATAAGTCTTCAGGGCTCACCTCACTGCAGTCAACTTTTAAAGGTTCCCTCTTTTAAGGATTCTTCTAGGAAAAGCAAGTAAACAAGAGCACACTTGGTGACACGCTTCCTGGTTCTGGTTGCACACCTTTGTGTTTCTCTTTATTCCTAAGGTTTTTATTTGGCTGGTGTTTATGAGTTGTCTCTTTCTCCAATCTAGATGATGCCTAATCCACATTTAAATTCTACACAAAGAGCCAGAGTTTTTTGGCACACTCTTGATTGACTTTTGATAACCCAGCTTGTATTTAACAATCTCTCATTTGTCATAACCATGCAGTGAGCAACAAAAGGTCTCTGTTAAATGTTTAATGCCAGGCACAGTCCCAGCAATCAGGGCTGGTAGACTGAGGAGACTATGCAGTATATGAGGTAGGAAGAAGCCAGACAAAAACCAGAGAAAAAATGTGGTGGTGTTGTCTAAGTTCTGTATAAATACATCTGGTTGTTTTATTATCTTTAAAAGTGGAGGATTTCCCTTTGGTAATAGAAATCAGAAACCTAATGAGTATGAATATTCCACCTAGTAAAATAAAAATTGCAAATCACAAATATCTTTTATTTTACTCTCAATAAATATGTTTGGTTCAAAAAAAACAGCAATACCCTAGAAAAGTTCCATGTAAACAGAATCAATTATAATAAACCTATTAGTTAGAATTAACTTTTGTTAATTTACAGCAACATTTGTAATAATAGGTACATCTCTTCCTACAACACTGTTGCTTTACAGAGCAGAATACAACTACACTGCAGCCCAGATTCATCTGCCATCCTTCTCCATATATGTTCGTCTTAGAAAAGTTTCATAAAGACCATATAATGAAACTTCATTTATTGATTTTTTTTGTTTGTTTGGGATTTTTATTTGGGATGGATGGGGGCATTTGGTACATATTGCTGGCTCAATCCAGAAAATAATCATCGTAGGTTCTCCAAAGGATATCACAAAAAGTGGAGGAATGTTCAGGGTGTTTTGAGCTGAAGAAGCCTTTTAAGGTTGCAGCATGCCTAGTAAGTGTGGTACTGGTAACTTGTAAGTAACAGAAAATAAAATCTTCGAATCAAAGCTAAGGCAAAGAGAAAGGACTTCACATTTAAATTCTGAAGAACAGAGTGCCAGTGAAGAGTGGAAGCACTTATCATAAAACCTCATTTCAGGGGAATTAGCAGTGTAAATAGTTCCCAGTACATAACGGCATTTTGTGTTTGTATCACTAAATTGTGCAATCAGGGAAGGATTCAGCAACTGATGACCACCTATAGTGTCCAAGAAAAAGCAAAATCCCCTTTAGGATGGTATTATTCCTTAATCAAGTCTTGTTTAAATTAATTCTCTTCCCAAAGGAATAAGATTTGGGTGACCTTTTCAGGGCATCGTATTAAACTGTGCTTTGTTTATGGAGTATTTTTGAAACAGCTTGGACCAAAATGCATTTTTGCTTAATAAAATGTATCTGGACTGGTTCCATTACCCTCCCACTCGCTGAAGCCCGCAGGACTAAATGGGTGTAACAAAAAGAAGAATTTGGCCGTTGACCTGCAACTTCAGTGATTCATACTGGATCACATAAAACTGTCTCCCTGTTAGAGACTGAAACAGAGGGCTGCTGCTAATGTTCAACTTCCCTGCTACCACACAGCATGCAGGAAGCTTCAAGGGAGGGGACCTTTCTAGTGGATTCACAGAATCACAGGTAATGGTGGAGGCTGGAAGGGATCTCTGGAGGTTATCTGGCCCAACCCTCCTGCTCAAGCAGGGTCACCTATAGCCAGTTGCCCAGGAGCATGTCTAGGTGTTTTTTTCATATCTCTAAGGAGGGCGACTCCCCCACCTCCATGGGCAACCTGTGCTAGTTCTTAGTCACCCTTACAGTAAAAAGTGTTTCCTGATGTTCAGTTGAATTCTCCTGTGTTTCAGTTTGTGCCCATTGCCTCTGGTCCTGCCGGATTCACTGCAGAGCTGAAGGGAGGATGAGAAGTGTACTGGCTTGGAGACAAGAAAGGCCATGTTGTATCACCAGATGACTTATCTTCCAAGCCCAATACTCAGACTTCTGTATTTTTCCCTATGGCAGAGTCCTTGCTTATGGGGCTGGAGAGCCTGTGGGAGTTTTCATTACAGGCTCTCCAGTCCCATCAAGCTGGCTTAGTGTGGAGCTTGCTGGTTGTTCAGATCCACATCTTTGCAGGTGCTCTCCAAAATGCAGAGACATACAGAAAGATCCCCTCCTGGGCACCTGTGCCAGCATCCCTCTGTGAGGATGGATCCCTGAGCCTGCTCTTCCCATGCAAGCCTCACCATACACTCCAGCAGACAAGCTATACTGCTTTGGGCAGGGAGGAAGGCAGGGGGGTGTCTAAGGTGAAATCTATCCATATATTTTCCTGCTCAGGTTTTTGTACCCTCTCATCTCTGTGTTTCCTTTTCAGATTCTCTGCCCTGGAATGTGTGGAAGCACAGTCCCTTTCCATTCACAGAAGCAGAGAATACCATATGGCCCCATCCATTTTATTTTAGGATGTAAGTGTTACATTACATATGAAGATTATCTTATCCAACACATCAGCCAGCCAAATTGGCCAACCGTGTTACCAGAGGGTTTGGGTTTTTTTTTTTTTCTCAACCAGGATGATAAATGCTCTCTCCACCTGGAAAAATTATCAAGAAATATTGTTTTGGAGAAAATGAAGGGACCTTAAAGTTCATCTAGTTCCAAGCCTCCTGCCATGGACAGGAACACCTCCCACTAGACCAGGTTGCTCAAAACCCTATCCAACCTGGCCTTGAATACTTCCAGGGATGGGGCATCCACATCTTCTCTGGACAGCTCGTTCCAGTGCCTCACCACCCTCACAGTGAAGAACTTCCTTATACTGAATCTAAATTTACCCTCTTTCAGTTTAAGGCCATTAGCCCTTTTCCTATCACTACATGCCCTTGTGAAAAGTCACTCTCCAACTTTCTTGTAGGCCTCTCCAGGTGCTCTAAGGTGGCTGCTATAAGGCCTCCCCGCAGCCTTCTCTTCTCCAGGCTGAGCAACCCCAACTCTCTCAGCCTGTCTTCACAGGAGAGGTGCTCCCTCCTATGTGCCTCCAGCCCTCTGTGGCCTCCTCTGGACTTGCTCCAACAGGTCCATGTCCTTATGTTGGGGGCCCTAGAGCTGGATGCAGTTCTCCAGGTGGGATCTCATGAGAGCGGAGGGGGACAATCACCTCCTTCAACCTTCTGGTCACACTTCTGTTGATGTAGCCCAGGATACTGTTGGCCTTCTGAGCTGCAAGCACACATTACCAGGTCATGTTGAGCTTCTCATCGACCAACACCTCCAAGTCCTTTTTCTCAGGGCTGCTTTCAATCCATTCTCCACCCAGCCTGTGTTTGTGCTTGGGATTGCCCCCACTTGTGTGCAGGACCTTGCACTTGGCCTTGTTGAACTTCATGAGGTTCGCACGGGCCCACGTCTCAAGCCTGTCAAGGTTCCCCTGGAATTGGAAAGCTGCACACACACCTAAGAGTGCCTGGTGACATGTGGAAGCATAAAGGTGAGACTGACTCATAAAAGTGCACTCATGGCCATTTTACAACAGTAATTCACAATGTATCTGATCCAAACAAAGCAGGATTTGCTTGCCCTCAGGGATCACGGTGTACATACAGAGGAAACAAAAGGCTTACATCTTTCAACACAAAATATTTCAGTATAAATAGCTCACAGGAATGCATCTAAGCTCTAAGGCCTTCTGTCAACCAGCTGCAGAAGAGAGAGGAATGGAAAAGATTTTTGTGAAGGGCATCTTCACAACATGCAGGGTGGGCTTGTTTGTAGCTTAAAAGCTCCATGCCTGGTGCTTTGTTTCTGCAGCTAAGAACCATGAGGAAGAAGCATAGTCTCTTTCACAAACCAAGGACTGTATCTTCTCTGTCCCTGAGAGAGAGGACTGTAGAACGGGCTCTCCACAGCGAGATCTCCCACCTGTGCTCTGTGGTTACGTCTACCCTATTAAATGAAAAACAACCAGGGAGGAAACTGAGGCAATGAACCCGACTGCCAACACTGCAAAACCACTTCTTCTCTCTGAGGATTTGTTTTGGAGCAATCCAACCAGCTCTACCCAAGACAAAACCCCAACATGGTGTGAGTGTCACCTCCCCCAGGTAGCCTTCCCTGCTGGCACTGAGAGTAAGACCAAACCAGATGCCTTGCATTGCATTTATCATCACCCTTGCCGTCTTTGAAACCCTAGGCACTTGTGCGTTCCTCCAAGGATGTGCCCTCAGCTTCATATTATAAAATCACCACCCTAGTGGACCTTGTGATAGGAGCCAAGGATCACTTCCTAGAATGGGTGAGTGTTTAGTGGTGTAAATACAGCCCCACAGTGTGACACACCTGGTTACTTGATGCCCACTGTAGGTTTTAAGGGCGGAAAGACAAATCCTATCAACTAGCTTGTCCATCTAATATCAGCTATAGAAGGTTGTCTAAGGGGGCTGTGAGGAAAAAGGTTGTCTAAAAGTCAAGCAGGCAGGTAGTGTGGGCTTTGTGTATACACACTTTTGAGGTGCACAGCCTTGTAAGAAGAGCCTAAAATTTCCATTAAAACATAAATTCAAAATTATGGAAAGCATCTAAACACAAATTTGGGAGTTAATCTCATAAAGGCCTTCCTTATGTGCTAGGTTAACAAGGTCTACAGATCTGGCGTTAGCTCCTCAGGTTACTCAAACTAGGTGACCACAAAACCTCAGAGGACTAACCTTCTGATTTCCAAATGTTTGTGAGAAAATTCGCAGAAATCAGGGTCAGATTTCCAAAGGCACAGAAAAGAAGATGGAACAGACTAGATTTTTTTTTATTATTTGTTTGATACACATGCAGAAAACATTTTTTTCTCAGTTTTGCTTCAAGGTAGTTTAATCGGCAACATGTTTGCCTGGGAAGGAAGAGCAGCTGACTGTTTAAAAATACACTTTCCCATGTATACCTTAGCTGGTGGTGAAGCTGCTGAGCAGGTAAGTCCAATGGCACCGTGGCCCAGAGGCCTCAAGATTTGTTGGTGTAAAGACAAGGTGGGGGACACCACTGGCAAACAGGTGGATCAGTGGTCTCAGTGCTTTCCTTCCACCAGGACTGCCACTGCTCCATGCAACACAAGGGATCCAAGACCATTCCTGAGGTGGGCAGCAAATGGGAAGAGACGTTGTTCTCATTCAAGTCCTGTAGCAATCTAGCAGTATGACTGACATGATGGTTGCAATCAAGCCAAATTGCTCAGAAGGGTTGTGAAATTGTGAAAGACAGTTTCTGCCAGCTTTCTTTCTTTTTGATATGTGCCACCCCTGCTGCTACAAAGAAGATAAGGAGCAGGTTCCTTCATTCAGCCACGCTGGGAAGAGGTTGGCCTCCTGTTGCTGTACGCTTCTATGGGAGAACTTATCTTGGGCCGCATATCTCCGGGACACAGGGCTCTACCCACCCTGGGGACAGTGATGCACAGACATCAATATGATGGATACAAAATGTCCGTTTATTTAACTGTGTCACACGCTTATATAGCTCTTGCGCTTCCTGTTCCTGCCGCTCCTATGGGGAGGAGTCTATCTTTCCGTCACAGCCCGTGATCTTCCGGTCGCCGATCCCTGTCTATTCCCCTACAGCCTCCCTTCCACTGGGCTCTCTGCAAAGGAACCAGTCCTCCCTGACAACGGTTACCTGCTGGGAAAGGTGGTGGGTAGGGGTGCCTCTATGTAAGGAAAGGCCAGGAGTGGCTTGTTAGCCTGTTTAGTATTTCAACTGCACAGGGATAATGACTGCTCTATGCACAGCAGAAATATTGTGAAAAGTAACTGACTGTAATCATGCACTGAGATATGCTCTACTTTTAGTTGAATTCCAGTGTTTTCCCCATCTGAAACATGATGCTTCATGGTGGGACTCCATGTTCAACTCCGGTGTTGAACTCAAAGCAGTAAACCCACATTTCATCATGCAGCGAGAGGTGACCCTGCAACAGAACAAACCACTGTCAGAGGACCTGTGGGCAGACATTGGCCAGACCTCAGGAATGCCAAGCCTTAGACTTCACATACACAGTCCTCACAATGAAACCCAAAGATTCTCTAAACAGTGCATAATCATGACCTAAATACGTAAAACAAGGACCACCTACCCAACAGGAAACATGAGGTGCATGGGTTTGCTGCGCTGCTGTCCTACTCTGGATTTATACACCTGAATCAGAAGAGAAATGGAGTTATCGCTATCCGCTGGGGATGAAAAGCCTTATCCTGAGGGCCAGATAACTGCTTTGTATGGGCTGTCCTTCTGGACCCAGGCATCTTCTGCTCTTGGCTGTACCATGACCCAGCTTCAGGAGGAGTACTGGAGCAGTGGCCCATTCAAAAGTGTCTGTCACTTATTTTAGGGTACTTTCCAGACAGATAGGGGGTGTGCTATACAAAAAAATGTTCCCATATAAAAGATGCCCGCCATTATTCATGATATTTCAGGGCTGATGATGCAAGCAAGAATTGTGCAGAAGAGTTAAAAAACTGTAGAATACAGTTTCTGCCTGCATAGCCCATCCTTCTTTCCACTTTGTCCCAAGATGAAATTAGGGTATCCCCCTCTACTTACCTAGTATCTAGATCCCGGGAATCTCTCTCCCCTCACTGTGGCAATTGTCAAGGCTCATGGTTCACAGCTTGGCACACTAGGCTCTAGGGAGCTGCAGTGGTTGTGTGAAGTGAAGGAATATAGGGTTTCTAGGCTTTGTTTGGTGGTTTTACATGTCTTTGAGATCTTCTTGCTGGATTCTGCTGTCCCCACCTTCCTTCCCCTGCTATCCTGGCTGTCAGTGGCTCCAACCACCCTACAGGCAGGGCAATTTATGGGAGCACTCTTCAGTCAGATGCTGATGAAAATCAGCTCAGACCAACAAGCTGAACAATGAAAGTAATCCAGCTGGTTTTCCATGAGGAGAGTAAACAACGCTCCCAAAAGTTGCTCATCCAGTAGATCGGCAGTGACAAGCAGCTGGGAGGGGCAGGTAACCACTGATACAACAGCATCCCAGAAGGATGTTTAACTAGGTGAACATCTCTATTTGCATCCCTATCAACCTTTCCGCTGCCTGAAGGGGAGTGTTTCCAGGAGTACTAAAACCTAAAAGAGATCCTTTCCTGCTTATGGTTTCATTATCCAAACACATTTCACAAAAAGATCTATTTCAATTGAGATCTACTCCACAGATAATATGTCTAGGGCAAGCCTCTCTTTCAGAGCGCTTTGCTCTGTATGTCTTAATCGTCTCCTAGCTGCTGTCATGACATTCCACTCACTTAGGAAACTGATCCTGAAACATCCCAGCTCCTGGTCAGTTGACAGAGCATTTCTTTTCAGTTCCCATTTAGATACGCACACATGTTCTTCTCCTTGGAGTCCACACAAAGCCCCGCATTGTGCATTATACCGGGTACTGAAACTAGCACAGTTGAGTTAAACTTGCTCTTTTCAAAGATTTCCCCCTTCTGTTTTGAGCAAAACAAAGCCTTTTGTATCCTTGTGGCCAAATGTTTCAGGAAGGGAAACCACAGGGCATAAGGACCCCCAGCTCCTCTCCTGCTGCATTTTGGGGTCCATTTCCCAGTGCAGTGTGAACACAAGGGACCATCCCATGGCACTGCCCTGTACAATTTTCTTTTCAGAGCATTCCTCAAGGCAATATCTGAGAGCAGAGAAGAATGTTCATGCCATTTTCTCTGCCAGTCTCCAGAGCTGGTAGCACTGTAGGTTTCCTTCCTCTTCCTGTGACAAAGGATTCCTGTAAGATCAGCATTATGTTCTGGTTTACCCTCTGAACCTCCAACATCTTCATGATTTTCATAATGACTTTTGGCTATGAGCGAGGTGAATATACCAGAATTAGAAGCATGTCATTTTACTTCAAGATGTGAGTGATTGCTTTTCTCTGGAAATGAAACAACAGAGGTTTGGGAGTGAGATGGCAGGACAGGAGGAGAAAACTGCATTAAAAATACAATGTAGGGAAAAGAAGATCAGAGAAGTAGAGTTGACTCAGACTGTACCAAACACAGGCACAAACAGATGCATGTAGTAGTGATGTTTTACTTCCTGAATCAGCCTGACCACAGAACTTCTTCAGTGACTGATGCTTTTGAAATAGCAGGCGAGCACAGAGGCTGTAAATAAGCAATGCCCTATCAGCACTACAGTGTGATCAACAGAAACACGTAGTGTGTCTTGGGAAAACCTGAAAGCGGCAGTGGCAATCAGTGAAGGTCGAACATGAACATATAAGGAAAGTTCTTATCACAATATTGAATAAGAAAGCATGTGACGTTTCAGCCGTGCCCATTGAGTTGTCTGGCACCTTGTCTTGGAGCCAGTGCTTCCAACCTGCCCTGGATCCCAACCAAACCAAAAGGCGGTTCCCTTTGCATTGTGGACTTTCAGTATAGACAACCTCTAGCAGAGAGCCACATGCTCCTCTGTGTCACGGGAGGACTTGCTTCACTGATCGTGTCATCTGTACAGGAGGTACATAAAAGACGACAGCACAGTCACAGGCAGTTACCACCACGGGAGCAAACAAAGATACAGCGTGTGACATGAACTCTTCAAGGGATGAGAAAGGTTGTTCTTATCTGGGTCCTGGCAAGAGTCAGTTCTACAAAATGTCATGTAAATTCTGCCCCTATCTTCCATCTGTGAATGCTTGTAACCATGATGTTGCGTAATGAGGTATGGAGGAGGCTAACCAACCAGTTACTTAAGGGCAAGTTATATGGAGGTTAAAGTAAGGCAGAGCCTAAGGATATAATTTTGCTGGATCTATGAGGCTGGGCTGTATGCCAGTGCATCTAAAAAAAAATAATGATGACTTTGCTGCAGAGAGCCAGCATCAAGTGCCCCAGACATGGAGGAGCTTCAGGGACAGACACAGGAACTCCCTGGCACCAGTTTGCTGGCCACTGCTTTGCAGAGCTACCTCCATGCGGCTGCTATTGCTGCCGCCCATGGCTCCCCAGCCCGCCCTGGCGGCTTTGCCAGGGCACAGCCCCTCTTGAACTGGGCTGTGGTGCGCTGGGAGGCAGCACCAGGCATCTGGGAGATGGGTGGCAGGGAGGAGCTGGAGCAGACCCTGAAGGGAGGCCTGGCCACAATGACGGTCTGAGCTAAAGCTCTCCCCTCCGCGAGGGCAGCAGCCGGGTTTGGTGCTGAGCTCCTGAAAGTGTCCCGGGGGCAGAGTTCTCCAGCCTTCAACAACTGTTAGTGACTAGCTGATAAATCTGGGACAAGGTTACCTTTGTCTGCAGAAGGTGGTATTAGCTAGTCTGTGTCATTAATGAGGCTGGAAATAATATAATTTACTGACAAAACTGAATCACCAGTTGCCTTCACTGCAGAGTCTTATACCAGGTCATATAGTTTAACACAAACTATAGTTGTCTGTTTGATTTTTAATCTATTCTATATTTGACGTATAAACAGACATGTTGTGACTAAAAGCCTAGTTTTCTCCACTTATCTATGAAAGTCATATTCTATAACTTAAGAAAACAAACTCACTCTAACACAATGACTAAAATATTCCTTTCAAAACACTTTACCATGCCTGTACATTTCTCAGTTGGCAAAATATATTATTGTATGGTTAGATAGCCTTGGGCAGGGAATTATAAAGGAACTAGTCCATTCTGAACAAATACGCAGGGTAGCTGGAAACACTATAGCCTTATAAAACAGTCTTATAGAGCTATAGCCTTATAATTTACCCTAATTGGCCAGTTACAAACCCCCTGGCCCTTTGGTTAGATTGCTTTTTGCATCTGAGCTTTCATTCGGTTCATGCTGGGTGCAGTGTAGACATTCATTTGCGGTGAATCAGTGACAACTGCAAGTCATCCAAGATGACTGACTCACAGTCCCATGATTTTTAGCAACAGACATAGTGGATGGTTTTAAATACGTGGAAACACCATTTCACTGAAATCAACGTTTTGGAAAAAAGCTGATCAATTCCTCGGAGATACTCTGCACACGAATCAGTGTAATGCAGAGTCAAGTCTAACTCACTAGACAGCCCACCAGCTAGTTATCTGAATCACTTTGATTGGCAGGTCAGCTATGAAGATCTTTAAATCAATTAAACAATTTCACTCTAGGCTTTTTGCTTGAAATAGCTTTAAAACACAAGGTGCAATTCCTGTTAGACAATCCTCGGACAAAGTAAACATGCTATGAATGATTAGCTAACTTGACCTCAGCTTTCAAGTATAACAATGTCTTTTATATGGAAAGTTGGTAAGCGCCAATGAAAACTGATGTGTGACTGCAATTAACATTGCTGATTGCTGTGGCTGTTTTGCCACCCACATTCTTTAAAAAGGCCACTAGAAAAATGTTCTCTTTTCAAAGCTCATTTAGCAATGCTATCACGTGAGGTGCACAGGTCATGGTTTCGCAGTGGCACAGCGCGCTAAAGTTTCATGCTCTGCAGTATTTTGTACACAGGCCTGTTTTTTTCCACTCAGACAGCAACACACCAGATTTAATTACTCCTGATTTACTCCAGCAAGAGGACATTCATCCCCTTTGCCACTGTTTTATAGCATGAAATATTGTCTGCAGTTTCCAAGGATGAAACCTAGGTGAAGACACTCAGCTAGGTGAGGCAGCCCAGGTAAAGAAGAAAGGCAGGTTTGGTGGCAACCTGAAAACAATGTTGACATGACACAGTACTGGCCAGCATCCTACAAGATGGAGCTTTCCCTGAAGGGCCCT
Organism: Phalacrocorax aristotelis; assembly: GCF_949628215.1. NCBI lineage: Eukaryota > Metazoa > Chordata > Aves > Suliformes > Phalacrocoracidae > Phalacrocorax > Phalacrocorax aristotelis. The sequence continues at coordinate 159,655,125 of NC_134277.1, forward strand.
AGAGCAGTGGGACTGTGGTGTTGGGGGGCAAAGGGTGGGATGGGGAGAAAAAGAAGGTAAACATGAGCTGAGCAAGGGTGGAAATACAGGAAAGACTTTGGCAAAGACAATGAACTTCACTGGAGCAAGAGCTTTGAGCACAGGGACAGGAGAATGGTGGAAAAGAAGGAAGCCTTTGGACTTTGTCAGTTGGCATTATTTGAGGACGCATGTAATTTCTCTGTGTACCTGGAAGCGCACTGCTGGAGATGTTTTACACATGCAGGAATCTGGGCAGCTGACACTGGTGGGCAACACAGGGACATGTTTTCTGTGTTGGCAGAGGGTGAGTTGATATTTGGACTTTGGAAGGGCTGAGAGGAAGTGGACTCATGGACAGCAATTTCAGAATGGATGGAGATGTGCCACACAAATAATACTTAGACCGAATAGATGCTCAAAATATTTAGTCTTGCTGAAGCAGCAAGACTGCTACGTAAGCAACGGGACAAGTAATCAGGTCTTGTGGACAGATGCAGTTTGTTCAGTGTTTGTGTGTAAGATGGACACAAATAAACTAGATATGAAGACAGGAGCTTGTAAGATGTGGACTGAAGAGCTGCTTCAGGGGGGTGACTGTGAGCACAAGGCACCTCAGTCCACATGGAGGCCTCACAAGCATCTGGCCGTCACATTGTCCACAGGACTGTCAGCAGAGCCTGTGCCGCAGCAAAGTTAACAGCTTCCAGGCTGCCTGAAGCCATGTTAAGCCTTCCTGTCCTTGCTTGGATGAGTTTAAAGACCCTAGTGAGGATGGCCTCTAACTCCTGCTGGGGAAGTGCTCCTGCTTTTACACACTGGACGGCTGCAGAGCATCCCTGTTGAAGGCATGTGGCATACCCAGAGAAACAACCAAACTCAGGTGGACACACACAGCTGAGACTATAACTCATAGAAGCTAGCCTGGGAACATCCACACGTACAACACTAGCATCAAATACCAAGAGCCAGGAAGTAGAGCCTTTACCAGGAAAAAGGAAATGCTTAATGACACAGTCCAGTGGGTTTTTCTTTCAGTGACATGAAGATATATATAGAATGCAAAAAAGGGCTTTTTTCCCCCTCTCTTTTTTATGAATGAAAAGAGCTTTCCCCCATGAAAGAGAAGGTTGAAAAGAGAGGTGATGTTTAGTATAACTGAGCTAAGACAGAAGAAGAGGTCCTCAGAGAGATAAGTATGTGAATAAAAGTATTTATCATGCTGAAAACACCACAAAACACACAAAAAAAAAAACCCTAGGCAATTCACAATTTGCATGGTTGACAAGATCTGTAGTAAAAATCATAAATCAATTGTTCACTTTTAATCACTCATGAGGACCAGGCACAGCTGCTCTTTATCGTATACAGGCTCTCTCAGTGCCAAAATAGAGGAATAGTAAGTCACAACCTTCAAGGCCAAAAAGATGCCAGTGAGACACCTTTCAGTGTAATGTGCTTGTTTCTCAGCTGTTTCCAAACGCTTAACAATGAATTATTAATTAAAGGGATGTAATGTTGTTTGGTAGAGCTAATACTTTGGAGACAGCACATCCAAAGTCTTTCCCCAGATCTGCCATTACCTTTTTCTGTCTTTTTTTTGGCAAGCAATTCAGTCTTTATGAATTTCAGCTTGTCTATCTGTAAATAGAGATAACATCAGCACTCTAACATATTAAACAAACTTAAATTTTCCTTCTGTTCACAAGCTGTCCATAAGCAGTCTGATTCTGTATGTGAATCTTCACTGGTCAATAGGTTCAACAAGACCAAGTGCAAGGTCCTGCACCTGGGTCGGGACCAATATCAACACAGGCTGGGGGATGAAGGGATTGAGAGCAGCCCTGTGGAGAAGGACTTGGGGGTACTGGTGCATGAAAAGCTGGACATGAGCCAACAATGTGCGCTCACAGCCCAGAAAGCCAACCTTACCCTGGGCTGCACCAAAAGCAGCGTGGCCAGCAGGGCGAGGGAGGTGATTCTGCTCCTCTGCTCTGCTCTGGTGAGACCCCACCTGCAGGGCTGCGTCCAGCTCTGGAGCCCTCAGCACAGGAAGGACATGGACCTGTTGGAGCGGGTCCAGAGGAGGGCACAAAAATGATCCGAGGGCTGGAGCACCTCTCCTGTGAGGACAGGCTGAGAGAGTTGGAGTTGTTCAGCCTGGAGAAGAGAAGGCTCCAGAGAGACCTTATTGTGGCCTTTCTGTACTTAAAGGGAGCTTATAAGAAATATGGGGACAAACTCTTTAGCAGGGCCTGTTGTGACAGGACAATGGGTAATGGTTTTAAACTGAAAGAGGGTAGATTCAGGCTAAATATAAGGAAGAAATTTTTTATGATGAAGGTGGTGAAACACTGGCACAGGTTGCCCAGAGGGGTGGTGGATGCCCCATCTGTGGAAACCTTCAAGGTCAGGTTGGACGGGGCTCTGAGCAACCTGATCTAGTTGAAGGTGTCCCTGCTCACTGCAGGGGAGTTGGACTAGATGACCTCTAAAGGTCCCTTCCAACCCAAACTGTTCTATGATTCTATGATTTCTTTACATGTACTGGTTACAAGCACAGTATTTGTTACCTAAAACTGAAACACTGATAACCAGAACTATTTTGGCTCACTAGTCAAATTTTTCCTGTAGTTAAAGAATATAAAGCTCATCTCTCTTGGGCACACTGAGGGGGGGAAAAAAGACATTTGTAATTGAAAAGGAGGATGTGCTTAACATGGAGTAAACCAAATCTTTTCATTGACACCTTATTTAAAAATTTGTAATCGGTATGTCTGCAATGGGTTAACATTGCTGAATGAGAAACAAGTTAGTTTTTGACTCCAGGGCTGCAAGCAGAGCAGTTCACCACTGCCTTGCTCCATTCACAGTTCAGTCCTAATGTCACTTAGCACATGACAGGCAGAAAGAAAATCATAAATGCTCTGTGCTCATTTTAAAGAGTAATGAAATAAAATCCCAACAGAGCCAAATCCTACCTTCTGCACAGCAGCAGAGGAATGAATAGGGGCAAATAGACTCCATTCCTTCCTTCCTCCACACCAGCTGGAGACTTTCCAAATCTGGTGCTTAGCAGAGTAGTAAGCAGAACATCAAATAAATAGGACATGGGCACAGTTTGTACACCATGACCTGGAGAGGTCAAGCTCCCAGCCCTACGCTGAAGCTGAATTCCTGTGGTGCATCTTACAGGCAGTTTCCAATTGCCACCTTACTAAGCAAAAAAGAAAAGGGCAAGCTCTGCATATACTTTTCTGCCTGTTTCTGTGTTTGCATTTTGTAGTGCTAGTCAAATTTAAGGACAATTCATGCTGTGGCCTTGGGAGTTGTAGGAGTTGCAAACAGTAGACAACAGAGTCTGTGTTTATTTTGTATCTCTGGGTTAATAAATCAAATAAATAGTATTCCTTCTGTAGAGAGGGGAAATTTTCATCATAGCATATTGCAATCTCTCATATTGTCACAGACTTGATCTTTAATGAAGTTGTCTTTAGCGAAACTGGTACTTAGACCAGAGTTTTAGCAGTCTCAGCACTGTACCTGTTCTGTTTTACTGCACTTCATACAAAATGCAGCTGCAGACTTCTACAGATTCTCCTCCAGGGTGCAGGGTTTCGATCAGAAGCATCTTTTAATATACCACCAAAATAGCCAGGGTTCTGGTTATTTATCACAAATGCATAGAAGATTTATTTAATCTCATTTTAAGCTGAATGCCTTAAACATATGCATCACCCAAATAAACTTGTGAGGCTGGAAAATATTGTAACCTCCATTATATACTTAAGGAAAATGGGGGAAAGACAGTCTAGCAGCAATAGTCCAAAATGGCACTTAGGCCCCCAAAAGATAATTTAGACAGTAATTGGGTGATAAACCCAAGAAGATATCCACAAAACAGCCATTAAAGGACTTTGATACTTAGGAGCCTAGAATTTCCATGAAATTTCCTTCAAACCTGCAGACTGCGGCGCTGAGGGAGTCTGCAGCAGGCAGCAAGCACCGAAGCCAACACAGCACACTGCTCCTACACCAACACTGCTGCGCCCTCCGCTGCGACAGCTGCAGCCACAAGCCCTCAGCACCAAGCTGGACGCTTACGAGCCCATATTTTGCCCAACGTCCTGGTGTCAGGAAATGTGCAGAGGGACTGGTGGGCATCACTACTCCTCCAGCCTGAGAGGACTCCAGAATCCCTGGCGGGGAGGGCACACTTATGAGAGGGTTCATTAAAGCTGGGTCCAGGGGAAATGAAGAATGGGAGGAAAACAATCTCTCCCCTCCCCTTGAGGATGTACTGCCTAAAATGCAAGATTCAGGGAAAAACAGAGTGTGAGAGGGAAAAGATGCTCAAGCCAATAAGGAGGTCTCCTATCCCTGAGCAGGGAAATCAGTTTTCTGTTTCCTTTTTGGATTGTTTATGTGTTGTTTTGTGTTTTAAAGATTCGTTGGGGGAAAAAAAAAGAAGGCACTGCAGGCACATACACCCATAGACAGTGATTTCCAGGGGAAACCTCATGTAAACCAGGAGTAAAAGCCACAGAGGGGTGGGAGGGGAAAGAAACCTCAGTAGAATTCTGTCATTAAAATCACCAAGCCACCCAGTTTATGTTTAACCACAAAATATAGTGTGGCAAGAAGATTATGTCCCAGGGAAAGTCATGCCTTTGAAGGCCTTTTGTACACCCGCAGTAGGACTTTACCCCACCCTGTGTAGGAAGGCTTCAGGCTTTCTTTAGGTGGCTGGTGGCAGTGTCCCAAGTCAACTGGAGGCCTTCAAGTTCAAAACAAAACAGAACAATCCCTTCCTAGGGAGTTTCTTCCCGTCAAGCATTTTTGTGAGAAGTCCAGACTCTCCTGAGAGATCTGGCAGCAAAAATTCAGAAAGCAAATGTTTAAGAGCTTCCTTCACCCTTCTCAATTTCCTTGGCTGCTCTGGCGAGGAGGCTGGTTTTATTGTGTCCAGGGTGACTTCTTGTGGAGGGCAACAAATCCCCCAGCCATGAGGCTGTAATTCCCAGGCCTCTTTGGGCCAGCAAAAGGAAGCTTTGGTGTATTTCAGGGCTGTCAGCTGAAACCAGGGCTTTCTCTCTGACCATGGATGGCCAGCTTGGGACTGATTCCTCTTCGATTTCTTGCTTCTTGTCTGCTGCTGAACCCCCCTCATCTCACAAAACAGGCTTGAAGAGCCATACGCTCCCCAAGGGGTTTTCCACAGCTCCACATCACACTAAAGCATCCTGCTGGGGAGGGAAACGTAATGAAGCAGAGTGAGGTTTCAATGACGGCAACCTCAACAGCCTCACTGATTCAGGAAACAGGAGTTGTCCAATATCTTTAGAAGACAGCTTGGCTGACCATGTGGATGAGGAGGGAAGGTTTCTCTTCTGTTTCATGCAGGAGGACTGACCTCCCTTCTCCCTTCCCCAAAGTAATTTTGCTTCCCAGGACACTGCAGGGGAAGGAAACCAGTGCTGCCAAGGGCAGCCAGCCTGCCTTTGTGCCAGCTCTGGGGCAGGGAAGAGCAGGGCTGGCTCTTGCTCCTCTCTTGAGCCGGGAGACAACCACCGTGCTGTCCAAGGGGAAACCTTGCCAGCTCTGAGACTGCCAGGATTGCCATAAACCAGAAATACCCAGTGCTTCCATCCATGCTGTACATCACAAACAGCCTTCTTTTATCACTGATTTCTGTAGTTTCTGTTACTCCATGGTTTTGACTCTGTTTGACTGTTTTAACTCCTTGCTGCCCAGAGTGACAGCAACAGGCATGGGTGAAATCCCAGCCCCAGCTCCCTCTGATCTCAGGAGAAAAAGATCCCTCATAGCACCTGTAGATCTCAGGGGATTTCACAAGGACTTTAAGGATGTTGACTCCTTACGTCTGTCTTGCAGTGGGATACACTAATGCTGTATATTATCAACCCAAAATCTTCATGGACACACAAAAAAGCTGCAGAGACCTGTCTCAACAGACTCCTGCTCACCTGACAGCCTGCCTGCTTCTGCTGGGAGTGTCCTGCTGTCACAACTCATCCATCATCCTGCTGGCTTTCCAGCATTTTGGAATAACAAAATTTACCAGCATAGTCCTTTGCCAGCTTGTGTAAAGTGGGCAAAACAAATAAACTGTTTTAACCTCATTGGTCTGACTACTTATAAGGCAAAAGTGTCAATATGCTTTACACTGAACTCACAGTCAAGAAGAATTAAGATCTTACCAAGATGATGAAGATATTGTTTTTCAAAGTATACATGTTTGTTCCTTACAATTATATATATTTATTCTATGTGTGCATGTGTGTGTATCATATATTCATTTAAATAATCACACATAAATATATCCATGTATGACTTGTACTGTATAATGTGCAACAACAAAATCTGTTTCTTGAACGTGAATCATTGCTGGGATTCTGCATTGGTGCGGATCCAGTTATTGCAGTGAAGAGCTGAGACTGAAGCAAAGTCTCCACCTGCACATTTTAGTTTCATGGCCCGTTATCAAAGGGCTTGTGGTGCCCCATTTAGATTTGAACACTGAATTTTATGTACACACTTTTGCATCTACAGATATTTTGCAATCAAGCCTATATACTTAAAGACATAGAACTGAAGCTCTTACAAAAACAGTGGACTGTAGAGAAACCACAGGCAAGTCTACAGTGTAATAGCTCATCTATCTGATATGCTCTGATATTGGTATTAGACAATCGTCTCCCTGTCATGATTGGAACATGGAAGTGAAGGGGAAATATGAAGAAATTTTAAAACAGTTTGAAGAAAAGTACTCTGGATTGCGTTTTAAGAGGTTTTTGTTTGGCTCACAGATTTGTTTTGTTTTGTTTAAAAGTTCTGTTCTTGCCGCCACAGATGTTTATTTAACAAGGTGGATACTTTCTTCTTTTGAAGTTCTAATTATATTAGCAATGCAGGCTGAAGATTTAATCCAAACCACATTTTTTAAATTCAGACAGTGCTATATCCAAAGATTATTTCTTGGCTTCAGATATGGCTCTCTTTAATCTATGGGTCAGATTTTCAACCGCTATTTTATATTGATTCACACCTGGTGACTAGCAGGGCCACCATGTCTAACAAGCTGAGGCCTAAACTAATTGCCAATTTCTCATTAAACAACTGCATAGACAATCCAGTCCTGACGTATTTACATGTTTGCACAGGTCTTGTAAGGAAGGGCAGGGAAAATAATATTGTGATTCCTTAGAATTAAAATAATATTGCAATTCCTGACAGTTATTGTCTACTGATCCAGATGCTACATTTTTTTTCTCTCCTGTTACTAATAGCTGATTTCAGTGATACCGTATAATTACCAAAACCAGATCCTCACTTGTTAGGCATGAGTAAGGTGACCAGTGCTGCATAGGACACAGAGCCCCTGCCCAAAATGCTTATGATCTCAACAAGACAGTCACAGACCAGACAGTGAAAAACATGATGAAGGAGCTGGCTTAAGGGACAAATATCTATAAATTATTATAATAACTATTATAATAATTTGCTATAATTACACAAGAGACCGTTACCTGTTTGATGATACAGCAAGCATTGGTTTTTTCTCTGGTCAAAAAATAAGTTAGTGACAAAAGAGTATCCTAGCTGCCTTCCCTGGCTTGTAATGCCAACAATATCTGTTCAGCGGCTGACTTTATTAAAGTCATCTGGCCTTTTTGAAACAAGCAGGAGGGGACGACAGCAGCTTGATGGGTGACCTTAATTCACTGAGCTGCAAGGCCGGTTTTTTAGACTCCCCTTTTATAAATGCTGCAATTATCTTCTGTACATAATTCCAGTTACAATTCTGATTGGAAAATGGAGCTGCTTAGGGGAGCTTACAAGACAACATCTGTTCAACAACAGACATCTGTGCCAGAACAGCAAACCAGGGCTGCCTGGGGCGGGGTGCTCGAGTGAGATGCATGCACAGCCCCACATCTGTATGTGCTACCATGGACCAATACCTGTTCTTCTTCCAGCAAAAACTATTGGTAATCCAGACCAAGTTCACTTGCGCTCTCTGCCCCATCTCAAAAGGCATCCCAAGTTCATTCATTAATGAATGCTTTAAAAAAAAAAATCTCCTAAAAGAAACCTCTTTGACTGTGATGTCCAGCCATTCCTTAAACAAAATTACTTCTACAGATAGCCATCCCCTACCCAGTGCAGAGAAGCAGCAACAGGCTTTTACAACTAGTTTTTAAGTATCTTTTGGTGAATCTTTGGACGTACTTGATCCCTTTTTGCTCCTAGATGACTAGTGAATTAGTTGATGTCTCCGCTAACCCACCTCCATCATACCCTGCCAGCCTGCACCTGTAGTGTCCCTGTCTGGGTACCAACAGCAAGCCCACTAGTTACACATGGGTCTATTTGCCCTGATTTAAGAGAAGGTGAGCACGTAACCCTTCCAACCTACTGTTGCTCCACCCCAAGCCCTTGTGTTGTGTGTTGGGCTACTTGGTGAAATATAGACAGCCCCCACTGAGTTTTATCATACTTGTTCCTCAGGTTTATCCCAACAGGACTTTCCTGTCTCTTCTTGCCTCTGCCAGGGTACAGCACCGGTTAACAGCTGTGTGTGGAGTCTGCCTCTAATGACTCATCGGTGCCAGCAAACTGGCCAGTTCTTCCTGCAAATGGGTATTGCAAACCGTTGTAGTATGTGGCCTAAGTAAAATAAAAAAATGTTCTACTCTCCCAATCTTTCCTCCTCCATCCCCTCACTACTGACAGAGCCAAATTATGACATGACTGTTTCTCCTTATTTGGGCAAAAGTCGCAAGATCTGCTTCTAAGCGAGCAAGAACTTTTAAATGAGGAAACAAAGGAGGTATATAAGCAAGCAGAAAACCAAAGAGAAACACCTTTAATAGTAAGCCACTTTTAAATGGAAAGATATTAGAATTACCAAAATTGTTATTTATATGAAAATACATTGCTTTAAGGACTCTCATCACATGGGATCAATTAGTTTCTTTTCAGTGCTGTTTGAGAGGTGCAGTCTAGAGAACACTGCAATATGCAGCAAAGTAATACTTGACATAGTGGATAATATAAGGAAGCTTCATCATGTGCACTCTAAAGCAAAACTGATGAACTGCCTGACGAGCCTGTCCTGCCCCACACCCTCTCCTTAGAAACACTCAGCGATGGGTGGCTCTAAAAGTCACAAATGATGTCATGGCACATACCCTGTCATACCTGACCCACCTGCCCTGCTTTAGGTATACTGCTGGCTGGCAGTGAACAGGAAATTCACAATATTGGAGAGATTTGAAATGTGAAATTGCATCGCTGGGCTCACCCCTTCATTACCTGCTCAGATAAACTCCTTCTGAATGTAATGTGCCAAATCTGGACAAATATCTGCTTATGCTGCTTCCTGGACTCTGTGAAACCAGAAAATGGGGAATGGGGAAGGAAGGAAAGATTACTTTTCAGTTCATTTTGGTCATCTTCTGTGGTGATCCTCCAACAGGGTAAGGCAGGACCAGTCTTTGTCCCAATGGCCATGTTATCTACATGCTTCTGTTTCACTTTAGTAGCTCTCCTGCAGAGGTCGGTTTGCTGCCATTTCCCCATACTATTTACCATGTACACTACAACAGGCCTTAACTGGGACCAGATCCCATTATATTGGGCTGTGTGTGAACATCTACAAACAGCAATTCAGGACTGGAAGAATCTGAAATCTCTGCCAACCTGAATTTATCTGCTGCCAACAAACTGTTAATTTCAAATGATGGTGGTCTGGTTTGTAAATACAAGCCCTCTGTCTCCAATAGTGGGCAGATCCCCTTTCCGAGCACCCAGCCAACCCTGCCAGTATTATTCGCTCCAAATTTTGGGGCAGGATCTTCTGCAAAGGCAAGTGCAGGGAAGCCCAATAAGATCGTACCTCTCTGAATCTTATCTCTTCCAAGAGACAGTAGAAGAGTGTCTGTGGACCTGAACTTCACATGAGTTAGATGTCACCCAGCAGATTCACTGAACTTTGTGGCTGGACCCTTGCCCAGTTGCCTGCAAGAAACTGGTTATTACATTGTCCCTAACTCAGCCTCAAGAGTTTGGAGTGGAAGTGATTAGACATGTGAGCTGTGGTTTGGGAGACACACTCGCTCTCTGCCAAGGGACGTGCAGACAATCACGTAAAGCAGAAATGTACACACTCACGCAGCACTGCTGTTACTGAAGAGATGAAACTCGTATTGCAGCCGCCGTGACTCAGAGCGGGATTTGCATATCCTTGATCAAGAAAAAATAAAAAAGGAACCGGGAGCTGAAGAAGGGCGGGATGATTAAGGAACGGCCAAGAAGAAGAAAGGCATATTCAGAAGTGGGTGAAGCTTTCCTCCCCTGGGACGTGCTGCTTTGCACCTGGAAGTGTCTGCCTAGGCACAGCCCCGGCACAGCCCACTCTCCACCCCACGTGCAATATTCCCATGCAGGCTGATACAAGCAAGCAGGGGCTGTGGGATCTGGCTTTACCTTGTCTGGGCGAGGTGAGCCTTTTGGGATCTGGATTTCAGCAGGAGGGAATTATGCACATAATGGCAGTTATCTACACACATGTTTTTACACCATTAAACACAAAGATGGATGTTTAATTTCCCCTTTCTCTGGTTCCCAGGAGTTAGACGTTATGATGCTGTTGACTTTTGAGATTTTCTGCTACAGGCGTAATTGCTGAAACCCCATGAGGTTTGAAATAAGATACTGTATTATTTTCACACACCCACATACACACAAAAAACAATTTTACTAACTGAAATTAAGATTACTCCCCTTAATTAACAGACCCCATAAAAAGAAGATTACTACTCAAAGTGTAAACTGAGACAAGGGTGAAAATAAAACCTTTTGGAGGCACAAAGAAATGTCGCAGTACTTTTAAAGGCAGCTCATTTGTTTATCAATGAGATCAGGATAAAAGGGAGCACCACACTTTCACATCGGTGGAAATTCTTTTTGCCCTTACCGTGGTGACAGACACATATGTCCGGCTACAGAAACACGTAACCAAAGATGCTTATATTGAAAGAATTCATGAGGTGCAATGAACCATGTTTCATTTCTGTTCCTAACAAAGGAACAGAATCCCACTTTTAGCTGGAAATCTCATCATCGGCGATGCCTTTCGAAGGAGGGGTCAGGCCCTGCCCTGGGAGGAAGCCATCCCAGAAAGGCTTTAACTAAAGCAGTCTTCTGAGTAAAAAGAGGCAAAGCCACTCCCATACAGAGGGCATCTGAGAAGTTCTTTTATACAACTGGTGTCTTAACACCAGGTCTGGGTGCAGGTGTCATCCCAAGGCTGCCCCAGGGTGTCCCCACATGCAGTCTAGCTTGACTCAAGATGAAGCACCTTGCATGTCCCAAGATGAAGTACCTGTGACCTGGGCAAGGTAGAGTGGTGTCTGGGGGCACAGGGTTTGCTGGGCAGCTGGGAAGGCTGAAGGACACCTGTAGAAGATGCTAATAGGTTGACCTGCTTCTGTGTGTCCTCCTGGTCTGCGTAGTAGAGCTGCTTGATAGATGCCCTCTTAGCCAGGGAAAAGGGGCTTGCAAAGTGCCTCAGACCCATGGTCACTGCCAGAAGCCACCCAGCTCCAACAAGAGTGTCTAGGGTTGTTGAAGACCACTGTGCTGCAGGTTTCGTTCCTGCAGAATAAGTAGTGGTTTGCACATGCTGGCAAGGTTTTCTGGGTCAGGGCGGGGTGCTCTGTGTGAGACCAGATGTGAAACTCTCACATGTGAAACCATGTGAGGGTTTCAGTGAGTCCACCCCAGCTTTTCAGATCTTCTCCAGAGATACCAGGAGACCACAGCCCTTACAAAAGCAATCCTCTGATATAAATCAGCATCCTACAGCTGCTGTGGAGTGAGGGCCATAGGGTCAGGCAGCTTTCAAAGCACTCTTAGAAAAAAAATGTATAGAACAAATGTGAGAAAATGATTTAAACTCTCCTAGAGAGTTTAACATGGTAGTAACTGAAAACTGGCAACCATAAGGCCTCACAACCCTCTTGTGAGATACTGAAATATTTTGGTTAGGGGTTTGTTTTTTTTTTTTACAGATGGCTTTCTCAATTTCATCTTACACATCCATGCTGGAGCAGACAACAGAAGTTTTATTATTCCCACATTCTTCTTCTCACTGTAGGCCCTGGACACACATTCTTTTGCCCCCCAAATTAAGTTGGTTAGCTTTATTTCCTAATGTTAATGCAATCTTTGCTGTAAGGGAATGTTGCAACTGGATATTGATTTGTTTAAAAGAAATAGGACAGGTCATTTCTGTTCTTATGAGCCTCATCTTCCCTGTCACTCTGGCAGAGCTGGAGGATGGAGGAACTCCTCCGTCTCACCACACTCCATTTTCTTCTCAGCCTCTTCTTGTGGCAAGTCTTCCACTCCACTGGGGTCACGTTTCTTATTTTTGGTTCTTGTTTTGTTTTCTTTTGATGGTCTTTTCCCTTTCTGTGTACGATGCGCCTATCCCTCCCTGTTCTCTTTCTGTTCCTTTCCTTCCTTCCCGTTTTGAGGCCTTTGAGAATAATTTTGCCTGAAAGCTTCTACAAGAAATTCAAAGTGAACATAAAACAGCAAGAAAAACAAGCAAAGTCTTAAGATTTAAACCTCAAGGTTCAGACTTATTTAAGTCATGGAAACAACATGGAAAATTGTAACAAACTTAGCCCTGAAATGTAGCAGTGTTCCCAGTAATGGGAAAGAAGGTTTTAGAGCCAAAATGCCAGAGGAGTGTGAAAAACTAGAAGTGGTCCCAGCTTGACCCATCACTGTTTCCATGCAGTTTGATGGAAATGCCTGCTCCCCTGGGTCTGATCACCCAGCGCATAGGCTGCCTAATTTTACTTGGGAAGCTGAAGCAGAAAGTACAACAGTTCATTTCAGCACGTTATTGTTCTCATCCCGTACTTATTGTTTGCTTTGATTTTTTTCATATGTAACAGTCCTTTCCATCAGACTTTGCTGTTTGTTGTGTAGGTACTTATTAACCAGTCAAAGCTAATCATTTGGCCATCAGTGGCTTGATTTCTTATCTTGAACATATATTGTGATCACAGTTCACACACCTATACAAATGCACGCACATAGCAAAAAGCAGATCCTGCTGAGTCTGGAAAAAATACTTCCATTTACAGGCGACACACCTGCAGGCCTCCCTGCTAATGCACATTTTCACCACAATTTCACCACAGTTCCTCCACAAGAGGACAAAAAGGTCTGAGGTTGCTTAATTTTTAAATGCACAGATCCTACCAAAGACTCTCCAGAGCCGCAGACCAGTAACTGTCAGTCTAAAAAGGCAGCTGTGGTTTGTTAGTAAATGTCTGTGTCCGTGCAAAATACACATTGTAAAAATTGGACTGTGCACATGGAGTTTTGTCAGCAGATGCTTTACACTGTAAAAGCACTTGCATGTTGGTGGTCCCGTACCCCATCATGCGTTGCAGCACTACACCCTGTCCCCGTCCCACTATCCTATGTGCCCAGCTAACGGATCCTGTAACCGGGTGGTCAGCCACCCCAGGGAGCCATACCTGACTAATCAGGTAGGTGGTCACACGCAGGTTGTCGTCTCTTTGAGCTGGGGAGAGGTCAGGGCAGTGTGCTGCAGGTGAGACCAACCCCTTCCAAGCACGTCCATTGCACGAGCCGGCCCTTCACACATATGCCTTGCCACACAGCTTTGTGCTCCACATGCTGCAGTGGGTCCTTTGGCACCTTCCATCAAACCCTTCTGCATGGTAACCAAGGCAGAGAAAAACTGCTGATTACAGGGGAAAACTCCAGAAAAAGGGGAAGGGTGTGAGAGCTGATGGCTCAGGAGAAAGATGGAGAGAGCACCAGAGAGGGACACCAAGCAGAGCACCCCAGACAACATCCAGCAATGCTGGAAGATGTCCAGAGATGCTCTGCTCAAAGACGTGAGTGGAAGTAGGCCCTTGGCCACCGCAAACACAGTTCCCCTCCTGATGGCACGGATGGCCAGCTCAGCCATGGATAGGTTGTGAGTAAACAGGACAATTCAGCCTCTCTAATTCTCTACCAAGCTCCTTTTGCCAAATTGTCATTAAGAGTGGCAATGCTTTGGCTGCCCGTGTGCTTAGAAGAAGACAGCCAGTGCTCCAAGTGATGGTAAGACCTGTCAGGGCATTGCAAACCTGCCATCACGCAGAAATCTTCCTGCTGAGGGAGGGAAAATCTGGTTCTGCTCCTGCTCTCTTATTCCATTCTCCCCTCAGCGCTGGTTCCTGAAAAGGGATCACATGTGTGTGGAGGTATTATTCTTAGTAAAGCTAACGGCATTTTTTCCAATGAAAAGGTTCCATAAAACCTCCTTTTTTTCCTTCCCTGTCCACATGCCTTTGATTAAAAATATTCAGTGGTTTTGTCTTCTTAAATAGCAAAATTCTTCATTTTCAATTCTGGAATCCCAAAGAGTAATTTTAATGGCATTATTAAAACAAATATAATAGAAAATACAGACAAATTTTGAGGCCATATCTGCTTGTCAGGATTATGTTGTATCTGTCCTACAATAGCGCATTTATGATCAGCCTGAGGATATCTCTGAAGATTGGAACTGGCGGTCCACTTAAGCTCTTTCACAGATGATTACAGCAGCGCTGCTGAAAGCAGGACAGCAACGTCTAAGCTAACAAAACTCATTTGAGCAAAGAAAAGCATAAAGGTCAACGTGACACAGAGACTGCTGTTTATTACCAGTGCTGTTCAGGATAGTACAGCAAACAGGTTTGATTTACATGACGGATGCAATGAAGACGGTGGATCCCATCAATCTGTAAACCAGGACTGCATGGATGGGGCTGGCCGCTCCTGACAGGTTGAATCTGTACAGTCCTTGGACAATTAACTACCTTCCTTCAACCTTCAGAGCATCAAAGCAGGGCATACATTAGTACCAAATGCATTGTCTATGCAGAACTAATAATAATACAAAGAATTCAACTGTTGACACCAGGTTTCAGACACCATGGGAAAAAATACTGGTGTTAATGGGAGATGTAGTGCCAGATTTACATTGTTTCAATCACTGTACCGGTGGGTAAAAACCAGCCCATAATATTTGCTTACAGCACAGTTAGTCAGGCACCAAACAATAATCACTTTCAGCCTAAAAACGTACATCATCTGTGACTGCAAAGATGCATAGCTGCAACCTCAAGGCTCAAGCTTTCGAGATACTTGGCAATTCCAAGAGAAAAGCAGGACTAGCTGACATGCACGGACTTGGTTCATTTAGCCAGCGACGACACGGCTCATGCTGGCAAAAACGTTTGGTCAAATCCTCTCCCAGATCGAATCAGCTATAAAAATATATATAAATGGTCTCCTGTTGTGTGTATATCTTGCCTCTCCATGGAGAGCTGTTGGGTGATACTGCTGTTTTAGTTCACATTATGATTCTTTGCCACTCTAGATCAATACAGCAGCATCAGCAAATCTTTGTATTTTAGACCTGCCCTAACCTGGAAGTGCTGGAGGGTGTGGGGATGTTTCCTGAAGTGCTTGGATGCAAGCCACATCTGGTCTGGCCCCAGCTTAGATGTGCTGGCCCTTCATTTGCCAAAAGTCAGGGTTTTGGAGACTGGGCATAGCTCTCAGCTAACATTAAAATTTCATGTAAATTTGTGCTGACAGTTTCTGATGGCGTTTTGCTCTGCCACATGGATCCAGGATGCTGCTGGCTGAGGCCTGGCTGGGTGATGCTCAATGTGTCTCAGATATAGGCTTCCTCCTGCACAGAGGCTGATGGGTGAGGGGGTCCCAGAGCAAGGGATTTTTCTGTCGTTTGCTTGTGTTTGGAGGATCAGACGTTTGAGCCTCCATTAAAAATAAACAAGAATAGCAGCAAGAAATATCTGACTCCTGGCAATTTCTTTTCATACCAGAAATAAAAATTGCAAGGCTCAAACAGCCACTAAATAGTGTGTGCAACAGGACATGAAGCATTATGAGCTCTTTGCTCTTAAGCTTTTTAAAGATATAAATGGTTGAACTTACCTTAATCATCAAAATATAGCCAGGAGAGGATCTGCAGCAGGCCAGAGAATGTCCAGCATTGACCAGAAGACGAACTCCTGTGCAGCGATCTCATGACTTGGAAGCACTCACTCGAATCTATTTATTACATGAAGCATCAATATATAATTCTGTTTCTTTTGGATTTTGCTCCTCATACTGTTTATAATGAAGATGAAGGAAAGAATATTGTTTTAGCCAGGCCACAAGGAATCTGAGATGCTTATTTTTATCAAAGTCCTCCCTACAGTTTTGCAATTATTTTTGCTGGCAAAATTTGATTTAAATTTTCTTTTTAATGAAAGAAGGAAAAAGCCTATTACACTTCATATCTATCTTTGGAAAGTGTCAAAAGCCTGTTGTTCTGTTCTACCTTCCCGCTACATGCTGAGAGTTGTAGCATAGCAGGTTTCAGGGAGAAAGTGAACTTCAGGTGGCTTAGACACTTTTTCCTCTTTCAAAGTACAAATCTGTCCTCTGATACATCATTTCTCAAAACAGGATAAAAAAGTTTTGGACGTGCCACTGAAAACCTTCAGCTTTTACTGAATGCTTTTCCATGCATCAATTAGTTTGTTGATGGAAAGAAATTCACATTTTTATGCAAAAACTGTCTTGCACAGGATGTGGAAGTTTCTCAGGCATGAAAAATCAAGGTCCATTGCTTTGCCTCCTGTCAAGTGACAGGTTCATTTTAAATACAGGAGCAGTATTTGTGTACAGCAGCCAAAAAAATGGCCCTTATTCGAGCTGAGATGTGGTGATTATTGCGTCACTGGCCCATATTTGGGTGTGTTTTCTGTCGTCTTCTATACAGCAGCAACACAAAGTGTTGCTTCTTGGCTTGATGGGTGCTTGCAGACCCTATGCTGTCCCTGATTCTCTCCTTGGTGAACAGATGACACTGTCACTCTGGCAAACCTCACCTCTCCTCCAGCTGGTCAGCAGCTTAACCACATTGCACAATGTCGCCTTCTACCCCCGATGAGCTCATTTGGCTTCAGCACCCACTGAAGACCTTTACAACGCACTTGGTGTGCTGGTAAATGGAGATCTTGGGTGTTAAACTAAGTACTAGTAACACCAGAACAGAACCCGAGAGTCCTGACACCCTGGACCAGCTTCCCAAAATGATTTGCTCCATAGACTAGAGAAGATAAAATAGCTGAATAGTGGACCAAAGACTACCAAATGAATGAATCATAATGTCAGGTCCTCTTGTTTTAATGTTAATTAATTATTGCATGTACAGTGTTACTGATTAAACATAATTGGAGCAGTTGTACAAGGGAATATCTTGTAGACTACTAATTAAAATGCTCTCTGGGCAGGGGTGAACTCTTCTGAAGAAAACAGGGACACAAGACTAGGTCACACTAATCAGTGGGGTTCTGATTAAAGACCAATGGCAGTTTGGATGTGATTAATTTCAGCAGTGTTTGACCAGCTTTTTATGCTGGCAATGAGTCTAAACAAGTGTGCTGGTTTGGCTGGGATAGAGTTAATTTTCTTCATTGTAGCTAGTATGGGGCAATGTTTTGGATTTGTGCTGGAAACAGTGTTGATAACACAGGGGTGTTTTTGTTACTGCTGAGCAGGGCTTACAAAGGGTCAAGGCCTTTTCTGCTTCTCACCCTACCCCACCAGCGAGTGGGCTGGGGGTGCACAAGAAGCCGGGAGGGGACAACCTGGGACAGCTGACCCCAACTGACCAGGGGGATATTCCATACCATATGACATCATGCTCAACATATAAAGCTGGGGGAAGAAGAAGGAAGGGGGGATGTTTGGAGTGATGGCGTTTGTCTTCCCAAGTAACCACTACGCGTGATGGAGCCCTGCTTTCCTGGAGATGGCTGAACACCTGCCTGCCCATGGGAAGCAGTGAATGAGTTCCTTGTTTTCCTTTGCTTGTGTGCGTGGCTCTTGCTTTACCTATTAAACTGTCTTTATCTCAGCCCCCGAGTTTTCTCACTTTTACACTTCTGATTCTCTCCCCCATCCCGCCACAGGGGGTAGGTGAGCGAGCGGCTGCATGGTGCTTAGTTGCCAGCTGGGGTTGAACCACCACAGCAAGCCAAAGGAGAGTGACACTTCAAGGTGATAATTGATGCTTTTTTGAGGAAAGCAAACAGAGTGCAAAATGGAAGGGGATGGAAGAGCAAAACACAGTAGCAAAAAGTGGAATGGACATCAGGAAGGGAGCAGAACCAAACTGTAGGAAGCTGCAATGTTCTAAAAATATCACAGAGCAAAGTAGGAAGATCAGCCATGGAGGTTATGGAGTCTCCTTCCCTGGAGACATTCAAACCCTACCTGGACACGTTCCTGTGCCCCCTGCTCTGGGTGTGCCTGCTCAAGCAGGGGGGTTCGACAGGATGATCTCCAGAGGTCGCTTCCAACCCCTGCCATTCTGTGATTCTGTGGGATTCTGTGAGGCCAGGGACCCTGGCTGGGCAAGTCCCACTGCATCTGCCAGTGTATGGCTTTCTCCTGCATGGCCAAACCCCACAGCTGAGGAAAGCAGAGTTGCCACATGTGCGTCTTGATGGGGCTTAGGTTTAAAATGACACTGACCTGCTTCTGAGCAGAAGTTTAAATGGGACAGCAGATACACCATGGAAAGCATCAAGTGCCAGAAATTCTAGGTATCTTCAGACACACAAAAATTATTTTGAGTGTCTCCTGGTGCTTAGACTGTGTTTTCCCCCTGTGTTTATAATCAATAAATTGAAAGGACATCAAAGCTTTAAAAAATATCAGTAGCCACCCTAAACTGTGGTTGCACAATTCTGAAGGCAAGCTTTTACTGTAGATGAAATAAACAACTTTACTAACTATAAACCCTCCTTTTACAAAACAGTACCAAGAATGAACTTTTTGTGGCAGCCCTCTGGTCAGGTGAATCTATTTAATGAATAACAGCTATAAATATACACTCAGCAAAATTTCACAAAAAGGCAAAGGGCTTCACCCTTCTCAGGGCAGAGGCAGTGGGGGAGTTGTAATGTTGACAACCGACACAGGGTCAGATGTTTTTCCCATATACTGCTGCGACAGCCGAGCTGCAGTGCAGTGTTGGGAGGAGCAAGAGTAGCTGGGCACTATCTTTTTTGGACCTCATCTACGTGATTTAAAAGTGGAATTCATCTCTGCAAAGAGGCAGGTCAGTCATTTGCAGGAAATGCAGAAGCACCTATGCAAGATAATCCATCCCATCCTTAAAGGAGTGTCTAAGAAGGGTTCAGTTGTTGCCCCATGTATTTACTTTCTCCACTGATTACAGAGGGAGAGTACGAGATTAGTTTGCATTAGCTATCACAAGCTTAGATAGGCAAAATTAGGTAATCCCATCCTTGACAGTCCTTCTGTGAACTACAGGGGAAGATAATCTGAACCCCTTTTATGAGAGCAGGTATTATAGTGAGACCTAGCAGCTATCTTATAAGGGGTGTGTGGAAAGCCTTTGCCTACTCTCATTTAAAATGTCTGAGCATCCCACATGGTGAGAACTCCAAGTCCTGCTCTGCATGTCCACAGTGAAGAATCACCCTGTGCCAGCCAAAGGGTATAATTCTTCAGCATTTTTGACACAACTGCGCGAGCCAGATCCTGGGCTGTGGCTGACACTGTGAAGCATGACCTCAGATCAAATTCAAAATTAGGATCCAATTAGCCACGGGCTTCAAGTACCTCATAAAGAAACCGAGCACCTTTTTCATAAAGGGGTGGGGGTGGGGGTGGGGGGAAGCCCCAGTGATGTTACTAATACTTGTTTGTGCCTGTATTGCTACTGCCAAAAAAACCCAGGATCTGCCTGAATGAGGCTGCCAGAAGTTGGACTGTCTTGTCTTTGTGCAGCAGGGAGGTGTGTGGATTTTTTGTGTCTCTGCATGTAAACTCAACTTTATTCTCAAAAAACCTCAGCCTATTTCAGTTGCTCTTCTAAGTTCAATACTGCCTCCCACTCAGGAAAAAGTAGATGAGCTTCTGAATATTGACCATGGAATAAAGAGTCTCCATCTACTTGTCTTGGAGGTGCTTGAGTTGCATCATCAGCTCACACCTACACGTGCCTCCAAGTCTTATGAGGAGAGGTTGAGGGAGCTGGGGTTGTTTAGTCTGGAGAAGAGGAGGCTGAGGGGAGACCTTATCGCTCTCTACAGCTACCTGAAAGGAGGTTGTAGCAAAGTGGTGTTGGTCTCTTCTCCCAGCTCACTAGCAATAGAACAAGAGGAAACAGCTTCAAGCTGCGCCGGGGGAGGTTTAGATGGGATATTAGGAAAAATGTCTTTCCTGAAAGAGTGTTCAGGCATTGGAACCGGCTGCCCAGAGAGGTGGTGGAGTCACCATCCCTGGGGGTATTTAAAAGATGTGTAGATGTGGCACTTTAGAGCATGGTTTAGGAGGCCTGGGGGTGTTGGGTTGACAGTTGGACTTGAAAATCCTAGAGGTCTTTTCCAACCTTAATGATTCTATGATTCTAAGTACCAGCCTCATGTGCCCACCTGAACTCATGGCTGCTGCTGGGCCAGGTATTGCACAGGACCTAGGTGTGAAGGGCTGCTAAGAATTTGGTGTGGTCCCTCTTGGGAGGGGTCTGTTAGGGAAATCTCCCACCACAGTCACATTGAGATAAGTGGCTAAAATTAGGCTGCTGAGAATCCTTCAGAAGTATTTTTCTGTCCCTCCTTTTTGCAGGGAGCACAGAATTCCCTTCCCCTCCCACTCTCTGTCTATGGTATTTGCAAGGATACACCCAACACTACTTATAAAGTCAATAAAGTTTAAAAAAGAGAAGAAAATTGTAAGCCGCCACCTGGACAAAATCAGAGTAAGACATTCTTCTTCCTTATCTCAGGTTGTAAATAAACGAGGACTTTCTTAACTTAACACTTTTAACAAGATGAACAAGTTTGAGCAAGAAAGAATGGTAGTTTGGTCATCTGTGATGTGTAATGTTTTAGGAACAGTCTCCAAACAACTGTTATCAAAAACAATTTTTTTTACTTTACAATAGATTTAGTCTTTTAAGTACATTTTGTTTTAAGAGCTAATTTGTTTAAAGTCTATTAAACACAGAATTCTCTAGTCTACTAGATTAAAAACAAGCAAACAAACAACTAAAATTAAAGCTTGGTAAGAATCCAAGTGGCCAAGTTAAAATTTAAGATGAACATGAACTGAAATCTTGGATCTCTATGTAATGAACTGTAACTAAGTATTTTGACCCCTTATTTCAATAGAGAAACATCAGAACAAATATCCTGAAATTTGAATTCCTTGATCTAAATACATTTGAAAAACCCTCATACCTCAGACACTTAGACTGAAGAAAAATTGGATTTGAGCTACCCTTTGAAGATGGAGAGTTTATTCCCAGAGCAGAACTTCATAAATGAGCACCTTTCCTCCCTGTGGTTGTTGCTTAGGTGTCAGTACAGCTTATATAAAAATAAACTGAGACTTTGCTGTTGATCCTATCCAATCCAAACCTGTCCAATCCCACTCTATCCAATAAAGGATGTGTGGGGTAGAAACAGATAAGGCTCCAAAATCAACCAAAAAGACTTTCTACTTTTGGGGCACTTAAACTTATTAGGCTTTTCAGGCATGAATTCTTGGTGACTGAAGGCACACCAGAAAGCACCAGCTGGGATGGCATGTCTGCTTTGGATCAGGTATTGTGGCTGAGGCCATATCCTCCAGCCTTCCCCTTCTGGCTACGTGTACTCCTGTGTCTTTTCCTGTGACTAAGGTGCCTATGCAGAGCTGTCCAGGCTGAGTCAGTCATTCCTAAACCCACAAGGATTTAGGGGCTCAGCAGAGGCTTGCCTGCAAGACCCAGTCCTGTAGGTACCCTCAGAGCACATACAATGCAGCAAGTCTCCCACAAAATTGAATTGGGGATATCTTTCTTGGTGGGGTGGTCTGCACATTTTGACCCAAGCACTGAATAATCCTTACTGTTGGAGTGCCATGACCACACAGGTTAGACATGCTCCTGGTACTCTGTCCTTTGACACTAAGACTCTGTCTCAATGTACTATCCCATGTTGTCTTGGCATTTGCTGGTTTGAACCATCCAAGGTCAAGCCTCAGCTGGGACTTGTGAGCTCCCATTTCTTGAGAAAATGCTTTAACCTTTGACTGTTATGTAAAAGGTGGACACAAACAGCATCACTTTTTAAAAGGAGTGGCCATATTTCAATTTTAAGAGGAGCCTGATTTTTCCAGGATGATGAAGGCCTAGCCTGGCACACAAAATGGAGCAGGAGAACCGAGCAGGTGCCCAACATAGTTTTGAGACTGAGTGGACATGGGGGAATAGGTATCTGATTCTTTGGCAGAGCAGCTGAGCACATGTGCAAAAGGTACACCATTTAACGAGGTGGTGCTCAAGGGTTATTGAGCATCTACAGATGTTGAAGTCCAGATTTATATGCCTTGATCCTTTTTTGCCAAAGGGTCATGCAAAAATTTTAGATGCCGTGTTTTGAGCGTATCCTTGAAGCAGTCCAAGCCTAAAAGGAGAGCATGGCAGAGCTTAAGGCTAGAACTGATTGACCAGGACATGCAAAAACATGTCTTTTGGGTGTCTGAGAGCTGCACAGAAATACAGAGAGTAAATAATTTGCACCTGAAGACTACTATGACCCAAGGCTCCAACAAATGCCTGAAAAGATTAGGTTTGATTTTTCTTTCCTGAGGTCAAGCCATTCTTTGTTCTGGCAAATTTATTTAACTATATTAACCTCCCCAGTGATATATATTATGTGTCGTTTCCATGCACTGTGACTAAGCCCTGGTCATCCTTTAATATTGTATCATGAAAGGATACCTCCTTGTTTGACCAGTGAATGGCCTTTCACTCCATCCCAAATAAGTATGAAATTTTCATCTCTGTGGCTAGAGCACCTACTATTATTAGTGCCTTAGAAATATTGCTTTTGTCATATATTTACATAGGGGTAGAGGCAGAAGGGCGTGAGCAGGTATGTGTGTGTACACATGTGTGTGCATGCAAAAGAACTCAGGATTAATTACCATGGCTCACAAAACCTTCTGGATCTGTTTACATTCCTGAGGCAAATTCCTTAATCTATCTGTAGTTAAACTGTTCCAGAGGCTCTAAACGCATGGCTTTGGTATGCTACCCACCTTCCCTGCACAGGGAATCGCTGAGAACATTTAGTGCCTGCTGAGAATAAACGTGCCCCTGATACAAACACAGCAGCAACATGTTAATACGCTCTGCTAATGCTACTTAATCCTGAGGATAAAGTATTGGATTTTCTGCATATGATCTTAATATAGCATGGGAAGGGGATATTGTTTGGTTTGGAGAGTGGAGAGGTGGGTAGGAGGAGAAGGAGGAGGAGAAGGGAAGGGAGTGGAAAGTGTTTAAATAGCTTCAGTAATGACCTTGGTGCTGGTGGGGGACTGCCACTCACATGAGGAGTTATGCTGAGTGTTTGAATTGAGCAAGATTTGGCCCAACGTGTCAGAGAACTTGTAGTGTAATGGGCAGGGCAGAACTCATTCAAGATAGCAGTAAGAAGTGGTTGTACTCCTACAGGAGAACAGGTGGGGGGTTCCTTCCCCAGCCCTTGCAGCCTTATCAGTGCCATTCCCAGGGACCTTTCAAGGCCAAAAGTATCATCTGAAATATAAAGGTTTGGAAAATAGCAACCAGCCTCGTTCATGCATCCCCAATTTTCTCCTAGCAACCTGAGAACTGACTCTCTTCTATATGGATTTGCCAATCAGGTCAGGGAAGTCCCATGAGGGACTTGCTGTCCTAGGACTTTAAATAACTGAAATGGGGACCTTCCTCTGTGTGGCTATGTCGTGGTTTAGCCCCAGTCAGCAACCAAGCACCACCCAGCCGCTTGCTCACCCCACCCTGGTAGGATGGGGGAGAGAATCGGAAGAGTAAAAGTGAGGTAACTCATGGGTTGAGATAAAGACAGTTTAACAGGTAAAGCAAAAGCTGCTCATGGAAGCAAAGCAAAACAAGAACTCATTCACCCCTTCCCATGGGCAGGCAGGTGTTCAGCCGTCTCCAGGAAAGCAGGGCTCCATCACGCGTAACGGTTACTTGGGAAGACAAACACCATCACTCCAAACGTCCCCCCTTCCTTCTTCTTCCCCCAGTTTTATATACTGAGCATGACGTCATATGGTATGGAATATCCCATTGGTCAGTTGGGGTCAGCTGTCCCGGCTGTGTCCCCTCCCAGCTTCTTGTGCACCCGCAGAGCACGGGGAGCTGAAAAAGTCCTTGACCAGTGTAAGCACTACTTAGCAACAACTAAAACATCTCCACATTATCACTGCTGTTTCCAGCAAAAATCCAAAACATAGCCCTGTAGTAGCTACTACGAAGAAATTTAGCTCCACCCCAGCTGAAACCAGGACAGGCTGGTATGTGTGCAGCACTGGGCAAAGGTGCGTAGGGGTATCCTGGCTCTGCTGTATGAGGGAAAAAAAAGGTGTGAAGAAGATGGAAGAGAAGCAGGTCTACAGCTCCAAACACAGTGGCTCAAAGGAGATGCAGGAGACAGACGCTTTTAGCAGAATGATGGACTGGAAATGCAAATGTGGGTCTGCACCCCTTCTTTTTTGATTCCTCTTACTTTGATAAGTAGGATCACCTCTGGTGAGTATCTTGTTCCACCATCAATGAGATGAAGCACATCCCCCATTTGGCCAAATGTCTCAAGTAAAGCTGGTAGCAACATATCACAACCTCTCAACAGAATCATAGACTGGAAGGTTGGAAAAGACCTCTAGGATCAAGTCCAACCATCAACTACCTCCACGTCTCCTAAACCATGCTCTAAAGTGCACATCTACACATCTTTTAAATACCCCCAGGGATGGTGACTCCACCACCTCTCTGGGCAGCCTGTGCCAATGCCTGGACACTCTTTCTGGAAAGATTATTTTTCCTAATATCCAATCTAAACCTCCCCTGACACAACTTGAAGACGTTTACTCTCATCCTATCGCTAGTAACTTGGGAGAAGAGACCAACACCCACCTCGTTACAACCTCCTTTCAGGTAGTTGTAGAGAGCGATAAGGTCTCCTCTCAGCCCGCTCTTCTCCAGGCTAAACATCCCCAGTTCCTTCAACCTCTCCTCATAAGACCTGCTCTCCAGACCCTTCACCAGCTTCGTTGTCCTTCTCTGGACAGCACCTCGATGTCCTTCTTGTACTGAGGGGCCCAATATGGAACACAATATTTGAGGTGTGGCCTCACCAGTGCCAAGTACAGGGGGCAAAAATATATGTATATATGAATATATGTATACATATGTTTTCTTTTTCAAAGTAAACATTCCATCGAAAGATTCAGTTATGCAAGAAATGTCTTAAATGGAGTAGCAAGGTACTGCTGCAAATTATCTTACTGAGCTTACCAGGCTTCCTGGTGTTGGAGGATAATATTTGGGAATGTGATGTTCACCAGGATGGTGAGTCACTGGATATGCAAGAAGTGCTTTACATAACATGTTGCCTGTTTTTTTGTTTTTTTTTGTCTTGTTTTGTTTTAATGCAAGGTAAAGAAATGCAGAAAACACTTCGGCATTATGGAAGTATATATTTGTTTTGGGGAGAAAAGGTCACTTATATCTGAAGTTCCTTTTATTTTGTGCATTTGTAAGACTAAATCCTTTTTTACTTGGTGGTGTCAGTTATTTTGTACTGGAAGAGCTCAGAAACTCCCACACTGCTGAGGGCTCCAGGGTACAGACTGCAGGTGGGGGCTTTACGGATCTCTCCACTCCTTTCTGGTTGCTGTGCTCATCATTGCAAATCTCCAGCCCTACCTTCACAAGCAGTGGCAGCCACTGGGACTTTCACATATAGTTACAGCTCCAAGCTGCTTCCAGCAACTCCCCGTGCCTCCTTGACCCCAGCCTGGTGCTCCTTCCACTGCATCATGGTGACACATTAAACATTGTCTGTTTATGGTGATTGCAGCTTTAACACTGTGGGAAGAGAGGTGGGACGTATTAAAAATAGCACACAAAAAAACCAAGAAACCAGGCCTTCATCAATGAGAAAAATTAACAGCACTGGTGGACCCAAAATGTACTCCATGTGTACATGGGGAAGGAAAGCTGCTCTTTCACTAGATGTGTGTTTGTAGCCACAACTCAAAGGATCTGTGCAATAGGAATAGGAATTGACTGAGGTCATGAATGAACCTGTGAAGGAAACTATGATAACTACAGACTTGAGCCTCCTCCTTTTGGGACCAATGTCTGCTGAATTCACCTTGCACATCTCCAAAATTAGAGCTGCCATCTTAATACCCACCAGGAGACAAACTACCGTTCCTGCTGCTGTTCAGGAGACACGGTTTACTAGCACTCTTGGACTTACTTTCTTGCATGTGTTTATTCAGAGCAGTCATGTGCTTGAGCAAAGATCAGTGGTGGTTTGTGACGTCTGCTGAAAGCCCCTTGAAAATCAGTTATTGATTAAATTTTCGTTATTGTTTGTAATAGATTGGTGTGCTACGGGAGCTCTCAGGCACACTTGATGCGATTTGTGTGAGGATATGGCAAAGCTTGGTCAACACAATCCTGAAGTTAAGTACTGCTCTATTGTACTTTGCTTTTTGCTCAGCAGGTGTTTATGAGAGTTCAAAATGTAAACATGAAAATTTGACTTCAGATAAGAAGATCTATCCAGAAATATATGATAACTACTCAGCCATTCGTGTGCACCTGTCATCCTGTTCCTTTGTTGCTTTGAAATATAGGTCTTTATCTCTCCTTTATGTTTTAATAATGGCCATGATAGTAACCACACAGCTTTCTGCAAAGAGCTGCATGCAGGGAACACATTGTTCAGTGCTGAAACACACATGGTTGTGCAACTGCAACACTGAGAGGGATGAACAAGATAGCAGAAAATTAAAACTCAAGGATGGATTTAAAATGACACCGTTCAGCTTCTGGTCCTGCAGCTTGGCCCTGTCACCCCAGGACACGAGCTGGGACGGGATGAGAGAGGAAACAAGGTCAGATGAACTCCAGTCTGAGCAGAAGCCAGGTGTGCATTGGCCAGTATCCCTGCCACAATGCAAACAAATATCAGCCTGTAGTCGAAAGCTCGCACCGCTTACCCAACCAAACTGCTCAGCTGCACCGTTTACTGGGACAGCCCTGCCTCCAGGGGCTCCATCCTCCTGTCCAAACTGTCAAGGTCTGACCAAAGATAACTCTTCCTGAAGGACACCGGTATTTTGAAACCTTAGATAGCTGCTCGCTCTGCCCACTGACCTTTGCTGAGAGGCCTGTTGGGAGCAGACGCACATTTATTGAGACCTTGCACTGCATTTCTCAGAAGATGAAATGTCCTGTAACATGATTCACCATTCTTTTAGAAAAGCTGCCTCAGGCTGACTCAATTAAGGGGAAGTATTACTTCCCCCACGTTATTTTTAAGCAAAACAATGAACACTATTATACCCTTTGTTGGCTTTGGTAAGTGTGAGTGGGAGAAATCAAGACACAAGTTTTACTTACTAGATGGATTTTTTGATTGCCTCTTAAGAGCACCCCCAAAGCTAGGAGAGCAAAGCTGCAGCCAGAGCTATGCAATGCAGGTTTTGCATTTCTGTTAGAAGAGGAATTATCACTTGCACTGATGGACAGATGGATGGGTCATCCCTGGGTCCAGAGGATTACCCTTTTTGCCTTGTCTCCCACAAAGGCACAGGACCAGGAGTATGTTTTATGTTTTAAAGTGTGCCTCCACCATTTGATTTTTCAGGTGTATTTTAGAGTTTAGAAAGACAAAACCAAACAGACAAACAAATAAATACAGAATGTGGGAAGCAAACAAACCAGCTGAAGACTTCATCAATGGCCATGCTGCAATGTTCACTGCTAGGTAGGAGATGTGCTCTTAGGAGTTTCTGTGGCTACAATTGTCCCAGTGTCATTTCAGAAGTGACGTGACATCCATGGAGGTCTTTGAATATGAGTGAGACAAAGTTGTATGAAAAGGTAGTATTTCCACCTGCTGCAGTTGGGTAAACCATGCCAACCTGGAGAAGGGCTTGCAGTCCTGAAGCACCCTCTGCCTTTTCCAGCTGTACCAACTAACCTGATAAAGGCATGCCCCCTTATATCCTTATTTAACAGTCTAGTTTTGTTGTTCCAGCATCCTTTAAACACAGCTGAAAGGCTGATCCTCTCTGCATACTGATCCCTGTCCTGCCTGCCCTTTTCCATCATCTCTCATCCCATCTTCACACTCCTGCCCAGAGACGTCCTGCTCCACAGGGCAGGGCAGGCTGAGACAGGAACTCCCCATGTCACCAGTGGCAGTCCTGACTGCTCTTCCTCCAGCTCCACACCAATTGCCCGTTTGTGCTTGTTCCAGACTAATGGGCCGAAAAATGCTTCCCTTCCTCACCCTTCTGACACAGTTTCCACCCAGAGGTGTGTCCCCCCGCAGGTTGGAAAGTCTCTGTTAAAGTCTCAGTGCTGTGACATTGGTCAAAATTCAGCAGCGGAAAAGGTCCCTGGATCTCCTGAGACAAGGGTTTCTTGATCTTTGAGGGCTGCTTCCTGCCCAGGTGTTGCACAAAGCAACCCCAGCTCCATGAAATGACTATGAATTATGAAAGAAAAGACCATTTTGAACCAGGAATCCTGATTTTTTCATTGGAAAAACAAACAAAATTTTTCATTTGAGTTTTTTTCTCTTGGCAGTTCTGTCTGGAACTATAAATTCTTTAATCACTCCTTCTAGGATACGTTTTGCAATTTATTTGCATCTGCATTTTCCCATGAAAGATGAAGATTTCTCAGAAGATTACCAGCAGGCTGTAATCAAAACCCCACAGTACCTGAGGCCTTTTGCATGTGCAGAGTATATGCACAGTTCCCACAATGTGCATGCAGATACATACACGCTCCCTTTTCCACCACCATCCCCCCAAAAAGGATATTTATCCTATACAGTGCAAAGAAGTGATTATTAGTATTAACTTATTAATAATTAACAATAATTAATATTTAATGCCATGTTCTTGGTAGACTGCTTGCGGTAGGCTGGATTAGGAGTCTATGCTAGGGGACACATCCCACCCCAATGGGATTCATTTGGAGGAGTCACTGGAGGGAGGCAGTACTCTCAGTAATATGGAACCAACAGCATCTTCCTGGCCGCTCTCAAAGAGTAGGAAATCCTAGATAAGGTATGGGAGGAGAGCACAGGCCAATATCCTACAGATACTGTACCAGATAACACTGGAATCCTTTACATATTCAAGCAGGATGAACCCCGGGATAAGTTTGATCCACCCAACAAGTATTTCAGGAATGAACTTGGGATCCTGCAGGGAATAGCCCAGCCCTCAGCAGGTGAGGCCCAGCCTGGTTTTAATGGGAAAAATCCTGAGACAGAGACCCTGGGTGGGAGGCCAAGGCACTGGAGCCTGAAGAAAACATTGCGCTGAATTGAAAAGGATTGCTTTCGGTGAATAAATCTTGCAAGGTCTGATGGAAAATTATACACCCGGAAGGAGGTTTTTAAATGTCTTCTAGGAATTGACCTTCTTGCTATATATTTCACAAAAAGCTGGATAAGGTACTGCATTCTTGCCTCACTGCAGAGAACCAAAAACTCTTGAAGTCTCTTGGAGTCTTGTCAGGGAGGGCAAAAAGCCAGGATTTCATATCACAGCATCAATTTTAGTGTGCTATGCAGTGTCCACAGATGTGATTTGTTCCGTCACAGCTGGGCTTGGTTGGATGCTCCATGCTGAAAGGGGTAGCAGGACCTACTTGGTTGTACTCAGCACCCACAGTGCATGGTGCTGAGCTGGATGGGGATGTGGGGGACTCCCAAGGGCCAGGATGGAAGGCAAACGTGCAGAGAAGGGTGGGGAAGAAAGATCTCTTCTTCCCCTGGCACAGCTTTTCTGTTTCTTTGAGTGGAACCCTTAGGATGGATGAAAACAGCATGGCTGCCAGAAAACTTGTGAGAAAGCTTGCTGTAGACTAGATTTATTTGCTATGTAACATCTAGTGCAGGTAACCTGCAGCCTTCCTTACACTGAAGGTTAAACATTTCTGTCTGTCACTGAAATTCAATTTACAGGAACGCCAGTTAATCCTAGCTGGGACTCTAAATGCAAACTGAGAGACTTGGGGCCATATTTTATATCTTTTATCCTCCCAAAGATTATTTACATTGCAAAAAGGTCAGGAGTCTAACAACTAACACTGGGGAAGCTTTGCATTTCTGAAGTGTTTGAATAGTGCTATTCTAGCCCATTTGCTGCAGGTTTTGTTTCCACAAAAATGACATAATCATCATAAATAGTGTTTTTTGTATGGTATTGTGCATACCGTGGATTCATATGGTAATTCCCTTAAGCATCTGTTCCTCCATATTCATAGGTCCTTTAGAGGATCCCAGTCTACATGTATAGATCTTTGCATCCTAATATTTCCTGAATTCTGCTGTAGATGAAGAGTATATCTCATATGCATGTCAGTGAAATATGGAATATGTTAAAGACACCTCAGCCAGACATACTTTGAAAGATCTTCCTAACTCTCTCCTCTTGAAGGGACTTTTTGGAGGATGGAGTAGAAGGAGTATGTAAAGTACTTTGTTAGGAGCTAGGTGGTATTAAGTCTGCAGCTGTCTTGGGAAAATCTGGCATCCCGAAGCAGGGTTGGCAATGCTGACACAGAGTGATGCTCTCCAAAACCTAGTTAAGTGTTTTTCCTCTCCAGTAAACCTTTTTCAGTCATAATTTAGACTGAAACTATTTGCATATTTAAAAGAAAACAGACTGCTGTGTAACGGTGCCTTTTCCGTCACTGGCTTCCAGAACAACTACTGATTTACAGCCTTTGGTAGGGTTTGTCTGGTTGGGGAGCCAGTCTGAGCTGGGCCCTGCAGTGCTTTAGCAAAGAAACAAAAGGGAAGAAAACACTTGGCAACTGATAAGCTCCTCAGACATAAGTTGTTAAAACAAATATTTTATGCCAATAGCCGAATTAATACAATTTGTTGTCTTGGGTTTAACTGAGTTTAGCTTTTCTTCAACAGAGTTCATGCTATAGTTATGTGTTTGGACACTTGTATATCAAAGGGGAAACTTGGGCCTCAGCATGGGCTCCAGACTGCTATTCAGTTTTATATTGTCATTTCTGAATTACAGTAACATCCAGTTACTCAACTAGTCTGGTCGCAAGGCCAAGGCTTCCCACCCTAACTCTCATAGGATCTCTGCTTTTCAGTAAAAAAGATTTTTAGTGCAGGACAGCAGCAAGAGTGGTGACAACATGAGTTTCATCCAGAGAACATCTCTTTTCCTTTCAGCCCACAAAGACATAGAGCTGGAGATGTGAGAACAGACACATCCTCTTGCTCCATGTCCACAGTGTCAATAATTTTGTTATGCTCTGTTTGGGGATGGAGCATATTCAAGATTTAGAGAAGCCAAGAAGATATTTTCTTGGCATGGGGAATCACAGATGATCCACTCCAAACTCAGAGAGCCCCACTCAATCTAAAATCAAATCTACAATGTGTTACTAATGCCTCAGGCTCTTCAGAAATCCCCTACTGCTCTTCTCTGCCATACTCAGTCTCCCTCCTGCTAAAGCAAGACCTTCTTCCTAGCTAGACCCATCAGGAAGCATTGTCTGGGCAGGGGGTTCATGTCTTCCCTCAAAATTTTCTTCTTTGTCGTGTTCTGTGAAGATGGTGCCAAACAGAATATTTCAGTTTATTGAGTTTTGCTCAACTGTTTTTCTACCCAGTGATCAACGGTAGTTCTTTGGTGTGAAGCTGCAGCAGGGATTTCCCATTCAAAACCTGGGCAGATCCAAGCTTAGCTTCTAATGGCAGGAATGTTTAGACCATTAAAGACAAGCTTTTCTATTATTTTTTTTTTAACATTATATTGATATTTTGATATTATAAATAGCAGCAAAAGAGGAGATGGTACTACTGTGTCTATGTGTGTCTTTCTGTTTGCTGCTGGTACCTGTACAACCCCTGTGCAGCTAAGAGGCCTATATTCCGGCCTACACTCATTTTTTTGTAAGAAAATCATCACCTCTGTTCCCCTTTGTCAAGTGCTCAGACAGATTTTTTTTCTCGTGTCTCAAGGAATGGATTTTCAGAAGCAACTTAAAAGAATTTCTGCCTCGAATAATCCTAACTCTCTTAATCTCTTAGCTCTGAGGTGCAGCATACTATGATGTTTTGAGTATCAGTACATGTGCACCACATAGATTATAGGCATGATGCTGGTATGAGGATCCTGATATGTAAATCAAGATTTTTCTCTGTAGCCACCCTTGGTGACAAAAGAGTGGCTTGGCTTGGCTAAAGGAGCCAGGTGAGTCATCAAAGGTGATGACTTCATTCTACCCACACACGAGGCAGTGTGAAGTGATCACATGTCTTTTCACCTCCTTCTGTGCTGGAAGGCAGTTTGGAGGGTGAAAGGTCTCCCACATGAGTACAGGGAGTTTTAAAACAGAAAAGAGAAGGAACCTACAGAGGTTAATAGGAACAACTTAGCAGGAGGGAGAAGAGATGGATGTTGTATCAAGATAAAGAACTAATATTAGAGATGGTGAAAGGCATCTGGGAATTCAGAGAACTGTCATGGAGGACACAACCTGAAGCTCCTCTATTTTTTGTTTTCTTTTGGGTCTTAGTTTGTGGTTTTCATCATACTGATACATGAGGAGACACGACAACTTCAGAAACCTAGTGTGAAAGCCCTGTGTGTTGGTGCATGTGCATGTGTGTTGCATGCTCCCCCATGCACCTCCCAGAATGCAATGGCTGTAAAAGCTGTACTGATGTACAGGGCGATCTGAGGGGTCCTCACCAGGCACAGGAGATGGCACATGTACAAATAGCCAGATTATATTAGGCTTTTGTGAGCATGCCTGGAGTCCAAGGCAAGGTTAATGCTGACTTTCTGCTGAGAATTCAGTTTTGCTTAAACCAAAGTGAGGCTTGGGGATGCCTTTGATCTTGTGAGTGTCTGATCTGGGGAAGAGGATGAAAACTGGACCTAGGGAAAAAAATGCCTTTCAGGTGGTTATCAGGAGCAGTCATCCCTGGACTCCTGCTCTTGGACTCCTAGTCCCTGTAACTGTAGATGCACAGTTGGGGAGTTCTGTGTCTGGCATTGGCAGGAACTGGAAACTTGTTGCTTGACTGATCAGTTTTCCCCACATCTGGTTTCAGCTTTCCAGAAATAAAGCAATAATTAGTAGCACAGGAAAGGAAGAAAGGAGAAAAGTGCAGGCAAAGTTGAAGGTGAGCAGATTATAAACCTTGCTAGGCTTGGTGAGGTCCAGGCTGAGCTCTGTAGTGTTAGGAAAGTAAAGCTAAATTTTAACCCAGACAAAAAATCCCAGTGGTGAATGAGCAACTGATTCTCTAAAATCACGTTGCAAGCACGTCCATCTAAAACATCTCTGCAAGCACGTCCATCATGTCTCAGAGGAGTGGGTAATACCCTTTCCTGGGACACACACCTTTCATGTGATGTTTCTGAGTTCAGTGCTAAAAGAACAACAATGCTGCCTGGCGTGTTTTGACCTGCAGAAGCTCTGAGCACATCATTGCCTCTGATGAACTGTTCTCTTTCATCCTCCCTCTTCCCTTCTTGTTTTTGAGAACTAAGATCTATGGCCATAAAAGGTGCTTCTGCTCAAATCTGTTGACTATGGGTCTGGGTGTGATTTGTTTCCATGCGCACACATTGATATGTCTCTGGAAGAGAATGTCTTTTCTTGAAATGCTCATAAAAGGAACACCTGTCTTCAGGCAAGGCAAGCTATGAAGCAAAACTTCCCAAACACAGCAGATTAGCTTTCCTGATTTGTAGGTAATATGTGCCTATAACACCTGTTTCTGCCATGAGCACTGTTTATCAGAGGATTTCAGAACATATTACAGTGTAAGGATATTTATTTGGGAAAACAGTGGGAAATTAATTGGTAACTAAGATACAGGGAATTTACTGTCTTGACCCTTGGCTGTTGCAGCTATCTAGCCATTCTCCTGCCTCCACTGACAGCATACAGTCTGTATGTGTTTATCTCACCTGCAATCACTTGATTGAAGGTACCCATCCGAAAAAATTACATATCAGCAATTGAGGAGAAAAGATGAATTGGTTGCACAAGCACTGGCTGATAGAAATGTACAAAGTCATCACTAGCTTATTAACAATCACATGGTAGTTTAACTGCTAGCCTTTCCCAGCCATCAGGAATGCTGATGTTACGTGCTTGGGATCTGGGCACCTGGAAGGTCTCCATAGTTACAACCTGGAATTTCCCTGCGTCTTGTGCCAGGTTCTCCCCTCACTGCTGCTTCTCTCATTTCCTCCTGCAGGTTTTACTATGGGAAAGGAGAATGCGTGATCGGTTCTCCACCATCCCTGCACCAAAGTGCAGCCTCCCCTTCTCCGTCCAAGCCCCTGAGGAGCAAGTAAGCTGCAGCGCTGTGAGGGTGGCTGGTGCACCATCACCTTCTCTTCAGATGCTCTGTAGATTTCTTTGCAGTGATTTCTAGCTTGGACAAGGAGGACAGACCTGGAAATCTCCACAATAAACTCACCACCAGCAGCAGCTGCTTGGGATGTGGGCTGCAAGTGGTCTGCACTGGGGTGTAGGCAGGCACCAGTGACTTCCCAAGAACCTCAGTTTCTGCTACCAAGCAACTTCTGTAGTTGCAGGAATGAGGTGACTGACCCAAACAGGTCAGCGTGCTACCTCCCAGCCTACTCCCAGCAGTGCTTGTTGGCCTTTGGTGCTGTCTTGCATTCACCGTGACTTATTTTCCAGGGGCCAGAGCAAAGTGGCAGGCAGTCACTTGCACCACCACGGTAAGGCAAGAGATCTGCCTTTCACTGTGTTTTTGGGCACATGCAAACAATAAGGTAATTGACAATTCGAGCTTGGTTGCCTCAGTTCAGTGAGGTGCCACCAGGGTATATATAATTAGAAAACACAGTTGAGCTGTATAAGAAACTTTGTGGTGCTGTCGGTGGCATACAAAATACTGCACTTCATATAAATGTGCATGCACTCACCATTGTCTCTTACCATGAAAAATTCAAATCTGTTGGTAAACATGTGAAGACAGAGCAAAGTTTTTAAGTTTTAACACTTTGGAGAGCCCATGTAGCATTTTACGCCTGGACAATGCTTCAGCAGAGAATGCAGTATTTTATAGTTGAGCACTTTGCACCTGCAGAAGCCTGGTTCCCTTGATTGCCTGAAGGCTTATGGAAAATGCTGAAGAAAACTTTGCGTCCAGAGATGACTTTGTCTTTCATATGAAGCTTGCTTTTTCTAAGATCAAAGCTCTTCAACCTGATCAATGATGTATGGCATTTGGGTCCTCAACAGGAGACATGGTAAGGAAGAGCAATCCATGCAACACCATTAGTCTTTCACTATGGTCACAGGTTTTCTTGGCATGTTCTGTGGAGACCGATTTCTGTTCATGCTGCAGAACATGGAGCTTTGTTGATTCTTTATTCTGTTGTCTGTGACCAAATTACTACTCTACCTCCAGCAAATGAGAAATGGAAAATTACTGACCCCCTTTATTTGGTGGGATCTCTCCCTCTTGGTTACGCTTTTCTTTTGCCTCCTTCACCTCACTGCATATAACTGACAGAGTTGTTAAAAAAAAAAGATAACATATCAAATATTACTCCATCTTGTCTCACTGAGAAGCTGGGGCTTTTCAGGCAGCTTAATAAATAGTTCTATGAACCTAGGGCTGTTTTTGCAATAGGTGGCTTTAATTAGTGTTTAATTTAGGCTGCAAAGAGAGAGGGGAATTTCAGAATCAATACTAGGAAGCTAATAATACCATTGCTGGGTCAAAAGAGTTTCTTCTCTCAAAAGCAGCCATGAAATTTACCCTGTGGAGTTCCAGATTTGTTGTCTCTGGTTGTCCGTAGTCAGACTTTTTCGGTTTACAGGAAGCATATGTCTGTCAATCCATCCTTCCTTTCCCAGTACCGCTCCTTTAAACTCTGCCTTGGGTTGTTGGCGTCCAGCTGTGTGCTTTCAGGCTCAGCCAACATCACCAGGAGTGAGCATTGCTGCCCTCATTTACTTTTATGCCCCTGGCTTTTATTTTGAGTGTGCTCAGGCCCATGTTCACAGCCTACTTCTCTGCTGGAGGTGATGTGGGTGAACGGGGGTTTTGAGGCCAAGACAGCCCTAACCAGGAAGATGTAAGTTAAGAGAGCAGCTGTAGCACTTCTGCTGGGCAAAAAGGAGTTAAAACTAGTAAAGCATGTCATTATCAGTAGTGAGAAGTGTGGATTATGAATACGCACAGAGTTTTGACATGTGAACTTTTTTAGCAGTTGGTTTAAGAGCTTGCATTTTGAACACGCACAGAAAAAAGCCACCAAGGTGAGGACTGGGGAGAAATGAAACACAAGAAGAAATCACAGCAATAGGGTGGGAAGGGACACAGAGAGGTCAGCACATCCCTTGTACAGGAAAAATTGCATGAAAGGATAGTAATGTTTATATTGCCTTGCTAACACTCTTTTATAGATGTCCAAAAACTTCATACTCAGCTGGTTTATCATTGCAGTGCTCACAGACCACACTGCTTCAGATTACATGTGAACAGGTAGAGTTGTTGGCT
The DNA here is from genome assembly GCF_949628215.1 of Phalacrocorax aristotelis. NCBI lineage: Eukaryota > Metazoa > Chordata > Aves > Suliformes > Phalacrocoracidae > Phalacrocorax > Phalacrocorax aristotelis. The sequence continues at coordinate 159,691,943 of NC_134277.1, forward strand.
TGCCCACATTCACACAGGTAGCAATGACAAAGCTGGGAACAACAGTCCTGAGTCCTCCCCTACAGAAAGTACCTAATCCAAAATTCACTCTGAAACAAGATTTGATCACCTCCTTGCTCCTCTCCCAGTAAATGGAAGCACTGGCATAGAGCAGAGGGAAGATATATGGACCAGATAACCTCCAGAGATCTCTCTGCTCCAAATTTTCCTTTGGTTCTATGTGAACAGGTGGGAAGGAAAGCGCAACAGGAGCTGTTGAGAGGGCATGCAAGGGGTAAAGTCATACCAGGGTGTACCTGGAGACACATGCCTGCAGCCTACCTGAAGCTGGGAACATGCCAGACGAAGCTGTGGGAGGGACCAGTCTGTTCTGAAGTGCTGAATTGTTTTTCTCTAGAAATACTTGAATTTTCCTTTATCTGTGTCAATGAACATGGGATATAGCTACTTGCAGTCAAAATGGCCACCACTGAAAAGTCCCAATATGTTGAGAGAACAGGTGTATTTAATCCCCTTCCCAGTAGTTACTCATTAAATGAAGGTTATAAAAAAAACAGGCAGGTATTGCAAGGGAGGAATAAATAGTTAAACATGCAGATGATAAACATCTGAGTTACTGATTAACTCCTGGCTTTTGTAACCCCAGAAGTTCTTAAATCAGTTTACTAGGAGACAAAACATATAGAGCTGTGCCAAAAAGGCCTCAGCCTTTATTAGCAAACAGCACACTTTATCTCTCCTCACAACACATGTCCCTGGGCTGCAACAGTGAGGACAGCACTGCCCCCTATAGATGGGAAGAATTCAGACCTGTTTCAATGCCTGCAACATTGAAGTATAGAGTCAAAAAAGCAAGAGAAATCCATGTAGGACAGGACGGATTGAAATATAACCTCTTCCTTGGTGTATCGACGGTCAGAGTTTGAGAGACCAGAGGAGGAATAATGGACTTGCTCTGTGTGCACATCCTCCGTTATCACCTCCAGGACATTCGTTACAGCTGGGATGCCGGGGTGGCTGAGCCTTTGGTGCAACACACTGTGGCCAAGCTTATGGTCTCAGGGTAGAATCTGGGCTGGAAGGCAAAGAGGAGACTTAGATGTTTTGGGAGCAATCACTGTTAGTGAAAGCAATGCAACACGCTCAACAGAATGCAGAACAGGCCGATGCTCGTCTGTAAGGAAAGGGTGATTTCAGATGTCTTCTTCGGCTTGTTCCATTTGGAACGGCTTGCTTGCCCTCCTGCACCCCAGCCAGCTCCATCCAGTCTGGAGTGTCACCTCAAGCAATATCTCTCCCTCACTGTCATTCTTGATGTTGTCAGTTGTTATTGCAGCCTGTCACTTGGTTTAACTGAGACCATGCTGGTGGCCATCTGCAGGAAAGACTGAGAAGTAAGGTGCCAATACTCACTGCAACTAGGGGTTCAGTTGAGCCCCCTCAGAAGCTGGATTTTCCTTATGATGGCTGACTGGAGTACCCTGAGCTCTCACAGGGGTGTGAGGGAACATCTGAAGATGTGTGTTCCTGAAGAAGGACATCTCTGCCCTGTGGTGCAGAGGAAGTCCTTGCAAAGTTTAATAACTATGTTTTTAATGTTTGTTAACATAATAAAACTATGTTTTGTGTTTGTGCTTAAACAAAGTTGCCCTGGCAAGGAACTGATCCTGCAACACCCCAATCTTTTCTTCACTCAGAGGAGGTGAATGTGAAGAAATGAGCGGAAGTGCTCAGCACCATCAGTGTGATGGGCACAGGCTCGCCAGATGAGCAGGATGCCCAGTGCTGGTGGGAGCCAGGGGCCCAGCAGGCTGGAAGTGGATGATAGACCATGGGGGGCAGAGCCAAGCAGGGCCTAGCTGTGTCTCTGGGGATAAAGGCTGCCCTGTGAACGGAGCCTGAAAGGATGCAAGTCTTGTTTGGGTTTTGTCTTACTTCTGCTCGGTCTCTAATAATACCCCTCATTACTAAGCCAAAAACAACAATAGCCATTTAAAAATACCAACTCTTGTTCGTTACCATCAGCTGTCACAGAAGGCAAAAAATGCCCATTTGCTGGGACCAGCTCATTCTGCTGCTTGACCTGCCTTTGCTATGCTCAGCTTTAATTTTTTTCTTTAACAATTTCACAGTAAGGCTCTATTTTCCAGGTCCCAAACAAACAGCAGGGTGCACGCCAAACAATAGTGAAGAGTTTGGCAGCATGCAGGTTCCTTGCCTGTGCCAGAAAAGTTTCTCTGATGGCCCCGAGTTCCTCTTTACCCCCCTCTGCCAGAAGCTGACATCAGGAAAAGAGAAAATACAATTGAAAACCATCAAGAGTAATGTCCTGTTTATTTTCCTGCTAACAGAATTATTTTCAGGACATCTCAGAAATCAGAAATGGGAGCAAGGGGAGGGGAGGGGCGGGAAAATCAGAACAAGCACACGTTGGGATTTCATTAGCTGTTAGCAGAGGAGAGACTAGAATCAGGATGAAAATGCAGGCCAGGGACAGGATAAATGAAGCTGTACATATGTCATGTGTCCTTGTTTACCCTTCTGGGAGAAGACCATAAAGAGCTGAGAGGTTTCTGTGCTGGAAGCAGGACGACACAATCTGTTCATTGTTTGTGACCATACATCTATTTAGTTATTGCTGGCCCCTTATAGCTGTGTGGGATGGCCACTCCAGAGCAGCTCTGTCATGGGCATAGATTAACCAGGGGAAAAATAAGGAGATATGGGCTCCTTATGGGCAATGGCCGCTGCTGTTTGCACTTGTGTCAAATGATGTGGTTGTGCAGCAGCACAGCCTCTTCCTTGCTATTAGGAAGAAGTTACACAAAATGGGAGAGCCAGTCTGGCATCTCTTGGCTGCTGGAAGGGGCAGGTCCCACTCCTTCTCTTGTCACTTTTCTCCCTTCCCTGCCCATAGTTGCAGCAGTGCAGTCCTACTAGTCTCTTGCACCAGCTCTGTCTCTGCTTCAATGTGAAGGGGAAAAGATAAGCATCAGTGTGGTCTGGACTCTACCAGCTTCTGTAAAATATATTTTTTTTTGTTCAGTAAGACTTCTGGTTAAAACCTGCTTTTTTAGCTCTTAACAGTGAAGACCCTAGACTGTTCTTGTTCAGTAAGACGGCTCTGACTTAAAACCTGCATCTTTATCCCTTAAAAGGGAGGATCTTAGGATGCTAAGCTTTCTTATCCAGCACAGAGCATCAGGTCTAATGGACTACCCAGCTCATCTCAGGGTTAGTGAGGCGTACGCTGGGACAGGGTCTTCTTGTGTTAGCAGGGTCTTCTTGTCCAAAGTGGCTGTCAGAGATGCTCAGTCCTATCTCCCAGGCTTTTGGTCAGTCCTCAGGGGTTCAAGGGTTTTCTTTGTTCTGTGCAGGCCAGGAGAAATGAGGTGGGGCACCCATGCGCCAAAGCGTGGGGGGAGGAAAATAGGGTGGGCTCTGTGCAGGCATGGCTTGCAAAGTGGAAAACAGAGGCCAAGTACGCTGCTCTTGACCATGTGGTCTCTGGACCACCTCTGCCCACCCCTGCATGGGAGAAGTGCCTCTTCTGGTAACCACCACCTCAGGGTGGCAGGTTACGCTGTTCCCCCTGCCCTAATTGCAACTCCCATCTCTGCAATTATAGCTGCTGTAAGTGATGTGGATCAATAACAAACTGATAAGCAACAGCCTTTCCTGGGGCTACTGCACAGAGCAGGGGATGAGGAATGGAGGAGGGAGCTTTCCAGCTTTTCTTCCTATCTAGCCAAGGTCAGTGAAGACCCAAAATCAGACACAGGCAAAGGCTGACTCAGCAGGTACCTCCCACTGGGGCTGCTGCCTGCTTTCCTCTGAGCCTGGGAGCAACCCTGCAGCTCTGCTGGGCTAAGCTGGCCACACTGGAGGTGACAGGGAAGAGGAGATATGGGGTGGGGGTGGTGGACCTGTCACCTCCTGACATCAGGTTGATATCGGCCATAGGCTTTAATGGGGGATGGGGTCATGGGTAGGATGGGGGACTTGACCTCTCTCTCCCCCTTCCGCAGGGCAGTTCAGGGATGTCTTACCACAGCTAAATGGGCTATGAAATGAACAGACAGTTTTCTGAGAGAAGTAGTCCTTTCCATAGGAAAGAGTGAACGGAGCCATGAAGTGACCTTTAATACCGCATCGAGACCCACACCTCTACGAACATTTTAACCCAGTCAAGCTACTTTACTAATCTGTGTACTGTGAACTCCCTTCCCTTTCCCATTCCCATTTTCGTAGGGACGGCATTCGTGGTATCTTTTTCTTTCTACAACTATTTTCCAGCATGAATCGCTTTCCATTGTTCCAGTCCAACCACCCAGTGGAAAAGCAAACATGCACAGGCTTTGATTTTCATCTCTCTTGCTGGTAAAGGAGAAACGCAAAACCTGGTCTCTGAGCCAAAGCTAACAGTAGATGGCCAACACCTGCTCTGCAGTGGGGGTGAACAGTGATGGTGACGGCAAAGAACATGGGGGAGGCTTTACCTGTCCCTGGCAGAGTGGCTTTTCCCACTGCTCGGGAGTATGTTGGTGGGATTTGGTTTTGAGCTGCCTCAGGTTGGGCCCATGCTGATAAATAAAACGAAGGACAGACTGGAACCCTATCCCCCAGTTGTCCCTTCTGCTTAGCTGCTTGCACACCTGCTGGCCCAGTTTTGGGAGCCATTCCCATGAGGCAACACCTGGAAAGTGGGTCTAAACACAGCTGGCTGGGTGGATGCGAGCTGTGCTGTCCTGTAACACCAACACCAGGGAAAGTGACTTCTGTTTGCTGGCATGGACATCTCTTGCAGCGTTCATCCAAACCCACTAAAGAAAACAGAAGGATCCCCCAGTGACTTCAATAGTGGCTGTGACATGTCCTAAACTGAATTCAGGCCAACACAGGATCAGACCAACTTCACATAAGCAGCTTTAGACTGATGTCGGTGGAGCTGTTGATACCAATTTTCAATAGTGGGGTTAGCGTTGCGGGCTGAGGGCTTCCTGAAAGCCGAGCCTGCACATCTTATGTCAGGTCTATGAATTTATAACTGAGCATGATGCAGTCCAGTCAAGCTAAGTTTTAGAAATGAGGCTTGGATAATGGTTAATGACTCACCTACAGAGCAAGGATAAATTATTGTAGCGTGAAATCTGTTAACCCGATGCTTAAAGCCTTGCTGTACTCTCCCTCCACAGATGTCGATTCTTTCAAAAGGGGATGGGACTTCATAAATCATTTATTTTTCAAGGAAAATTTTCACTTTGCTCCAGTGCTTTTGCTAAGTTTTAAAAGCAGGTGCTTTTTATTTTTCTCCAACTTTTAAAATTCTTCCACAACTCCTAAAAATTTGGAAGGGGGAAAAAGAGGTTGGGACAATGTGTAAAAAAAAAATCAATCCCAAAGGATAGGTGGACATTTGATGTGTAAATACATGTGTATATCTATGTGTCTCACTCTATATATACATATACATTAGGTGTAAGATAATTTTGCAATTTATCTTGTCATAAATGCCGTTTCTTGGTTATTCTTGGTAACACAGTGGAAATATTTGTTTTCTTTTGGGACATGGTTTAGGAGACATGGTGGGTTTGGGTTGACAGTTGGACTTGATGATCTTAGAGGTCTTTTAACGATTCTATGATTCTATTAATTTACTTACCTAGCCTGTATATCTTGGGGATAGGAATAATTTTTTGTTCCAAGTTTGTACATCTGGCATTGAGGACAGACACTGTGTTACTGAAGCTCCTGGACACTTGTGCTACAGCAACGAGGACTCACCATGTCACTATCATTTTAGTGACAACTTGTGAACCTGTTGCATGGCATTAAGTGATATGATTTTTAGGAACCTGTTGAGGTGCAGCAAGAAGTTTGACTGGCAGACAGGTATTGCTGGGCATTCGTTTTTGTGGCTACTGAGAGATCAAGTCTCTGATCAAGGCCTACACCCTCCTGTGCTAAACACTGCAGAGGTGTGACAAAGACAAGATCAAAGAGTTGAATGGAGAGATGCCAGGGTATGGCATGCCTATAAATACCATATGGCATTTCCATAAATCCAAAACATAAGATCCAGAAAGTTAAATTCACAGACAGAGTGTTCAGGTGATGAGAAAAATGGCAAATTTTTTTTCACTTTTTTTTTTTTTCTTCTGGGATGTACTGAAAAATCCTGCTGACTGGTTTAAACCGGTGTAGCTTTGACACCTGAGAAGTGGGGCTGATCTACATCCGTTGAGAACATGGCCAAGTAATAACATGCTGCCTCGAGCTCTGCACTAAGCAGGTTTGCAAAGCTGATGCGTTTGGTTTGTTTAGCGGGTTGGTTTGGGTGTGCTGTACGATTGCACAGGAGAGGAGGATCTGAAGGGAACTGTTGCCAAAGGAGGTGAATACCTGAAACACAAAGAGCTAAAGCTGTTCTGTACCAGCTGTGAGGCAAACCCTTGCTGTTGCAGCACAGTAACATTTCTGTCCTTCCTGCAAAATACAGGCTCTCCCAAAACAGCTGGATGGCAGGGAAACTTTGCTGATGGGTTTAAAGAAATCTTTCTGTCTTCTTTTCACAACTCTGCAATTTCAGCTGGTTCACCAGAGCCATCCCACTCCTGGAGAGGCACTCTGCCCAGATGTAACCCCACCCTTGCAAATCAACAGAAAAAAATGCTGCAGATCTGCAGTTCACCAGAGATTCCTAGAAGCTTGGAATGAAAGGGCTCTCTGAAGGTCTCTAATCCAAGTGATCTCTAATCTAAGCCCCAGTGCTGGATCAGATCAGCCATAGCTTTGTCTAGCTAAATCTTGATGTCTTCCAAGGACATTTCTTCCCTTGGCTGACCTACTACCTTCTTAGTGAGAAAGACATTTTTCTTACTGTCAAGCCTGAACCTCCTAAGCTGCAATGCCTGTTGCTGTTGCTGCCATTTGGCACTACTGAAATGAGCCTGTCTCAGACATCTTCACCACTACTTGACACAAGGGCAAGGACATCAAGCCAGACAGTACATCTCAGCATCTTCATATATTGCTTGCTCTTATTGTAGAAAAGAAGACACAGGGTATACATGCAGTTAGGGACTACTTAGGACCAAGATGTGTCCTGAGATCATCCATACTGTTTAGTCCATAGCCTGCTCCCTGCCACTGTTTTAGCCCATGGAATCTCATTCGCTCCCTAGGCCACAGCACAGGCCAAGGACTGTTGCCAAAAGGCAGTACAGATGAAGCCCCCGGTTGCAAGAATGGGACTTGACCTATTTTATTATATCCTATTTTTCTGTTTCTATATCTACATACATAATCATCTCATAAAACATGCCTGTCATTAAACACCAGGTGCCCGCTCACCCTTTGCACTCTCCAGCACTCCCCTCATGCCACCTCTGGGAACACAACAGAAATGTTCAGCTTTGTGTCAGAGAAATCCCACTCTAATGGTGCTGCTGCAGCACTTTCATATTATTCCACATACTTTTATTTAAAATATATATATGTTTTAGCATTAATTCTTTTTTAGGTCACAGAGACAGTACATGGGGCAGCCAGGAGATGCAGGATTAGGTGCTAAGCAGCACAAGTATGGTCAGCCAACTGGAGAGAATTAGTCCTCAGGAGATGATGTATGAGCAGTGCCGGTGTAGCCACAGGAACGAATAGAGGGTTAATCGTGGAAAGCTATCTAGAATTGGCGAGTTGAACCTTACTGTGCTTTCCATTACCATGAAGGAAACGCTGGGCACACAGCTCAGCCTTACTCTTGCAAATGCAGGTGAGCATAGTTGCTGTAATGCATCCTAGCTGCCCCTAAATGCAGGTGACCCAGGGAAGGATTATTCCCAATGAGGTATACACTCAAGAAGGAGAAGTCCCATCACAAACCTTAGCACATCCTTTCCCTACATGCTCTGGGGTTTTGCTACTCATGGGCTATGAGTAAGGATGAGCTACCCTGGCATTGAAAACAACTAAAAGCTGAGCAAAGCAACAGCGGCCAGAGCATCCACAAACCAGGCTGGCCAATTTTGCCTTGGGCTGTAATCCTGCATCACCTGTGGTCAGTGGTGAGGATCTGATCAATGAAATGCGAGTTACTGGGTTTAGTGGAGGACTTCACACCCATCTCAGATATGGGCAAAGAATAACAAATAAAAACTCTACAGTTTGAAATGACGAGTGGACTATGGAAGGTGAAGAGGTGAAGGAAGAGGAAGCAGAAGAGATGAAGTAGAACAATTGTTCACTGTGCTGATATCACAGGATTGAAAACCTGGGGGCCTAATGAAGTATTCGGATAGGAAATTTAAAACTGAAGGCAGCAGCTGTTCAAATAGCACAATTTTAAACTGGAGGGTTTACTGCCCCAGGCCTCAGGAAGGGCTCAGCATTGCCATGGGAGGTACCTCTTTCCCATGCAGGCTGAGTGTGCAGCAGCAGGTCAGTCTGTTTTGTGGGTCTCTCAGGCTTGGCACAAGCATATCCTCCCACAAGATGGGTGGGAGGCAGCTTTGCGTGCATGTGGGGGTATGATGGGTGATGCCAGCGCACGCCAGCCAGCACCATCCCTGGGATTACCTGGGATGGGTGCACTTTCCCCTGCAGCAGAGAAGCAATAGGACTTGGTGTGGTCACCCAGCAGAGCCATCCCAGAGCCCAAGGCTGGAGCCAGGACCCTGAGGTCCCTGCCCAGTGCTCTGCCAAGTGGTCGCCAGTGATCCCCATGGGGCGCTCCCCAGTGCCTTGGCTGTGGGGCACAACTGAGTCACAAGCATATGCACTGCTGGCAGTCAGCAGCCAGATAGGGCTTCTGCTTTCATTGAACCCAGCTAATTATTTTGCAGCATTGATTGCTTTTTACAATATATCTGCCCCTCATTTAACATATGGGTGCTATAGCTGAGAACAAACAAATCCAAAACTACACAAGTTGATTATACTGATAACATAACACACAAGTCCTATTAGAAACAACTGAGTTGCTCTTATGGTTCACAAAGGACATTTTGATCTGCTATAACTAAAGCATTTTACATCCCCAACTAAAAAGATTTGAGCATTACCACATAGCCAGGAGTCACAAATATTGGTCCCTGGTCAGGGAATTAAGTTTCAAAGGAAGAATAATTTTTTTTTTTTTTCGGTTATGAGCATTTCTGAAGGGTCAGTACAAAAGGCAACACACACATATCTGGGAGCATCATCCCCTTTCACAGCAGGAAAGGAAACCTACACATATCACAGCACTGATGTAAATCCTCAGGGTGTGAAGCTTTGCAGGCCTTCTATCTTGTGCTCCCCCATCCCTTTCATGGCCAGCGGGCTCCCACATTCAGCTCTCATCCAGATGCCAAAATACATAGATTTAGCAAATAAACCCCAAGCCTTATAGCCGTGAAGATAGTGGTATCAGGAGGGAACGAGCTCTGGGCGTGTGATGTGACACACACTGGTGTGAGAGAGCTGTGTGCTCCCGCAGCCACCAGATAACTCATGGGAATGGGAAAATAGCACTCTCTAGTGGGGAAATTATTAAAATCTATTAGAAAGCAAATCGCTGCACTGAGTGCTCCATGTGAAAGCAGCTGTTGCTTCATATCCCTACCCAGCATTTCTTCTCCCTTCCCTGTGCATCTCTGGTCACTCGTTGCCCCTCATACCCATCAGCCCAGGGAGGGGGACGGTAACTCCAAGGATGTCCCACCTACTGTCATTCAGCTTGCGCTGATTTCTTTTTCAAGAGCCAGAACTGGGTCCTCTCCCTCTGGCTTGCTGCGTGTGCTTGGCGCACCACGCAGGTGCCCATGCCAGTGTGGCAGGGCCAGTTACAAGGGGGCAGGGAGGACAGCTGGGTCAGTGAGAGCGGTGGTGAGGGGCCCCACTAGGACAGTAATTAAAGGGCTCCTTCCCTCTCTCTCCCTTTCGCCACCACCCAGTGGAAAACTCCATCTCCATTAAGAAGGAGAACTCATTTCTGGGGAAACAGAGACACTAATCAGATATTAGTTGTAACCATTAATGGAAAAGCTAATGAGGTGCTGAGATCCCCGGTGCTGACTGAAAGAAGTTAATCACATCTCACTGCTCAGAGACCCATTAATCTACGTGCATGCCGATGTTTTCCATTCCTTTGCTTATTATAGGAAATAAAAACATTGTTCCAGCTTCATTTACTTGCATCTGCTGGATCTCTTTGCTAAGCTGTAAAGTCTTGTAGCTGTGGGCCAGACTTGCAACTGGTGACAAGCGGCGAAGTTGCCTTGTCCCCCAAGGAAGCCACCACAGAGAGGACTGTTCCTGGTGGAATGGCAACACACCTTCAGGGAAGGAAGCGTTGTGCCTACCCAGGGAGGGAAGAAAACATCATGCACACAACCACATAAAACAGTGATTTCTCATTGCCCCTGGCTGTTGGTTTAAAATTATATTCCAGCTCCTACAGTAACAAGAACTGAACTGCCACCAGTGCCCCTGGCTGCACTCCTCCTTGAAGCATGTCCTGTGGTTTTTTTTTGTTTGGATCACATCATTCCTGCTAGTGGTGAGTAGAAATCTCACCTGATTCCAGTGGGTTATCAGTGGGATGGGTGAGTAATTTGGAACAACTAGCAACTGAGGTAGTTTGGTGCAAATTTGACCTAAAGTTTTATCTCAGGTGTTGTTGGTATTACCTGCTCTCTGACTTCAGGAAGAGTCTTAGCACCCCTTGAATCCACAGACTTCTTTAAGTCTCTAGTTTATTCTAGTCTGCCTGGAATGGAGTTAACTTTCCTCACAGCAGCCCATATAGTGCTGTGCTTTGGTTTGGTGGCTGTAACACTGCTGATAACACACCAGAGTTTTGGCTCTTGCTGAACAGTGTTTGCACAGTGTCGTGGCCTTCTCTGATTCTCACTCTGCCCCCGCCAGCAACTTGGCTGGGGTGAGCAAGTGTCTGGGAGGGGACACAGGCAGAAAAGCTGACCCGAATTGCCCAGAGGGTTATTCCATCCCATGTAACATCAACATTGGCAATAAACTGGGACAGAGGGAGAAAGAGATGAGGAAATGGGGAGTTGCTCAGACACTGGCAGGGCATTGGTCTGCTGGTGGGAGGTGGTGAGTGATTACATAGTGATTACATAGCATTACATTTACATAGCTTGGGTTTCCTCTTCCTTTACTGATTAAACTGATTAAACTCCACGCATGAGTTTTCTTGCTTTTGCTCTTCCTATTCTCTCCCCTGTCCCATGGAGGGGAGCCAGAAAAGGAAGTGAGTGACTGGCTGTGTGGGTACTTAGCTGCTGGCCAGGGTGAAATCACAACAGCATCTGTTGCCCAAAAGCATCACCAGCCTAATTAATTCCTGGCCCACCTACTTTTGACAGACCAAACAAATGGATAATACTACATTGTTTCCAAAGGTTTTCTAGAAGTTATATTGACTTTATTTAGTCTATCCTGACCTTTACTTCTATTTCTATTTCCTTACGTACCTATTCAAATCAAACCCCCGAATGACAGCCCGTCAGCTGGCAGAACTTCTCCCCACAGCCAGCTCTTTGATGCCCCCAGCAACAAATCATCGGTCATTCCCATGACTTTACCTGTGACTCCACCGCTGCAGGCAGAAGCTCGGTGCCTCATCAGCATCTTGGGGAACCTGCTCACACGTACCCACCCTCTGATATCTGAACGCGTGGATGTGTTATACAAAATCCTCCAACACTCAAAGAAGAAACAGGAGTGGAAATCACTCTTTCCATTATTTTCTACCATACAAAACCCATTCACACGTGTGTGCAGGCTGAACACGTGATGTGGCTGCAAACTGGAAATGCTTCCAAGCACAGTTCAAGTACAGCCAGTCCATTCAAACACCCAGCCCCAGACTGTGGGTTTGGGCTGGGGCTGGGGAAGCAATGTGAAGCTCCCCTGGATGGTGACAGCTCTTTGTGGCCAGCCACAGGAAAGCAAGCAGGGGAACACAAAAATCCACACAGGAAGAAACCGCTGTAAGGGCCTTCTTAATGTTACACTTGACTTGGATGCTTGGTTGGGGCATCCTTGGAGGAATGTCATGGTGCTGCAGGATGCAGCATTAGTCGCATAGGCCAGGATGCTTTTCTTATTGATTTAGTGTCTGGGTGGACAGGGAGGCATCTGGTAGTCACTGTGTAACTCTGGAGTCTCTGATTATGTGGAAAAAGTAACTGTTCTGCAGAATGTCCTGTCTTAGTGGGAGTGTTTATGTCACAGGTCCAGACAAATTCCCATATGGATATATTTATATTCTGCCAGCCAAAGGTTACCTTAGAAACTAAGCAGTAAAGCAACATGGTGAATTTCCTAGAGGAGAAAAGTAAAATTAAAACACAGAGATTTACCTCTGCCTAAAAGTACCTAACCTTGGAGAACTTTTCACTATGTGAACCACATTTTATTTCACATTGCCTGAAGATAACAAAATGTAATGAGATCTGCTTCTTGACAATCTGTAAGAAAGACAAGTAAAAACAGAGATGTTTAAAGATGGCAAAGACTCCCTTGCCTTTTCATTTGTTGGGTTTAATTGCTATCCTGAATGTGAGCCATCAAAGGAACCTGTGCCATGAACTGAAGCCATATTGTTCCCCTGTGGGTACTTTCTTTTTTCATTTGATGGTACAAGCAAAGTCCTTTGTCCAACTCCTGTGGTCGATCCATCTGTCTGTATGTTGCTGTGGTTGTTGCTGCATTTCTTACTGGTCTCAGGGGGTCTTCAGACTGTAATTTTATGCAAATTACTTTCCTGACAGAATCATTTCAGCCCTGGAAGCTGCATTGCAGTGCTCTTCTTGTGAGTGGACATGAAACAAAATACAAAACGATTTTCGAGAGCAAGCTGTTCCCCAGTGTTATTTCACTTGGTGAGGATGACAAGAGGAGCAAATGCTTTGCATCTCCTCTGCACAGGGGCAAGTAGGAAGATACAGAGTCACTGTGAAGGACAGTCCAGTTTGATAGCCATCCCAGGTTAATACTCTCAATTTCTCTGTTTGGAACAACCCTGTGATCAGACTGTTTATAGAAGCTCTGGGCAGAAAGCAGGCATTGGGACCTGAAATGACTGGGATAGCTCCTCAGAATTCTGTGCCTCTACTTCCCACTCATTCTCAACAACTGTGATGCTGGCTGGGCTGTGTCCATTAATGGTGGTTAACATCTCACTGATGCAGCATGTCTAGGGCCTGGGTTGGAAAGCAAAGTATGAAACAGCTTTTGAGAATGTGGTCCTCTGAAGATCCCACTAGAAAACAGCTCTTACTGTGACCATTAGACCACTGCCTTGATCTGAACAGGAGCTTCCTGAGCTGCCCTGTGGTGACTTCTTGAGCTTCTACAGCTAAGCAGCCAGGTTGGTTGCATTTCAGTGAGCAGCCTGCGTTGCTGCTAAGCTGTCTACCCTACTCACTCCCTTAAACAATGAATGGAAATGGTGCAAAAGGAAACCGAGCAGCTTATGAGGTCCACAAGATATAGTTAAGGTGGAGGCTCCCCACATAAAGCCATGGTCGTGCAGATGAGGTGGTGTGACATGCTGAAGTGATACCTGGCCAAAGTTGTCTGTCCTCTAGGTGGGGTTCTTCTAATGGACACCCCAGTCCATCCATGACTAAAGTGCTTGTGTGATCACAGCAGATAATTAGGCACTTAAAATAGGGACCTGGGGTGGATCATCAGCATTTCTCCTATGGGGGGAGCCAGGTCTGTCAGCCCCAGAGAACAGGTGAGTTAAATCTCTTCTCAAGTCACTGATTTCTGAGTCTACCTTAATTTCCCTAATGTATAACCTATATACAGCATAGATCCATCAGGACACCGCAGGCATATAAAGTTTAAGTTTATTCTCCAGAGAGGTCTAGAGCTGCCATAAGCTGAGCAATGTGATACCCACAGCCACAAGGCTTCCAGCAGCCTGAAGCATGCATTCCTCTGCCGATGTCACCCAAGAGATGGGTGGGAGGGAAATGGAATAAGGCTTCATTCCACTGTTATGTTGCAGAGGAGGTTCTAGGAGCAAATGAAAATATCGTGGGAAGAAGAAGTGTGCACAGAGAGAAACATCTTTGATTACAATAAAAAATTTATTTTGATTCATATCATACTAAAAATTAAATAAATAAAATGTCAAAGCATGATTGAATGAGACTCCCCACCATCAGAACAAGAAAACACTATTAACATAATCAATCTTGTAGTCAAAGGAAAATAGGAAGAAAATCTGATCATGGGAGAAAAAAAGTGCTCAAGAGATTTGGCTTTGGTAAAAAACACAACACACACTTAAGGAGTGCCTCAGAGCCTTTGCAGTGGTGGCAAAAACAGTCCAAGAGTTTGAAGCCTTGACATGTTGTGAAACGTTTTCCTTTGTTGTTCTTTTAAACAAAATAAACCCAGAAAGTTTCTAGCAGGAACAGAGAGTCTTCAACATTGGCAGCGGGAATTAATTCTTCCCTCAGCATCATCTGTTGGTAGCTCCTTATTCTGAAGGCATTGGAAAGAGCAGCAAAATTGTGGAGAAACTGAGACAAAGATCTACACACAATCGTCAGTTGCCTAAAGGACTCCAGAAAAAGTTCCTCTAGAATAGAAATGTGATGGCACAGACTACCCCTCATCCTACAGCTAGAAAGGTCCACTCTCTCCACTCTCCGCTCTCCTCATGCTCTGAAAAATGGAAATCTGTGGCACGCAGTTACTGCTTGCTGGCAGCAGGAAAATTAAATGGGAGATGCAGCTTGTTCCATGACAAAGACACTAAATCTATCCACGATAGTATGAGCCATGATGTTTCATACGTGTTGTCAGAGGCAGAATACTCAGGGGAAAATTGGAAAATTAGTATGGACAGCAAAAGAAAACTTTCAGAACAACACAGATGAGAAAATAGCTGATTTTTTTTACCACTTTCTTTGATCTTATACTGACACCTGTGATAAAAAATATCAATGTGAACTGAGGACCAAACTATGAGTTTTCTTCCAAGTCTTTCTAAAAATGACTGAAACAGCAATGAAGTGTTTCTGAATTACTGACATCCTTGCATGAGAAAAAAAAATATATGAAGTTCATGATGAAGAAAAAGTATCTCCAAAATCCAGCCATAGGGTGAAGATACCACTGGGGTCATCTGCGGAGTCTTTTTCCTCTTAAAGTTGCTTTGCTTCTATTATTGTGACATCTCACCAGAAGCATATTGTCTAACAATTGAAAGAGTGGAAGTGCTTAAAACAAACGAACATAGTTCAGGTAGAAACGTTCCATAGTTTTACAAAGGACATGGAGAAGACAGTAAGCCCATTGCATTTGCTGCGCCCGTGACATGCAGGTGAGTTCTGCTGGCCACCATGCTAGGAAAGGGCTTCTTGACATGAGGTTCATCAACAGGTCTCAACACAAGGATTTGAAAATCCTGCCCTTTCAATGTTGCTAAACTGAAGGGTCATGTGTGTACAGCAGAGGGAGCTCAGTTCTCCGCATAGATGTTTGGCATCCTCATCTCTTTTGTAAGCTGTGAGTCCAGTTACTCAGGCAGGTAAAGCAGTTCATGCTGGAGAGTGGTGCTGTGGCCCAAAATGTGTATATTACAGCCAACCGTGCCCTTGTACTGTGAATTGCTTCCTTGGAGGGGAGCTCACTGTTAACAACTGGCACGGAAAATCCAGGGGATAAATCTTGGACTGAAGCACATCACGGGTTGAAGGGCTAGGCTTTCACTGAACTCAAACACTCATCCACTTGGACATGCTGCCAGAACTAGTGCATGAAAGACGAGTCATTTAGATGATTTCTAAATTGCCACAAACACCAACCATCAAAATCCATTAAAAATTAAATGTGCCATTTTTTCCAGGCCTGATCTAAAGTCCCTTGAAGTCTGTGGCAAGAACTCCATTGGCTTCACCAGAGCTGAAAATGGGTCAATAATCCATTAATCCTATATTCATGACATCGGGAAGAAAAAAAAAACATTGTTCCCCATTCTTCACTACCTGAACTTTGTTCTTGGATTCATACTTTATCTGTCTTTGAGGATTAAATGTGTTGATTCCAGCAAAAATCTGTGGATATAAAATCTCCACTGTCATTTCCCTCCCCTCACTGCCTAGAGGTACTGACGTTAATACACTCATTCCTCCAGAGGTGTCCATAATTTTGAAGTCTGGCTTATACTATAGGATCAGCTTGCTTAGATTGTGTCCTTGTAGATGCTGCTACAGGGCAAAAGATTCCTGTTGTATTGCTAGCTGATAACCCAACCCATGATATTTCTTCCATTTCAGATAGAGACCTGGCAAAGAGATTTGTAAAAAAATAAGAGGAAAAGTTTCCTTGGAACTTTTGGATATTTTCCCATAAAAAAGGTAAAAGCTACCTTTAAAAATTAGTTTTGTTTGTGTTTGTTCAAATACAATATAGGAGCTGTTATTATAGTTTCTGACTACAAAAGTACGCCACGTGGAGGCTAGACTTTGGCTAATTTCCCCCCCTTTTATAAAAAAAGTTTAATTTAGGGTTTGTCATCTTTAAAAAAAAAAAATCGCATCTGTTGCACAATTATAAAAGGCACATACATATAAAAGACTGAAAGAAAAAAGTCCATTTTCCAACTGTAAACTGGTAAAATAAAAATGAGCATTCCAGAGAATTTTCCACCAAAAAAAAAGAAATAAAAATTATGTATAATGCAACAAGACAGACATACAAGTAGCTAAAAAGGCCTTTTTCTCTTTTTTTTTGCTGGAGTTTTCAGTGTTGTTTTCTTGCTCATTATGGCTCTATAGGAAGCAATGTTAAATAATATACGATCAGAGATGATTCGATCCCTATTTTCTAGATGCTATCAATGCAGAATGAGGCAATGGCTGAAAAATTTACTACTCCAGGCAACTTCTTCATGTTTTTGCTTAACACGGTATGAAACCAGAAGTAATAGATTAAAAAGAAGAGATAGTTCAAAACCAAGATCAACAGCAGAAGTGAATTAATTTCTTTGAGGTAATCCTTACTATGATGTTCACAGCTGCCCTAGCGGGTCTTAAGTCCCAGAAGTTGTTTTCACTCTTCTTCAATGATCGCCTGCCTTTCTCAAGAAAGAATGGACACACAAACAGCAGTCCCTGTGCCCAGGTTTCCCCTAATTGCAACAGGTAGATCTTTCATCAGTAATTCGAGAATCAAGCCGTAGAGCCTAAGCAGAGATTCATTTTTTCCCACGACTGATTGGTAGTTCCCAGCTATCTGTAGATAGGAAATCACGTGCAGCGCAGAGGCGGTCCTCAGCCGAGCTCCCTGCGGTGAGCATTGCAGCAGTGAGATGCTCCGAATCCGCTGCAGATTCACGCATTCAAACCTGGCTGGTGCTCAGATCATCCTCACTGAGCTTTGTTCTGCTGCATGTTGGAAATTGCAGCCCCCACTTCTTCCCGTGGCCAGGGTCATCTGCCCTTGAAAAAATTTATTTTTTCAATGGAGGCAAGAGTCAAAGTTACATTGAACTCAAAATCCCCATCATGGACACCTGTCTTCCGGAAAGCTCCAGCTGAAGCGTTGTTTTCCCAGTAATGATGCCAGTGTCCTTTGCTGTCTGCTCCAAAACCGTACACATTCACCTAGGAAGTAAGAAAGAACTAGAGTTATGGCCTGGAGATCAATTGGTCTTCATCTGAAATGTTGAAGAAACTTTCTTGACTCTGTTTATCTCTAGGCAGCAGCTCCAAGGACCTCGGTGGCAGCCAAGCTATTCTGCTGCATGAGATGATGCAACCATAGAATAACAGCCCAAGGCCTACTCAAGAGACATTACATCCTAAGCTATGCTGACACCACCACCACACCTGAATCCAGACAGAAAAAGACATTTCTACCCATGAATTCCTGTTTAGCAATATGAAAAACACATTCCTGTCCCCTAAGCATGATGTTTGACCTCAGGAGGTCAGTGGCTTGGGATGGGAATCTCCTCTTTAGCTGATTAAGGCCACAAAGCGTGGAAAAATTTTGGTTTTGCTCCTAGTCTTCCAAATGATGACCCATATCTACCCCTACTTATATGCTTAATTATATGACATTTGCAGTCACTTCAGAGGCAGATGGAAATTATGTTCTTTGTGTGTATACTGCTGTGGCCTTTCCTCTCCCAACAGTTCATTTATTGATGGCTGTGCCTGTCTCCTCTGGTGGCAAAAGTCCAAACATCACAGTTGGCTTATTTAAACGGAGTGGTGATATGGCTGGGTTTGAATGGGCCATAGCCCACAAAGCAAGTGCCCTAACCTACCCACACCCGGATCCACCCAAATAGAAGCTCGTTTTAAGTTATTTCTCGTAATGTCAAAGCCTTGCTCATTGCCTGCTTACCAGAAAACAGGCTCCACCCAAGCCACCCATCCTGTCTGCCTTGAGTGTTGTAGTTTCTGCCAGCATCATTAGGAGTATTTCTATCACTTCTCTGAGCAACGCAGGCCCGGGTGATAAAAGCTCTCTTTCATCATCAGACCTGTGTCCAGGCCAGGGATTTTGTCAGCATAGTGATTTTATCCCCCATGCTGACAAGCCCATGCCTGCAGGATTTTGTAGAGCTGACCTGGCTTTACGCTAACTAGCTAAGTCTCCTATCACCTAGGAGCACCTCACATCAAGCAAGCCAGGGAATTTCCTCAAGTAACTGCTGGAGCTGAAGCATTTACCATAACCTACTGTATAAACCCACAAGCTTGGGTTTGAAAATAGACCATCTGTACTCCCCAAATTGGCTTATGTATGAGCTGATCATTGAAGTTCTTCAGGTGGGATTATGTTTAAGGTTTAGATATCCAAATGAAGGTGCTTGAGCATCCATTACAGTCAGTGGCGATGCAGGGAGCTCAGTCACTGGAAACAAGGGAGGGATCCTGCTCCCCTAATGTCTTACCAGGAGGTTGGTTTGCTGAATCAGCCTCCGGCTCCACCGATTAGCCAGATAAAACCTCAGTGCAGTTGCCCAAACATAAGTGCCATTTGAGATGTCCTTGTGTACTCAGTACATCTACTCAAGGCAGGCAGATGTCACACAAGGCCAGGCCAAGAGTATTGTACTTTTCTGGTGTGGCAGCTGGCGGCAGAAGGCATGCCCAGGGCAACACCAATGGCTCCAGGTGCTTAAACAGTGAGACAAAATATCATTTGGGCTTCCACTAACAAAACGGGCATGGACACCATCCGTATTTAGATTTCTTTTAACGCCAAGTGGAATCTCACTATTTTTGTTTAATTATATTCCTCTAGGATGCATTTTAAACCCTCCCACCTGCTGATATTAAAAAAAAAATCAGTCCCTGTCAGTTGAGCATATCTGCATGTTACCGAGGGCTCTGCATCTGTTTGAAGAGGCGAATGGCTGAGAACAAGGAGAGGGGGAAATAAAGGCTGAGTGAGTGGCCAGGACATGTTCCTGGCACTTCAGTGTGAATGTCCTGATTTTTTATCTATATATCCAAACACAGCCAGACCTCATCGCACACGTGGAGTGCAAATATCAAAGACAGAAGGCCTGTAGAGGGGTATCTCCCATGATGCTGGAGCCAGTTTTCATAGACGTATTTCATAAAAGCTGGATTATAAACCAGGATCTAGGCAAAATTGGAGAGAAAGACTCATTAGTAAAATACCCTGGGAAAAAAACCCAACAGTAGCATGTCATCACTAAAGGACATTGGGGTAGTGGGGTGGGGGAGAAAGGAATAATAGTTATTCTTGAGGCAGGTGAAAGAAAAAAATAAACCATAGTTAAGCGCATTCAAGAATATTTCCTATGTGCACATGAATATGACTATTCTTGGTATTGATACCCCACCTGCTTACACTAATATAAATCCTGGGTGATTCCTACTGAAACTAATGGGTATGAAATGGCAAAAGTGAGAAAAAAATCAGGCATTCAACTCTCCCTGCAGCATCCTGCTGTAACACACACAAGCTCTGGGGAGTTGTAGGCCTGAGCAAAGCAAGTGTAAGATGCCATGCCAGATCTCATAGAGTCACAGAATCATTTAGGTTGGAAAAGGCCCTTAAGATCATTGAGTCCAACTGTAATTTGGGTGGGAACGTAGAAGAAACTGCATATTCTGCACAATATGCCAACCATGTCTTTGTATCTCTACAGGCACAGATCTAAGGAAACCAGGGGTCAGGTGTAAACTGTCAGGAAGCCTATCAGGTTGCATCAGCTGCATTTCTGTTTCCCAAACCTCTTATTTTTCTATACATTTTTTAAAGACATAAATTGCACTTGGTTATCTCCTGGGGAAATTATGGGGCCATCTAATAGAGACACAGCACTTAAGATCAGTCCTGAGTGTACAGTAAATCCAAGAACTGGTGGGAGTCCTTGGTTTCAACCCTCTTCCCTGAATCAGGCAAAGAGAGGTTTTTCCCTCCATGCTGCGTTTGTAATTAGAGTGACAGCGTTTCAGTGCTATCTGGTTAGCTGCAGGGCTTTCCTTTTTACAGAGTCAGAGGTTAATTGCTGATATTGTATCTGTGTGTAATCGTGTCTCACAGGGTGTTTTGCATTACGCGGTGTGGGAAGAAATACAAGCTTCTCATCTCCCTGCCACAGCCATACCCTGGGCTGGAGCTACTCAACTGTGACGCAAGTTTAACAACCTGCCGTAATGCATCTCACAAGGGTTTTGCAGAGGTTAATGTGTTCCTTACAACAGGTAGGGATGAGCTAAGTGATTATTTAATACCCCCAGAGGTCCATGGTTTGAAGTACGGGGGTATAAACTGATACTGGTTAAAGATCTCATCTGAAGCCTTTGGCAAAACCTGGCCTCCCGAATGAAGGACATGTGCTTTAACCTGTAATTTTAATTCTCTGAGGCTAATGTCATACTTTACCAACCCTTGAGACATTAGAAGCCTGAGCTCCTCTGAAAATCAGCCTCTCCAAAGGCTGAAAGAGAGACTTCTATTTTGCTGGAAGGTCTGTGGAAGAGGAAATATCTTTTGCTTCTCCGTACAAAGCCTGCTTTGGTTATGTCCTCAAACCATGAAGCTACAACAAAAGTCTTTGCACGGTAGCTAAAGGTGCAACATGGGAATGACCATCCTGCCCCATGGGAAATCCTGCCTCCAACAGTAGGACATGTCTCTTAAACCACAGCACACTTGGGCAATGCATGGGATGAACTGTCTTCTGACCACTGTAGGGTGGGCACCAGGTCTGACCAGTCAGGCCCCTTGACCGATTGCCTTCTACACATCCCCACTATGAAATAAAATGGGTCAGTGATGTTTTGTGAACCTTGAGGGAAGTGACATGGCACAGGCCATGTCCACATTGCTCAATTCTGTCCCTGTGCGAAACAGGGAGTATTCCCTGGTCCGTGCTATCTTGCAAACCTTGCTTGAACATTGCCTGGGAGTGTATTAATACACCTGGGACGAAACCAGCATGGACTTGGCCTGAGCCCAGTCTCCAGGCTTGTTTAATTAGGTACAGGCAGTTATTACAGCTGTGGGCTAAGAGCCTTCCCCAGGAGCCACTGATACTATCTTGGATTCTCCACTGACTTAAAACACACAGCTTTATTTGTTCAGAGTTCACTTAGTTCTTAATTGCAAGGAACTGACCTGGGTGTGAGCAACACCCTTGATGTTGAAAGAGTAAAATTATTTTTTAAAAACTCCACAGGCTCTCCACAGGTCAAAGTGCCGTTACACCCAGATGACCGCAACAAGTGGGAACAGAGCAGCTGCTGTGGAGGGTGAGCACAGCTGGCCAACAGTGCACCTTAAAATCTCCCTGAACAGCACCAGAGGAAGGAAGGCAACCTTCAGAAGAGCGGTAATGCAATGGCATAGTCACAAGAGCAGTTTCTTTCCAACCTCAGTTATTTAGTGGTTGCTCTATGGCCTGAATGGCACGCAGGAACTAAACATTTAGTTTAGCTGAGCCTTGTACAGTGTGTGTATTCTGGTTGCAGTTTTTATGAATGTCAAGGGGTTCCTTGGATTCTTGCAGTCTCCCAAAGAGGCAAAAGACCTACAAATAGATTAGCAGAACAAATTCATAAAACAGCATTTCTTACCTTTTCTTTTTTGACTTTGATTTTCCGTGGAACTGGAACATATGTGCTGTTAGAAGAAAAAACACAACACCAAGATTAGTGAAAGCCCAACATATTAATATTTTCCTGTCTTTCCAAACAAAGAAAGAATATTCTTCACGTACAGGAATAAATTCAAATTATTTGAAAGCAATAAATTCAAGAAATTGTTGGAAAATGAGGCTGCAACTAAGTAATACAGCATGAAAAGAACTGAGGTTTCACTGAAGCAAGTTTATAGGAAACCATTACATTTTTAAATTTTCAAGTTAATTATTGACAGTAGGACACCAAAGATTTAATTGACAATATATTGTAATGTCAATATTATGTAGAATTCATGACTTCTAATTCTTGGACCAAGACTGTTGCAGTCTTTGCACATTGATGACGGGAAGGGCTTTCCATTTAATTTAATGGCAGAAAAACCTTTTCCCACCAGGGGGAGACTTCTACCCTCCTAATACTTGTAGATACTGCATGACTTTCAGAGTAGGTGGTAACAGAGTTCATAACTTCTGTGGTCATGTGCAACTTCAGCATTCCCAGTACACAGCCCCTCACCAGCCCTGGGGATGCTGAAGGCTTCCTGCAGTTCCCAGCATAAAACTTCCAAGTCATACCCTTATGACTGGGTTGAAATCACAAGTCATGTCTTGAAAACAAAAAAATCTTTCTGCCTCATATCTCATGCACTGTGCACGCTGGTATTACGCAGCTCATCACGAGTGCTGTAAAACAAAAACCTCCCCGAGTTTGTTTCAAGTGAGAAAATTCTGAACTGGCCTTGGAACTGGTCTATATCCCAAAATATACCTTGCATGCTCTTTAGGTAGGTTGTGATAAATCACCAAAACCTTCCAGTAGTTTAATCTAAATATTTTTGCTTGATTTTTGGTAACAACAAGATTCCTGTGATTAATTTTTTACCTCTCTTTGAACCATGGATCATCAGCACTTTGAAACATTAGTCTAAGTCTTCCCAAACCAGTGGTGACCTGGCAATGTTGTCATCCCATAGGTGCTTCTAGGCATCCCTGACCTTAGGTCCTTGCCCCAGGCTGGGTTCAGTGGAAGATATGACGGGTGGGTTCCAACCCCCCGAGATGTGACGCGAGATGCTAACAGGGAAAAGCACACCCATGCAGACTTCTTAATCTGTCCTCAGCAAGTCTGCCCTTGCATCTGCTTCCCGTGGTTAGCAAAGTCGGTAGAAGTAGGCTTGGTGATCCCATGTCCTTTTTGTGGTTTTGGAGACATAAATGGCTTTTTTGCTGGTAAAAACTCCTTGTTATTTTATAAATAAACAACCAGTCCTTTTTGAAAAGGTGACTTGGAGGAAACTAGAGGGCCATATTTCATGGTCCTCTAGCCAGGTACAGTAGAAGACTAAAGAGAATGATATGCACTATTCAAGACAGTATTTGCAGACAGCTCTAATCCAGCCAGGAGACTACTGTAGCTCTTGTCAGATGACATGTTATTCATTTTAATCATGGGCTATTTCATTTTTTCCGAAGCAATACCAAAGTCCTGCTGCCACTTGGCTGCAGAATTTCATACAACTGCATGGAAAGTATTGGCACGCTGATTAAGACCGAATGGAGACCTACATCATTATGACCATGTAAAAACCGGGCCACATAGCAGCCAGGGAGTTAGTGACCTAGTAAATACCACACAGGAGCGGGACAAAGAGTGAAGCCTGTGATGAAGGTGGGTACAGGTGGAATTCATATAATCTAGAAAATATCTTCTATGAGCCACTTGGCAAGGCTCCAGTGAAGTCTGCTGGCATCTCTGGCCACCTTGTCCAGGATATTTACTATACCGTTGACCCAAATGGAATTTGTGGAACATTGTAAGGAATACAAAAATTGCTCTTTGCCAAACCAAGTGGAGACACGTGGAGCGTTTTTCACTATGGGAATTCCCAGAAGACTTGCAGAAGGCAAGCTAAGGCAACTACGCTAAATACCTGACTGATGAGGGTCTGCAGGTTTGCTGTCCCAGAAGACTTTTTCTTAGTCTTTTCTGGGACAATGCTCAGTCTTAGAGAGCGACAGTCAAATGGGACACATCTGAGAGAATCAGCTGTCAGTTCAGTCTGATATTAAGGCCATCTCAGTCTGGCTTTTCTTTAGAACCATAATACAGGATGCTTATCTTTTTTAACTATGAATGCACTAAGGTGAGTATTCCTTCTCTTCTAAAATACCAACTTTTGGATGGGTTTTATTTTTATTTGATGCCTTCTCACCTTTATAAATGTGCAGTCAATGGTTTCCTTATACACTGTATCTGACACTGTGTGTTTAATGCATATTCATAGCTTTATTTCTGCTAGTCTAAAATTAAGTTAAATGTATTGTTATGATTTGTGTGCTTATGATTTTCTGGTTTTATTGCTCCAGCATGTGCCAGCTTATTAATTATGCAATTTCCTTGCTTTGAGTATGGCAAAAATCTTAAAATACTGGTACTTCTTCCATGGGGTTAAAGATTCACACACTAATTTATACCAGCTGCTTACCAAGCCCATATATAAAATCTAATTTTAAATTTATAATATGTCCTGTAATTTATTAAGCAAAGGTGTTTTTCCTTTCATGTGCTGTGACTGCCTTGTAGTCAACCAGTTACATCTTCCTGACAAGCCAAGGGCTTACTCAACTGTACTGCTGCAACCCACCTGCTGCCACTTCTGAAGGTACTCAACAAAAAATAGTGAACAGCTTTGCAATCTGGGCTCAGAGCAGTGGCAGTGATGGAAACATAGATGGGTGATGGTGGCAGCAACAGGCCCTCTGCGGGTGCCTCTTCCTAGCACAGGGATGGATTTGACAAAGATGCAGCAAGGGGCTTCATTCAAAGGCCACTGAAGGCAGCTGCGAGCTTTCCATTGCTTCTGATAGGATTTGGATCCAGGCTTAAGGGCAAAGGTTCTCAACCTGTTTTATCAATACAGCTTCTAAAGGAAAAAAAAAAAAACCTAAGCCTTGCAAAAAAGATTATATTTTTAAGCCAATTTTCTAGGCGGGTTGATTTTTCCGAGATACAAGTGTGTCCTGAAGGTGGACTTTTTCAAGACAACTTATGACTGTATCTACTAAGTGCTGGTGGCAAAAAAAAGGTAAAGAGAGACTAAATCAGATTTGTTACAAGCTAAGAGAATCTTAATAAAAAGTGAAAAGAATCAAAAATGTGTTTGAAAAGAGAGAAAAGAAAAAGAAAATAAGAAATAAAACTCCATTTGTTGTCCCATCAAAAAGTTTTCCTTAAAAATGCAAAGCGGGTCTTATTCCCAGTCAACAGGGACATACTTTTATGAGTTTTTAATCTTCTGAGACTCTGAAATTGGGAAAAAAAGTTGACATGTCTTGAAATACTTCTCTCTAGAATAAAGTAATCTGATCTGCTCTTGCTGTCTATGTGTAGCAGGGTACCACTGAGCAATCCCACCAGGCTGTGGCTTTACATCCAGCAGATAACCTCACACACAGTACAAATGTCACGTATTTCATTCTCTGGATTAGGAAAAGCCAGCTTATAGGAGGGAAAGAATCTGCTAGCAGGCGTCCAGAAGAAACATGTTTTGTTCACATTTCTAATTCTGGTGCTGCCATAAATGTATTAAGCAGGCCAACATTTACTACTGAAAGCACAAAGAAGAAATGGAGAATAAATACCAGCGTGGCCCATTATTGCTGGGTAAAGCAGGTTAATTTAAAGCTAAGGCACACAGGTCACACATGAAACAACGCTGTTTCCCCTGCACAGCTCTCAGTCACCTTCTGCCAGGAAAGATGGACAAAACTCCTGACCAACCTGTCCAGGGGAGGGTACTGTGGATGGGGACCTAAGTGTCTCAGTCCAGTCTGCTTCTGCTGTCACTGCCCTCTGTGAGCAGCCTGCACATTGCTCTCTGCCTCCTTGTCCTCTTCTGCAAGTAGTATAATATATATGTTGGAGGACCACTTGGCCACCCGAGTGTCTCAGGTGGAATAATCCAGGTATCTAGGACCACTGCTGAATTAATAATCCGCCAAACACCTGATTCTGCAGATGGCTTTCTGATGGGTACGTCTGAGTACAGGCAGGCATGCTGGCTGCACCCGCTGTACCTCCAAGGGACTGGAGAGGACGAAGGATAAGCAGAAGCCCAAAATGAAGCACTGAACCTCAAAGCCCAGGAAGCCACTGCTCAAACTGGCCTCCTCCAGCAGCCAAAAAACCTCCTTTCATTTCTCTGGGACCACTGTGTGGGGCTGCAAAGAGCTGGATCTGGGTTGTTGCCTCAAAGACTGCACCATAACATTGAACTTTTCCTACAGAGCAACTGTTCAGGACTGAACCCTGATCTCAGAGGGTCTGTAAAGCTCCCCTAGGCCTTATGAGAAGAGGGGATTTGCCCAGTGTGAGCGTTTCTGTCCTACAGCAACATGTGGGGGCTCCCACCCCTTCAGCCTGCCCGCTCAGGCCTGCCCTTACTCACAAGTTGATGGTGCCTGTGGTGAGAGCAGTGACAACCCAGCGCAGGTCCAGGGTTTTGAAGGGGATCAGGATCATGCTCACGTTTTCTGCCAGGTCTTTGTAGCTCTCAGGGTAAACAAAGTGGTGAGTGGTCTTGCTCCCAACATCTGATTCGTAGCCAGTGGTGGGGGCACGGTTCATTCTGCAGCCCAAAAGAAGTGAGAGAGTGAGGAAGTGGGAGAGGAATTAAGTAGGTGCACACAAATGTGATTCTTCCCCAGATCATTTGCTTGAGGTGGCAGGAAAATGCTGCCATGGTTAAGGAAGTGCTATATGCAGGCTCTTCAGACAGCCTTGGCAGAGTGTAATGATCCTCCAGCAGGCTGAAGTGACCATCACCCATAGTGGATAAATTAAAAGTAAATGAAAGCTCAGCTTTAGCGTGGGATTTCTTGGACTGAGTGGGAGTTTCTGCCAGGCAAGCGTATTTCCGAGCGCATCCCTTGGTTCCCCTTACAGTCAAAATAGACCTGGTCAAAAAAGCAGTGAGTCCATGAGGACATCTATCATCCTAAATCTGAAGCCTCCAGTGGGTGAGAAAAACATTTCCCTGAAGTCTGTCAGCTTGACTTATTGCAGTTTCATTCCCCCCATTTGTACAGATGTATTTGGATGTCTAGGGTCAAGGTAACAAACCATGTTATTTGTGATAAGCAGCAGTAAATATTTCTTATGGTCCTCCCACGAAAAGGCACCAAAAGCACAGTGACAAATGCAGGCCCTTCTGCTGACACTTCATTTACTCAAACTGTACTTTGTATTGTGTCCCCCAACTTCGACACACCTACTTAAGTTTGCTCTGCACACGTGTGGTGTGCTTTCAGTAACCCTGGGGTCAGCACATGGAGATCTACCCAGGGCCCACCAGGGCTCAGCCAAAACGTGTTGGCCAAGCTGGGCTACCTTATGTTGGGTGTATCAGGGAACAGGGAACAGAGAGGGGTCTGAACTCAGGGCTGCAGAAACACCTCTATGCATGTGTTCCCTCCCAAAACCAAATCTGGGGACACATCAGCAATTCCCTCCCTGGTGCATTAGCTCGCTGCTGGTAGAGATTTCTATGTTTCTGTGGAGCAGCGTAGTGCAGACTAGAGATCCCCAAAGTGGCTCTGACTGACCTTACATGAATGCATGGTGCTGTGCAACACCACGGAGAAACTCCCAAGCTGGCTCTGAGCAGAATGGGGTTTCTCTGCAGCCCAGTGGAGTCTCCTGCAGAGACATTAGCTCAGCTCCCGGCAGGAATGTAGGGAGGACAAGGAAAGATGTAGCTGACGAGATGATGATGAGCATTGTACATTGCCAGGCAGGGTGTTGCCCTGGTCACTGATAAGGGGGAAGGTAAAATCTGTTTATCAAATCTATGCCATGCTGTGTTATTGCAGTGGTCCCCCAGGTGAATTAGTTAGACTGCATAGGCAGTCTATCCTGCCAGCCTGTGACAACTTGTTATTGAGTTAGCTTCTTCCCTGCCAGTGACCCACATCGCACTGTGTAGAAATACCCCGTAAAGCACAAGACTTACTATGTTTTATCCTGAGATTAGTTAGTCACGTATAAAATAGGGGACATATTTGTCCGTCAGGACAACGCCAAAGGTAGTATCTTAGTTATCTTACTCGCACCCTGCCTTTGGGTCTGTTTACCTTCCCCACCATCCATGGTGGGGCTGCCTGCATGGCACGGCAGAAGGCAGTGTTCACACCCAGTCTGAGCAGGAAGGGCCAAGCAGCATGAAAGTAGACAGTTGAACAAATAAAAGTGGGCTGGAACAGTGTTTGGAAGGAAAGGTGTCGCCTCAGACTCCCTGGCTCTCCAACACACATAGATTACACCCCTGGAACTCATATTTGACCTAAGTACCAGATTCACTAGATAGCCCCTGAAATCTTGTTTGCTCACTTGTCCCCCAAAATACCAGTGAATTTTAAACAACAGAGACATCTGGATTTGAGGTGTTGCCTACTCACCTGAGCACAAAGTCATGGGAGTCAATATCTTGGCCATACTGAGACTGCAGAAGGTTCCCAGAGTTGCCCACAACAGCGCACCGCCTGCATGAGTGAGTGCCTCGCTCCTGCAGTGGATCCCCATTCCCAGGAATTAATCCAAACAATTCCTTGAGAGTATCATTAATATTCTTCGGAGTTTTCTCTCCTTGCAATTTCTGTTGGGGAGAAAAACCACTCTAGGTTACTGATATAGCTATTCTGTGAGCAAGATGTGGCTTCAAATGTATTCTCAAAGACCACTCTTGCATCTACCTGCAGATACTGTCTCCTGCAGTATGTGTTACAAGGCTTCA
Organism: Phalacrocorax aristotelis; assembly: GCF_949628215.1. Classification (NCBI taxonomy): domain Eukaryota; kingdom Metazoa; phylum Chordata; class Aves; order Suliformes; family Phalacrocoracidae; genus Phalacrocorax; species Phalacrocorax aristotelis. The sequence goes on from NC_134277.1 coordinate 159,720,899, forward strand.
GGTTAGGAGCAGAAGTGTGAAGAAAAAAAAAAAGTGGAAAATCCCATCCCATTAACTTTTTTATCTTGGTTCCCCTTTTTCTTCCCTTTTCGTTGCATTCCCTCATCTCTTCAGTCTCTATCTAGGCATGGTGGAACAGGTCATGTGTTCTCCCCAAGGCTGACCTTAGCAGAATAAATGTTCCTCTTGTGTCTATAAACCTAATCCCTCCTTGAGCCACATATATTCTATTAGGACACATGTAAGAGTTCTTTTAACTCTCCTATGAAGGGCAGAAGAGTCTCAGGGAACCTGATAGAGCACAGACCGAAGTGGCCAACAACCCTTCCACAGATTTTGGCACACGCCAGAAGTGGCAGTGGGAGATCTTATTGCTGCTGTTCAGGACTGTGGAAGAAACAGCTGCCAGTGCAATAGGAAACTATGGTAGAGTTAGCCCTGAGGGTTGGGATGTAAAATAATCTTAAAAAATTCTCCAGGATGAAGTAAACCACCCGGACCTTGGTCATTGTGTCTGTTGCCATGGAGGGAAACCCTTTTGTAGCAGCTCTGTGGTGCATGGTGGAAACAATGGCTGGAGTGGGAAGGTACAGGCAAGGTGCAGGGCAGGTGATGCTCAGACACTCCCTTTCTGAGGCTCTGCTCTCTGAGGGCTACTAAAGAGGTTGGGAGTGCTGGCAGGCTCACAAAAAGCATTGCCTGCCCTTGTGGTGCCGCTTGCTTGCAAGTCCACAAAGGAAGAACGGCTCCTAACACAAAATCTGCCAAAAGACTCTGCCCTTGCTCTGCCAACTCAGAGCAAGGAGAGACGGGGAGGGAGGGAGGAGAAACACCTTTTCCCACGACTCCATCAATGGCCTGGGGTAATTTGGCTTTAGTTTCCAATGCCTTTCCCTTGACTGCACCAGGAACTGTTAATTTGTCCTGCCATCTCTCTCTCAGATACACAAACAGACGTAACGCTGCAACTTTTGTTTAACTTTTGTGCTGCCTCTTTGCAGACCTGTGTAAAGCAACCTTACCTGTACTGAACTGAACAACAGGTCTGTGGAACTCAGAGCTACAAGACATATTGGGGCCAAGAACTTGAAACAAAGAAGGCAAAGAAATGTTGCATACATAGATTAATCTCCCTGTTAATCTTTGCTAGCCTATATACTCATATATGGACTGCACAAGGTGGTTAGGATGCGAGGTAATTAGGTTGTCCAGACAAACACTGTCATTATTACCACGCATGCCACTATTCAGCGGATGGCTCAGTTATTTATGTGAAAAAGGTTATCTCATTCTAAATCTGTGTGTGATGCTCAAACACATGTTCACATATCTAAACTCTTGTGTATTCTTCATTAATCCAATCTAACCTGTTCTTACTCTGAATATATGAAAACCACTTAATGTTAGGAAGCCTCAGGCCTTCAAAATAAATGGTGAGTTCATAGATGTCTTAGAGTGTAGTATCAGGTGTATAATGTAGAAAAATCCAACCTTTTTTAAAAGGGAACTTATTTTGAGCTATTTGAACATGTATGTGCATACACCCATGTATACTCTCTCTCTGTAAAGCTGAACTGACTTTAACTATCTTTAAGGAACGAAAGGGAAAACCACCAAACACGCACCAAAAAATCTTTAAGAACATTGTTATTTTGAGGAAATAACAAACAAACAAACGAACAAAAAACTTACTCTTGAACTCATTTTGCCTGAGAAAATTCAGATGGGGAAGGTAATTTTCAGGAAATTCTAGGTACCAAAGCCCCTTTCTAAATTAAATTGCCTTCTCAGCCAGATTGAGAGCGTCAGTAAAGAAAAGAACCTGGAGTTTTGACTTCTGTTTGATGCATTAAAAAATGGTAAGAAACATTGTCATGGATAGGCACCTCCATTTACACAGAACGGGGATCTCCCTTTTCTTTCTGTTATGCCGCTATTGGTCTAGAGCAACTGTACGGCAACCAAGTTAAAACATGGGCACCGACACCAGCCTGAAAGCAGGACACCACCTTCCTACGATCCCTCAGTTGTACACCCTTTCCGCAGCAGACGTTATTCCTTGCATTAGAGACCCCCTCAATGACCTTAAATAGGATGATGACCTTATTGCACTGTGTGCTGAACATCCATACAATAAGACATCCATCCTTAACTCATTAAAAGTGCTCTCTTTTAATTTCCTCGGTGATTATCTGGGTGGACTGCACTTTTCAGGCCTAATCTTCAGTCAGCACTGGTTAGTCTTTGACATTTTAGCAAAACAGAGCAGAGCGGGCAATGACAATAGTTAACTCCAAGGCAGATAGTTTTTAAAAGTTCAGACTTAATGTGCAGCCAGTTCCTCATTGCACAATGTTTACTTGACTTCTTGAAAAAGACCATTTTAATAGCATTACAGTTACAAGCAATTATAGTTCACTTTCCCACACCTTGTCCTTTTTGGGGGGGTAATGCTGTCTTTTTTTTTCTTTTTTTAACAAGCTCCCACCCGTCTGGCCTTTCCCATAAATCAACAGAAGCACTGGGTGAAAGTGTCTCCATGCCGTGCTGGGATGGCATCCTCCCTCCGAGTGCCGTAGGGGTGTGCCAGGGATACGTGTATGGATATAGCTGCCAGAAGTGGGCTTAAATACACTGAAATACCTGACCTCTGTGTCCTGAGTGAAGTGGCTGCTTTTCTCAGAAGTTTGTGAAGCAACAGTCGCGCCTAATGATGCAGCTTAACCTTTTGCCCAAGTCCAAAATGCATCTTAGCCCGCCATGTGTCCACGTATAAAATACCACTAGGTTACTTAACACTCCAGCTCCCCTCCGTCAAATATTTGTCTGGCACTTGAGAGTCAACTCTTCACCTTAGGTTGTTAAAAACTATAATCGTAAGTCCAGCTTGAGAAGTTTCCTAATCATCTTCATAGGGAAGACAGACTAACCCTGCCCTCCTAGCCTTAGAAACTCCCCACCTCACATACGGAAATTTACTAGCTGGTTTTGCATCTGCTTATTTTAAAAAAGAAAAAAAAAAAGAGCAAGAAAAAAAAAAAACCTCAAAACACATGCGCTTCCTTCCTTTACCCATGAACGGCTTTCTGAGGAAAAGCTTGTTGCTCTGTTGCTCCAGCTCACACCATGGCATGCACACCTTCATTCCAAGGGACTTCGCTACTTTTATAAACTTCCCTGGGCTTGCCAGTACCATCACATCGCCAGCGATTGCCACACAGCAATATCCAAAACTCAGCTAAGATGGTGAGGGGGAGGACGTGAATTCAGCCAGGGCTGCTCCGAGCTAGTAGCCTGGAGTGGTGAGGACACAGCTGCAATCAGGACAGCCTCAGAGGAAAGCTCGCCTGGTGCCTGTGCATCCCACAGCCATGGACACGTTTGACAGCGTATTAAATACACCTTCAAAATCCCACTTTATTAGCGAGTAGAAAATATCCTGCTTAACCTGTAATCACTAGTGTGATGTGGATGCAGACAGAGTATGGATCAAGACAGGCAGGTATGGGTGTGGGTCTGGCAGCAGCCAGCACTGCCAGGACAGCCCTCCCGCAAGCACACAGCCTGGCAGCCTGGGGAAGTTCGTGTAGCAATACTATTTTTCATGATTTTTCTAATTTTTTTTAAACTGTTTTTAGAAGATAAAGAGGGAATAAAGCCCCATGAGAATCTCTTTTGCACAGCTACTAATTGCCTCGCTGCAGCAGTTCGGAGGCATCAACACTCATGCAGCTCTTCCCAGCTATAAAACATTGTACAAAGAATAATCCTAGCAACAGCCTGGTGGGGCAAATCCAGGTAATCTCCATTTTGCAGACTGAAGGAGAGGTTAAAAGGAAACGATCAATTTTAAAAGTGCCTCCTCGGTCTGGAAAATATGGCATTATTATTGTTATATTTAATGTCCTGCAATTACTATGCATCAAAGAGATTAAGGGGAAGAATACAGGACCTTTCAGGAGTTCAGGTTTTGTTTATTGATTTGTGTCTGTCAAAAAATACGCATTCTCAAATATGAATGTAATGTGCATATATTATGTAAATAACACACACTAGTATGCCTATGCCAAATTGTATGATTTCTGACTTCCATGGCTGGTACAGGTCACCTCCATGCTACTCTAAGTAGCAAAGACCCTGCCTCCACCGGCTCTGTGTGCCCTCATTTCTGGCTGCAGGATGCTTGCAGCTTGGCAGAGTGCAGTGCTTGGAGGGACCCATGAGCTTGGACCACCTTCAGATCCATCTGTCCTTGCTGTAGGAGACCCTGGAGCTGCAGCCCAGCCAGGCGTATGCGGGGCTGCCAGCGGGGATAGTGGATAGCCCGGGGTCAGGTTCCCTCTCCGAGTATGTCCGAGGCTGAGCTGAATGTCACACTTTCACCCCAGCAGTACACCACCAGGCGGGACTGTCATGTAGCAGGCACTGGGACTAAAGCCTGGGACCCGCGCTGGATTTGGTAGCACCTTCTCCTGTGAACACACTACCTCCAGAGCGCTGAGCCCTTTGTATTGCTTTCAAAGTATCACAGTGTCCCAGTTCTAAAGGAAACTTCTGGTGATCAAAGTATTTGGGCAATTTTTCCACAAAGAGCATTCAAAATGCATGGCTCAGGTGCCAAGTAGCTCTGCCACTCTCTTAAAAGTAAGTGCAGCTTCCACGAGTTCCCCCAGCTCATGTGTTGGGAATGCCCTTTTGTTCGCCATTTGGTTGGAAACACTTTAAGCCACATATTACATCTTTTCCTACAAAAGTAAGGACTAAAAGCTAACATTTTCATTTAGATAAGCTAATCACACGGCCCCAAGAGCTGAGCTTTCTTCCAAAAAAAAAGAAAACAAAACCCTCAAATATCATAAGACTTGAGATAAAAATTGTTATAACATGGTAGTTAATGAACAATGTGCTGCAGATAAGATTACGAGGGAACTCGGAGCCTCATTTGACTTATCACAGCTTTATCCATCAACCTCAACAGGGTTATTTTGGACTTAGAAGAGCAGGTTCTGGTCTCGTATTTTTTATACTTTCTGACCAACAAAAATGTCAAAACCCCTGAGAATAAAATAAGAAAACCATAAATAAATGCTATGCTCTGTTACAGCATATAATTCTTGCCCTGTTTCCTTATACAAAAGTTACTAAATTTACTGGAAATATCCACAGCATTTGTGTTATGGAACAACAATGGAAAACTCGCAAGTGAACCAGCTCAGGATGGTGGGAAAGAAAATATAAACAGAAAGAAATGCATCACATAACATAAAGTGCCAAATTCCAAAACACTGACACTCTCACAGTCCCTGAGCCTAAAATGAGGGAAGGCAGAAGCACGGACAGAGACCCACAGGTAGAGGAGAAGAGAGAGATAGAGAGGAGGAGGGAGGGAGGAAGGGAGGGAGGAAGGGAGGGAGGGAGGGAGGGAGGAAGGGAGGGAGGGAGGGAGGGAGGGAGGAAGGGAGGGAGGGAGGGAGGGAGGAAGGGAGGGAGGGAGGGAGGGAGGGAGGAAGGGAGGGAGGGAGGGAGGGAGGGAGGAAGGGAGGGAGGGAGGGAGGGAGGAAGGGAGGGAGGGAGGGAGGGAGGGAGGGAGGAAGGAAGGAAGGGAGGGAGGGAGGGAGGGAGGAAGGGAGGAAGGGAGGGAGGGAGGGAGGGAGGAAGGGAGGGAGGGAGGGAGGGAGGGAGGAAGGGAGGGAGGGAGGGAGGGAGGGAGGGAGGGAGGAAGGGAGGGAGGGAGGAAGGGAGGAAGGGAGGGAGGGAGGGAGGGAGGGAGGGAGGGAGGGAGGGAGGGAGGGAGGGAGGAAGGGAGGGAGGGAGGGAGGGAGGAAGGGAGGAAGGGAGGAAGGGAGGGAGGGAGGGAGGGAGGGAGGAAGGGAGGAAGGGAGGGAGGAAGGGAGGGAGGGAGGGAGGGAGGGAGGGAGGGAGGAAGGGAGGAAGGGAGGGAGGGAGGGAGGGAGGGAGGGAGGAAGGAATTTCTAACAAGCTGGTTACATTCTGGGGTATTATTAATGCCCAGATCATCCCAGAGAGGAGGACTCCAATTCAACTCTAAGTCACAAAAACCACAGGGCAGCCGCAGGCGTGTACACAGAAGGAGAATTTGGGCCGTTGTTGTTACCCAACTACAGTAACTAAGGGAGAGTTTATCTGCTGGGTAGATTTAAACAAATGAAAAGCAAGTAACAGCCCTGACAACAGCCCCCTTGTTTCCGTGAACACAAAAACCAGCTGGGTACGTTTTCAGGTACCTTCTCCAGAAGCAGCGCTGCCCCGTGCAGCAGGACAAGCTGCTGCAGCGACGGTGGCACTGCCCTTCTCTTACCTGCTCCTTCCTACCCGCACGGGTGGTACTGCTAACTCCAGTATGAACAACACAATTTATTCACAGCAGCAGGACTGTTTCCTTCCAAAAGGCCACATCCTACCACGCTGGAAGAGTTTAAATAATATATTCTCCAAATAAACCATGAAGCAGCCTAACAGACCTGTGAAGAACTGTAAGCCAGTGAGACCACCCCATCCTTTAGCCCCAAATGTCACTTCATCTCAAATACTGGCCATTAGTCTCTGAAATCAGTTCTCGCTTTCCTAGAAGTGGAGGGATATTAATGCTACAGGACTTTTTGGATGAATAATCCTTATTCACATGTAGAACAACAGGGTTAATGGAAAGGGGGTGCAGCCTGAGCTTGGTAGGCAGACAGCTCTCCAGCGAGGGCTCTGCCTGTGTTTAGTCCGAGCACATCACATGGGTCTCCCTGTGACAGGAAAGTCACAGCCGTATAATAAATAGCTCCATTGCAGTCACCGTTGTCTCAGTTACAGCGTAACAAAACCACCATGCTGTCTGAAGTCAGTTCCTGAGAAAGAATGTACGGTCATTTCTCCCCTGAGCTGAGGTTTAAGCAATCTGCAATGTCCTCATGCCTCATCTTTTAAGTGCAAGTATGATAAAAAGTCACAAATTATTGAGTTGGCAAAGTAAACGGCAGTAAAACATGGCCATGAGCAATGTTTTCTTTAAGACTGGCAGAAATCTCAGAATCGCTTTGAAGATGAGCCTAAGAATGAACAGCGAATAAGGAGTGGAGTCAGGATGCACCTGGGGATTCCATGCTGTAGAAATGACACTGATTGTCTTGGAAAGTCTTACCCACAGCAACATGTACATAGGGAATAGGTTGCGATGAGGAACTGAGACCACATCATGCCTGGGTGTACTCAGAAGCATTTTTCAGAGGAGTCAGGGCACCTTCTCCATCCAGCATAGATTAAGGTAAGTATTTTCGGTAACCGATTTCTAACAACCAATGCAGTTTTGGGGGACACCAAAATATTTCACACATTCTAGTTGAAGATAAGTTCTGGCTGAAGAAAGTATGCTGGAAAAAGTGTAGAAATCTTAAAAGATTTATTTTTACCATCTAAGAAAAAAGCTGCTTTGATTTTGTGTTCTAAAGCGGTGTATTCCCTTTGAACTTGACCTGAATTCAAGAAATGAATGAAAATATTAAAAATAGGGTTAGAGAGCCCTGAAAATTAATGGACAGCTTTTATTTGAGGGGGGAGGGTAGGAAGTTGGGGGGGAAAAACTATTGGCTGTTCTGAAAGTCACTATTTTTTAATTTAGCTGAAGAAGAAACAACCCTCCCCCAAAAAATCTATTTCAGGTTGAGCTGAAGTGAGATCTTTGTGCTTTTTTTTTTTTTTCCAGTTTCACTACAAGAAGAAGAATCGGAAATTCAGACTTCTGTACTGGAAGTCCCAAGCTTTTTCTTCCTTTTTTTTTTTTTTTTTTTTTTTTAAGAGAATGCTTTGAAACCTCATGGTTAAATCACAAGGGGATCTGAGTGCAGAATGGAGCGTGGCTTTTCTTGGGGGCAATGTGCAAGCCCTCGGGGACAGAGCCCCCTTAGCAGAGGCCCCTGCCCACCCAGCCATGTCTCATAGGACTCCTCCTCATCTTGGGTGCTGCAGGAGCGCAGCCCCCATGCTGATGCCAGGATTTAGGACTGATCGTTCCACCCTTTCCTCGGCACCTCCTCAAGGTGCTGAGTGCTGCTGGTTTCTGTATTCAGAGGCAATCAGGAGGCACTTCACAACCAGCCTCAACACTCACGGCGTCCATTAACAACCTCTCATCTACTGAGCTCAATTTGGGGTATCCCCCCCCCTTCCAAAAACTGCCAGTTTTTGGATCAGCTCAGGTTCCTGGTGAAACCTCACCCCAGGCCAAGGGGAACTAGGACCTGAGCTTGCCATCTTCCCTTCTCATAGCTCCAGCAAAGCCCAGCTACAAAATACGGGCCCCAGAAGGAAAAGTGTCTGGGGGCTGCAAGAAAACACATAAGCAATGGGAAATCTGAGTCATGGCCAAAGGGCATGTGAAAGGATGGAACGCCTGGAATATGTGAGACTCATAGCAAAAGGGAGGGTTTCATCAGAAAATGAGGGTATCATTTATGCAACAGTTAAAGACATCAGAGTTCAGTGGCATCTCTTTTTCATCGGTAAACACAACAGCCAGCGGATAAATCAGATACAGCCTCATTCCCACTGCACTTAACATCTCCGAAACCTGACTACCCCGCTGCAAAAGCGAGCGCCTGTTGGAGGGGCCTCCCCAGGGCACCGGGGAAGGGCTGAAAGCCCCAGATTCATCAGCCCCAAGGGCTGTGCTCAGTGAGGACACCAGGCTGCAGGCTGCTGGGTGTTCAAAGAGAGGCACAGCGAGGCTATTTTTTCCGAAGGGGGAAAAAGCAACTCATAATGAAACTGCGATTTGATAGTTCGGCTGTGTAGGCCATGAGCAATTCATTTAATCAATGTCTTGTTTCAAGAGAAGCTAAAAGGGGCAAAACATCAGGATACACCTTCTTCCCTTCTGTGCTTCTCAGACAAGGTATCACAGCTTTCATGATGCTTGGACTGGGCTCTTTGGACTACCCTACTCAGAGGACACGCAGAGGCTGCTCCTTCCCAAGGACCCATGGTCACCTGTGCGCTTTACAGACACATTTTACATCACCAGCCACAACAGAAACTGTTCTCATACACATGGAATTAATAATTTTCCATTTAATCCTGCTAATTATTTACATGTTTTACTGTAGGGAGAGCCCTACACACTTCACAACATGTTTGCTTTGCTACCTCGATGGACAGCAAAAGCCCTTTTTACCATCTGAAGCAAAACAAGCTGGTTTACGAAGCCTAGTTTTTTGAAGAGAAGGAAGAAAAAGGTAATATTGACATTTGCAAAGTCTGGATTCACCGCCTAACTCTTCCTGGGACTTTTTGAGCTTGCAGCAAGTGAACACGCACTCCAAGTGCCCGTGAGCTACATAGCACCACAAACGCCCACTTTCTTCCACCTCTGCCTGCCTTGTCAGCTGAGACGGCAAATGCTTTTGGCAGGAACCGTCTCTAACAATCTGCTCAGCATTGCTCGAAGCCCGACACCGCAACCGTTGCGTGAACGCTGGGCTGTATCACACCTCCTACTTACCAGCCACCACCTGTAGCTGTCTTCTGGGATCAAGGCATTTTGTGAGGTCAGGAAAGGTTGCATAGTTGAATTAAATCTCTGATTGAACCAGAGGGAATGTCCCAGCTCAGAAATGCATGTGTGACAGCTGCATGGTCTCCTGGGGTACTTGAAGAGTTTTTGGGCTTGCTTTGAAAACTGCATGACGAGATGTCTCAGATCCCAGGTGGTCATGGTCACCTGGTGTGTGTAGTTGAGCAGAAATGACGTTACCGTGATGAGCAAGAAGGCGAAGGTAAACACTTTCACGTTCCTCCTCCTTACGACGACCATCTTTCCCGCTCGGGTCCTGCCGTTGCCGCTGACCAAGTATGATGTAGGGTCCAACATAAGGCAAAAAGGAAGGGGCGCTGCAGGAACCTGCCAGTTACCACCTCGGGCTTAGGCTGAACATACCAACTCCACTACCTCCATCCATAAGAGAAGAAGCTTCATTTCCCCCAAATATGCTTTAAAAAGGCAAAGCTGAGTATTTCCTTTCACCTTCTCACAGTGCTTCCAAGTCTTTTCCACCTCTCTGTGGCCTGCTGCTAACCCCTCCCACCAAGGATTCGTTGAAGGCAGCCCTTTGCCCTTCTGCCTACCAGAAGATGGGAGCAATATCAGCATTAAAATGTAGGTTTTCTGTGTGGGAGCAAGCCATAAATTAAAGCAAGCAAATTGTAGAAAGAAGAGAGTGAGTTTTTTTTCTTCTTGGAAGTTAGTTCACAAAGGATCAGATCATCCGGGGATGAATGTTCCAGGAGAGAGACGTGCTTTGATGTCCATTTAAGCCACGGAGAGCAGTTTGCAGCCTGGAGACATGCAAAAAGAAAGAAAAATTATTGTCAGAAAGTTTTTCGCATTCCTCCCAACCTAATTTCTCTGCTTTTCTCTGCCCATCCCATCCCATCCCCAACTTGTGATCAGCTCAGCGCTCTCGGCACAGCAGCACCAGCTGCAATTTCTGCTGCGGTATTTGCATACTGAGAAGTTTCAGCGTGAAATTTCTGAAAGGGCAGAGCATCGACCTGTGGACATTGAGTCCCTTTCTATTGAATCAGCCCCGGTGGTGCTCCAGCCTTATTTGAGCTACAGTTTGTAGCCATTCGTATGGCAATGACTCACCTCCTTCCCTCAGGCTGACCTTGGTACCCACAAAGTACGGCAGCAAAGTATTCATAACTCAAAGCAGCTCCACAAAAAGCAGTCGGCAAAGGAGGGAGGAGCAGGACAGGGAGGAAGAAGAATCAGTTCCTTTCTCTTCCTCCCCTGAACCGGCTTAAATGCTTAAGGATCGAGGCTGAACTCGTGATTCAGAGAAAGCCAAGCAAGAACAGCTTATACGTCCTGGGACAAACAGGGGAAATCAAAGTATAAATGGCCTTTATTTTGCATGGATTATTGCTGTTTTCCCTGCCAAGGAAGGGTGGGTGAGGTCAGCCTGTGATCTCAGAGAGTTCCTGTGAGATCCTGAACCAAACAGCAAGTCAGGGGATACAGAGGGACCCAGAGCTGCTCTCTGTTCCCCTCCTGGTGTCCCCTGCCTGGCAACAGTGATTTTAAAAAGTTTTTAAAAGTTGAAAAATGGATTGCTTCCTCCCACAATGCCATTGTTTTGTGAGAAGAAAAAAGCATTGTGGTTTTTAAAACTTGGGATGTTTGCAAAAAACCCCAAAAGTGCCATTGCTTAAATAATGGTCTTTTGATTAAAAAAAAAAAAAAAAGAAAAAAATCAGAGAAGCAACTGTGTCAGAATATGTGCAGAATATGTGCAATTTATAAACAAGCAAAAGCTCAGCAAGTAAAGCCTCATCCACCGTTCAGCTGCAGGCTTCAGGATGGCAAAGAAAGACCAAAACTGCAACTGTTACCTGTTAAAATCCATCGTTTTAACCCATTCTGTGTGTCACTTTGAAGCAGGATCCCTCTCATTTCATCACCCAAATCCAATGCTTATTCAGACATGGGGGAAGTGCTTCTGGTGGCCACACGTCTGGGCTGAGCACAGCATCCCCAGCTTTGCTGATGGCTTTTCTCCTGGGGATCTGTGAGGAGCTGCCCAAGGCCAAACTGCTTTTCCAAGGGGTTTGACATGGTGCCTTAGAGTCAGCACAGGCTTGGTGTTTAGAGGTGGTGTGTAAATATTTACCAAGTCCCATAAAGTCAAATCTGAAGACAGGAGCCTCAGACTGTGGTCTTAAGCCTTTGCTCTGCTTCAGGTTTCTCATCTGCAGCACGTGATAGGTAGTGTGTGCCGTTCAATTAGCTGCTGTTTGCCAAATGCCTCAAGATTTATTTTAAGTCTGGCCCCTACAAATGCATTTACAGGAGCTCAAGGGCTGACAAGTGGGTCAGGCTCGATAACAAAAGGCTTTATTAACCCCAGCTGCTCAGGCTTGCCTGCACCAGTAAATTAAACAGCACCAGGGAACAAGCCTGTGTTTGCTTTAACTTTTTAGAGGGAAGTTTTGGGGCTAGCCAGAAATCTTCCAAACTATTCCCGGGTACAGTTTAGAAATAGCAACCCAAAAGGCAGTGGAGGTGCTGCCACTGTGCTTTGGAGAGTTAGAAAGGGAGCTTAAGATCACGGCCCCCCAGCACGGCGCCATCCATGCCAGCTGGCTTCTGTGCCAGAGAGCAGCCTCAAACACATTTGCTTTACTAGCCTGGATGTAGTTGTTAGTCTAAACAAAAACATAGCGTCTAAACCTCCAAAAATATGCCAGAACCCAGAAACAGATTGATTCTCCATTTATGGACAGGATAATTCAAGCGCTGCAATGCTGATGGGTTGAACCCCTACTGCTAGTAACAGTCAGATAATTCAGTATTTGTAAACACAGTTCCTGCTCTTCTATTATTTTTTTTAAGTTGAAGAGGGAGGGGGATTATCCAGTCTTTCTTGGAAAAGCAAATAAAATGGAGTCTTTTTCATAAAAGAAGCAGTTCTGGCCGTCAGAACAAACATCTGTTTCACCAGATATATTTTTTTTTTTTAACTGAGCTAACATTAAACTTATATTTAGATTTGAAAAAAAAAAAACCAACAACCGAAACCAGTGTTTATGCAGTGGACTGCAGTGCCTCCAAACGCCTAATCATCCTGTCTTTTATAGTACGTGATGGGAAGGTGAGAAACCAGAAGAACTCCCAAGGCTCATTTCCAGTGTGGAAATAAACACAACATCCTCTATTTTAATTCTGGCTACTTAGTTTCCTATGAATGCTCATGTTTCCTATAGATATTCAAGATTAGAAAACCAAATGTGTATATATAACCTGACAGAAAGGCTCTGGGGACTAGAAGTATGATTTAGGGTCTGAGGAAAAGGAAGGCTGAAATGAATGGAAAACGCTTTCGAGTTCACCGTAACTTTTACCGGGACCATTTTTTTCCTTTCTTAAAACACACATTAGATCCAACCCAGACATCAGTACTTTCAGGCTTCCCAGCATCTTGCACCACAGCTCAGACCATCCTGCACCTCCCTCTGCCCACATATAGTCATAAATCTTCACAGCGTTTCCACAGGATTTGCCAAGGTGCCGGGAAGCGGGAAGGGCAGGGACGATGCCGAAGCAGCAGCTGGTGTAGGAAACCACGCAAGGCTGCCAACCCCAGCTGTTGCAAATGTTTTACCTCCTGATACTATTATTTAAACCGTTACAAGTAAGTAGTGTGATAGCAGCCACAGTCCTTATCAACACACCTCGGCATGACCTTGCCATTAGTACAGCTGTGAACAGGCTATTTTGGCCTCAGACCCAGAAACAATTTCTGGGAATTTCAGGTATGCAGTTTAAATTACGTGCCCAACCCTCAGTCCAGCTACAGTCCCCTAAGAGTTAAACAGAGTTTAAGTACAGCAAGTACAGGGTGCATGCGGCCGTGCCTGTGGGCAGCCATCCCAGCTCTGCTCATGCAAGCAGCAGGTTAAGTTACCTTAAGTGATTGGGTGCTTTAGGTCTTATTAGTGGTCTGGATTTCTCCTGCTACCTTCCCACCCCCTCCCCCTTCCTACATATACCCCTGTCCCCAAGTAAGACACCCCTGTACACCCTGGGATAACTTATTTACGCTGCCAACACCCAGTGACGTGCAATGCAGGGAAAACGTGAAATGATGTGTCCCAGGCAAGAGCAGAGAGGGGCAGGTTGCTCCAAGCTCTGTCCTGAGCGCAGGAGGGGGTCCACTTGATTAAATGGTCATAAAGGAGAGCAGAGCTTAATCTTTTGTTTACATTTTGTATTATAAAATACGCTAGGATCGATCCATTGCAATTAATTGTTTGTCTTCATTGTCTTCTTGCATTTTAGAAAGAAAGAACGGAAAGACCTTTTTTTTTTTCCCCCCAGGGTAGACCTTTATTGTATTGTAAACTCACAATCTGAAGAATGTCCCTGGTCCCTTGACAATTTGGCAATTAACAGACAAGGATAAAAGCACAGCAATTCAATGGACTAATATAAAGCAATTCTTAACACCTTCAGGAAATACCTTTTTGACAAATACACCTACAAATGCAATGTATTCTCACTGCACTTAGGCTATGTGATAAAAGCTCATCTGCAGACCCACAAAGGAGCATAGGGAGACAAGGGCAGAAGGGGCATCCCAAATAATACCCCACCCCAAAGGCTCCCAGGTCTATCCCAGGAGCCGTCAGTCCGTCAAAGGCCCTTCCGCACCAGCCCAGAGGAGCACAGGGGCACAAAGGCATGTGGGAACCTGAAATAAGGACTCAGAAGATGGGAGCCCCTGTCTGGGTCCCTCCCAGGGATGGCCCAGGATAGCCTCAGCCCCAGGCATGAAACTCACCCAGATAAGTCAACACCAGAGCACCCTTGGGGCTGAGATAGGTTGCTGCCTGGGGGCATGGGACACCTTACTGGGTCCAGGGGAAGAGCATTTGGGGAATGCACAAGATCTGTGTGGTTGGCCACGCAATACTAGCAGCATGCTTCATTTCTTGATTTTTTTTTTTAAAAGATGGGTCTTAAACAAAAAGAATGTAGAAAATCATGACAAATAATTGAGAAATAATCGCTGCACTTCTCATCCCCCCAAGTTGTAAATGTCCCACTACACTAAGGTAGAGTTTGACCCCTTTTTGATGCCTACTTTGCTAGCAAAGAGTACTTTGTACCGGCACCACTTTGAGGAGATCTTTGTTAGCTTGCCTTAGATGCTGACGGTTCAGGATCCAGCTTTTTTCTCTTCTGGTCTGTAACTCACATTAAAACCCTGGTGTGAAACATGCTTCCCTAGTTTGAAGTTGCCAGCATTCTCCAGACACAGCGTGTCGGGCAGAACAGCACAAGGGCAACAAGGAACACCATCCCTGTACAGAGGTATTTCCAGCTTTCCATTCACTGCTTGGATAGTTCAAAGGTCCTGAAGTCCTTTAAACTCAAAACTCGCATACCCACCCACCCTGGCGGAAGATGGAGAAAGACAACGTGACCTGCTGCGGAGTTCTCACGTCTGATGGTGGTCATTGTGCAACCCTTCTAGAGTGTATTTTACAGCTGGAATATGTATACTTCAAGGAGTAGGGGTTTGCTGCAATTTGACTTCAAGAGACTGTGCTGTGCTAGAAAGGTCTCGGCGGCAGAACTGCAAGTACCCATTTTCAGAAGCACCGCTCAGATTCCCACCCTGCAAAACCTTCAAAGATGAATTAGTTTCCCAGCTAAGCCACTGACAGCTATACTGTTATGAAGCCTTTTGGCAACACAGACAGCATGTCCTCAAGCATCCTTCCTGCTGTTTTGGGACTTTCTTCCCATCTGCACTCCTCGCGAGTAACTACTTGAGCAACCCTCGGTCTCAAAGCCCTGGCCTGGGAGAGGATAGAAGGTTAAATCTTGCTTTACTGTACCCACGAAGGCCCAAAGCAGTCTCAGAAGACGTCATCCTGGGGCAGAAAAAGCATGCCCCTGGAAAAATACACATAAATTTCAGCCCCAGGTCTGTGCTTAGGCCTGGAGAGAAACAACGGAGGGGACTGTTTCGCTCCAAACCACAGGCTTGTCTGCTCTGCCCAGCTCATTGTTGGCTACCCCCACTGCCCAGAGCTGGCTGACATTTAGAAAGAAACACTTCATTGGTCTGACACCTTGCCAGAGACCTCTGAGCATGAGGCTTTTGCTACGTGAGATAGATTGTGCAATTATGAGACAGCCTGGCAGCCTGTCAGAGTTAAACACAGGGCAGAAACCTGAATCTCCCTTAAGCAGATGATGCTGGGAGACCTTTGGTCCATCTCGTGCAGCTCCAGGAGATCAGTCTCACTAAGCATCGAAGGCCACATGAGGGCTGGAGACGTGGGGTGGGGGATGCTGCCTGTGCCCCAGCATAACCTCTGTGACTTCAGCCTGTTCGTGGTGTGATTCCCATGAGCCCCACAGCCCTGGCAGGCAAAGGGGGAGCCCCCTCCTCAGGCACCAAAAGGCACCACAGGATGCCATTTCAGAAAAGCACCAGCTGCCTTGACTTCCTCCTTTTCCACCCATAACAGTTAAAATCAGGCTGCATTTTGTTTCTCAGAGCTAACTGTCTCCCCTCTCCTGTCCATCTTTACATCCTCACAGGGATGACACAGGTGCTGCTCTCCCATGTGCCCACAGCCACAGAAAAGCAGCCTCAAGTCCCTTCTGCCATTAATCAGTGAGAAAATGATCTGTAACTCTTCCGCCCCATACCTGACCATGCTGTGAAGCATAAATCCGACTGCCACTGTCAAACGGGGTCGCAGTATCGAAGTCGGGCAAGCCAATTAGTATATCGCTCTTGGATTTATTAAAATGCTCACCCCAAGCAACTCCAGCTAATCTTATCAATACTGCCTAGAAAACAAAACCATTCAGGACCATTCAAGGCATAAGAAAAAGTAGCTTTAGACAAATTTGAAGGCAGTCGCTCCTCCATGCTTCTTGAATTTGGAGCCAGCTGTTGGGCAGTGTTTCATCCATCACAGTGAATAGAAGAAAAACTGGAGGTGCTTTATGGAGCGTAACTGCATGGCATTTTAGGTGCCAGTGATCTGAAAAAAAATCATTACATACTTGCGTTTTATCAGTAAGCACATTCACAGGCAGGCTTAGACTGGCCAGGTAGATAGGAGATCTCCCTGGTGCTCTAACACAGCCTGCTCTGCCTACACGCATAATAGGTCTGTGCAGTCAGGGTAAGCAAAGAGCTTTTTGTGCAAGATGTGTATAAGATTAACAGAAACTTGGGTGGGGAAGTTGCTTTCTGTTTCCTCAAAACAAATCTTTATCTTGGCAGACTTTATCAGGCATGTTGCTGAGCAGTCTGGGAATGAAAACTCTCTCGCAATGCTTGGGGAAAGGGCTGGAGGCTCTGGCTCAGAAAGAGTCATGATCCTACCTGTACCCTTGGGTGCTGAGAGCTGCTACCCCTGCCTTCTCCCACCGGGGTGAAGACATTTTGCCCTCCAATGCTGTGGAGGGGTTTGCAGAAGCAAAAGCTTCCTCCTCCTGTGCATACCAAGAGTCGATTCCTGGAAGGCATGTTTGGTCTAGAGAAATTGCAGTGTTAATATCCAGGAATAATTGTGCTGTCTCCCATGCGCTACAATTCCTGCTTATGTATTCAGGCCAAGGGGGACTTTTTGGCCTGGAGGTGCCATGAAAGATGGTCTGGCTCCAAAATCTTTGCCTTCGCCTGTCCACCATGTCTGTGGCAGAAGTTGTCTTATTTGTTGAGCATGCAAAAAGGTGGACGCTCCAACCACCTCTCTTGTGGGGTTACAGGACAACTTCACTTCACCCCTGGGGAGCCAGTGCAGCCAGAAATGTGTCTGAAACAAAGTTTGCTCAGACCAACAGAGCTTGCATCACACTCTAAATGAAGAACCCCCCCAGGAAAATGTGACAGCCTGGGCTTAAGCCTTTGGTCTCCTGGTTGATCTCAAAGCTCGCCTTGATGAATAGTCCAGATGGAGATCAGTGACAAGTGGTGTCCTGCAGGAGGCCATACTGGGACCAGTACTGTTTAATACCTTTATCAATGACATAGGCAGTGGGAACAACTGCACCCTCAGCAAGTTTGCAGATGACACTAAGCTGAATGGTACAGATCACATGCCAAAAGGACAGGATGTCATCCAAAGAGACCTGGACGAGCTGGAGAGGTGGGCCTGTGAGAACCTCATGAGGTTCAACAAGACCAAGTGCAAGGTCCTGCACCTGGGTCGGGGCAACCCCCAGTATCAACACAGGCTGGGGGATGAAGGGGTTGAGAGCAGCCCTGTGGAGAAGGACTTGGGGGTACTGGTGCATGAAAAGCTGGACATGAGCCAACAATGTGCGCTCACAGCCCAGAAGGCCAACCGTACCCTGGGCTGCACCAAAAGCAGCGTGGCCAGCAGGGCGCGGGAGGGGATTCTGACCCTCTGTTCCGCTCTGGTGAGAGCCCACCTGCAGGGCTGCGTCCAGCTCTGGAGCCCCCAGCACAGGAAGGACATGGACCTGTTGGAGCGGGTCCAGAGGAGGGCACAAAAATGACAAGAGGGCTGGAGCACCTCTCCTATGAGGACAGGCTGAGAGAGTTGGGGTTGTTCAGCCTGGAGAAGAGAAGGCTGCGGGGAGACCTTATTGTGGCCTTTCTGTACTTAAAGGGGGCTTATAAGAAAAGTTGGGACAGACTTTTTAGTAGGGCTTGTAGTGACAGGACAAGGGGTAATGGTTTTAAACTAAAAAAGGGTAGATTTAGACTGGATATAAGGAAGAAATTTTTTACAATGAGGGTGGTGAGGCACTGGCACAGGTTGCCCAGAGAGGTGGTCGATGCCCCATCCATGGAAACATTCCAGGTCAGGCTGGACGGGGCTCTGAGCAACCTGATCTAGTTGAAGCTGTCCCTGCTCACTGCAGGGGAGTTGGACTAGATGACCTCTAAAGGTTCCTTCCAACCCAAACTATTCTACGAATCTATGAATAAAAAATTCTGATGCTGTAAATTCATTCCAGGAGACCATTCAAACTGCCACCTTTTTAATAAATGTGTCCCCTGCTGCCATTTTTTCATACAGTACCTGATGTTCAGCTTTGAGAGAGGAGCAAAACTGGGTTTGGGGTGAAAGGCAAGGCTGGGCGGGGCCAGCTTTCTCCCCTGGTGGCACCAGCTATGCAAGGACAACACTCACCTGGGTACCACTTATCATTGGGAAACACATGGATGATTGTGACTGTGGAGATAAACTCATGATCAATTTATTTCCAGTGGGAGCTATAATGTAAGTAAATTACTTTTTATATGATAGTCCTTTGTTACTGCGGCCAGGCTTGGTTATCATGCCAGGCTTGGTGAAAAAGCCCACTGATACTGTACCAAAACTTGCCAATGTAAGCCTCAACCTAACTTTTCCAGGTTATTACAGTGCCAAGAGAGCACTCAGCCACATCTGCACACGGTGAACCAGCCACCCCTTGCAAACTGTCCCCTTGGTGTCTTCTTCATAGGATGAACTGGTAGAAACCAGTGAAAAGGGTGATTAATTCAAATTTAACTGCTGACCTGTTTATGGTCCGTTCCTTTGGCTCAACACTCAGGTCAAGTGTTTTCAGGACAATATAGGACACCAGAAAAAAAGCACTGTCCAGCCAAGCCTTGAACCGTAGTGATTATGGCCAAGAGGCTGGAGGCTGCCATGTCTCACCAGGGGTGTGCTGAAAACAAACAGTGGAAAAATAAGCTGCTAATAACAACATCTTCCGCAGCCTCTGTCTTGCTAGAAAGTGATTTTGGAAGAGTCCTACCTCTTTATACACACTCTATAAATCAAGAAATGTCATCTCTGCTTCCTTGGTGTACTTCATTTTCTTTCATATATTCTAAATACCCTTCCCCACAGACACATCGACGTTTTAAATAGTAAATACATCACTACAAGCTCTTAATAAATATACTTTTCCTTCCTCATCTTGTCGTTTGCAATGCTGGACAGACACATAGGTTTAACCTGCAGGACTATGAGAGCTTTTCTGTGGTGGGCCAATATCCACTGATGGGTTGGGAAGGGACTTTTGTTGTTGTCTCTATATAGGCTGTCATGCCGAGAACCCAAAGCTGGGGCAATGAAAATAATTACAGTGAAAATCCTAAACTAAAATTCACTCAGTCTATCTCTGTAAATTGCTCTATTTTGAAGAGTTCTTCAAAAACATCCAAGCACACAACTGGACACATAAAATTGCTGTTTGATTCCTGTTGATACCTTCGATGGCAGAGAGTCCACGGTGGACAGAGTGTCGTTGTACCCTCAAATCCCTCCCATGCCATTTGGTGATTTGTAGGCTGGGATCAAAGCTCTGCTACCTGTTGCTTGGGAAAAGGAGCTGTCAAAGAGATTTCCAAGGCACCCACATGTGTTTGCACCTCACATATTTCTTTAATGGTTCACAATAGGACAACCGTAGCTGGAAAGGACATTTGCTATGCAGTTGGCTTTTCTTTCTTTCTTTTTTTTTTTTTAATCAGTTTGTCAAAATTGCATCTTTCTGTGGATAAAACTATTTTTCACCTTGATTTTCTATTTCAAGAAAGTTTCAAAAAAGAAGGATCTTTGGCAATTTAAATGAAAAATTCTAGTTTTCATTTTGCAAAAATACTTATTCTAAAAATGTGTAATTTTCAGCAATTAAAGGAAAGCAAAATATTTAGAAGCTCAAAAATGGGAAAAAGGAAAAAGCCCTACTTTAACTCCTGTTACTAGGAGGCTGAAAAAACTATCACCTTTTCTTTTTGGTTTTACTTCATATTGGGCTGATTATGGCTTTTTTTAAAGTCTTGCTAATTCCCCTGAGACAGTAAGAATGCTACTTCCAGGTAATCCAAATACAGAAAGACAAATTAATGGTGGCAACAGCAGTAGCAGAAATAGAGGCAAGCTAAAAGTATTGTAGAAGCAAATTCCTTTACATGCATTAGTTTCAGTTTTATAGGATTACAAGTAAGGATATAGGATTATTTCAGATTATAGGACGCTCTAAACTAAAGGTGGAACTCAATCACATTGGCAGCAGGTGTTTTGCTATCCTGCCTATGAGTATCCAGCTCAAAAATACTCACCAATCTATTTCTTGGTTAAAATGGTAAGGAAACGTATGTGACTATAAATACAGTTGTTCATGTGGAACAGACTTCAAAAAATACGTTGTGAGGAACCCTGATTTCTGATGTTAAGACAGTGATTAAAACACCACAGGGACTCTCATGGCATTATAATGCCATGAGCCGTTATAATACAGAGAAAGATTAGACTATAATGATAATATTGACGGTATTGTCAATAATCTCTAAAATCTAAGAAACATGTTTCCATGCCTGTGTGAGCATCTCTGTCTGACTCTCTTCACTCGGGTTCCTGCCCTGAAGCAATACCAAGCAGTTGTTGGCACCAAGAGGTTGTTAACTTGTGTTCACACTGATGGGATCCTTGTTAAACCAACAGGATTTCTCTTACAATCGATGACACCAACTGATATGGCTCTGCATTAAACCATTAAACATTTATTCGTCAGACAGACTGAATTCACTCTGGGGAAGGTTTAATGACACCACAGGGATTTTCTCCTTCATTAACCTGGGATTTACATGTAGTCCTTCTTGTGCTACAAAGGTGTCAAATTGCCCACAATTAAATTCAGAATTCTTTTAGCATCAGTGAGTAGTCTGGACGTGGCAATCAGTGCAAGTTATGACAAGTACAAAATAATATGCCGAGTTTCCCATTTAGTGCGCACACTTCTGAGAGTTTGGCAGCCACAGTAACTTTATAAGAAGTCAATAAATAATAAACTAAAAATATACCACAGATATAAGTAACACATTCGATAATTAATATAGTGTTACAAGCCAGAATTACAAAGCCATTAGGCAGCTACTTTAATTGGTTGATCATTAAGAATCATTAAGTTTGGAAAAGACCTCTAGGATCATCAAGTCCAACCATCAACCACCCCCAGGCCTCCTAAACCATGTCCTAAAGTGCCACGTCTACACGGTTTTTGAACATCTCCAGGCATGGTGACTCCACCACCTCGCTGGGCAGCCTGTGCCAATGCCTGACCACTCTTTCAGGAAAGACATTTTTCCTAATATCCAATCTAAACCTCCCCTGAGGCAGCTTGAGGCCGTTTCCTGTCATCCTATCACTAGTAAATTGGGAGAAGAGACCAACACCCACCTCGCTACAACCTCCTTTCAGGTAGTTGTAGAGAGCGATGAGGTCTCCCCTCAGCCTCCTCTTCTCCCCCCAGCTCCCTCAGCCGCTCCTCGTAAGACTTGTTCTCTAGACCCATCACCAGCTTCGTTGCCCTTCTCTGGACACGCTCCAGCACCTCAATGTCCTTCTTGTAGTGAGGGGCCCAAAACTGCACACAGTACTCGAGGTGCGGCAGTATGGCCCTTTTGTGCTCCATCGGTGGAAGCTTTGCTTGGGACTATGTGGCAGCCTGGGTACAGAAAAAACGCAGGATTTCAGTGAAGAAGAAACTTTGCCTTTTTGTCTGGACTTTTAAAATGTTTTTAAAGAAACAAAGATTAACGTACATCAGAGTGGCACAGAAAAGGCTTCCCATAATCCTGAATATGAAAATACATCAAGAGCTGCATACAAAATGGATTTGCATATATCAGAGCTGCACATACAGCCACTCAACTGGGCATCCTGAAGTGCATTAAAAATGTTAATACTGAATTGTATGAATGCTGATAATTGAATGCTGGAGAAACACACACAGACATGCACAAAACTATGGCATCTTCTCCACTTGTCTGACTTAGATGGTTAAAATATAAAAAGGGAGACTGCTAAGGTAGCCAGCAATCCCTGAATATTTAAGGGCTATCTGGTTCAAAGAGAAATTCAAAGTATCACTTATCCATACAGAAATAATTAGCAGAGGAAGATTTAATTTATTTAGTATCAAAATTTCCAGTTCTAAAATGGCATCGTACTATCAGCCATCGATTTTGTAAAAGCAGAAACTTTAACACAACAAAGTGATCATCAATTCAGTATCGCTTTGGTCTTGGTCTTGGCCCTCTGCAGTGCTGCCAACCACATCCTATGTAGAAATCAAGCCATACAGGCCAGATGCTGGAAACAAGAGCCTGGTTTACTCTTTCACCTAGGACAAAGAGTGGCAGAGGGAAGATCTCTGTCCTTGGGCTCTGATTGTTGAACCAGGATGGGGAAGCCCCTGCTACTTATTTTTCCCAACAATAACTTTGAACATCTGCCCAATTGGTGGTGCATGAGGAACACAAAAACTTTTTCTCCTGCTTCAGTGAAAGATAAACATCAGTCCTACACGGGCGGATTTGGTGCTGGTCAGAAACCCCAGCGTCAGCCTTGGGGTCGCTATCCTTAGGTGACCATAACCATCTCAGCACTATGTCAGCACAAACCCCACAGAGGAACAACATCTAAAGCTAAATCCTGTCTTTGGGTTCAAGATCATGTCTCCCATCCAAACACCTAGAACATGCTCCCACATTCACTGCAATACGCTTTCCCCATCTAAAACATCCCTCCATTTTTTGGTGGGACAGGGAAGATTTTTCTTTCTGTTGCAAGCTTTTGTGCATATTACTATTGCAATGAATGTGGGATCCCGTTCTCACTCCAATGAAAAGTTTCATGGTAATTTTTAAAACGGGGCTTACAAAAATGTCACCGCTTGCTCTAGCAATAAAGCTCCTGGCAAGTTTTAATGGGCACAGAGATAAAAACTAACAGTCCCCATTGACCGCAGGCAGCGCAGCCCTGGGGTTTTGGTTTTCTTTTAAATGAGTCACAGATTTGTGTCAAAAAGTTTGCTTTGCAAGTGGGAGCTGCAGGATTTTTTGTTTTTATTTTGTCTTTATTAAGCAAAGGAAAAAGAAAAGTCATTTTGCCTTTAATTAAAACTTCTCAAGGATTTGCTAGGAACTGTATACCAAGAAACTCTCGAAAATACGCTGTTCTGCTTGGCTTGGTTTTAAACAGGGTAAGATGAGTTTTTAGCCTCTTTTATTACATCTCTCTTGCTCAAAAAAAAAAAAAAAGCTGAAAAATAATGACTGCATCCAAAAGGAAGTCATCAGAAATAGAGTTATAGAGCTTAAATGTACCCAGAGGAGAATTGACCTATGACTTCTTACGGAGCAAACGTAGCATCGGCTGAAGGGCATCATTGTTTTAAGGGACAAGAGTTCCCAGACCCAGAAGTATTGTCACACTCAGCTACAAGGGGTTGATCCAGTACATGGTAGTTGTTGCTGAGCTGTTCCCTTTCTTAGGAAATGATAGATGGTTATCAGGGGATCCTGTGCCTTAGCAGGTAGCTGGATCGCTCCTAGATCTTTGTTTTAAAGATGAAGTTTCCAGGGACGAGCGTCACTGCTGCAAGAGACATTTCCAAACTTGCAGCTGATGGAAATAACTCTCATTTTACAGCCTCCTGTATTTCTTACTTCTGAATTTCATTGACCCTGCTCTGATTTATGTGCATGGCAGATTTGGTGCATCGCTAATTTGTATGAGAATCAGTGAGGAAAGTGTGGAAGACAGACAGCAACAGGGCTCACAGTGACAGCACATGGCATACAGAGGCAAAAAGATCTCGTCTGAGTTTTACAAAGATATGCAGTCATTTCTGTTCAGGGGGCTAGCGGCCAGAAAGGCAGATGAGGAGAGGACTGCTTACCCCTCGCAGCCACTCAGCGAGGTGCAGCTCCTGGCTGACACCCAAAACTGAGGTGGTTTGGCTTTAATTCTGGACATTCGTTCATAGAATCATAGGAGGCTCAGCTGGGTGAGGTGCTGAGAGGTTTCCTCCCATGCAAAGGCGGCACCAACCAGTTACACATAACTATTTTAATAGCAGTTTATCTAACTCCTGAAAACAGCCAGTAAAGGACATTCTCCTGCCCCTTCAAGCAATTTGTTATCAGTAAAAGACCATCCCTGGCTCTGACAATAGCAAAAAAGCCCTTCCCCAAACTCTCTTTAAGACTGAGTTAACACTCTCAAAGAAATAAATTGAAACAAGCCCAGCCTTCAGATGAAACACTATGCTGTGAACATTTCAACCCTGAATCAACCCCAAATTATTTGGGAACACCTCAGAGCATCACCCTGTAGCATCTGCGAGCATCTACCCACTGCTGAAGCTGCACCCCAGCTTGCACAGCAGCTGCCAAGGGGGTATGCGGCATGCAGGGGGGCAAGAATCATAGAATCATTTAGGTTGGAAAAGACCTTCAAGATCATCAAGTCCAACCACTAACCCAGCATTGCCAACTCCACCACTAAACCACATCCCTAAGTACCACATCTACATGTCTTTTAAATACCTCCAGGGATGGTGACTCAACCACTTCCCTGGGCAGCCTGTTCTGGTGCTTGACAACCCTTTTGGTGAAGACATTTTTGCTAATATCTAATCTAAACCTCCCCTGGCACAGCTTGAGGCCATTTCTTCTCGTCCTATCACTTGTTACTTGGGAGAAGAGACCAACACCCACCTCGCTACAACCTCCTTTCAGGTAGTTGTAGAGAGCGATGAGGTCTGCCCTGAGCCTCCTTTTCCCCAGGCAGACTGGTCCCCTGCTTCCAGATACAGGTGTCCTGGGAAACAGCTTCAGCCTGTGATCCCAAACCTCACAGGACATGACACTATGCTGGGAATGACAGGAAAATTCCTGGGATGCTGCGGGCCAGGTGTCCAAGTGGGGAGGACCAGGTGGGCTGAGCAGACTGCACACAGCAGTATGCATGTAGCCCATAGGGACAGCAGGGGCCATGCTGTACCTGGGGGAGACTGATTTTGTTCTCATGCGCATACCAAAACGGTTAGAGAGTGCTTCCATAACTTTCCTTTGTCCTCATCTTTTTACCCCAAGGTAGTGGAAGAAAGAGGAAAAGGTACAAGGAAAGCGGATTTACCTGGATTAGCTGGGAGCAGGAGGGGTCTGGGAGCAGGTTCACTGCCCAGCTGACAGGGCTTACAGCTGGAATTAACCCTTATATGGGTCATACCGCTGCGTGCAAGGAGGGTGGGGGCACACAAGGATCTAGCCACTGTCCAAATTTCTGGTGGTCTGAACCAAACCAACCTCCCACCATAACAAAAAGCCTCTTCTACAACAAGGGCTGAAATAAATGAGAGGAACATTGCCCCTCTTCTTCCCCATGGCTTGTAGTAGAATCATAGAACAGTTTGGGTTGGGAGGGACCTTTAGAGGTCATCTAGTCCAACCCCCCTGCAGTGAGCAGGGACACCTTCAACTAGATCAGGTTGCTCAGAGCCCCATCCACCCTGACATTGAAGGTTTCCAGGGATGGGGCATCGACCACCTCTCTGGGCAACCTGTGCCAGTGTTTCACCACCCCCACATTAAAGAATGTTTCCTTATATCTAGTCTGAATCTCCCTTCTTTTAGTTTAAAACCTTCACCTCTTTTCCTATTGCTACAGGCCACAGGGTATTACTGGCACCCTCTCCAATTCATCCTCTGCAAAGCAGGGCTGGGACTGCAAAGCATCCATGGAGTGAAACATGATTTGCAGCTCAACCTGCTCAACACAGGCAGGATAAAAATGGGATTTGTTTTCAATAGCAGCTTTACAAAAATGATGGAGTTGATCTGCATGTTCAGTGCCTGGGCTCCACAGCATTGTCACAGAAGATGGAGGGAATGAAGTTTTTGCAGCCCCAGTAGCCAGTGCTACTGGGGAGGAGTAAAGCCCCTTTGCTGCCCAGGTGCCCATCAACAATGTTCCCCTGCATGCAGGGGAGGTTCCTGTGGGTAATACCTGCCCCAAGCCCAGACAATATAGCTTTATCAGAGCACACATGGCGTGTACATGTTCTCCCAACTCCAGGCCATCTAGCCCTGATGTGCAAAACCCTTGGGGCTTGACAGGTGTTGCATGTAACTTCAAGTTGGCCAGACATCTTTAAATGACTGTGGAAATAACAAGCTAATTAAGAAATTAAAATAGAGCTGTCTTCCTGATGAGCAAGTGAAAAAGGAAAAATCCTAATAGTCATAGACCAAAAAAAGAAGTTAAAAACAAAAATAAATCCCTGGCAATGCCAGACTTGAAATGACAAAATGCAGGTGGCATCTGTGGTTGCATGACGACAAACAAGTAACAGCCAAAGCACTCACTGCTTTCATTTGGGGTACTCCACTTGAGACGTCTGGGGACTGAGTTTCCAGAGATGTTAAGCGTCCACCCTTCACTGGTTTCCACAATTTTAGCCACTCAACACCCCCAAGAAGCCACAGCAGAATCCCTCAGGATTGCTCTTCCTTAAATTGAGAACCCCCCAATTCACCCCTTTTTTCAGCAACATCCAGCTTTGGTCTGAGACTCTGCTCCCTCCCTTCCTCGCTGCTACTCAGCATTTTGAAGGTAAATCATTAGGAGCAGGAAGCTGGAGCAGTAACAGCAATGTTACTTTCCTCTCTGCAGCCCCAACCCGCAACCTCTTCGGGGCTGTGTTTCAGCCTGGGTCCTCCCAGCACTTGTTAGGCAGCCATCCCTGGCAGAGGTAAAAATTAGTTTAAGACGGATTTGGCTGCTGTTCCTATCGCTCTTTGCCAAGTCTGATGCTGCCCTCAGCAAATTTGCTGGCATAATGGGCCACAGTTGGCCTGAAAAAGAAGCACAAGCCACACAAGGGCTACTGATAAGGGCAATTTAGTTTGCAGATGTATGGCCAGCTATCTTAACAACAAGAAGGTATTAGGAGATTCAAAGTATAAAAATGTATTTTGAGGCTTCTTTGGTCCAATTCACATCCTTGTGCATGTGTTTGTGGTGACTCAGGCTGAGTTTTGTTTACATCCATTGCACGGGGAGAGTTGCACCCCTTCAGCGCTGCCGGCAGTGCACAACCTGCAGCCGCAACGATCACCCCGCCATCATCACTGATGGGCGTGGGGGATCCACCATCCACCGGAGAGCCCGCGGATGGCCCCTGTCCCCAGCTGCATTGCCAAAGGTGCTCATTTTGCAGTGGCTACAACAGCTCCTGCTGCAGAGCTTCCCCATTCCCACCCGCCTTCGCTGACACCAACAGAGCTGATAATCTGAGTCCCTGCCCCAAGCCCCCTATAAAATAATCTCCATCTACATGAGTTAAGAGTTAAGGGGTCACATGCTTGTTGTGGTTTATGCTGCTTCCTATAACTTTACCAATTCAGTTTTTAAGAACATTTTCTTCCACTGTTCTGGACAAGATTAGCCACTGTAACTTGATTGTGTTGCTATGGCAGTAATAAGAAAAAAAGTAATTTATTTTTCTTAAAAAAAAATAAAAATCAATAATTGGTATTACTGTGTAAGGTCCCTGACATTAATTATAAATAAATGTTAGACCTACTAAAATAAGAGAGTGAAATTACAGCAGCAAGCTCCACGCTGCTGCTGAAGCCTGTACGGCTGCCCCAATATAGATACGAAATATAAAAAGTATTGGGGACTGCAGTTTGCATTTTATTGCCTAGGAAAATGAATGTGTAAATAGCAATAAAATGCCCAATTATTTAGCACAAAGCCAAAATACTCCACAGCATTTATAGGCTGACGGATGGCTTGCCTGACTGCTCTAATTTACCATAAAACAAGGAAGACAAGGACAGAGGAAAATAAACAATGGCTCCTGTCAATATGATTAGCTGCGAGACGCCAGGTGAGAGCAGCCGCTCTCCGAAGAGGGTAACACTGCACCGCTTCAGCTGGCTTTTGCTTCGGTAATTTAGCCCGGATTGCCGTGCTACTTGGCAAAGGCAGCGTCGTGGGAGCTGAGTGGGGAGGCAGGGATTGCTGTTCCCACAGTCTTTATGGGCCCGATCCCTGATGCCTCCAGAAGAAGGATGGAGCAGCCACTCAGGGGGTGAGGGCTTTGTGCCTGCGGCAGGAGGAGGGGATTATTAGGCAGCCTCGTAACATATCGGTTTCTGGACAAGGGAAAAGCTTGCCGGCGCAGAAGTTGGCAGTCAGCTGTCAGGGGCATCACCCATGACATGTTGAGAGGCAGGAAGAGCCTAAAAAAGATAAAAGTCCTTCAGTGCCATCTGTTAAGAAGCAAGGAGGGAGAGAGAAGGAAAAAAAGCCTTTGAAACACTTTATGGGATAAAGTAAACTGCAGACAGAGAGCGCGCTACCAGCTGGCGCTCTGGCTGCGATTCCGTGACCCAAGGCGATGCCTGCAAAGGAGCCGCAGGGTCCCAGGCTGGGTCCTAGCGGCAGGAACTGATTTGCCTGGCACCAGCCACTGCAGTGATCTGCTGCCTCCACCTGCATCTAGGAGACACCATGCTATTCTCATCCACCCTATTCACGAGCATTTTTGAGTGTGACATGGGTACATATTATCAACTCAAGGTTTTTATTTGTTTATTTTCTAGCTACATATCTCCATGTAAGCATACTAGCCCGAATTTCACATACTGCCTTTCTCAGGGGCAGAGAAGCCATGTGCATCTGCTCACATTTTCGCAGCTCCTTTTAGGTCACTCAGGTTAGAGAGATGTGAATCTGGTGCTTAGTGTGGTATCACCCACAGATTCCTTACGCAGACAGTGGTGCTCCTGCAGAGAGCAATGTAAGTCACCTAGGGATGATGGAGCAGGTGAATGGAGGTGGATAAGCTCTCGGGTCGCTCCCCATGAACAGCTGGGACGTGCAGCTCCAGCCCAGTACTGGGATGCATGCATCGATCTCACACTTTCAACTCATACTTGTAATTTTGAAGTTAAATTCCTCCACTCAGCGACCATGGCACAGGGGCTCACTCCCTCCACTGGCAACGTGGGGAGCCTCACCTTCTCATTCACTGGGCTTCTAATTTAGACATCACAATTAAGTGCCTAAGGAAAGGCAGTGTGAATAACCCAGAGTGCAGGGGAAGGATATATTAGCTGACAACACACACAGAGATTTTTTTTCACTGCTGGACTTGTCAGTGTATTTTGAGCCTGCTCCAAGTTCATGTAAAGACAGCCAAGTCTTCCAGGTGATTTCCAGCAGCCATTTTATCCAAAGTCTCTTTTTTAAAACTTCAGGATGAATTTTAAGATTGCTCCTGTTTACAACAGTGGATGCTCCCAGTTTCAATAGAATCAGGACAAAAAAATGCAAAGTAACAGAATGGGGATAGGTGTTTTCTATCCAGATCTACTCCATTTGCTTCAATAATAATTCCAGAAGCAGGTCCTGCAAGAAGGATCTTACTCTAGCTAGAGCAAGGGTCCTGTGAAGGACTCCTGTCAGACCTGGTTCAAAGCATAAAGCCAACAGAAAAGCTTCTAGCAACATGTGCCAGGACCTTTCATCAATTACTAAGCTGCAATGCAGAATCAAAAATAGAACGCTAAATACCAAGTTCTGCCCTTCTCCACACATTTCCCTTTATAAGAGGAAAAAAAAATCAGTAATCATCAGTATGACTGCCTACTTGGATTAGAAAGCAGATAATAAATAGTACATCCATCTTTTAGTTATTAACATAACTAAGCTTATTGCATAATATATGCTTATTTTTGGAAAGCAGCGCTTTCTACCTGCCCCAACAGCACATTACTGAGTTGGCAGGATGCAGGAGCTTCTGAGTGAATTAGAGAATTTCTTCAGATCAAACTCACTTGTCAAAAATTTCATCCTGAAATTCTGGGCTACCGATTACCCAGCTTCTTTAGAGAAAAAGTCCCCTTGACTTAAAAGTCTCCTTGTTATTGTCCACTCGACACACTTTGCTGTAGCTTCCATTTCGTTTAGCTGTGTGTGACATTTGCAGTTCATTTATCTCCCAAATGATTACAAAGAAAATTTGGGCGGAGAGGACTGCTCTGCCAGATCACACACTCAGAGTGCTGAGGTCGCACATCTTCTACCTTTGTTTGCTCAGGACAAAATCTGTTGCTCCAAACCTGGGGTTAGACCCTCAGAAAATGGTCAACGATGGCTATCATCCTGCACCCTGTGCCGGTTCTGCTCCCTGGTGCTGGAGGCTTGACCCTGATCGTGCAGAAGGCGAAACCGCCCCCCAGAATACCCTGATTGGGTTTGGGCCCCAGGACATCTCATCCCTGCACCAACAGATCTGCAACAGCTGAGGACTTCTTGCAAAGTTTTGAAGGCTTCTCTCTGCTGCTCTGTGGTGGCTCTCAGTGGCTACTGGTGCTGTAGCCTGAATAGCCAGTCCCACTGCCTGCCATCCTTAGTTCAAGTCTCACAAAATGCCCAGTTGCTGGGCTTGGAACGATAACTCTGCAGTTCAGAATTTACTCATGATTCCATGCAGTGCTATCAATCACATCCAATATGTATTTTACAGCGTTCCCCTTTGACTTAACCTTATCATTGTACAAAGCATCACGTTGGCGGAGAGAACACCAGCACGTGTCTGAATATGAACAATTACAAGATTTTAGAGTTTAGGGTGTTGTGCTGGATCTGTATCTCCCAGTGGAGTTCTCAAGGTTTTATGAAGACAGCAAAGCCCCTGCTCCACGCCTTGGGATGCCTTAGGCCTCTGGTGCTAGTGAAGCTGATAGAAAGAAAAAGACTAAACGCGTTAACCTTTCTGACTCTGCTTAGTGTTGTTTTGTCCTAGCAAGGGAGAGTCAACACTGCAGGAATACATTAGCACAACAAATAAGGCACTGGTTGGAACTTTAAGTGGCTCCTAACGCCCTCCACTACAGTACAATGTGCTGTCATCATGACAAGCCAGGCACCAGATGCCTTTATTTTTAATTGCACTGAAGAGATGCACTGAAGACTCTGCTCAAAGGTAAGACTGATCATAGCCCCTCCCCAGGCAAGTGTTGCTCTGAGGTGTCCTTCTCCTGCACAGTGAAAAATGTTTCTAGTTCATAATTCCATGGCATGGGTTCAAATGTCTCCCAGAAGCTCTTTCAGCCATAGCCACAAATATGGTTTCACTCTTCAAGTGCTGCATTGGCAGCAAAATCAAAGCTTCACCACTGCTCAGCTGTTCCAGTTTGGAAACGAATTTTTTGGCTAAGATTTCTCCAGTCAACCTAATTCCCACTAGCCATCAGTCGCAACAGTCCACTTAGATGAAGGCAATAGTCTGAATGCTTTGTCTACAGAGAAGTAACGCCTTGATTTTGGTGCTCTTGAGAGCTTTTCCTCAAAGGTGAATTTCTCTATGTGAATCATTTAGACAGAACCATTCTCTCTCCTGGCTTGCTATTGAACTGTCTAGGAGACAGCATTTAAATGCAAGAAGGCAAAACAATAGTATTGACCTTGTCCTTTGTCCGGGTTTATTTAATTCTGTAAAGCAAACAGTTTGTGTGAAAAGCACTCCTGGTAATAAAATCGTATTGCACATTTGCTTATAGAGGGTCACCAGGGAGAGCAAATGCAGCTGTACTCAGCAATAAATGTTTGATTCCATGTTGCACAGCAATTATTCAAAATGAGAGGGACTATTGGATCCAAGACTGCTGCCCTTTAGGACTCAGCCTGTCAAGTTGCATTGCTTTGTACTTTTTATTCAAGTGGATTTCATCTCCACACTCTTATTGCTGGGTGATATTCAAGTTTTTAAGTCCAAGTTGCACCAAGCTTGAAAAACAACATTTGACTTCCAGGCTGCCCTTTCTTTCTTAAAAGGAGCATTGCTTTATTATTATTATTATTAATATTAATATTAATAATAATAATAATCAATATACCATAGCATATTAAAGGAGTAAAAATTAAAAAGCATGGATGGTTCATTCTGAGAGGACAGGGAAAGACAGAGATTTCAATTTAATAATCCCTGAAATTGCTTCTTCCCTAGCTTTAAAAATGCTGTAGCTTTAGTCATCAAGAGGAAATTATGTTGCTATCATATATTTATTTTCTCAGTTTTTTGTACATACTTTGGAAATTTATCAGGAATTGGGTATGTTTCACTCCTGCAATTAAACAAGGAGTCATTAATATATT
Source organism: Phalacrocorax aristotelis (assembly GCF_949628215.1). NCBI lineage: Eukaryota > Metazoa > Chordata > Aves > Suliformes > Phalacrocoracidae > Phalacrocorax > Phalacrocorax aristotelis. The sequence goes on from NC_134277.1 coordinate 159,753,422, forward strand.
TTATACATACATCTCTCTATAGACATTTTCTTGACATGTATTACCTATCTAGCCTTGCACTTGATAGACTTTTACATATTGCTCAGCAAAGAGAAATATAACAAAATTCCACAGAGCTTAAGCACACGCAAAGATGTGTGCCATTTCCGCTTAAAGTAAGATTTAAGCAACGCAGTGCCACCTCAACCCTGACCAGACCGTCAGTCAACACAGCTCTGAGTAATATGTCGGAAAGTCTGAGCCTACAGACAGTTACAGACCACTTAATCACAAAATCTAATCAAGATAATAATTAGGCACTGCATCCTGTTTAATGCACAAGGATGTGACTCTTCTAGCTCCTGCTGCCAGAACGGAACTGAACACAGGAATGGGGAAAAGAATCAGAGAAGTCAGACTGTATCCTTGATGATAAATGAAAACCTAAACTCAGACAGCTTGCCAAATCCTTGAGAACTGTGGCATTTTGCACCAGTCAAGAACCCAACCCTACAAGATTCTTTCAAAGATTCTATTTTATTTCAAAGAGTAGATCTTTCCAAGATCTATTTCTTCAGAAGACCAGCTTACTATTTTCTATTTGACCAGGCTTGAGAGATAAAGCTCAACATCCTGACATAGTAGGTGCTCTGCTGATGCTTACTTAGCAAACACTTTTTGCTGCCCTTCCCTTGCCCTGCAGAATGGACAAGGGTAGAAAGGAAAAGCTCTATTAAGTGAATTTTTCAACATCAAAATGAAGGATATAAATCTGTCAGTCATCTTTGCCACTATACTACACTGCCTTTTTGGGTCAGCTTTGTAGGTCTAAGCAAAGAGTTACAAGGCTCTGTAGTTAATAAATTTTTTTAAGTACCTCATATTTACTGTAAGCTAAGCAAAGTCACTTTCTGGGACAGATGCTGTTAAGAGGATTTTCCATATTTTCCTCCAACTTCAAAGTGACGCTTGAGTGTCCTTGTTAGAGCCAAGTGACATCCACACATCACTGAGCTGGAGAAATAGTGGCAGCAGCAATGCATTTGTAAACATTAAAAAGCCCAGAAACATGGGAGGCTTGGAAGAGAGTGGCAGGGTGTAGAAAATGGACTCGACAACCTAGTAGGTCCCTTCATTTTCCAAATTCTACAAACCTTCCAGGCTAAAAACAGGATAAAAAGTAGATTTTTTTTCTGTAAACCAGTACTGATGTTATAAATTGAGAGGGTCATGTGTAATTAGAGGGTCACAAGTAACTATATACACTCTGTGTAGAGAGAATGCATCCGGGACATGGTGCTAAACACTGCCTTGTCTTCAGGGCAAGAATGGGCATGTTTTAAAGATCTGTTGGATGGCTTTATTTATATTAAAGATCACCTTGGTCACAGTGGTCAGAAATCAAGTGCCAAGTCATTTGAAACAACATCCCAATGTTACCTATATGCCATGTTTTCTTCTGCCTACGCGTGGTTTGCTGTGAAAGGAAGATGGGCAGAAAAACCTACAAAAGGTGCGTACCTTCATTGCGCCGAGACTCCACTTCTCCCACTGTGGTGCTGGACCAGTTTGCACTGGCTGGGGATACTGGCTAATACTTTAAATTCAAAAAGTGAGTAGCTTCTCATAGGGGCCATCAGCAAATCAACTCTACAGACTGATGGGGAAGTAAAATCCTTTCTTTATATATATGAAACTAAAGAAAAAAAAAAGTAGAGCTGAATGATGGTAATATTTCAACCTTCAGAGCCACTGTTAACTGCAATGAATCCTTTTTGTAAATTCAGTGTCTTGAGCTGCAAATACTTATCAAGAGTGTTATTATCAGCCATTGTGAGTCTGTGAACAAGAATTCCCACTGTATTTTAATGGCTGCTGGCCATATCCATCAAAAAGGGGACTCTAACAGACATACAGTTATCATTGTTCAAATTTTAATGAATATATGGCATTCCCATTCATTATTTAAGTGACATTCAGATGCAGTTTCAGTCAAAGCTGCCTCTTCATAAATGTTATTAGCTACAAATGCGCCTTTAATAAAATATTACACTGTGCAAAAATAAAGTGTTGTACTGATAATCAAAGGAAAATGAATGGAAGGAACTAAAATCTGCAGCGATACAGCCTGAACTTCTTATTCACTCAAAAACCTCTTTGATTTTAACAGGCAATTTCTCAGAGAGCAGCACAGGAAGACAGGATCAGGCCCACCAGGCACACACAAAGACACAAGAAACACCTTCTCCAAACTCTTGTCGCTCACATGCAGACTGCTACCCGATTATTTGAGTCAGAACGGGTCTATCTGTGGTCAGTTTGACCACAGCTCGATAATACTGTCTGCAAATCCAATATACATGGCCCTCTGAACGGCTTTACATTCATTATCCAACTGTTTGGACTGCACACTTTGGAAAACACTCTGTAAATTAGTGTTTGGGCTGTTGAATGTGGTTCAATGCGGTTAAGGCTCTGCTTTTCTCATGGGTGCTTGTATTTTTTGATAAACTTGTGTGCTGAGGTATCTCATGTTAGGCACTCGGAACTGAAACATCCTAAATCTAATCAGGTTGCAAACACTGGCCCCAGATTGCTTGCTATCCAAGCCAGGAAGCAGCTATTTATTTTCCCTAAATTAATCCCAGCTCAGCAAGACGCTTAAGCGCACATCTAACTTTATAAAGACAGAGTGGGTTTCCCACTCACTTAAATAATGCAGATGCAAATGCTCTGCTGAATCAGGTCTATAAAAATCCAATAGCAGTCAGTAATAAATAGTGTGACATCCAGAAATCTCCGCTTTGCAGCCAGGAGGTTGGAGCGTGCTGCTGGGATCTGTAATGCAGTGTCCTCACTAGTGCCATGGGATTGCCTCCACTTCCCCGCATCCGGCTCTATTCCCTGGGCCGAGAGCCACACACACTCCTCCTCCTCTCCCTGTCTGGGAATAAGATATGTCTCTATATAGAAACTATCTATTATGCAAGATTTATCTTGGGTTTCCCTGCCCCGCTCTTCTAAGCGTGCATTTGCAATGAAAATAGTGTCAGAGCCTAGGCTGGGTGTCTGAAGCAGGAGGGGCAGAAACAGAGGTGGTTTATTTGCCAGAGCAGGCTTTTCTTCTGCAGCAACTTTGTATTAAATTGGGTTTATTTCTACTGGGATAAAAGAGCAAACTGACGCTTCACTGGACTTGGGAACCTGCCCCCACTAACAGTATATATGGAGTACGCCAAAGACAAAGGTGAAACTGGTCCCTGCTAAACCTGGTCAGCTCTGATAGACTCTGCTCCAGGAAAGGGTCAGAGAGGCAACAACAAGAGACTAAAAAGGATGCCCGAGTGCCGACTTGCACATCTAAAACCTTCTGGTTAGCAGCCCTCTTCCCGGCCTGACACCTAAACTGCAGGGACTTTTTATTAAAGGAAAAAAAGTAATAACAATAGTAGTAGCAGAGTAGTAGTAGCAGTGATGACAATGTGTCCAGAGGTACCTGGGGTGGTGTCCCTGCACATTGCATCTTGGCAGGAGAGAGTATTTGCCATCTATCTCACGGCTGCACACAAAAGGCACCCAAAAATCAGGCATTCCTCTGCCTGTGCTTCTCTGGGATCTCCACATTGTATGTGTTGTGCCCAACACACGTGGACAAGGCAGGCTTCTGCAGAAAAGTTAGCCACAAGCATCAGTTTTGTTGAGAAGGAGACTGAGAGACATCCTCCTTTCCCACCACCAAGCGCCCTGCTCTGGATCTCACCAGCAGGATTAATAATTTGTGCCCTGAGATATCCAGTATGGCTTGGTGGGTTGGGAGGAAGAGCTTGGGAGGTACTTTTGGGTGAAGGTGCAAGGTGAAGGATCTGGAGCACAAGAAAGGAAGCCTCCTTGCAGCCTGGAATAAGGCCTTCATAAAGGCATGACTTCATGCACATACATGTCCTGTGGAGGATCTGGCCCTGAGTGGTGTTCAATATACAAATGATATTTAGTGGCTGCAGGGGAAAAAACCAAAACAACCCCTGACCAATTAATAGCTTTAGGAGATGGACCATCAGCCTCAAGAAAAACGGAGCCATGGAGAGATGCTCCAGGACAGAGCGCAGTTTTATCAGGGTAAATCTGGATTAATTCAGCCATTTTTGGCGCATATTCATCCCAGAGGAACACATCAGCTTCTCTATGCATCGTTAATGATATTTTTCCTACACTTCAGGTAAGTGCTTCCATTTGATCCTGAAGGTTTGACTTTGTAAAGAAGTTGCAGTGGGAAATGGTTATCCTCTAGCCTGGGTGGAATCTGTCACTGGTGCCATTTTAAAATCGTGAGAAGGCCTCTCACCCAGGCTGCAAGAAACAGCATCTTAATCTTGAATCTCTTTCTGTTCTGCGGGATTATTTCCATGGAGCCAGAGGTAAGAAGCACCCTCTCCACTGCTGCTCCTCAGGTACGAGTTAAAATGCTCTCCAAATCATACATTTATAAGCAAGGCAACTTCTCAGTGTCTTTGCTACATTTAAAAAATGAAAATTAAAGCATTATTAGGGGCTGAGGGCGAGGCACATGCCCAGCCAACTAGCTGGCAATGACACCACCTAGAACAAAGAAATTCCAAAATAAACGTTTTTAATGAGAAGGATGGCGAAAAGCCAAGCAGGAGTTGCAGAGGATACCTCATTAAAGAAATTGATAAGCCTAAATCAGGTCAATCTGTTTAAGTAATTCAATGGCTGCAATCAGATAGGAATAGACCCGTTTAATTTGCCTCCAGAAAAACAGCAGCACAGTGGGATTGAAGGAGGAGACCTCATAGGGAGCAATAAGCTTTCCATAAAAGCTGATAATCATGAGGGAAGTTGCATCTGTGGTTTACTCACTTGGAAGAGAGGCATCTCACACAAAGTGAGCTGAAACAGTTGTAGGCAGCGAGAGCAGCCGCACACGAGGAGCAGATCTGCATTCGGCAGCATGTGCTAATCCCGTGGGATCCTCCCTGCAAGCCACAGCCTGCACAGGGAACACAGGGCCAACAAAAAGAGCCTATCTGGCAAATGCAAAAAGTTATATTTAAGGCATGAGCCAGAACCTGATTTCTTTTTACACCTTTGCAGCACTAGGAGAGCTTCGGCAGGAGCAAGCGAGCTGATTTTCTGCTGGAACAAAAAGCTCAGAATATGGTTCTTATTTTGAAAGTCAAGCCCAGGGGCCCCAAATGGGAAAATAAATTCCTGCCATTTGAAAAGATTGCGCTGTGAAGTAAACACCACTGCCTGTCCTCCATCAGGATGTCCACTCTGCTTACGCTTGGCCATGCTGAGGGCACAGTTATCACTTACTTCAGGATTTCCGTAACGCTGAGAACAGCACAGCCACCGGTGGGCTGTGCAACCGGGCTGGGAGCTGCCGGCAGCCAGACTGCGTCTTACTAACGATTGCTGCTTACAGGGCACTGTGTCAGCAGCGGTAATTAGCAGACGGCTGCTAAGCTCAGAGACTTCATCTGCAGGTATCCGGGTGACCCCACCGATATGACTTCGGGGCTTACTTCATCACTGAGCAGAAAAATAATGCCTTTAAGTAATTGCATGGCTTGGTAACAGGTAAATAAGAGCTTTGCTTTAAAAAAAATAAAATAAACCTAATGTTGGTTTTATTGGGCAGATCTCAGCAGCAACACAATAGGAGGTTTTGTCTTGCTTGGACTTCATCTACCTTTTAGAGATGATGTATAATAAATTATCATAATGAATAAGAGCCAAACACAGTGTAAATGGAGACCCTGCCACCCAGGCTTCAAGAAAACATTAAGCTTTATAACCTATGAGTGTACACAGTAACGAATAAGTATGTCTCTCACAGGCTTTTGTTCCTTGCAGGCATGCTTTGAGGGGTTTGCTGCATGTCAGCAGCTCCAACCATTAAACATCGTTCAGTCAGGCCTCAGAAATCATGAGGTCTTGCATTGTTTCAATAGACCTGGTCTCAGCACTGAGAATCACACCTCAAAGCTTCTCCTGCTAATAGGAAAGTTAGAAAACAACTTCAAATCTGAAGGGAGAGATTCCCACATCCCTACCCAACCAGAAGAGGGGGCACTTTGGTGAAACACCATTAAGATGACCACGACATCATCATTAATCCTATCAACACAGCAACAATCCACAAGACTAAAGCCTGCAGCTCCGATGTTAGTGTGAAACACATTTGTTGGGAACTGAGTAGAATATTTTTTATCCTGGGGAAAGGCACTACATCCCAATTGAAGATTCTCCTAAAGGGGCCATGTCAGGCAGGTACTTCACGAGGGATGTGGGGAAGCCAGGGGTCCTGGCCACTTCTTGATGCACCACCATCCCCTGCCCAACTCATGGCATAGAATCACAGAATGGTTTGGGTAGGAAGGGATCTTAAAGATCATAAAGTTCCACCCCCCTGCTATGGTCAGGGACACCTTCCACTAGATCAGGTTGCTCAAAGCCTCATCCAACCTGGCCTCGAACACATGACGAGGCATAACAAGAACCCTCCAAGACCCCATCGCACACACAAAAGCTGTCCCCTTTGGGATGAAAGGAGGCAAACCCAGGAGCTACACAGGTTGGATGGATGAGGATATTTTAGCCAGTATTTTGGCTAGATGATTATTATAAAGCATTAAGCTGTTCTCCTCTGGCTGGATTTATTGTTGATTCGACAAAAGAAAGCACAAAGAGCTGAGTACTTGCCAAGCCTGTACAGAGCATTTGCGCCAAATGCAAAAAAAAAAAAAAAACACCAAAAAACCAAACCCAAATCAGTGCAAAATCAAAAGGAAGCCACAAACACTTGTTTTCTCTTATACCCTCAAAGCCAAAGCTAACTTCTCTTTTCTCTCAATGGAAAACCTGCAAACGCAGAGCCCTGGGAGAAAACCACCCCCTGCACTCTGAATACTTAAAGCGGATATTTAAAAATCCCACCCCAAACTTCAGTTCCTGAATTTGAGCATATTTTGATTCACCTTCTCCTGGCAACTTGCCATTCCTCTTCCAGGGGATATGAATGGTAAAGCAATAGGAAAGGGGAAAAGCAAACCTGACAAATGCCCACGACACACAGCAGGAATCACTTGCATCTCAAGAGCGGCGAGAGATGGGTGATCTGGATCTGCAGAGAGCCTGGGTTAGCCAAATGATTTTTTTAGGGCTTTGTGCCAGCATGAAGCAGAATGAAACAGAGATAATCTGCTGAAAGAATTCCCCATACATCAGGGGAACAGCCAGATGCTTCCTGTGCATGAAATTTCAGGGTAGCATAGGATGCATATTGGGACACAGGTTCAGCATGGTCAGCAGCAGCAGGTCGAAAGGAAAAAATATTTTTAAAAATTGGAATATGGCAATGCAGAAGCAGAACTACAGGGGCAAGTGCTTTGTGCTGGGAAGTTGTCACTGCCTGAGGTCTGGCATTGAGAAATGGCAGCAGCCAGAGCACCAGAGAGCCATGCCAGTGCAAAGCTGCACGCGGGCGGATGGTAATTTGGGGGACTCTGCGAAACCAGATTTTCATGAATGGTTCAGCACAAACCTTGGAAATAAGGGAAGCATCATTGTGAAGCAGACTTGGCATTCCCAGGAACCTGAAATTGAACTTTTGATTTAAAAGCTACCAAAATTAAAAAAAAAAAAATCAGCTTGCTAGAATGGCAAATAGTAGAGGTTTGGTTAGTTGGTTGGTTGATTTTCTGGAAGCATCTGTATTTTGAAAGTCTAAGGATCATCCATCACTGTCATTTTAGACCTCAATTAAACTGCCCGCAACTTAGTTGTTTGTTTGTTTGGGTTTTTTACATAGTTCCTTAAATGTCCAAAATTTGGTAATTAAGCAAATATTACCTCTAACAGACATTTGGGCTTTCTGTGGTCAGACTTTCCAGTTACATCATGTGTACTTTAGCAACATCTTTCCTTGCCTCTAAGTATTTCAGTGTCTCAGAGGATTTTAGATCACATCATATCTAAGGCTATAGCTGTCCAACTCGTCACAAATACTCAAAATATTATGAGCTGAACACACAGAGAGACACAGAGCAGAGCGCAGGGTGGCAGAGGTGTGATGCAGAATTACAATCCAAAATCTTCTGAACGAGAATCATGTTTTCACATCCCATAGGTGCATTTGCAAGGCAGTGGTCCTTTTACTTCTCTACAGAATGAACAATATTTTTAGCTTTACTCTTTTATATATTTAGTTATTAGCAGGAAGCAGAAATGACATTTCTCTACTAAAGAAATTTCTCATCTGCATCCCCCATCCCTTCCCGAGAAAAGCCAATAAAAGCACTTTCTTGCAATGACAGTGAACATGTGTAAGAACAATAGGGGTATCAAATTAAAGGCAAACGTGTTATAATATCAACGGTGACTGCATACACAGCAGAGCTATCGTACTGCAAAAAGAGCTCATGAATCCTATGTTGCAAAACATCAGACAACAGCATCTGAACAGTGTGAGCGAAGGGAAGTTGCCACAGAAATTACAACTGATCAGGTATTTGTGCAGGAGAAATTCCTTCCCCAGATTATCAGCAGCAATTAGTGCTTCAGAAGACCACCAGAAAGTTGTGAAAGACTCTTTAAGATAGCAAAAGCCACCTCCTTCTCAACCTTTTGTAGACAATACAGCCCAAAGCATGAGATTCAATGTCAGGCGTATCAGAAGCCCTGCTTTTCTGGCTTACTCAAAACTGTACCGCAGTGGCAAGTTTCAGAGACAACTAGATTTTGACAAAGCAGCATTGCCTCACTGGAACTTAAATGTTGCTGCTATTTCCTTTCACACACACAAAAAATGCTCATATTTGCCCTGTGGCAGAGGGCTCACAGCATCCTTTTAAGCAGAGGACAAGGCCAATTATTAAATACTTGAGGAAGTTCTTTTCTCATGTGGAACACAAACACTTTGCAAAAGGCTTCACTCATTGCATGTGTGGGTGTCTGGGATCGGGTCAGTCTGGACCTCTCATCTGTGATAAGGTACAAGGGGGGGTCACGCAATGGGAAGACACCAGCTGGGTTAGTTTTCAGCTAAGCCATGTATCTTAGCATGATCGATTATTTGGGGTTTGATTGTTTATGTCAAGTAGGCTTTTATGAAAAAGAGCCTGGGGTCTGCAGGGCAGCCCTGAGTCAACCAGACCAGGAAATTTTTTTCCTTCCTACAGAAAGAGGAGCAGACCCTTTTAATTTTTGACCATAAAGAAGCTTATCCGTCTCTTTGACATTCACCTACAAGGGACAACACCTATGCGCTGCATGTATTTTCAATAGATAACACACACACACATATACATATTTAAATGGCATAAAAGAAGCAGGTAGGCACAGCTCTCACTGCCTTTCAGTAAGGTGCAGTCAACTCAGTGCTGTTTGGGCTCTGAAAGCCTCCCATCATCTTACCTGATGGACCCAGCTTTAGGGCTTAAACTGTCCACAGAACAAGAAAACCACAAAACCAACGTTAGCTCCCTCAGTTTAGATGCTCCAGCCTCTACCCTATGCCACTTACATCCCTAGCAAAGAGGTTAATGGGGTCTAACTCCTAGCCATGCCAGAGCAGGACCCATCTGTTCTAACTTTACACCTCAACGCCCGAGCAAGTCATCATGGCTTTCTTAACTGTCAACAGGGATGAAGTCTCACCTCCAGAGCCTGTTTTTAAGATGTTTCCTCTAGAAAGGGACGAATCACATGCCAAAGTGCCTATTTCTCTTTGCAACCTATGAAGGGATGAATAACCATCTCTGAGAGCAGCGCATGTGTTGCAATGCTTACACTTGGTCAGATGCATCCCACAGTGATCTCCTGCCCTCTAAGCAAGGTCCCAAAACAGGAAAATGCTCTCTGGTCCAGAAGGAGTATGAACTGCTTCCCCCTTGCCCATGCCTGTCTTCCATGCACTCCCTTTCATTTCATAAGCCAAGTAGTTTTCTCCCAATTAAAAGAAACAAGAGTATTCTTAAAAGAAAATGAAGCTCCAGTTCCCTTGGCGACGCCAGAGAATGTACTTCCTTCTGCAAGGTCATTTCTAAATTACGAGGTCACAGCAGCATATTATTCCCAGTATCGATTCTGCCAATAGCACTGTCAGCCAGCACCACTGAAAGGGGGCAGATGGAGCAGAAGTCTTGCCGGTGAGAGACACACGTGTGCTAGACCTGGACAGAGAGGTAGAAACTAAGCCCTATCCTCAGCGCTGAAGGGCAGGGCTTGTTGCCAAACGCAAACATGTTTTTCCTTCATATCTTAGTCTCCTACATGGTTGTTCTCCCTGCTGTACTTCCTAAGGAAATAAATCCTAGAAGCCAGGCTTTTTTTTCCAGCTGTTTGTTTTCTTGGTCTCTCCGAGCACCAACTCTGCCCAATGGCTTCCCCTTGACCCTTTTTGTCCTCACTGCTAGCCTATGACACTCAGGAGAACAGGGCTGTCAGTGCTTCCTTGCATGAAAAGCCACAGAAATTAAGAATAAAGGCATACCTGGGAACAAAATGTACTGGAGCGGGAACAAAATGTACTGTTTGCCCTGCCAACCTGAAAACACCTTCCCTGGCATGGGTACAACTACCACCTCTCCATCCCCCCTCCCAGCGCCGTGACCAAGACAAGACAGAGATAACACTGTTCCAGGTTTCATTCTGCCAGAGAAGAAAAGACAAATGCTGTGGTAGCGGTTCCCTCCATTCCCCATTACTGCACGTCAAGTGAAGTATTACAGTAACATCCCTGAGTAGGTACCAGAGTAATTTCAGTCCACATGGCACCCCAGATTATGGAGTTGCCTGGATGGCAGTAATTCCTCCACCCACCAAGGTTTTCTCCTTGAAAGGCTGACACCTTTGCAGCTACTTTAGGCCTGGCAGCCCTCCAAACTATCATCCCATGGGGCACTACTGTGCATGTGGACTGATCCATTCACAGAATGGCAGGGGTTGGAAGGGACCTCTGGAGATCATCTCGTCCAACCCCTCTGCTTGAGCAGGCACACCCAGAGCAGGGGGCACAGGAATGCATCCAGGGAGGTTTTGAATATTTCTGGAGAAGGTGACTCCACACCTTCTCTGGGCAGCCTCTCGTACCTCTCACTACTCGGGGGTCATCGCGGCTGGATTTCACCTCTGCTTTCACAGGCAGGCAGCCAGCAGCAGCCCACTTTGATACCCCCTCCAGGAATGTTCCACCTCTTTACCAAATAGGGCCACCAAAACCTGCTGAGGGACACGTACCCTCAACACACTGCCAACCACATTTGCAACCATGCCTACTACCTATCAAGAGCTATTAATGAGCCACATTCATTCTTCTCATCTTGTGTATTAAGGGTTTCAAGGCTGTAGGTTACAAAAGAAAAACATTTACTTAAAACACTCGTATATTGAGAGCTCAGGTACCATAAAATACCTGTCCAGCAAAAGGAAGCACACTTTTATTTTATAAATAGGTGTATTTAGGATCAAGTAAGCATTAAATTCTCCGTTCCCCATCCACAACAGTGGAGTGCCTAGGAATATTACTCTGGCAGATCTTAACATCTCATCAGTCATGTTTGCACAACCTGGGATATGGAGAACCTTTAGAGAAAAAAAAGAGCCCATCGTGTTATTTATGCTACCAGAGTCTCATTATACTGCAAATTCAAAGGTTCCCCATATGTCTTCATTACTTGAAACTTTTGGCATCTGTGACTACCCCACAGAATAAGACATCTGCATTTCAACTCTTCCAACAGTAGATGCCTAAGGATTGTCAATACTTCAGTGTACTGTGCAGACCCAACCAGCTCTGTTCCAAAATTTTTTAGTATGATAACACATCTAAGAAAGGGATAGAAAAGAAATTATAATTAAAACCTGGCAAGCTCTGAGAGAGGTGCAAAGTAGCAGTTACAGTCTATAGCTGGCAAAACCACACCAGCCAAAGAGGAGTTCCCAGCTCCTGTATGGCAGACAAAGAAATGAAACCCTGTTTTCAATCCAGTGTCCCACCCAAAGCCCCTTTGCTCCCTTTAAAAATAAGCAGAATCTCTGTTTATCTAATCCCTACAAACAGCATCCCTTCAAAGGCTAGAATCAGAGATGATATCACAGACTCTTGTTGGAACAAAGATAAAGTAAATGTTATCTTGTTTCCCAGAAACTGTAGGTCACCAGTGCTCAGCCTGTGATTATACAGTAGTTAAGAATAATCTCAGGTCAATATTGTCATTGAAACCCATCTTTTCAAAGCAGTGGCTGTAGCAGCACTGCAGGTAGAGGGACCAAGTGTTACCAGACGTTGTTGGAAAGTGGAGTTGGGAGGCCAGTGATTCGGGCTTGTACCAGCAGAATGTTATAGATATAGTCTGGATATTTCATAAATAACAGATTTCGGTCAGCCTGAAGTGGTTTCCCTTGATCAAGGACGGATAGTTGTATATATTTTTATATGTGTGTGTGTATATATATCTGTGTATGTATCTATCTCCTCACCTGCTCCAAGATGTACCTTGTGTAGGGAAAACCTGCCTAGCTTGCCCAAATGCTCCATCTAAACCTGCCTCAATCTTTCTTTCCTATATATTGGAAGGCAAGAGAGGTGCTCCCATTTTTCTTGTGGTTTGGGACTTCACCTAGACCTTGCTAGCTCTTATTATTCCCACATGTGGCAAAGTTCCCCTTCCTGTTGTTATCCGCTGACACATTGTCACTGCAGGGGAAAAAGGAAGAAGAAAAAGGTAATAACATGAAACACAAGGTTTTAACTTGAAGTTCATTCCTCTTTGGCTGTCTGAAGCTGCTTGAAGCATGAGTCCAGTTCTGCTTTTTATTTTTTACTTTTTTTTCTTTTAAGTAATTTTACTTAAACAGAGAACTTTAAACCAGTTCTCTGGTTTAAAAAAGGAATTAACCAAGTGGCTCACCTCTTGCTGAGAGAGAGACCACTGGCTCGTTCGTCACAAGCCAGCGTTCAGAGCACGCCGCTTCTCTGTGCTTACAGCAAAAACCTGGTTCCTACAATTTATTCCTGGGTCTGTTGTGGATTGCATGGCTTTGGGGAAATCGCAATAAAAACTGGAAAACTTGGCAAATTTATGATGCTTCCCTTCCCAACAGACTCTTCCTGTACAGACTTGTTTAAATTCATATGCTGAAGCTGAGATTTTAAACTTGTGCTTACATTTTAAGTCTTGTTCACATAGTCATTAGAAGCATTAAATTGGGGGAGAATCTGCTATGAAATTTAGTCATCTGGTACCATGAAAAAGTGCTGGCATGATTGTTTGATGTTCTGAGAGGGGCTGGTACTCCAAACCAGGAGATACCAGAGCTTTTCAAGTCCTGCTCATTATTTGCTTTACAATGACACAGGAAACAGTAAGGGCTTTAATCTGTAAGTACTCATTCCTTCAGGGATCTGGGAAAAATCTACAGGGCATAGCAGCTCGGTTTTTTTCTCCCCTCCATCAAATGATTCATTAAAGTTCAAGTTTGGGGAGAAAAAAAAAAAAAAGAAAAAAAAAAAGAAAAAACAAGTGATGCGTTTTTATGCAAAGCCAAAACTGCATCTCTTCGCTCTTGTTGTGCTACAAACTGCCTGCTTTGGTTGCAGGACAGTTGGCTTTGCATAAGAATGCTTCACAGAACAAGAAGGAAAAATGATTCTTAAACACAAGGGAAAAATTGTGAGGAAAAATGCAAGATAAGACGGCCTGATGAGCAGTTAAAGGCTCCAACACCTTGATCTCGGCACATCAAATAGAATACATCTACTTATATGCAGACTGTGCCCTTCTAGAAGTACGCTCCCCCCTCGGTGCAGATATCCAACTTCGGATCAAAGCCTTCCCAAGGATTTTTTTCTTTTAGCTACTTCCAGTCACTCCCTCCAGTCACCCTCACTCCTTCCTACACCCCTTGATACATTGGATACAGGGCAACACTTCAGAATTAAGTTTTAATGCTGTACATCACCATGATTGATCAGACTTCAGCAAGATGTAATGATAACTTCAGAAAGAGGGAGGATTAATTTTGTTGTGATACTGCTAATCAATCTCCATTTTAGAGTAATTAATTCCAGCAGCTACAAGACTGGCAACACAAACGGTACTGTTGCAGGTACCCAGTAACAGTACCGCCCAGGTACCCTGCAGCAATGCAAGCCAAGGGCTTTGTAACTAAGATTTGTGATGGGACTCCTTCTGCCCAGTAACTCCCACCAGTGAGACAGTACCATTGCAGCTGGTTGCCCAGAGAAGTGGTAGATGCCCCATCCCTGGAAACCTTCAAGGTCAGGCTGGACAGGACTCTGAGCAACCAGATCTAGTTGAAGCTGTCCCTGCTCACTGCAGGGGGTTGGACTAGATGACCTCTAAAGGTTCCTTCCAACCCAAACTGTTCTGTGATTCTTATACCCTGCCAGCCTACCCTCGAGATCAGAGGCAGAGGACTATGCTTGCAGGTTAGAGGAGCAGCAAATACAAGAAACACCTAAAGGAGCCATACTGATTGTCCAGGCAAAACAGGGCAAAATCCTGGCCACAGCAAATTTGGTAAAAGCTGCAGGCAGAGGAAGGAACTCAAGAGTCTGATTTGTGGTGGCTGGTTATATTAAGGATATTGGAAGATGCATTGACGATTCTGACTTAATAATTAAGAACATGTAACTAAAACTTTGGGCCAAATTATGTTCCTATTTTAGTTCATTTAGACCTGTGAAAATGGATTGAATTACTCAAGATCTTTATCTACGTAAAAAAGCTGATCGTTTTGGCATCCTAGTCTATGGGTACTCATTACAGAAGCTAAACCACAGGCTCACTCCAGATGGCTTGTCTCTACAACACAGCATACATCCAAGGCACTTCACAAACTAATCACCTACTAATCATATCCCTTCAATTAAAAATTACTCAATATTTCCAAGTGCTGGCATCCATTTTAGAAATACCAGAAAATTATGAAGCGCTTGGCCAGTAATACGCAGCTTTTCCTACATTACAGAATTGTCAGCTAAACAACATTAACTGGTTCGGTAAGGCAGTATAGTTGATATCTGGCATGTGGTGTATCTGGAAGTTTCCCCACCTCTACACCTGCTGTGACAACAGCCTTAGTGGGACCAGTTGAGAGCAGAGATGAACAGGGGAAAAATATCTCTCACCCTATAGTGGGGATACGGATGGAGAAAATTTTAAGAGCAATTTGATTCAATCAAAAGGCAAAAGCTCCAAAGGTTGATGCACATGTTGCCGCAGAGGAGAGGACGCAGGAGGGGAGAGTTTTGCTGAGCATTAGAGTTAACCAGGCAGTTTCATTCCACCACTAAATTGTACATTTGCTTACATGGCTGTGCCACTCATGCTGGTTTCTATCAGGTGAATCACAGAATCATAGACTCACTTAGATTGGAAAAGACCTTTAAGATCATCAACTCCAACCATAAAACTAACACTGCCACGCCCACCACTAAACCATGTCCCTAAGTGCCATGTCTCCATGTTTTTTGAACATCTCCAGGGATGGTGACTCAACCACCTCTCTGGGCAGCCTGTTCCAATGTCTGACCACCCTTTCAGTAAAGAAATTTTTCCTAATATACAATATAAACCTCCTTCCAGGTAGTTTTAGAGAGCCTACTATTCTCCAGACTAAACAACCCAGGTCCCTCAGCTGCTCCTCAGAAGACTTGTGCTCCAGACCCTTCAACAGCCTCATTTCTCTTCTCTGGACACACTCCAGCAGCTCAACATCTTCCTTGTAATGAGGGCCCCAAAACTGAACACAGTAATCAAGGTGCGGCCTCACCACTGGCAAGCACAGGGGCACAATCACCTCCCTGCTCCTGCTGGCCACACTATTCCTGATACAAGCCAGGATGCCGTTAGCCTTCTTGGCCACCTGGGCACGCAGCTGGCTCATGTTCAGCTGCCTGTCAACCAACACCCCCAGGTCTTTCTCCACGGGGCAGCTCTCCAGCCGCTCTTCCCCAAGCCTGTAGCGTTACATGGAGTTGTTGTGACCAAAGAGCAGGACCCGGCACTTGGTCTTGTTAAACCTCATACAGTTGGCCTTGGCCCATCCATCCAGCTTGTCCAGGTCCCTCTGCAGAGCCTTCCTACCCTTGAGCAGATCAACACTCCTGCCCAACTTGGTGTCACCTGCAGACTTACTGAGGGTGCACTCGATCCCCTCATCCAGATTGTTGATAAAGAATAAAGAAAAAGTAGAGAAGCATGGATCTGCAAAGACAACAATGATGGGGTTTTTTGTGGAAAACAGAGAAAAATACTACGAGTTCATTACATGGTTTTCTGGGTTCTTTATACAAAGCCCATGTTGTGATTTAGCCGGAAACTCAGCCCAACACAGCTGCTCGCTCACTCCCCCACTGGTGGGACAGGGGAGAGCTCGTGGTTTGAGATAAGAACAGTTTAATAATTAAAATTAAACAACAACAACAAAAATGCAACGGAAAGGAAAACAATGAGAGGCGTGAAACCCAGAGCGGGGGGGGAAGGGAATGAACCACCAAAACAATCTTGGCAGCCTGATCTACCTGCTGGTTGTTCTGATGTTCTTCAGTGGCCCGACTCTTGGGGACGTGAGCATCCACATGCCGTACCTTTACAACCAGGTTCTCTACCCGGGCAGCAATATCTTGCCACAATGTGGCAGCCCAGATGGGTTTGCCTCCACGCTGCCAGTTGCTTTGCTTCCACTGCTGCAGCCAGCCCCACAAGGCATTTGCCACCATCCAGGAGTCAGTATAGAGATAGAGCACTGGCCACTTTTCCCGTTCAGCGATGTCTAAGGCCAGCTGGATGGCCTTTACCTCTGCAAACTGGCTCGATTCACCTTCTCCTTCAGCAGTTTCTGCTACTTGTCGTGTAGGACTCCATACAGCAGCCTTCCATCTCCGGTGCTTTCCCACAAGGCGACAGCACCCATCAGTGAACAGGGCATATTGCGTCTCATCTTCTGGCAGTTTGCTATATAGTGGGGCTTCTTCAGCACGTGTCACCTCCTCCAGTGATATTCCAAAGTCTTTGCCTTCTGGCCAGTCCATGATCACTTCCAAGGTTCCTGGGTGACTGGGGTTTCCTACTCGAGCCCGCTGGGTGATCAGTGCAACCCATTTACTCCACGTAGCATCAGTTGCATGGTGTGTAGAGGGGACGTTTCCTTTGAACATCCAGCCCGGCACTGGCAGTCGGGGTGCCAGGAGAGCTGTGCTTCAGTACCAACAACTCACCGCCCACCAACCCAACACCGCCATTCCCCAAGCCACAACTGCCCCCCCACGCGCCAACCGCTCCATTAATATACCGGCCATGGTGTCACATGGTATGGAATGAACCTGCCATTGGCCAGTCGGGGTCAGCCGCCCCGGCCGTGGCCCCGCCCCCTCCGGCCCCCCGCCAACGCGGCAGAGCGCGGGAAGCTGGAAAGGGCCCCGACCACCACAGGCACCGAAGTGAGAAGAATTAACCCCTTCTCAGACAAACCAGCACAGACAACCAGGCTTTTATTCTTAATGCAAACTCCTCACAGCATCGCTCACCAGCTATTTCAGTTTGAATCAATGAAGTCTCTTCTCTAGGAATACAGTCATTAGCTCCTCTGGTCTCCGCTGATAGACAGGCAGGGCTTACATTAGTCATGGCTAACAACTTGGGAGCAGCTAGCAATAAAGCTAAATTACGCCTCTGATGAAGTAGCAGACTTTCTTACTCATTGTAAAGAAAATTAAGGGTATTCTCCAGTCAAATGGCTGTGTACATCAAATTTGGTTCAATATATTTAACAACGTAGCCACACTTTCAGCCAGGAAAAGGTGGCTCAGCTCCACAGCAGAGGCAGATGTTTGTATGGGATAACTGAACCAGTGTGAATAAAATCTTCCTTCACTGTGCCTTTTGGACAAGTATCCCAGAATTAAGTATTTTTTCACTACACGGGTGAGTTATGGGCTGTATGTATCCTATGGCTCATAAACGCAGCACCCTCCATGGTCATCTAAACAACCTAGTATGTGCCTAGCCGTTTCCCTTTGCTAGTCTGCTGAGACAGCCTTTTACAGTCTCTTCCCAATGCCAGTAATTAAGACATTTGATTCAGTCACTCATGTGCCCCATGCTTTTAGTGTTTATAAATATTAACAACCCTGATTACTATATAGCACTACTGTAGTTTAAAGTTTGGAGCATATCAAATAGTCATGGCAAAGAGACACTTATTGGGAAATCAAAGCTGACAATATAATTCAAGAACAAAATCATCAAAGGGAATAAGGCAGGCCATCGCATGAGGCCACCCACCTTGCTCCCTGACATTATATGTCTGTGTTTAGGTAGTTCAAACACTGTGCAAGTGTGTCACTACCCCAAAATTGTGCTTTGCAGCAACGACAAATGTGACTTGTTCATTTAGGAATATGCGTGGGTATATAATAACATACTAGTTTCCTTTAGAGCAGTCCTGTGAAAAGGTGCTCTTTCTTTTTATCATGATACAAACAGGTATGACATAAACACAGCCTTAAAAAAGAGCATGTAGACAATCAGGATGTAAGCAAGAAGTATATCAGTTTGGGGCTGTAAAGGAGTTGGCCATGATGGTCTAAAGGCAACCTGTGATTTCCCACCCCAAAAGTGGACATTTGCCTTTGGTACTTGCCTCAGTGATCACTAGCTGAACTTGTGCTAATAAAGATCAATTTTCTTCACAGCAGATAGGTATGCCATAGACTTTACTCCAGAAATCCCAGTATTTTCAGCTAACAGCCTCACGCTGTTCTAGGTTGCAAACCTTTTCTTACAGATGCCACTCAGGACCAGAGACCTAGTGTACTAGCTTATTTTTACTTCACTGCTAGCAACTAGAGTCACTGCAGGTCATTAAAGAGACTTGTCTGGCTGAACAGCTTCCAGAATTGCAATGAAGTAGTTATTTAATATCCTCAGATGAAAGGTACTATGCAAATAAAGAGCACTGTGTTGTACCAAAGAGGGTCCTCTGATTACCATCTTTTATTAGTTCGGTAGAGGTAAATGGATTCTAGCCTGAGTTTTTGCAACAGTTACCTGTATAAAGAGTCTTTAGTTTAATATAAACCCTGCTAAAAGCTATAGTCCACTTAGCTTGACAAATTTAAACAATTAACCTGCAGGAAGCCAAGCTTCTTTTTTATATTTGCAGCTCAGCTGCCTTGAGACAATGTCTGAAGTACAAATAGGTTTTCAGGGCCAGATTCTGATTTCATTCAGCATGATGTAAATCAGGAATAATCCCTTTCGAGATTAGTAGGAGTGAGATCAGCTTCAGACTCTTGGAATTAAGCACAAACCATGTGCTTGCTGGGCTTATTCTAATTCTGCTAAGTACAAAGCGGTTCTCCTTCAGCACGTCCCTTTCCCATTCTGCCTAAAGCACTCTGAACTGAGGAGTGAAGGACGTGCTGCTGATAACATCCAACAGAAAATGTTTGTCATTGCAAAATACTTTTGCCTACAAAGTTATTAAATAAGCCTTGCAATTAAAAAATAAAACAAACAAAAAAAACACCTTCAAATTACACAGGCAGAGAAAATTTGTGTTTAAAGATCCCTCCTGACCCCGGAACCATGAAATAAACTACAGCAACTATCTTTTACAAGAAACCAACACATTTAATTACTTCGATTTACAGCATCTGTCTCTGGTTCTGGGCATATATCAAAGGAAAACGCAAGCAGAGCTCTTGCCAGATGCATGTAACATCCTTAGGAAGCATCTCAACAGGAATTCCATCATTTTTATGAATGAATAAAATGTCATCTGAAAGTCACTTGTATCCTTCTCCTGCCAGCATGTCCTCTGAAGGGTCAGGCAGTGAAAAGACTAACATGCCAGTGAGTACCTTCCTTATATTTAGGTAAGGTCAAAAACCTTGATAAAACTGTGCATCACTGTACAACTATACCAAAAGGATACAGGCTTTGCCATTCATTGTGTTTGCAGTACCTTCCTGCTAACACACCAGTTTGAGTGTGGACCTAAAGAATATTGGTGAAAGAGGCTCAGATCTAAATCTCCATCCTATTTAAGATCAAGATACAAATCTACAAGTCATGGGGAACTATGAAGTTACCTCCTAATGATAGCATGAGCCTGCATAAATATTATTCTCATTTGATATAGAGTAGTTTAGTCTCTCTGCCATGATGCTTCATCATTTATGCCTCCCAAAATAGCCTACTGAGCAGACTGAAGGACACCTTTAATTCTAGATGCCAACTGTGTTGCTTTGTCCTGCTCCTCCTGAAAAAAAAACCAACACCCAAACAAACAAACAGAAAAAAAAACAACAAACCCAAACAAACATAAAAAAAAACCTACAAATTTTAACTCTCCCAACACCCAAGTTACTCTACAGGTTCCCACTGTATGCTTTAAGGTTCACTCATCAGATCTGAAATCTTTTTACCATGTGTGGCTGACAAGGATCCCTTACACTGTGGCCTTGGAAAGGGAAAAAAAAAAAAGTCTTGTAACAAACTCATGTCCCAAGAATTTTGGACAGGAAGTTGAAATTCAATAGGAGCTGTAAGTCGACTGATAAGGGCTGTCCCACCCATGAAAGAATTGCCTTTAGGAAGGGGAGAATAACTTTGTAAAAAAGAAAATTTTACCTTTATATACTATCAACTGGACTCTTGGACAGTGATGACTGGTGGTTCTAAGAAAAGTGGTCTGCTATCAGATTGAAAAGAATCCTGTTGGCTTTGGGTAAGAAACTGCCATCAAAAAGCCTGTTCATACAAGTGCCATGTGTTTTCAGGATTATGAGGAGTCACAAGCTTTGTAAGTCTCATTAAGCAGACGACAGCTTCAGCAGTCGATTCAAACACACGTGCTGAGCAACATCCCTGTGCTGACTCAGAGGGACGCATGCTACCCACTCTGCCTCTGTGAGATATTTTGGTCTTGCCTTCAATATTCTCCAGGTAATGAGCAGATCAAGCCCTAATAAGCTTATTATATATGACAAGTCTATACTCAAGGTTACTGTGCACGACCGTATTCTCTCTTGGAGAAAGGTGAAACTGTCACGCAGCATTTGTTACTGATGGAAGAGAGGATTAAAAACAAAACACAGCACTTGGTCCGAGATGCGGAATCACCTTAATTTCCTTGGAAGTCAATATTGTCGGCGCCAGCCAAAGCGATGCTGCCACACCTGCTCAGGAGTAGCAATCAGCTCAGAAGAGAGCATGGCAGCTGGAAGGGGAGATTGGAAAGATTGATTCTGACAGCTATAAAAGCAAGAGGGTTTTTAATATTCAGCAATGTGTCAGTGCCCTAATAACAGAATTTCCATGTCTAAAAGATACACTTGTCAAATGAAACCTGATTAGATACAAAAGTAAAAAAAAGTATCTGAGCTTTGACAAATTCAGAACAATTCCCTTTGTAGAGGTGAGGGACTGTGAAGGAGATGCTTTTCAAACCAAGCAAGTCTCACCTGGTTTTACCCTCAGCTTGACCCTCGGGCACCAACGGCAGAATGCCACATTTCAAATTCAAGTGAGGAGCATGTCAGCAGCACAGCAACTGGCGGCACCTGTTTCAACGGTGCCAAGTTTCACCACACAGAAGAGCTGTCTTGAAAAGCCAGATTGTTTCTTCTGAGAGTGGGAAGGGTTACACACCCACCCTGGTAATCTCACCCTCGGCATGTGCGCCTCTGCCAATCAAGCCTGAAACTCCCATAGGAACAGCAGCAGGTTGCCTCAGGGTCTCTTGTTCCACCTCCAGCGTGTTCCATGAGAAGCTCCTCACTGAGGACACACACCAATATCTTCTGCGTATCACAGCCAGTAAATTTCCAAGCAAGACAGTAAGTGCATAAAATTTTTACTGGCAGACAACAGCCAGACTCATAACATTATTTTCCAAATTCAGAGACATGCCAAAAGTGTGGTTGGTGGTTCTGAGAACAACCTCAGGGAAGAGTTACACCTTGATGAAAAGCTTTCCAAAATGAAGCTGTGCTGGGTTTTTTCATAAAACACAGAGAACCTCTAAGTTTGTGTGTGGTAAGATAAATCAGGAAAATGACATTCTGAGCAAAGCTTCTTTAAGAAATTCACGCATAGACAAAATAAGAAAACTGGGATGTGTGTGCCCCTGACAGCTTGCCTGAGGAGGATCTAAGGATCGCTTTCTGCTGCACTAACATCTAACTCGTGGTCAGGCTTGCTCCCACAGGACAACTGTCCCTTTTCCAAAGTAATAACTTTAAATGGGGCAAATTTCTTAGGACTGTCGGTCAATTAGTGTGACGACAGTCCCCACAGACAGGACTTGGGTATTTTAAGCCACAGGGACAAAGGGCTATTCTCTAAACTAGGGTGGGGGAAGCTCTTCTCCAAGAAACAATAGAGGCAGTGACCACACTGGGCACTTCTGGCTTAATCTGGTAAAATTTTAGCTTTAAATAACATTCTTCAGCCAGGGCTTTTACAGGTAAAAGAAAAGTGTATGTCCTCCTTTTAAGGCAGCAGAAACAAAGCACAATAAACAAGCCTCTTCCCTATGCTGGCAGCAGGTCAGAGAGCAGCAGAGGAAGAAACGAGCAGCCTCTTCGCCCGGTGCTGCATGAAACACAGACAACCCCCTCCAAACGAGCCGGGATGGTAATTCTAACCTATCAATTCTTTTCCATCAAAGCCTCCGTTTTTTTCCCTTATTTAAAATATCCCAGAAATGAACTGCAATTACACAGCAACATCCTCTGCCAATACAATACTTACACTCAACTCGGTATTGACAGGAGACTCTCGCCTTGCAGAGAAGCAACTTATTCTAACGTCCTCTGTTTCATTGCTACTGGCAAATGTTTTAGGCACTTCTGCAATTACTGTATCACCTTGTATTTTTTAACAGCCTTGTTTTTTTTCAACAACCAGCATCCATCTCCTGCTCCTTCGCTCTTTGGCCTCACAACCACTTATGTCGCTGCCCGAGGCTTGTTTCTCTTTGAAGCATTGGCCATTTTACAGAGCAGAGTTACAGAGCTTTAAGAGAAGCCCAGGTAGGGCACAAATCAGCATCTTAACTTGGCATTTACACCCAACTCTTGTTGGTGTAATTAAACTGCCTGAACTGTAAGCATTGTGTCAACTCACAAAAACATTTGGAGGACCAACATATATATTGATCAATATATGTTTTTTTTCTGAAAACTTCCATCATTTTAAAGGACCATTAAAAAAAAAAAAAGTAGATGTAGGTGTCTCAGTTTCTATCATGCTAATTTCCTGTAACTTGAGTGAAATTCTGACTTGTAGGAGATGTAAACCACCCCATTTTTCCCCAGGCTAGAATATGCATCACAATTCTCCACTGTCCTCAAATATTACAGTGCACATATTCTACCGGTGAATGAAACACTTCCAGTTTCTCAAAGGGGCCAAAAAAGCACAGAACTACATATATACTTAAACAAGTCCTATCAAACCTAATCTGGTAGCCTGGGGCAAATTTTGACCGTAATCGGTACGCTTTTTAATGGGTTTGCTTTATTAGGTTGTCTCCCAGACTACACATACATCTCGCTGCCCTGGCAAGCTAATGAAGTGGCCATTTGAGATGGCAGCACGGCTATGCTCCAGCGTCCCCACAGTTTTATCAGAGTTGTGTAGCTGCTGCTATTTCACGCATCCTGTTACCACGATACATGCTTTCCCTCTACCATTTCTGGTTGGAAGCCATTTTTAATTTTGCATATCTATTTTTGCATATTTTTGCAATATTCACAGGAAATCTGCTGCGACAGCCACAGTGAGTCAATGACACTTTATATCTCTCTGTAAGGGCTCAGGAACCAAGCAAGGAAAAGCAGCGCACCAACAGCCACATGGAAAAGGCACCGAATTGCACAGCCTTGCAGCGCTACGGTGATAACTTCATTGTAGTAGACAAAGCAGAAATATAGGTGATTTTTGTTGCATCAGCACTGCTTTTGTACATCTCTGATGACTGCACTACTCAATGGAGTGGCATTCAGTGAACAGCTAAAGCCACCGTCCCATCTCTAAAACTCTTCTGTCTAAGCGGTTGAAGATTTCCTATTACTTTCCTGATTCAAAATCAAGCTGTTGGTCAAACGGGCAACATTTGTAACTTTACTGGAGTCTCCATGCGTTTTTCAGGTTGAACTCAACCTGCAGGAAACTGAAACACTCTCATTTACAGCTGGCAAGACTGGAACAGAGAGCTGAGACAGGACAGGGCTCATCTCTCCAAGCCAACGCCAGGTTCTCAGCAACAAGTATGCCCTCCCACTGCCACACGCTTGTCCTCAGATGCAAAGTTTAAGTGTCCCCGGTCCTCCCTATGTCTTGGTTCCCTCTGACCTTGGCACACAGAGAACAAAGCACGGCAGAGGTAAGGGAGTAGTGGGAGCCACAGAAATAGTCTGCTCTCCTGTAGCAAGGAGCAGTTGTGGAAACAGGACGGATGAGAGGTAGAACACAGGCAAAACAGGGACAAAAACCACAGAAGGGTGCCAGAACAGCAGGACTGAAGGACATGTCAGTGTCTACTCAGGAAGGAGAGAAATGGAGATAGGAAAACTCTCCTTGAAGCTGTGAAGAAGCTCTCAGTATCTCACACACACTTTGCATTTCTATGGGCACCTCATGTAGCTGCACTGCAGCCAGCAGAATAATATCATTGGAGGTCACTTTTTCCACCTGAGATCTTTAAGCAAAGGTGTATCCTCTGGCCCCACAGCTGCACCTCCTGCCCGGGCACTCCCTGTGAATCCATTACAGGGTCCCCAATTACACAGGTAAGCCACACCACAGGCATTTCTGGCAGCCCAAAAAGAAAGGAGCTGCCTTTTGCCAAATTTATAAAACATCCCCACACTATCCTTCCAAACTGTTTTCCTCCTCTTAGCACCATAAAATAAGATTTTGATTTCCATGTGATATTTTATCAGTCAGTTTACATTTGAATATTGCCTTCCTAAAAAAGAGAAGTTTTTGCAAAGGTCTGTTTAACTACTAACCTTTTAAAAAGGCTAATGCAATTTTTCCTTGCATTTCTGTGTTGCCATTACAGCATAATCTCCAGAGCATGAGAGAGAACTTCATCATAACTTCATTTCAAAGGTTATGGCATTCTCAGCTGCTGAACTGTATGTGCCTCCATGTCCTGTCTGCCAACTTAGTATCTACCTGCTTTGTGTTTCCACTGGTGCTACTGCTTGATCACCCAGAGATATTAGGTAGCCCTCAGCATTAACATTTGAAGTTTGATGCTGAACTTTTGTTAATGGGATACAGGGCAAGCAAAAGCTCATTTTTACTTTTCAGGATGAAATTTTAGGCTAGAATTAAGCCAACTATTTGGCTTAATTAAGCAGGTCTGTTTGCAAGACAGAGTGAAGCCACAGGAGACCTGATCATACAGTCACTGCTTCTCAACAAGAGCAAGTTTTAGCTGAAGCAAAGGATGTGGAGGAAGAAAGAGAAAAGAGAGATTAAGAACGAAGATTTCTAATTCTTCTAATAAGCATTAGGCCAAGAAGCCGGAAAGAACCTTCCTTTATTTGAAATGCACAGAATTGCCCCTGAAAAGAAAAGTTGGGTGAACCTTCTGAAGAATAATAACTTCAATACAAAAATAGTTTCAAAGAGACAAGAAACAAAACACCAAATTCAGGTATAATATCAGTACCGCCATTGGCCAACATAAACTGTGTTGATGAAGGTCACATCAAATTCAGAGGAATCATTCTGACATTTCTGAAGGAAAGTTTTCTTCTTGGCTCTTTCAAAATGAGTCATTCTGACCACCTGAGAGTTTGTAATGGACTTGGAATTAAGTAACCCCCAAAGCAAGAATGCATCCTTGATCAAAACCATAATTACCTTGACCTGCCTTTATATAATTAAGGTTTTCTTTGATTCAGTGTAAACCAGTATTTTTCTCAACTTTGTCACCAAAAAATCTAAGTCAGATCATCTGCACAAACTGGTTTAAATCAAGATCTAGTAAGAAAAAGCGTTAGATGCATGGAGCAATATTGTTATAGCTGAAGTCTCGCACTAATGCAGGCTGCAGCCTATATCCTGCCCAAAGGCAGGTCATGTAAAACGCATCACCATATCCCATCACACTAAAAGAAATTAAGATATAGGCATGGATGCCCTTATCACACCCTGACAGCTTCAGATGCAGTGTAAGTTGTCATTGTCATGATCAATGGAGCAGAGTCTGGATGGAGGCCTGTCACTAGTGGTGTTCCCCAGGGGCCTGCGCTGGGTCCAGTCCTGTTCAACACATTCATCAATGACCTGGATGAAGGGACAGAGTGTAACCTCAGCAAGTTGGCTGATGACACAAGCTGGGAGGAGCGGCTGATACACCAGAAGGCTGTGCTGCCATCCAGCGAGACCTGGACAGGCTGGAGAGCTGGGCCGAGGGGAACCTCATGAAACTCAACAAGAGCAAGCGCAAGGTCCTGCCCCTGGGGAGGAACAACCCCAGGCACCAGTACAGGGTGGGGGCTGAACTACTGGAAAGCGGCTCTTTTGAGAAGGACCTGGGAGTGCTGGTGGGCAGCGAGGTGACCCTGAGCCAACAATGTGCCCTTGTGGCCAAGAAGGCCAACGGTATCCTGGGATGCATTTAAAGGATTGTGGCCAGCAGGTCAAGGGTGGTTATCCTCCCCCTCTACTCTGCCCTCGTGAGACCTCATGTGGAGTACTGTGTCCAGTTTTGGGCCCCCATTTTGAGAAGGATGTGGAACTGCTTGAGCAAGTCCAGCAGAGAGCTATGAAGGTAATCAGGGGACTGGAGCATCTCCCTTGTGAGGAAAGGCTGAGAGACCTGGGTTTGTTCAGTCTGGAGAAAAGATGACTGAGGGGTAATCTTATCTATGCTTATAAATATCTGAAGGGTGGTGTCAGGACAATGGGACTGGGCTCTTTTTCAATAGTACCCGATGACAGGCCAAGGGGCAATGGGCACAAGCTGGATCACAGGAAGTTCCACATGAATATGAGGAAAAACTCCTTCCCTGTGCAGGTGCCAGAGCAGGGGCACAGGCTGCCCAGGGAGGCTGTGGAGTCCCTTCCCTGGAGACATTCAAACCCCGCCTGGACGCGTTCCTGTGCCCCCTGCTCTGGGTGTGCCTGCTCAAGCAGAGGGTTGGACAAGACGATCTCCAGAGGTCCCTTCCAACCCCTGCCATTCTGTGATTCTGTGATAAAAGCGACAAATTCTGTAAGGTCAGCTCCTGTTGAAGTTGCAGGCCCTACACCGTGTTCTTTACATATGACTGTCAAACTTTCAGGATGAAGTAACACAGGTCTCTGCTTCAAGACTAATCCCAAAGGACTGACTGCAGGACTCAAACCAGTATGTTTCAACCCAAATGTTCAGATGACATCTTCCAATTAGATCTATGATTTTGCATGCAGGATGTAAGCAGGTACCGTAAAAAAAAAATCCAGATCTGGACATGTGCATTGTGCATCGAATTTGATCTGGAGATAGGGAACCTGATTCCTACATAAAAAAAAAATGGAGGTGATGCCTTATACTTCCCTGGCAGGGTCATAGTAACTGAGCTTGCAGATTTGATAGAATTAATTTTTTTTGTCGAGCTGGTACAGCACTGTGGTGTGTCAGCACACACAGCATTTCAGATATGTAAGATTAAGTCATTGATTGAAGATCCAGCCTCCAGAAATAAGTTAGTGTCCTTTAAAAGGAACAACCTTTGGTTTGTGTTGGTGTACCACAGCCAGAAAAAAATAAAATATCCACTGATCCTGGGAAAATGTCAGCAGCAATTATCTAGTCCAGAGACATTTTAAAATTGCATCCATTTAGTACCTCGGCTTCACTGTGCTGGTTGTTGCTCTGCAGAGCGATCCTCCAAAGGGATGGATAAGGACTGATCTGGCTTGGCGGAGTTTTAGGGATACCCAGAATATGGGTGGTCACCTCCATGCCAGCAGCAGTCCTGTGTCAGGCACCAGCAAGGTGAAGGTGGTCATGTTTGGACCCTGTGGGGTCCGACCACAGCCACCCCCTCCTTCACCCAAATCCTTCAGGGCTGCAAGCTATGGATGGCTGAGCCTGCATCAAAAACTACTGATGGGAAGAAAGTCTTCCAAAGAAATGGAAAAGCTACTACAAAAACAAAAGGCTCTGTGGTGATGATGTCCTTAGAGCAAGAATATTTGTCACCAGACACAGAATACAGCCATTTATGTTGTGCCTCTTTTGCACGCTGTGATACCTCATGATCGGCAAACAGAAACAGCTGTGGTTTTATGAGGTTTACAGGTTTCCTGAAGTAATACACCCCGCCTCTGCCCAAAGGCTTTGTCATCTCGTATGCAGGGCACAAGTTGTCTTCTCCCAGAGGAAGGACGCACAAGTCCGTCCAGATGAAGCAACTTAACTGAGAGTACTTCAAAGTGCAGCAGAGCCAGGAACGAATTGCTTTCCACCCTCCTTTCCCCACCCCCCCAAAACTACATTTAACAATTACTACAGTCTTTACAACTGATGACACCCCTAATCTTAACTCATGCTTTAAAGCAAACTTCTACCCACGGTATTGGGAGTTTCTTTTGAAAAGAGCTCTCTGTCCCCCAAGGCCCCTCATTTTCCACGTTCCATGTCTATTTCACAGCTGTGGTGTTGTACAGCCCTGACTTATAGGAGCTTTTCAAAGCCTTACAGGACATTTTCTGTGAAGTGACTTGAGTTCGCTACTTACAAACCAGAGCACAGGATGCTCAGCACCAGTGGACAGAAGAGGGTGGGGTAAGAGTGGGAAAGGTGACCAGAAGGGTGATGGCAGTTCCTCTGTGGCTGCTGTTAATGAGAGCCAGGACGGCCCAGAACCCTTATCAGAACAAGAGGAGTCATATGAGGCAGGAGGCAACTTCTCTGTAACAAACTTTCCTCCTAAATAGAGGCCACTTATGTTGATAATGTTATCCATTTCATAACTTCAAGGTTAGTGCCCAGTAAGCACACATAGCTGCCACAGGGTCAATTCAGCTGCCAAACGCAGGTTTCAGATCCCACTAGAGATTCCCTAGGCATCAAAGCCACCTTCTTCCAGAGGTCACAAATATGACAAAAGGAGTCAGAGACTCACACCTTTCTGGACCAGCTCCAGAAGGCCAGTACAGATAGTTCAGCACAGTTCAAAAGACACTAGGTGACGATGGTTAAGAAGCAAAGACCCCTGAACCTCGTTCATGATTCACAGCTCCCTGGAGCAGATACCTCCAGGGGGATACAGAGCAGATACCTACTGGAAGATGAGTTGAATCAATCTTCAAACACCAGGCTAGCCCAGAGAGGGATGCAGACCTGTTCTGGATGGACTGCAAAGGCATTTATCCATCTCAGTGGTGGGACCAGGTGTACTGTGCCTGCCACGAAACCTTCCTAGGCTAGCCAAAGCCTCCATTAGTCTGTTGTCTGCTGACACAGGCACTATGTGTCTCTTACATTAATCACAGTGCTCAGGAAACACCTGTATGGAACGATGAAGTTTCTCACTGTTTTAAGTAATTCTGCTCTGAAGTATGAGCTGACAGATACTCCTAAAGTTATTTTTAGCTTCCATACCTCTGACTTATATTTTCATTTAGCAGTTAATAGGTGTAACATAAATGTGACAGGTTTTGATGCAGTTAGGGAGGACTGCATTCTTCAGAGAGGGCCAAAAGTATCTCTGCCGCATCTTACCTAATTCAGTGGAATTTACACCCATACTAGTAATCTCAGGGAGGCTGTGGAGTCCCTTCCCTGGAGACATTCAAACCCCACCTGGACGTGTTCCTGTGCCCCCTGCTCTGGGTGTGCCTGCTCAAGCAGGGGGTTGGACAAGATGATCTCCAGAGGCCCCTTCCAACCCCTGGCATTCTGGGATTCTGTTTCATCAGATTATCTTGGAAGAGGGGCTGGCTATTAAAAATTATTCTTCCACTTAAGAATTGGTCCTAGGTGAAAATTAATAGCATCTGGATGCCCAGGTTCTAGTCATGCTCTATGCATCATATTGAAGGGGAAAAGGGGGGGAAAGGGGGGGAAAGGGGGGGAAAGGGGGGGAAAGGGGGGGAGACAAGGACAGGAAGGAAGAAATTTATCTCCTACTTCACTGATTCACCTATCTATAGAGGAGTGCTTTTTCAGATGAGACATTGATAGTCCTGTGCTGCCTTCTGCGAAGTGTAGAATATATATAGAAGGTATAGAAAATTAATTAAGACTGGTATGAGAAAAAAGTTAACTCTTCATGTAGTGTCTGACAGTGTTGAAACAAGACAAAAAAATGCATCCCTATTCAGCGTTCCCTCAGCCGGTGCCATGAAAAGCTCCACCAGGTGGTGGGATTAACAGCACTATAAATTTACTGTGAAGCTCGATTTGCTCTTACTCCGTTGCTTTTTAAAGCACACTTCTGCTTCAACCACACGTTTGAAAATACTTCTTAAAGAAGTTCCTAATAAAAACGTATTACTACTATCATTTAACAGTAGCGTTTGCAATGCACTTGGCATAAAAGATGCTGTTATAAGCTAGAACATGGAACTGCCATCTGCATGACCCTAACTTCCCCTCAAACTACTCCCAGTTTTACATAAACAAAAAAGCAAATTGACACAAACTCTTATACGGAATGATGTTTCGCTTTAAAAGCTACCTTCCTCAAGTGAGATGCCGTCATCGTTATTAATATCATCAAGTTGGGAAGAAAAGCTGCAAATAAGGCTGCAAGTTCATTTCTGGCTGGGATGTGTGAAAAATTCATACAAACAGGGCAACTCGCTGTCTCCACTGCACAATCAGACTGTGCAACCAGTGAGCGAGCCAAATGAATAAGGAATTGGATTTTTGTCTTCTTTTGCTCTTTCGGAGACTATGCCCTTACATGCTACTAACAGAAAGGTAAAATAAATGTGGGTCAGGCAGAAGTGCACTTTAAAAATCTAGTGGTAGCTTTAAAGCTGGTTTGGCAGGATCGTAGACCAGGACTTTGTTGAGGCACAGGATTTAAGCCTGCTGCCACTGAAATGTTACCCTACAGCAGCACCAAAACAGAGTAAATGAAGTGAGAAATTGGCAGAGGAACAGAGCGCCAAGTCCACCGTAGACCTACGCTGGGGTTTTGTTGTTTCCAGGATAATCAAGAAAACAAGTGCCTTTAACAATAAGCAAATACACCTTTTTTATTTACATCCAACCATTCCCTCCCTCTATACCCAGCCACTGCCTGAACATGTGTTCAACAGATTAAAAACTATCAGTTTCTCAGATGGGGCCAGAAAGGACTGAAGCGCAGCCATGCCCTGCAGATAACCATTGTGCCATTGCCAAAAGGAGGAAAGACCACCCAGGGCCAACTGCAACTTCTCCTAACATGAGAGCAGCTCTGTCGAGGCATTACGAACAGCGGGCAAAGCACCACCAGCTTTGGATCGAGCGGTAAAAATCAAGGAGGGGTGAACATATCAGCTGCAGAAGGCACTGGCTGGCACAGACTGCACGGGACGCTATGGATGTAGCGATCCAAATATTTCAAAGCAGATGCTTCACACAGAGCCACCCCTCCAGCTAAAACCGTGTAAATAATATACGGGAGGAGTGTGCTGCTAATCGAGTATCTTCCGAACTGCCAAGAGGCAGGAAGAGTCCAGTTAAAGGCAACTCTTCATTTTTACTCCTGTCACTGAAGAGCTCCAACTTAAATGAACTCCTGAGAACAGGATCAAAGTAGAATAGGGACTTTCTTTTTTATATCCTTGAATTTCCTGTCCCCTTTCCACACTGAAATTTAATTTCCTTTTCAAAAAAAGCTTTTGGAGCTTATGAAAATTGACCCAAAAGATTACAAGGGCTTTGTCACCCTTCCAATCTCTCTGCAAGATCCATAATTAGGGAGGTTTTTCCTTTAACATGTGTGCCCAGTGGGCAAATATATAATTCAGACTTACAATTATGTATACAATGAGTTATTTCAGCGTATTGGATACATAAGAGCCCTACCGTTACAAAGAGTTGAAAAATCTTGTGTGTCTCAAATGAGTAAATACGCATCAAGGCATTTTTTTTACCAGTGTGTTTTCATTTATGCCAAGATTAAAATTAATCACAGCAAGGACCTGGGATGTATGCTTGCTATAGAGACAAATATATGAAGTGTAATAAAAGCACAGCCAACAACTAAACTGCTGACCTCGAAGATTAGTTATTTATACTCCACTGGAAATTAATTCTCCAAGCAGAGATGTGCGAGCGGGTACCTAAGACAGCTAGTCTGCTCTTTTTCCCCTCTAAGGGAGTAATGCTGGCTTTCCTCTCTCCCCCCACAGCCTACCCAAGGGGGAGAAAAATAAACACAAAAAAAATCAGGACTCCGCCGGGCTGGTCCCTCCGGCTGCTCCCCGCCTGCCAGCGCCCACCCTGCAGCGGAGCGGCTCCTCCACGCAGGGCACGGGGCAGACCCGGTCCCCCGTGGAGCGGGGGATGCCGCGGGGCAGCCTGCGGGGCGCGTCCCCCCGCACCGCGCGGAGCCGCGCCTCGCCCCGGCGCCCACCCCTGCAGCCGCAGCCCCCCTCTGCCCCCCGGCGCCGGGGAGATCCCGGCTGGATGGGGCGAAGCTTACCCGCTCGGGAGTGCCGGGGCACCCGCCGGAGGACGCTGCCAGCTCCGCCCGCGCCGGGGCCACCCCCTGCTTCTAAGTAATATTAATAATACTTTAAAAAAAAAATAAATAAAAAGAACTTAACAGCCGAATGAGGCACTGGAAGGGAGGGAGAGGCTCCCGCCGCGCCTTTTGCAGCGGCGGGTAGCGGGAGGATTTGCAGGTAAGCGAAGAGGCGGCAGGAGGAGGAGGAAGAAGGGGGTGGCGGCGGTGTGGGGGGTCCCGCGGTACTCACGGCGGGGCGCGGGGGGCCGGCGGGCCGCCAAGCCCCATGGCCAGGGAAGGGCGGTGGGTCAGTCCCCGCTGCTGCCGCTGCTGCTGCCGCCGCCGCCTCGGCGTCCGCCGGCGCTGCCCGCGGAGCGGCTCCGGGCGCCCCGTCCCTCCCTCCCCTCCGCGCCAGGCCTTCCTGCCCGCTCATATAGCGCGCCCCCAGCCACGTGGACGGCGCCGGGGGCCCCGGCGGCTCCTCCTCGGAGCCAGGCAGGGCGGTGCTGGGGCGGCCCCCCCTCCCTTCCCTTCCCTTCCCTTCCTTTCCCTCCCGCCCGCCCCCCGGGGCTGCGCGGCGGAGCGCGGCGGAGCCCGTCGGGGCTGCGGCCGTCCCGGGGGCGTGGGGAGGGCGGGGAGGAGGGGGGGGATGTCCCGGCCGCCGACCCAAACTTCCCCCCTGGGCTGCGCCGGCATGAAATTCCTGCTCCCAACAAGCCCTCCCCAGAGGGTCAGCGCCCAGAAATGCCTGCGTTCTCATCCCCCCACCCCCCGCACCCCCCCGAAACTCCTGTATCCGAATTGGGCTGTATGGATCCCAGAGGTGGTCACAGCAGGGAAAGTGAAACGAAATGCAGTGCTCCTCGGAGGAGAAAACGTATGTTGCATCATTAATAATAATAAAAAAAAATAGCGCACAGTAAATAACACCTTTCGGTCCAGCATCAGACATTTTTAAGGTGACTATAAAACGCTGCAGAATTAAAAAGAATACAGCATCATTAAAGAATCCCCCAGACAGATGCATTCAACTGATAAAGTGTCTGCTAAAACTATTTAACAACATAATGCTGGCTTTTTTAGTGTCGATGTGTAAAGACTGGAGCCAAGAGGAGAAGCAGGGAGGTTATAGCACCTCCAAAGCAGCAAAAGATCTCTCTGGTCTTCTTTCCAGTCATCCCCCCCCTCCCCGTGGGCAGTGTAACACGCACAGTAAACATCCACAGCACAAGACAGAGGGGAGAACGTACTCCTGAGCTCTGAAAAACATGTTCCTTAACGCTGGACAGCCGGTGCATAACTCCCTTTGTGAAGCAGATGAGTTTAGAGGTTATTAATCTACTTAGCGAAACTGCCCACGTTGTTGGTTTATTACATGCAGCACAACATACTTCCACTGGAAACTGTAACGCACTACGTAGGAGCTGTAAGTCATCAATCATCACTGAGCTTGTTTCCATAGAGTTATATTAGTAAAAGCTTAAGTGTGAATTTAGACCGGTGTCACATCGTGTACCGCACTGTGCAGATATTTGCATTCGGGTGTGAGTACCTGTGACAGGCTGAGCCTTCTGCTTAGGAGCTTGAGCCCATGCAAAACCTTTAAGGGACTCAGCCCATCACTAAATCCTGCCTGTGGATACTGCAGAGCAACAAAGTATTATATCCTTCATAAACAGGGCTTGGAAGGGATTTAATCTGAAGTAATGAGGGTGAAAAAAAAAAGCTAGACTTTTTTTACAAAGAATGTATCAACACAAGGAATTACTGTGTGGGGGAAACAGCGCACTCAATAGCTTTTCACTGCTTTTTCCCAGGAGCTGCTTGCTTCTTTGCTGGAGGTGGGATACGACCCTGAGGACCTGCAGCTTGATCACCTGTGACAGCTTCTGTAACCCTCTCGACTTATACTGTCTTACCTTCAGGCTAATTGGTTGAATTTGCTGCTTCATTTTCTTCCTGATGATTGTGGGTGAGTGGGTCTGTTTATGAAGAAATCGCTGGGGAACAGCTCACCAGCAAGAAGGCTGTGCATCAGGTTCGGAGATCTCCCAGCATTTTTGAGGTGATGGAGGGAGTGAGAGGCTGGTGAGATCTCTGAAAAATATCCTATAAAAGCAACAGTGACAGGGGAAGGAAAAGGCTGAGCACTCTGCATTTCACTACCTGTTGTACCACACCCGGTCTGTCCATGAGTTTAACTGAGGAAAAGGATGATTCTAGTAGAACAGGTGATATATATATGCAGTATATAAAGTTTTATTAGTGTGTCTAGCAGTTGTATGAAGGAAAGCACCCTGCAGTCAAGGTTGTCCTAATTAATGATAGTTAATCAAGATGACACTGGAACAGGTTGCCCAGAGAAGTTGTGGAGGCCAGGCTGGATGAGGTTTTGAGCAACCTGATCTCGTGGAAGGTGTTCTTGCCCATGGCAGGGGGGTTGGAACTTCCAACCCGAATCATTCTATGATTCTATGACTGAAGAAAGGGAGCAGGGAATAACACGAAGTGTTCTCTGCATTCTGCGTCCTATCTGTGCATTGCTTCTCTGGAGTACACAAGGGGTAAGGCATGGTGCACCCGTCCAAGCAACCACACCCACTTTGGTTACAAGCTGCAAGGAGGAGATATGGAAGAGAGCTCTGTAGTGGCTGGTTTTGGTCAGAAAAGCTCCTTTCTGTAGAGCAAGGCAGAATAGGAGTGTGCTTGCCCTAGGGCTGCCCCGGGGAGGCATGACACAGAGATACAGATGGAGCATGGAGAAGTTCCTCAAGTCTGTGCCAGTGCTCGGCTGAGCCAAGGAGAGCACAAGAATGAATCCTCCCGAAACAGCAAGTGTGGAACCTATTTCTCTTTGTTATACCAGTGTTGCACTCAGTTAACTCCTTTGGATGCTCTAAACTTCACCAACGCACCCCAAGGAGTGAGCAGGTAGCGAGTGCTCCCTGATAATGCCATAGTAATTACAGCAGGGTCCACCCTGGAGGGTTGGATCCACTCCCCTTTATAGTGCAGCATTTCCCTAACAAGTGTCATTTAGATGTTTTTGGGAAAAAGTCCAGGTTTTGTTTCACAGACAGTATTTCCTCAACAGCTCAGTGAATATGAAATAGTTTGAACTAACGATGCAAATCTCGCTTGTCTTCTTATGTAGAGAAGCGATAGCTATTCTAAACTCTGGGCCAGGGCTTTCAGCTGCTGATGGGGAATAGCTACGCAGACATCAAAGGAGCCGTATCAGCTTTCACCGAGTGGGGATCCAGCCCTTTATTCATATTTTAAAAATCAGAAACTGTGTCTAAGTAAAGCATTTTTCTCTATATTTTTAAGTAGCCAGTATTTTATTTTATTTCTGTTCCCTCAGTGGTAGGATTGTTTCTCATAGTCAGTGTTTAAAGGCCCTTCAAGGCTGAAGGAATTAAAAATGAATAATTTAAAGCTGGTCTATGATGCAGAATTTTTAACATATGTTTTACAAGCCATGCAGACCAATATTTTTTTGTCTTGTTAGTAGATATTTTACAAACATGCTGTGCTGGAACCAAACCTCTTTTTTATTGAAGACTCAGATTTGAGTCCTCCTATGCCTCTACACAGCGGTGTGCTGGAGTCTAAAAGCCATAAGAAGGAAATCTTTATCACCAGCATTGATCAGGAAAGAGGAGGAATGAAGCAATTTTACTGCTTCTTCCTCTTAACACACATAGGCAAAACAGATGTGGGCGAAAGTCTGGCTGTCCTATCTCAGAAAGCCTCATCCCGAGGTAGAGACAGGGGAGCTCTAATTTGTTTAACCTGATACCACAAAAGGGCTGGACCCCGGTGGTGTTGGAGAAGGAGGCATGAGCCTGTGATGTCACAACATGTTGGCTTTTGGCTATTTTTTTAATGTTGATTTTGCTAATCTCCTGTTAACTTCTTAAACAATGTAGTGCCCAGGAACACCAGCTTAGTCACCTTGCTAGTAAATAACCAGAGATTCACCTTTTATGCATTTAATTTCTTGTCCCTTCCTAACTCCTCGCAACAGCAAAGGGAGGAGGCACCTACTCTGTGGGCGTTCAAAATAAGTCTGGGTTTCAGCTTTAAGGACTGGTTTCCACACTCTTCCATGTTTTTCCGTATTATCCAGCTTTTCATTTCTATTTTATAGTTATCCCAGATTTACAATTAAAAATAAATAATTTTGATAATTTTAAAAGCTCTTTGGGTGTGTTGTGGTTTAATCCACTAGGCAGCTAAACACCATCCAGCCATTTGCTCACTCCCTGCCCTGCCCCAGGGGGATGGGGGAGAGGATGAGGAAGAAAAAAGTAAAATTAATGGGTTGAGTTAAAGGCAGTTTAAGAGGACAGAAAAGGAAGGGAAAATAATAATAACAACAACAACAACAATGATAATAGAATATACAAAATAAGTGATGCACCATGCCATTGCTCACCACCTGCTGATTGATGCCCAGTCCATCCCCAAGCAGCGGTCACTGCCCCTAGGCCAAGTCCTCCCAGTTAATATACTGAGCATCACGTCATATGGTATGGAGTATCCCTTTGGCCAGTTTGGGTCAGCTGTCCTGGCTGTGCCCCCTCCCAGCTTATCACTTGCAGGGCATGAGAAGCTGAAAAGTCCTTGACTAGTTTAAGCACTACTTAGCAACAACTAAAACAACAGTGTGTTATCAACATTATTCTCATACTAAGTCCAAAACACAGCACTCTACCAGCTACAAGGAAGAAAATCATCTCTATCCCAGCCAAAACCAGGACAGGGCACCAAACCAGTTTCAAGGATTTCAGCAAGATGTAAGGTTAGGCACTGCACGGGGGCAGTGCCGATTTGGGCTTGTGTTTGCTCTCCTCTCATTTGCTCTCCCTTCAGTAGGTAATCTGTCGTCTTTCAAACAAGCCAACTGCTATTGTGTCCAGGCCAAGAAGAAGAAGTTAAAACAGAAAATCAGCATTTGGTGTGTATGCGGTTGCCAAGAAGCTATTTCTCCTCTCCTGTGTAGATAAATTGTGTTTCAGAAATGGTTGGCTTGCTCTAAAAGATGTGCTAAGTGCTATTGCTGCACTCTGCTCCCAACGGGAGGGAAGAGGAGAGGATCCAGGAGAGTGGCCAACTAATGCCCCATTCCCAGCTTCCCCCGCTAGTTCTGTCGAAGGGGACCATTCTTTGCGCAAGCCAAAGTGTCGCTGGATAATTGCTCTCACAATTGAACAGAGCGGGAGTGGTTACTGACCTTGCCAGCTATGTCCCCAGTCCAGGACCAAGCTCTACACAGGTGGATGCCTTTATAAGGCAAAGTGATTTACTGGTAAGTCTATATATTTTTAGGTAGCTAATGATTCATGTTTGCTATGTGTTGTACAGAGATGCCCCTATTGATCAGCATGGCTATCTGTGAAAGAGATTAAATGCTTCCAACAAAACTTAATGACATGAAACAAAGAATATTGACCACAAACAGACTTTGCACAATTTGTTTAGTCTGATTGGTAAGAGAGACAGATGGTCTACATATGCCATATATGTTATATCTTACCTCCACTGAAGAGATAAAATATGTTCTGTATGTGAATGTATAAGAGGTACTGCCCTTATTTTACATAACTTGTTCCAGTAGCACATTATACACAGTGAGAACAAACTTTATAACGCTAACCAATGGCAACTGACTTCATGATAACAGAGAGACAGTTTTTATCTTGTCT
Source organism: Phalacrocorax aristotelis (assembly GCF_949628215.1). Classification (NCBI taxonomy): domain Eukaryota; kingdom Metazoa; phylum Chordata; class Aves; order Suliformes; family Phalacrocoracidae; genus Phalacrocorax; species Phalacrocorax aristotelis. The sequence goes on from NC_134277.1 coordinate 159,791,849, forward strand.
GGATTGGTCGTCTTCTCTTTTTTTTTTTGCAAACAACACCCTGCACTTCTGACAGATACCTCAGATAGCCTCCCCTGATCCAAAGCCCACTAAAGGCAACTGGTAAGAGCTCAGAAGTTTAAAACGGGCTTTTAGATCACATCCTCAGCTTCCACACTTCACAGAATCAGACTCTGACCTGAGGTGTGTTGAAAGCAAAGAGGAAAGAAACAAAAAACATCCAACATCCTTCCCTGGTTGCTCTTGGAGTTCAAATGGCAAGGAGCTGCAAGAGCTCGGTGGTGCTGACATACAGCCGGTGCTCTCAGCACCTGCTTCACAGCACCTAGGTGCAGAACTGCATCTGGGACAGCTTTGACATCAAAGCAGGATTTCTTTTGAGGCCAAACTATTACACGGAGACATGTTTTTACCTTCTAGGACTCATTAGTGCTGTATACGGGAGCATCTGCTGTGTGTGAAGGTTGTGATATGGCACAACCTCCTCTCAATAAATACCTGAGAAAGTCAGAAAAACCTTTCGGTATTGCGGCACGTAAAACCACACGGTAAACAGCACAGCTGCATTTGCAGAACCATTCAGCAGATCTGGAGCTCAAGCAAACTCATATAAAAACCAGTCCTAGCCATGAAATACTTCTTTGCTTTCGTACTCTTAGATAAATACCATTTTTGCTATAAGGACAACATAAAGCCTGAAAGGAATAGTAAACACTAAAGAAGAATAAAACACTGTGAGTATATTAAAATAGATAAAACTGTAGTACCTGTGTCAGTATACAGGAAGTTAAACTAACGTAGGAACATTCATCAGCCATCAATAATTTACTGCAGAACAAACGAATGGCATAAGCACATAAAATGGGGACAAAGTTAAGTAAATATATGGCAGAGACAGATACGTTATCCTTTTTAGGTGCTTCATACACATGTAGCATGTCCAATCTCCCCAACATAAATGACCCTTCTTGGCAATTCAGGCATCACCTATGGAAAGTCACAACAGTAAAATTCACCTGATTTACCTTCATGCATCTTGATCCCACAGCTCTTTGAGCACCTTCTATTCCCAGTCGCTTTAGCTGAAAATCCTCAGCTTTTCTCTAGCAAAGACTTGAAAATGTTTGCGTTAACTGATTGTGAAGTTATTAGCATCATTTCATTTTCTTTAATTTCAGCTATCCCCCAGGATAGTCAGGAATAAACCGGAAGGTGAAATTAGGCTTAGACTCAGAAAATAAATGTTGTTGATTAGGTTGAAGTGTCTATTAGGTTTGTGTTTGAGTTTTCAGCCCACAAGAAGAATGGCAAGCAAAGCCTGTTAAAGAAACATTTTGACAAGAATGCATTTTTTCTGTGGCTCAAACAAAATAAATATAGTAACACAGAAGAACCCTTTCAAAGTCAGGCTTACGTGCTTGTCTGATCAGCACCGGCTAACCATTTCATCTCTCTTGAATGTCACAGAAGCACGCAGGCTGTGCCACCATGCAGTTTTCAAGATAAATGCTTTTCCTCAAAGGACATCGCACACATACCGAGGGCTGTACATGCTGCATTAAGTTAAACACACTAAAAAAACAAAACACTAATTGCATGTGGAAGTCATCCCCTGGGAAAATTATGCGTAAAACAATGAACCACACCTGACAGATGTTAGTCACATAGCCTAATTTGGTATGAAAAGGCATTTATGTTGAATGGTAGAAAAGCAATATAGGATAGAAAAGTTTTTTTCTTGCCAGATATATAGGTTAAAATAACATTTTGCAGTCCCTTCCAGCTGGTGGGATGGGCTGGGCAGGGATAAATGGTGTGGCCAGGATCCCTCCAGGGAGGGATCATGAGAGGTTGTGCTGAAAATCTGCTGTTAACCCACAGCCTGGAGCTTGGTGTAGGATAGAGTATCTGAGAAAAAAAAAATAGGTCTAGAAATAAATTTCCCAGATGTAGACTAGAAAATACTGAGGTCGTATTATTTCTATGTGCAAAAGCTAGCAGAATTCTTCACTAAAGCATCACTAAGTCAGCTGTTTTAGATCTGGTATTAACAAACCAGCGATTAGAGAAGAGCTTGTCATCAAAGATGGCTTTGGAGTAACTGATCATGACTTTTTTCCACTTAAGTAGCATGGTAGAGGTGATCAGCTCCAGTGCAGTCACATTCCACCATGGAGCAGGGGAACATGGTGTACAGGGTGGTTTCCTCAGCAGGGGAAACCCCAGGGGCGTGCAGAGACACTCCAGGAGATGGCAGCTCCCATGAGAGTGGCTGACGTGGCCTGGGTGGGGACAGAACTAAGGGCGGACACTCCCCACTTCCACAAAAAGCAGCCCCAGGGAGTGCTGCGACCAGGCACACTGAGAACAGGGTGGGCAAACAGGGCATGGCATGGCTATTTGCATGGAAGGGCAAGTAGGGAGGGTGCCTCTTTGAAGGAGCGACATTCCACTCGCTGAGTGGGAGGCTTGAAGTACACATAACACAGCAACCGGGCATTGTTCTGTGACAACCTGCACAGGTCAAGGGCACTCATCTTACCTGACCCTCAAGGCAGAATGGTGGGCCCTCGTCTGAGAGCACAGACTGCAGCTCTGGCTAGGGGGTCTGCACCACCTACCCCAGCGGTGGACGATGCCTCCACCCTGGTGGAGCTGCTGCAGTGCAGACCTCAGGTTGCAGAAATTGCCTAGACCTTCCTCCTGGGGCAGGGACAGGCGGCAGTCCTGCCTGCAGAAGGTGTGCCCAGGTGGAGAAGCTCCTGCAGCAGGTGGCTGAGCTGCAGGAGGTGGTGAGAATGCTGCGTAACATCAGGGAGGCTGAGAAGGAGATAGCTAGCTGGTTCCAAGTGCAGTCTGCAGTGGGACCACAGCCAAACAGCCAAAAACTCTCCCACTGGCACACACAAAAGGGAGGGGGGCCAATGATGCAGAAGAATGGATGGTTGCAACAGCAAAGACCAGCAGGAGGAAGATTCCCCTGCAGCCTGAGCTGCCCTTACAGAACCGTCTCACCACTCTGCAGCCTGAAGAGGAAAGACCTGTCACTAAGAGAGATGCTGAAGCTGAGTAAGGCATCCTGATCTGCTCCCCGTATAACAACCAGCGCAACTAAGAGGTGATAGTAGTAGGTGAATCTCCTCTGAGAGGTACGGAGGCACCCATTTGCCAACCTGATACACTCTCTAGAGGTGTGCTGCTGACCAAGACATCATATCAGGGATGTCATTGTGAGACTACCAAGCCTCGTACAGTCCACTGACTATTATCTGCTGCTGTTGTTTCATCTGGGCACCAGTGATACAGCCAGGAGCAGCCTGAGGAGTATCAAGGATTACAGAGTGCTGGGGGCCATGGTAAGGGACTCTGGAGTGCAGGTGGTATTTTCATCAATCCTCCCGGTCAAAGGGAAGGGGTTTGAAAGGGCCGGTGGAATCTGGTGAATCAACAAATGGTTACAGGACTGGTGCCACAGCCAAGGGTTTGGCTACTTAGACCATGGGACTTGCTTTTAGAAACCTTGTCTACTAGGGGCTGATGGGGTCCATTTGTCAGAGAAGGGGAAGAGCATCTTTGGTCATAGGCTTGTCAAGTTGGTGAAGAGGGCTTTAGACTAAAGTTGCCAGGGAAAGGCAACCTCAATCCATCCCACTCCTACCAGTTTGATGCCAGTGCCAGCAATAGATGACCAGAGCCTGGAGAAGGATCACAAGTCAGCAGGAAAGCACCTGAAGAGCAGCACAAAGGAATTCCAGCCACTCCAGCCAGTAAGCCAGCTTCACCAGGGGTCCAGCTTAAATACCTCTATGCAAAGGCACATAGCATTGGGAATACACGAGAGGAGTTAGAGACGTGCACATGCCTATAGGGCTAAGTTCTTACTGGCATCACAGAGATGTGGTGGGAGGGCTTCTATGACTGGAGTGTTGGAATGGAAGGATACAGGCTCTTTAGGAAGAGCAGGCAGGGGAGATGAGGAAGGGGTGTTGCCCTCTGTGTCAGGGACCAGCTGGAGTGCATGGAGGTCTGCCTGGGGATGGGTGAGGAGCTGACTGAGATCTTACAGGTCAGGATTAAAGTGAGGGCAGGGACAGGTGACATTATAGTGGAGTCTGCTACAGGGCACCCAACCAGCAAGACCAAGCAGATGAGGCCCTCTATAAATAGATAGGAGCCGTCTCACGTTCACAGGCTCTGATCCTCATGGGGGACTTCAGCCTCCCTGATATCTGTTGGAGGGACAGCACAGTACAGCATAGGCAATCTAGGAGGTTCCTGGAATACATTGATAATAACTTCCATCTCCAAGTGATAGAGGAGCCAATGAGGAGAGGACCTACATTGAGTTCCTATGCTAGGTTGTAGATCAGCTGAACTGCTGCAGTAGTGAAGGTGAGCACCTCAACACCAGGCAAAACCGGTACATCCAATGAGATGGTAGGAGACTGAGAAAAGTGCAAAAGTTCCCATATCTTCTTAAGAAGCTATTTTGGATCTACTTTTACATAAAACATCAAAGGCTCTGTCTGTAACTTCTAATAGTTCATGCTCAGTGCACATGGGCTTTGGACCACCAGCCTTGTTCCACCCTTAGATTCCAAGAAAACAGCCTATTGTCTAAGTAGCATTGTTTCATCTGCTTCATCAAAGACCAGATAAACCCAATCTACTACATTAATCTTTTCCTGAGAATCACTCCTTGTCTCAAATAAACTTACAAATTAATCTTGTTTAATCTCTCTCTGATAAACATAGTTTTGCCTTTTATTCCATTTTGTATTTATCTCCAGATCTTAAAACATTTTTTCTTCTACATTTACTCTAAGAAATCACACTGTGTAAGCTTACATTAATTGTTTTCTAAATCACTTTTTTTTCAGTTTTTATATGTAGGCTATGTTCTGCATATAGCACCTGTCTAGTTTATAGAAAGTCTGTTTTCAAGCCTTTGAAATCTTTTGTCCAGCTCTCATCTCTAATCATTAAAGCAATTCCTTAGTTTACCCAACTTCTCTCTTCTGCAACTGGGGAACTGTTTTTGTAGTCTTGTTATTGTTTATCTTACCATAGAATCATAGAATGGTTTGGGTTGGAAGGGATCTTAAAGATCATTTTGTTCCAACCCCCCTGCCATGGGCAGGGACACCTTCCACTAAACCAGGTTTTCAAAGCCCATCCAGCCTGGCCTTGAGCACTTCCAGGGATGAGGCATCTGCAGCTTCTCTGGGCAACCTGTGCCAGTGCCTCAACATCCTCAGAGTGAAGAATTTCTTCCTTATACCAAATTTAATCTAAATTCAAATCTAAAATCAAATCTAAATCTACCCTCTTTCAGTTTAAAGCTCACCTTCACCACTGCAGCAGTTCAGCTGATCTACAAGGCTCTGCATGCAGCCAGGGTGCAGAAATGGGTCTCTCCCTGAGCCGTGGAGCAGGGTGCATGTCCATTGTAGTTAAAAATGCTGCATAGCACATCTCCATGATATTGCAGAGGCAGAAGGTTGTCTTGTTGTCCAAGCCAGGTCAAAAGATAAGCCCACCACTCAGAAAGAGGAGGTAGCCAGCTAAAGCACAGCTCTTGGGTGTGTAGGATGAGTTACCTGGGCTGGGGGGTTACCTGCTTCATGGCTGCAAAGCAGTCAGCAAATCTGAGGGAGTTGTCAAGGTGCACTTTAAGGGAAGGCAAGTGAGGTGAACCTCATCCTTAGGAATGAATAAAACCATCTGCCTTGAGATAAGAGCTCTTTACTTACTTACAATTAAAGAGGGGAAAGATTGTGGTATACAAGATGACTCTAAGCTGCCAGCAGGACAAAGCCGTGAAATGGGCAAACGAGATTTGCTCAGCCTTGCAAAATGAAAGCTGAAGGGGAATCTGATTGCTGTCGATTGATTGGGAAGTAAATATCAGGAAAGGCAGGAATGCATAAGAGCTAAAAGAGGAATGAGTATTAGCTGGAGAGGGATGTATTCCGGTTGTAAATTAATATAATGTTACTAACTATCATACAAAAGGCAAAAAGATGCAGCAAAGCCTCCAGTTGAGAAAGGAGAGCAAATTCTCCAATGTTTACATATGGGGTTTGATGCATTCCTGGGGAATATTTTATATGGTTTCCTGTATGAGAAAACAGCCTGCTTTAATGAATTAGACCCATATCTCCTTATCAAGCGTAGCTTGATATCGCATATGCTCAAAGATATAGATCTCTAGCAGGTGGCATCAGTTATATTGCACTAAAAGGAGTGAGAAACAAAGATATTAAACAGCCTGGAAGAGATTCTGCTGGCCCTAGCAAAGGCCACCATCCAAGACCCCTTCCTGACCTCTCTGATGGACAACGGGATGCCTGGTTTGCTCCTACAAGAGTGCTGAGGTTATGACCAGCCCAAAGAAGGCTGAAAATAGGGACCTGCTTGTCTTGGGAAGTGCTGTTGAGTCAGTCACATATTGACTGCAATGTTAAAGTTTTCCACAGATAAATTATTCCAAAATGCAGTTTCTAAGTGTTTATGTTTGGGTGGAGGAAGGATTTTTCATTAAAAAAAAAAAAAAAGAACCTAGCCTGTACAGCACAGTAGTTTTTCCACAGCATAACACGAGCTATGGTTCCGTTTCCTTTGTTACTGATAGTTTGTGTTATCAAATGTACCTTTTATCTCTTTCCTTACTTGCACCATACTTTGAGAAGTCAAAAAAAGTGATACGTGGGGGGAAAACACCTGCTGTGGTACAGGCTGTAATTGTAAAAAAAATTGTAAGAAAACCCAACATGTAATAGTACCGTTAATTAAAATAAGGATGCATTTCAAAGTAAGCTTCATGAATTCATCCAAGATTGGAATGCCTTTGCAATTGTCCCAGTCTTCTATTTCCCCAAGAAGACATTTTTCCCTGGTGGTGAACTCTCCCACTGTGCACCTGAGCATTAAAACTTGGTCTATCAATAACTTCAGATGCAAAGACTCCACCCTCAGCTAGCACAAATCACCTTTTTGTCACCTTCCATAGATCTATGATGATATGTATCATCCAGGGATCTACCTTCACCTTTTCTTTTGCAGGACACTTATTGTGTCTTTCCCTTCTTCTACCACTCACATCATTAAAAGTTCCATCCCAGTATTAACCGTAAAGTGCACATCATAGGAACATGTCTAAGAAATAAAGTACTGGGCTGTTACGTACCACTTTTTCCTATGGTATCTTCATAGATCTTCTCAATGATATAACCTGCCTTTCTTTTCTTCAGAAATACACCCATCCTAATGCATACAAAATGACGTTTCTCTGTTATTCCACTTCCCATCTCTATACTGTATTAAAGACTAGGTACCATCATCATTGGATGATATCATTTACACTGTCATAATCCGTAGCAGTCCCTGTCAAGGGTCAAGGACCTATTTAGTACAAACACATATTGTCTACTGCAGCTGGCTTGTACTACAAGTTAAAAAGAAATACATATTACCTACTTCAACTTATACTCCAGCCACTCATCCCTGAAGAGCAGTTGCGTTAGGAGCTGCTATACCATCTTTATGGGCTTCTCTTGTGTCTCTGAGCACTGAGAAGAGAGATACAGCTTCATGCAAAACTACTTCTTGTTTTACACCAAGGAAAATGAGCAAAGCAGGAAACAATATATATAAAGACACCAGGACAGAGCACATACACCACCTCCCTGATGCTCCCATGATGCGTTAACCCTGCTCCACAACAGAGTCAGAAGAGCTGGTTGGCAGCAATTTACATGAGGCAGTAGGACATGTTCTACTGAATTCTCCGAGATCTGAACTGAGCCTGAAATGCAGGTCAACGATTTCTCTTTATCTTAGAAACTAGAAGGTTATGGACACTGGTGCTATCTGAAAGGGGCTGAAAAAACTCAATCCCTCTAATCGCTATTTGTCACTTGAAGGAAGTGTAAGACTGAAGAACCATTGCTTCTAGGCATAGCTGGTCAGAAGGCTTGTCCTATTTTGCTTGCAAAATTGTTCCTATCTGTGCAGACCAAATCCTTGTGATCATTCCATAGCTATGTAGAATGTAGCTATGTTCAAAAAGGATTAGCCCTCTTTTTTAGCAAACAAAATAACCTGCTGTATTTTTTATTTACTTACTTCCCCTGGAGAACAGAGGAGATTGTGGACATTTAGGTATAAGGAAGTATGTAAGCTTTAAAGTAAATTTAAGACAGAAATCAGCCAGAAGATACAGACAAGGTATCTGATCTGATTTCTGGAGTAACACAGTCCATAGGGCTTTTATTCAGTTAACCGTTGTAAAGTGGAACAAGGTGCTCCTGTAAAGTCTGAACAGACACTCCAGAAAGACATCAGAGGCTCCCAGGGACAAAGAAGCCACCTCTTCTCTTGCTGATGTTTGACAATGGTTTGTCTCATTCATTGTACAAAAAGCCTCATTTTGTATTTTCTTTGCATATATCTGGCTTGAGCCTACAACTGTTAATTCTTGTTTCTCTCTGCTGGATAACAATGCCCACTGGAAAGAGAATTGTCTTTGTTTGAAGGTCCTCCATGCTATAATCGAGTTAGTACTGTGATCTGCTTCTGATGAATTAAGTAGATTGAGCTTTTTTAATCTCTCACGTGGGATATATCTGACCAGATGTGAACTTCTACCCAACAGATGGCTGTGCAGCACTAGTCACCATCATTTCCCTTTGGAGACAGCACAGAGAAATGAGTCTTTCCAGGGTGAAGCTCATCTCATCTTAAAGTGGATGTTTAAAACAGACTAGATAAATGTGCTTTGCAGCATTTCTATTTCTCTCTAGCAACAGTCAAGGAAGCCAGTGCTGACTACCTCTCATGTCACTGCCTGCATTATAGACCTCTGGACTTAGGCAAGATGAATCTGACTCTCTGGCGAAGTTACTTTCCCAGCTTTGAATCAATTCCTTGGCTTTATCCTCTGCACATCACACTGATGAGGCTTTGCAGCATCTCCAGCAGATGCATGGCTTTAATGCCTATGTATGAGGAGGCCTCACTCTTATGTGCTGGGAGTGCCCACTGGAGCAGTTCACTGAAAATCTGGTTAGGGCGATAGCTGGGTTTCAATATATATATTGTCTATAGTCTGTACTTTCTATTGATTGTACCTTTGTAATGAGATACATGTGGCACTGATGAGAAAATGCCTTAATAACTGTGGTCCTTCTGCAAAAAGAGCACGTTATGAAACTCTTAAACCTGATACTTTTGCTCCATATCTGTTTTCCATTTTTCTGATACTAACATCCACTACAGCATCACAGACTTCAGCTCCTTCCATCCAGCTTGGTTTTCTAGCATTAGCCATTCAGCTGCATCTAATCATACCAGGCTCAGCCACTAGCCCAGCCAGACAGCTGCCAGATGTTTTTATTTTTAAGTAAATACTTACATCTGTTGAGTTATAAAGCAGAACGCAATGAATCCATTCTCAATGGCTTTTTTTTTCTCTGCCTCTTGAAGAAGACAAGCTAAGAATTGCACAATCTCTGCAACAAAAGGCAAAGGATTCATCTATCTGACCAGGTTCCCTTTAATCTATGCAAAGCGTGTTTAAGTGTTGGTGTGTTAGCCATCACTCTATGGTGTATTTGTTCTGAAGGAAAAATGCTGAATGAAAATCCTTTCTCTTGTCCAACATCCCTATTTTAAGCATGGCTGGTTGTAATGCTCTCATGTGATAAATAAGATTGCTATAATATATCTATACATTATTTACTTTCCTGGGCAGCAGTGATGGCTGAATAGGAGCTTGTATGTGTTTCTGTCTGGGAGAAATGAGAAAAGCTTTTCCCTTTAGAGTCCTGCTATTCTCTTTGAGGGACTGTAGGAACAGCTCAGGCATCTCAGCCCTGTCTGTCCCTCTCTTTCCTCTGTCTTGCCCACTCTCCACCGCTGTCTTCTTCACTCCGTCACGTTTACTAGCTCTGACTGCAGCCACTTTCAGGAAAATGAACAGCACTGTTGGACAAGTGTTGCCATTTTTTCTTACTCGTGGCTGTGTCCCCGAAGATGTACAGGCCATGGCAGAGAACCAAGTTTCAGCCTACACTTACTCTATCATCTCATGTCAACCTCATCTTTACCTATTAACTGGTCCAATACAGATAATGAAGGCAGATTGTACTGGCTGTTTATGATGTTGCCTTCTCACATGGCTTTCTTTTGGGGAAAGCAAGAATGGATCATGGTAGAGAAGAGATTCCTCCAAAGAATTGATTTTTCTTGTTAAATTTTGCTGCACACTATTTTGGTCAGCGAGCCGAGATGATTCCCCTGCAGCTCCCTCCACATTGCTCTGAAAGTGATTTGGAACTATTTAATTTTACTTGGTAGTGATCACCTTCAGTTAAACCAATATATTGTGGGCTTCCATTGATTTGAGAAGGTTCACACAATGGGTTCTCTTGGTTTAAATAATCATTTTCAAAATGTTTGGTACATTTAAAAACTGGCACATAAGCCAGTTTGAAAGCTACAGATAAACCAAGTTTTTTTAGTGGTGATAGTAAAGACTAGGCAAAAGTGAAAATCTTGTGGGATAATGTGAAAGTGTTAGAAGCAAGAAATAATTCAGCAAGAATTCAAACCATCTCTGGTATTTTGAAACTAATCTTTCTTAGCTAATATAATCCTGCTTTTTTTAAAAAAATATAAAATGTAGGTTTCTCATTTCTTCCCTTATTTTTCTGCTATTTATATCAGAAGATTTTTATAATCATATGTTCACAACATCACACAAACAACCCTGTGACAATTGGAATAATGTTTCCTAGAGGATTAGGGGAATTTGTAGAAAGAATCATTGGTTCATGTGGGAACAATCAAATACTCATTGCAGGAGTATTTGTTCCTTAATTTCTCTGTGCCAGTGCCTTGATTTGTTTCTCAAATTTAACAAAGAAGAGTATGAAGCCACTAAAAATCTAAAATTACAATGTAACCATATGGAAATATTAAGTTTAGGAAGTCTAAGTACTTAAACCAACTGTTCAGGGTATTTTCCCCTTAATGTGCTTACATAAATCACATTAGTTTTTATGAGAGTTATTTTTCAAATTTATAGTCTTTTTCAGATGGACCTTCATCTCCCAAGGTAGCATATGCAGAGACTGAATGTGTTTCTGCAAATTAAAGACTATGGAGTTCAAATTTTAACACTGACACTGGATTTCTGGATGTCATTGCATACACCAGTTACAAACAGACTTTTGGAAATAGTTTTTACTTTTCATGCTCAGATTAGAAAGCTGAATTGTCATTTCTGAATGCCCAGCATTCAAACTGCTGATGTAACACACAATATTTGTGCAGCAGTTTTAGAACTGGTCCGTGCTATGGCTTCATCTATAATAAAATCTGAAGGGGAGAAAAATCACTGCCACTATTTGAGCAAACAGTGCGTAGAACTGCTGTCTATCTTGGGCTTCTCATCAGTGTTTCATTGAAATCCCCCATTTCTGTAAATAGCTGATTTGCGAGTGTTGTGGTTTAACCCCAGTAGGCAGCTTAGCCCCTCTCAGTGGGTTGGGGGAGAGAATCGGAAGAGTATAAGTGAGAAAACTCGTGGGTTGAGATAAGAACAGTTTAATAGGTAAAGCAAAACCTGCGTGCCCAAGCAAAACAAAATAAGGAATTCATTCACTACTTCCCATGGGCAGGCAGGTGTTCAGCCATCTCCAGGGAAGCAGGGCTCCATCACGCTTTACTTGGGAAGACAAATGTCGTAACTCCAAACATCCCCCCTTCCTTCTTCTTCCCCCAGCTTTATATACTGAGCATAACGTTATATGGTGTGGAATATCCCCTTGGTCAGTTGGGGTCAGCTGTGCCAGCCGTGTCCCCTCCCAGCTCCTTGTGCACCCCCAGCCCACTCGCTGGTGGGGTGGGGTGAGAAGCAGAAAAGGCCTTGGCTCTGTGTAAGCCCTGCTCAGCAGGAACGAAAACATCCCTGTGTCATCAACACTATTTTGGTCACAGATCCAAAACACAGAACCATACAAGGTACTATGAAGAAAATTAACACTATCCCAGCAAAATGCTCTACAGAGCAATATCTCATAATTTAGAAAAATAATATTTTTAGCTTTCATGTTATATATATAGTTATATAATAAAGTGTATGTAATATACATATTATATATAGTTATATTAATATTTATGTATTTAAATTTTTATATTTATATAATTCTTATACATAATATAAACATACATTAACTGTATTTTTATTTATACATACCATTTCTAATTTTGATAAGAACACGTACTGAATGTGCTCTGAAGGTTCAGAAAGCAGAAGACAAGCAAAACCACTCCAATATTTATTATCACTTTGAATATAGAGTTATTTTAATATTCGTGTGGAGATTTTGGGATAACCTAGTTCACCCTTTTTGAATTTGGAATTTTTGTGAAACAGTAAGAAACTCTTGAGTGCATTTGGTTACATTAAACTCAAGAGAAAAACCAACACACAGCAAAGCTTCCTCCCCACCCCGCAGCAAAACTGCCCCAGTGCAGGTTGACTCAGGGCCCTGGCTACCACTTCGCAGCCATGTGAGGTGACTGGTAACCCCGCACAGTACTGCATAGAGCTCTCGTGGAGAGGGCAGTGCTCCATGCCTGCAGATCACAGCACACTGAGGATCTAAGGAGAGATTTCGGATGCTCAGCTTGCAGGTGAGAAGCAGAAACCTTGTCAAAGTGCAGGGTTCTGAATACCTTACATATCCTGCCAGCCAAACCAGATTTTGCCTTGGAGCTCTTGAATTCACCTTAAACCACCCTTTCTGCACCACTCCTTAAGCAGGTGTAGACTTTGGAGGCAGAGCTCACCTTATACTTCTTATGTATAACTCCAGCTTCACCGTACCCAGTGAGGACCAGTGTCTGGAAACTGAATCTAAATGTATTTACAACATAAATAAGGAGAAAGCTTGTCACAACCAAGCTAATGAGTAAGTAGAAAACATCAGGGAAGTATGCTCCTTGTGCCAAGAGGTGGTTAGTCCTAGTTAGAACATGAAAGCAGCGGGTTGAGAGGTTTTCCAGGCCAAAGTCATGCCCACCCTCTAACATCTCCTTCCTGAGGGCACTGGGGTGTTGACCATCACTTGACATCTTTACTGAAGGCTTAGAGTTTAGGCTGGCACTGTGCCAACCCAAAGACACGCATGCTCAGCCATGATATGGGAAGCATTGGTGAAACACTGGTGTACGTTATATAGCAGTTCAGCAGACATGACCATGATGACTCCTGCTGGCCTTACTGCCACTCTTACTCTTCTTTTTGCCCCACATAGTTCTTGCTTCCAGCTAAGCTTTCATTGACTCATGGCACCTCAGGTGTTCTTGGTGTCTCAAGCATCACAGTACTATCAGCCTTGAGAAAAATTTAGGACTGCTTGGGTCTGGGTTTTAAATACTTTGCCTTCTAGCTGTAGCCTAGTTCCTGTACCTCAAAAATGGGGATTTCCATTTATGTTTCAGACTTTTATGGCTACGAAGTGTTTTGAATAACCAAACCCTCACTTTGGTTCTGCTCCGATGTGGGTGGGTCGGACTGGTCAGTGTACATGACAAAGCTAATTTGCTGTACTAGGGACATGAACTGGCCATTGTGCAACTCACGCCGAGACAGTGTGGACATACAGAGATAAGGGGAGAGGCGTTGTGTGGTTCCACTGGATTTCGTTTTGCCTAGAGGTCCAGTCTTCTTCTTCTTTATTTTGGAGAGCATTTTTTTTCTCTTTCTTTGCCTAAGAAGCAAAATACAGCAGTAACTCCTGGTCTGCAGTGTTGGGAGCAGGCAAGCACACCCTGAACTGGGCAGTCACCTATATTACATTTCACTAAGACAAAAATCACTGCTGTGTGCTAGATAAAAGAGAAAATTCCTTTCCAGTTTTATTGGCAGGTGACACATGTACTGCCAAATGGACTGTTCAATGAGCTTTTTAAAATAATCACCTCTTAGTGTAGCTCAGATCTCATTCCCATCTCTCTCTTGGTTTCTTTTGCTGCCACGGGTGGGGGAAGGCTGAGCTGCACCAGGAGGGCAGCACATTTACAGCGCACAGTAACAGCCACTAGACTCCTTCAGCTTAAATGGCATTAAAATGAATTCTTTCACTGAGGGAAAAATAAAACAAAGGAGAATAAAAGGAAAGTCTGTGTGAGGGAGCATAGCATGTTAACCAGCAGGGCCGTTCTGTTCTGTGCAAGGAGGGGGTTCATGAGAGACAGTTCACTTCAAAAAGCAGAGGTGTGACAGAGTCGAAAGCTCAGATACATCAGTGCATGTCCCAGTGGGCTTGTTTTTGCATGATCACTGTGCTTTTTTACACCAGCTAAAACAATCTGTGAATTTAGCCTGAAGTTGTTGGCTTTGTGTTGCTAGAGAACTTGATGTGTTGAAGCCTCCCCTCTCGGCATGCTTTCCATTTTCTCACCCCCGTCCCCTCTTTAGGAAGCATGTTTGAAACAGCTTGAGACACTCATTTGTCTTCTTTCCCATAACTGTGGGTGAACATTTTGTCACCCTGATAGGTCCCCACAGAGAACTGTCTCTGCAGCTCAGAGCTCCCTCTGCTCTCTGGGCTGGCTGTTGGAGAGCACCTGAAGAGCTTCACACTCATTGGGTTCCAAAGATATATCCAAAGATATAACCCTCCATAGATAAAGTTTTCAAATACATCTATAAATCTCAGCTGTAGTTTTCAAAGTTACTTAATACCTACAAATACAGAAAGGAAGTGCGATTTTTAAGATCCCCAGCTACATAGGCATCCAACTTACATTGGTCCCCCTAGTCTCTCTTTTTTTTTCCTTTTTTTTTTTTTTTCCCCTAATTTTGGCAAGATTTCTGCATCTACAGCCACTTTTTAAGATCTGGCCATAAATATGTTTCTGCACTGGTAGTCTGTATTGGTCTGACACTGGTGAGTGCACCAAGAAGCAGGTAAGTCAGAAGCAGACCTGCTAGGAAGACTCAGCATCTCCCCGTCACCACTACCATTACCCAGAGCTATGCTTTCGCTTTTTTGCTTTCTTGCAACAGCAACCATGCAATAGGCCCCACTCCTGTTTCCTCCTCTGGGCAGCACACGGCTGCGGACAGAGCAGTTAGGGCAATGATAGGGTGCTTCAGCAAACAGCCTGCTGTGAAGTGACGCATTCCTATCAGTGGAAAGCTCTACAGATGTTCTCTAATCTCTGAACAGAGTAAACATTTCTGTGCCACCCTAGCAGGAAGACAGTCCCTGTTAAAGTGTATGACAGCAACTCTGCTCATTTTCATAAGATGTCACAGTACAACTTTTTATGCCCCGGTGAGCTGCACCAGGCAAAGAAATCTGCTTTCTGAGCCATCAGTGGACGCAAAGACTTATTTCTGAAGAAAAGGTTGAGTGAGATAAAATCTCCATGGCAATGTTCATGTATCTGAGGCTCCAGAGATTATGAGCAAGCAGCAGGGTAAAGCTAGACACCATCAACAGCTGAGTGGGTAACTCACAGCAAATCATGGTTTTGATTAAGTTCACCCTTCTCCTAGCTGCAGACAAATCATTAAAGCTCTTGGAAGTCCTCTACTTGCTTATGGTAATTACAAATTGAGCCCTTTATGCAGTGGACCAATGTAAGTACTGTGTATCTGTTAAATCCCATGAAGCCCTGGATATAGAGGGTATTCCAGCATCCAAAGTATTTCAGAGACTTTGAGGATCTTGTCACCGGGTGAATTCCACCTACTGGGAAGTCGTGCCTTTTGGAGTCAAGAGGATAACTCAGAAGTACCCTTATCTGCTGTGTTTAAGGCAGGGGGCTGGCAAAATTAAAGCAACATACACTGGTGCATGAGCAATGAGGCTGGGAGACATGGGTTGTGTCACCGCTTTCCTCATAAAGATCACAAGCCATTTGTGCTTGTCCCCTATAGGTACATGGAGCATACAGGTACATAGAGACACCCAAACAAGCCCATAGTTACTGAAGAGCAAATATCTCTGTTTAAGCTATATTCACATTCCCTGATCATCCAGCCATTCTCACATGTTGGTTTGCAGTCTGGTAGTAGTCAGGAGCCAGCAAACTTCAGGCACAGCAAGAACCAGTTCACACATGAGTATGGATGTAGCCTAAGATAGTTAGGTAGCCCACATCACCATAGTAACTGCATGCTGTTGCATTAATTTCAGTGAAATAAATGAAGCTTGTAAGTCAAAGGGTATCTATGCAGAGCAGTGCAATAGCACATAAAGAAACTGCAATGATTCTGAATGAGACAGCCAGCCTTTCCTGTCTGGTTTGTCCTGCTTTTCAGGAGGGCTAACTGCCTGGTTGGAAGACTTCATTAGCAAGGTTAGTCTGCTTTCAATATCTGAGCTGGTGTGTTCAGATATTGCTTGGGTGTATCTGCACAGCACTGCCCTGAGCCATATAGGACCAACCAGAAGTACGAAAAAGCCTCTACAGTACTGTACAGATTTTCAAAAAATGTGGTTGTGATAGAAGAATTTAGCAGGTTTTGGTATTTGCCTTCTCACTGGCAAGGTTTGCTTAGCATCTTTTACATATTGATAAAGACGGGAAAAATTGTTCTTTTTTGGGAAAATGAGAGGGTCGATAAGCTGGGATCCTCATTTTGCTGCTCTTTCCAAAGTCTCACCTTGTTTTTTTTTAAGAAATGAAACAAATGTACTCACCAGTGGCAAACACAGGTATGGAATTCTGATTCATCCAAGCTGACTTAAAGGTAGCCTTGCTGGGAGGGGATCAGACAAGCACATTGCTTGTTGTCCACTCTTACTGCGAAGATGCGTTGGTGTCTGGCAGCATGTTGACTTCCCCTTTAGTCAGAAGTTTGCAGAAGTGTTATTAAAAGGAGAGTCTGATTAATTCAGGAACCTTGGTGTCAGAAGGAAAAAAACAAAAGCATTAAAAACAAGGAAGAGGATGATGAACAGAAAAATTGGTGTCAGGAACCCTCCAGTGCCTAGGTGAAGCTAAAGCTCAGGAGTTTGCCTCAATTTGGGGGCACTCTGGTCTGGGTTAGAGCTGGGCAGAGGTGGGTTTCACCTCAGCTACATTAGTTATCTCTAGTGAGGTCATTCACATTGAACCAAAGTCCCTTTGTAGTTGGTGGAGGCATCTGCAGAGGGTCATTCAGACACAAAACTTGCTCAGACACAAACATCAGGAGGTGACAAATAGCTCCACAGATGTTTCCTTTTCTCTCTTATTGACACTAAACGGGGTGTAGGTCTTTAGCTCAGATACATACCTCTGCACTGTGGACCTTTAGAGTGTAAATCAGCTCTAGGTGAGGATACCTAACGTAGGCATCTATTTATGCGGTAGGTAATTAACTCCCTGTATTGGATTTGTGTGACAAGGTGTTGGTAGTGGAGAGGCTACAGAGGTGGCTTCTATGAGAAGCTGCCAGAAGCTTCCTCTATGTCTGATAGAACCAAATCCAGCTGGCTCCAAGATGGACCTGCCTGCTGGCCAAGGCCGAGCCCATCAGCGATGGTGGTAGTGCCTCTGGAATAACATAGTTAAGAAGAGGGGGAAGTTACTGAGCAACAGCAATAGCATCTGGAGACAGGAGCGACAATATATGAGACAAACAACCCTGCAGACACTAAGGTCAGTGAAGAAGGAGGGGGAGGAGGTGCTCTAGGTGCCAGAGCGCAGATTCCCCTGCAGCCCGTGGTGAAGACCATGGTGAGGCAGGCTGTCCCCCTGCAGTCCCTGGAGGTTACAATGCAGCAGATATCCACCTGCAGCCCACGGACAACCCCACAGCAGAGCAGGTGGATGCCCAAAGGAGGCTGTGACCCCGTGGGAAGCCCATGCTGGAGCAGTCTGTTCCTGAAGGACTGCACCCCATGGAAGGGACCCACGTTGGACCAGTTCGTGAAGAACAGCAGCCCATGGTTCAAGAAGTTCATGGCAGGCTGTCTCCCATGGGAGGGACCCCTCGTTAGAGCAGGGGAAGAGAGTGAGGAGGATCAGCAGAAATGACATATGATGAACTGACTGCAACCCCCATTCCCTGTCCCCATGTGCCACATGGAGGGGAGGAGGTAGAGGAAATCTGGAGATAAGATAAGCCTGAGAGGGGAGGAGTGCTTTTAAGATTTGGTTTTATTTCTTATTATCCTACTCTGATTTGACTGGTAATAAATAAAATTAATTTTTTTCCCAAGTTGGGTCTGTTTTGCCTGTGACAGCAATTACTGAATGATCTCTCCCTGTCCTTATCTCGACCCATAAGACTTTCATTATATTTTCTCTCCCCTTTCCAGCTGAGGAGGGGGAGTGACAGAGTGGCTTTGGTGGGCACCTGGCGTCCAGTCAGGGTCAACCCACCACACTCCCATTATAGTCAATGGAAATCCAGTGGAGCCTAGGGAGCACTTAGTTCTCCCCAGAGTAGATTGGTCAGCTAACAAGCCATCTTGGTTCCACTGACTGAGTTGACCAGATCTCCAGAAACTACTGTTTGGATGAAATTATGCCTTCAGCTGGAGAAGTTTGTGAGTGAGGAATCGGTGGTCAGTGCCAGAGAGACTCAGCCCTGCACAGCTTATTTTCAAATTCACTCAAGTCCAGGATTGAAAATCCATATCTTCCACACCCCAGCTGGCTGCTGGGGAAAGTGTTCAGCGCTGGTTCAGCACATACGAACAATTGACTAATTATGATATGGGGGAGCGAGGTCTCAACCGAACTTTGCATATTCTAGCTACCCAACAGCTGGACTATTCAATCACATGCTGCTCTGTATGCTGGCACAGTGAATGTCTCTGAAGGGATAATCTATCTTTTCATGCCCATTTAGATTCCCCCACAACCCCAAAGATTTAGCAGGCTTTTTTTTAGGTTGGTCTTCACAAAGTGGGGAAATAAAATTCAAGTTCTTCATAGAAACACCTTAAAGTGATGGTGCTTGGGGCAATTTTTACATGACCCTAAGTATGACAGAAATTGTTAGCCATGTTAATGTCTTTTATAGTATTATTCTTGGCTGGTGTTGCTATGGGACCAAAATCTCTCTTCAAATATTGCTTACTGTGATTTTTAGCAAATATCACATTACATTCTCTCTTTATAAAAAAAATATCAGGACTGGTCATGGATACATCTGTCAGCACATAGACACAACGGACTCTGCCTAATTAATAAGAAAACAGCTGTGTCCCTTTTCCATCTTTTCTTGATTTATTTGCTTTCTCCAGATTTTGTCTTCTTCATTTAACAGTATTTGGCATGTCACGAAAATACCATCACCATCCCTCCTCACAACACAACCTAATAATCTGGAAAACTGTCTCTTGCCTGTGGCAACAGGTAAGTATGGGTGATTCATGTGGTGCTGAGGGGTTTGTCCTGTGTCTCCAGGACACTCTGGCAGCTGCCTCTCACAAACCTTTTCACTTTCCTCTCCTTGATTTTTTCTCCCTTTCTTGTTTAGTATGAGGTTAATCAACTAAGTTGGTGAAGGATTTAAGAACAGGCTGACAATGGATGACCTGTAGCACTTTACCAGGACATAATCCCATAATGGAGTTCAGAATGCAGTTTGCAGTGTGTGAAGAGCTTCTTTGTGTCTCCAGTCTCTTTCTTCTCATGCAACTGAGGAAGAAGGTAAAGTATCGACACCACTTCTGGGAGTTTATAAGAGGGACTGTCCAAATATTGTCTTAGCCTCTGAGATATGTTTGGGTAAGGAGAAAATTATCAGCAGCAACATTTTAGCTTTTGTCGTGGTTTAACCCCAGTCAGCAACTGAGCACCACACCACTCCTTGCTCACTTCACCCCAGTGGGATGGGGGAGAGAATTGGAAGCGTAGAAGTGAGAAAACTCATGGGTTGAGATAAAGACAGTTTAATAGGTAAAGCAAAAGCTGCATGCCCAAGCAAAACAAAATAAGGAATTCATTCACTACTTCCCATAGGCAGGCAGGTGTTCAGCCGTCTCCAGGAAAGCAGGGCTCCATCACGCGTAATGTTTACTTGGGAAGACAAACCTCATCACGTCAAATGTCTCCCCCTTCCTTCTTCTTCCCCCAGCTTTATATGCTGAGCATGATGTCATATGGTAGGGAATATCCCTGTGGTCAGTTGGGGTCAGCTGTGCCAGACGTGTCCCCTCCCAAATTCTTGTGCACCCCCAGCCCACTCGCTGGTGGGGTGGGATGAAAAGCAGGAAAGGCCTTGGCTCTGTGTAAGCCCTGCTCAGCAGTAACAAAAACATCCCTGTGTTATCAACACTATTTTGGTCACAGATCCAAAACAGAGCACCATACAAGCTGCTATGAAGAAAATTAACTCTATCCTAGCCGAAACCAGCACAGCTGTTTACATATTTTACATTTGCACTAGAAAAGACCTTTAAGATCATCGAGTTCAACCATAATCTGCCAAGTCCTCCGCTAAACCATGTCCTTAAGCACCACATCTATATGTCTTTTAAATACTTCCAGGGATGGTGACTCAGCCACTTCCCTGAGCGGCCTGTTCCAATGCTTGACCACTTTTTCAGGAAAGACATTTTCCCTAATATCCAATCTAAACCTCCCCTGGTGCAACTTGAGGCCATTTTTTCTCATTCTGTCACTTGTAACTTGGGAGAAGAGACCGACACCCACCTTACTACAATCTACTTTCAGGTAGTTGTAGAGAGCAATAAGGTCTCCCCTCAGCCTCCTCTTCTCCAGACTAAACAACCCCAAGTCCATCAGCTGCCCCTCATAAGACATGCCCTCCAGACCCTTCACCAGCTTCATTGCCCTTCTCTGGACATGCTCCAGCACCTCAATGTCCTTCTTGTAGTGAGGGGCCCAAAACTGAACACAGTATGTGATGTGTGGCCTCACCAGTGCCGAGTACAGGGGCACCATCCCCGCCCTGCTCCTGCTGGCCACACTATTCCTGATACAAGCTAGGATGCTTGTTCAACATGGCCGTAGCCCGTGTTAGAGTTTCAGTTTGCCCTGTATCTGCAGTGAGTGAGTGAAAACATGAAAGTTCATTGCAGGGAGCTGTCAGAAAAACTGGAGCAAGCATCTGCACTTGTGCAGCCCCTCAATGTGTCCTTCTGGGAGAGACTCCCAGTCCACCACTTCCCTTTCCACCAGTATGTCCAGTGACCTCAGATGGGCCCCATGGGGTCCATAACAGTGTCCTGACCCCCCATACTGTAGAGTAGCCCGAATTTCTGCACAGCCTGCACCTTAATGTAAGTTTGCCCATCTACAGACAGGTGTGATATAAGAAGCCAGTTTAAGCAATGTCTTGGGTTTCACCTGCTTCTTGGATCACAGCTCCCAGGACACTGTACATGCATCCTCAATCTGTTTTTCTCTTATTATTTTTCTTAATAATATTGTCTTTTGCACTGATTAAGTAATTATTCCCTGAGCTATTTCCTGAGCTAGAAAACAGGAGAATGAGAAGCAAGAGAGGGATCAACAGTGTCAGATACTCAGAGACTCACCTGGAAGGTGAGCCATCTGGGTTCTTGCTGCTGTGCTAGTTAAAATGTAAATGTTTTATACAAATTGGAACCACTGCAGCAAAACAGCAAATATAGAACTCTGTTAATTTGCCATTGGGGTGTTATTCTGGAGGATCTGAACTGAACTTAGTTATCCTACAGCCTGCAGGGCTGGCATAAGCTATGATTTATTAGACAAAAGGGCCATTTTCTTAAGTTATTTTATATATTATATTTATACATTTAAATACTTATATATTTATATATATTTTTATATATATATGATCAGCTGGAACTCTGCCAGATTTGACATGAAGGTATACATTTTGGCAAATAAACCAAATTCTGGGAGAGAAAAATAATCTGTCTGCCTAAGCTTCCATTCTAGTGCACTGGCACTTAATTTATTTTCTGTATTTGTGGATGGGATTCGGTGCAGTTGCTTTCCATAGATATAACAAATAGATTATAATGAGGAAAGACAGAGTAGAGAATGAGTGATGAAGGAGAGTTTGGTAGAGATATTAGGCTGGGACATTTTTTTGAAAGAAGTTAGTGAAAGAAGGAAAGAGGGACTGAGAGGCAGAGAGATATTCACTAGACTTAGTGAGGGAAGGCAGGAGCTGCTGATGTATTAGAAACCATGAGGGAAACACTTGTGAAATGCCTCAAAGGAATTAGGGCTTGTTCCTTTAAAATGCTGATGTGGTCAATAGCCCAACAGAAGTGCCTCTGTAATAATGCATGCAGCATGGGCAACAAACAGGAGGAGTTGGAAGCCATTGTGCAACCAGAAAGCTACGATGCTATTGGTATCACTGAAACTTAGTGGGACGAGTCACCTAACTGGAGTGCTGCAGCCAATGGCTATAAACTGTTCAGAGGGGACAGGCAAGGAAGGAGGGCCAGGAGGGTACCCTCTGTGTAAAAAAATGGATTGACTGCACAGAGCTGTCTTTCAAAAAGAGCAATGAACATGTTGAGAGTCTATGGGTGAAAATTAGAGGCCAAGACAATAAAGGAAACCAGTGGTTAGTGTTTAACTACAGGCCGCCCAGTCAAGGGGAGTAAGTTGATGAAGTGTTCTTAATTCAACAACAGGAAGCATCACTCTCACTGGCTCTTGTCCTGCTGGGGGACTTCAGTCACTCTGGCATATGCTGGAAAAGCAGCACAGCAAGGGGTAAGGAGTCCATAAGACTCTTGGAGTATATCAAAGATAATTTCATAATCCAGGTGACAGACAATCCAAACAGAGAGAGTTACTAGACCTATTGCTTACCAACGCGGATTAACTACTTGGGGATGTAAAGACTGGCAGCAGCATGGGCTGCACTGATCATGCCGTGGAGGAACTCACAATCTTGAGGAATATGGGCCAGGTGAAGAGTAGAGACAGGACTCTGAATTTTAAGAAAGCAAACTTTCAGTTGTTTAAGGAATTAGTGGATGGGATCCCTTGGGAAACTGCCCTCAGGGATAAAGCAGCAGAAAAGACTAGACCTGAAAGCTCTTTAAAGACATTTTTCTTAGAGCACAAGAGCTCTTGATTCACATGTGTAAGAAATCAGGCAAAGAAGGCAGGAGACTGGTGTGGCTTAGTAAGGATCTCCTGGTTGAACTCAAGTGTAAGAAGGAGACGCATGGGCAGTGGGAGCAGGGACAGGCAACCTGGGAAGAATATAGGGATGCTGTCAGGATGTCAGTACAGTGATGCTGCTCCCAGAGGTGATCAGAAAAGCTAAGGCACAGTTGTAGCTGAATTTGGCAAAGGATGTGAAGAAAAATCATAAAGGCTTCTATAGGTACATTGGCCAGAAAAGGAAGATTAAAGAAAATGAACCCCCTGCCCTGATAAATATGACAGGAATACTGGTGACAAGAAACACGGAGAAGGCTGAGGTATTCAAAACTTTTTTGCCTGAGTTTTCTATGGTAACCTCTCTTCCCACATCTCTCAGCACCCTGAACCTCAAGGCAGAGATTGGGGGAACGAAGTCCCTACCATCGTAAGAGAGGATCATGTTCGAAACCACCTGAGGAACCTGAACATACAGAAGTCTATGAGACCCAACAAGATGCAAACTAGGGTCCTGCGGGAATTGGCAGATATAGTTGCTAAGCCACTCTCCATTACATTTGAAAAGTCATGGCAGTCAGGTGATGTCTCTGGTGATGGGAAAAGGAAATATCACACCCATTTTTAAAAAGAGCAATAAGGAGGACCCTGGGAACTACCAACCAGTCAGCTTCACCTCCATGCCCAATGAGATCATGGAACAGTTCCTCCTGGAAGTTATGTTCAAGCATATGGAAGACAGGGAGGTGATCAGAGGCAGCCAGCATGGCTTCACCAAGGGCAAATTGTACCTGAGTAATCTAGAAGCCTTCTACTATGGAGTGACTGTCTCAGTGGACAAGGGAAAAGCTACAGATGTCATCTATGTGTAATTCTGTAAGGCCTTTGTTATGGTCGTCCCCCCCCAATCCTTCTTTCTAAAGTGGAGACATACAGATCTGATGGATGGACTGTTAGATAGATAAAGAATTGGCTGGATGGCCATATCCAAAGAGTTACAGGCAATGGCTCCATGTCCAAATGTAAACTAGCATTAAGTGGTGTCCCTTAAGGGTCTGTACTGGGACCACTTTAATACCTTTGTCAATGACAGACAATGGGGTTGAGCGCACCCTCAGCAAGTTTGCAGACAACACCAAGCTGAGTGCTGCATTTGATATGCTAGAGGGAAGGGATGTCATCTGAGGGACCTGTACAGGCTTGACGAGTGAGTCCATGATCTTCATGAGTGAAGTTCAGAAAGGCCAAGTGCAAGGTACTGCACTTGGGTTGGGGCAATCCCCATTTATCAGTACAGGCTGGAGGAAGACAAGATTAATAACAGTCATGTGGAGAAGGACTTGGGGATACTGGTGGATGAAAAGCTAGACATAAGCTGGCAGTGTGTGCTCGTGGCATAGAAAGTCAATCATATCCTGGACTACATAAAAAGAAGCGTGGCCAGCAGGACGAGTGGGGTGATTGTCTCCCTATACTCTGCTCTCATGTGACCCCACCTTGAGTACTGCACCCAGGGCTGGGGCCCACAGCATAGGAAGAACATAGACTTCTTAGAGCCATTCCAGAAGAACCCACAAAAATGATCAGAGGGCTAGAACACCTCTCAGGGAAGGTGGAGAGAAGGTTCCAGGGAGACTTTATTGCAGCCTTTCAATATATAAAGGGGGCTTATAAGAAAGATGGAGACAGACTTTCTACCAGGGCCTGTAGTAGCAGGCCAAAGGCTGATGGTTTTAAACTTGAAAGAGGGTATGTTTAGTGTCATGGTTTAATCCCAGCTGGCAACTACGAACCACACAGCTGCTCACTCATTCCCCCCTGGTAGGATGGGGAAAAGAATCAGAAATGTAGAAGTGAGAAAACTCGTGGGCTGAGATAAGAACAGTTCTGTAGGTAAAGCAAAAGCTGTGCCCACAAGCAAAGTAAAACAAGGAACACATTCACTACTTCCCATTTGCAGGCAGGTGTTCAGCCATCTCCAGGGAAGCAGGGATTCAGTATGGGTAACGGTTACTTGGGAAGACAAATGCCATAACTCCAAACATCACTCCCTTTCCCTTTCCCCCAGCTTTATATACTGAGCATGACATCATATGGTATGAAATATCCCTTTGGTCAGTTGGGGTCAGCTGTCCCAGCTGTGTCCTCTCCCAAATTCTTGTGCACCCCCAGCCCACTCGCTGGTGGGGTGGTATGAGAAGCAGAAAAGGCCTTGACCCTGTGTAAGCCCTGCTCAGCAGTAAGGAAAACATCCTTGTGTCAACGCAGTTTCCAGCACAAATCCAAAACACAGCCCCATATGAGCTGCTATGAAGAAAATTAACACTATCCCAGCCAAACCCACACATTTAGATTGGACATAAGGATGAAAACTCTTACAATGAGTGTGATGAGACACTGGAACAAGTTGCCCATAGAGGTTATGGATGCCCCATCACTGAAAGTATTCAAAGTCTGGTTGGATGGGGCTTTTAGCAACCTGTCCTTGGCAGGGGTGTTGGATTATATGATCTTTGAAGGTCCCTTCCAACCCAAACCATTCTATGATTCTATGCACTGGGATGGCAACAGGAATTCATGGGACACTTTTTCCTGGCTTCTAGGTCAAGGTATCATATTGGCTGCTTAATTTACTAACTTAAAGCACTCTGGCTTTCATTGACACTTGGGCATGTCAGTGACTTCCATTTCAGGAGATAGGACATAAATTCCTAAGTCACTTAGAGCAGACTTTTATAGGTTTTTAAGTGTGTATCTTATAGTAGCAATGAATCCAGTGCCTAGAAATGTTTAAAGTCTTTAAAATGTAGTCTTTGAATGCCATTGAAAATATCACCAGTGGTTTGTACTGGAGATTAGCCCAGGCCTCAATCAGGCACAGGAGTTGTGGTACTGCCATTACCAGCCTAAGTATTGAAAGCTACCATGTGCCTTCAGTACATTTACTGAGTCAGTATAAATTGGTGCTGCACTGTGCAACTCAGCGGGATTTTCAGCAGGGGTTTGCAAGAGAGCGCTAGATCAGCGTGGTCAGTGTACATAGTGTTTACGAGGAAAGCAATAATATACGAAGGATCAAATTTATTGATTCCTATCACACCAGCACTCAGCTGACTAAGTGAATTTGTCTTAAAGGACAAGGGAAGATGACTTGCTGAGATCAAAGCTAATCCCCCATTACAGACAAAGCCTTGGTCTAAATAAACTACCATCAAACCCAAAAACTGTAGAGGGAAAAATTGGTGATGCCCATCAATCAGTCTTCAGGCCAGTATGTTGAAATATGCCAAAACACACTGAAAGAAAACTGTGGGGGTTTTACCCCTCAAATAATTTGCCTCTGAAGTCACCTACAATACACAAAGAGTCAACAAAGGTGTCTACGAACAGAAACAAAGAAAACACCCTCTGATATCTCTATAAAGGGTAACATCATCAGGGAATATTTCTGCAGCTTATTAAAGTCACTGAGTCCTACCAGCATCCAATTTACAGAGACACAATGACAGAAACGTTACAGTGTAGGAATAGTAAAAGCTTTGAGATTTAATGACTCCATTCATCAGAAGAGACTGTGGTCTGAAAAGGCCTTTTTATCTATATATAGTTAAAAGTGTTTTGGACATAAAGAATGTTGATTTATGAGTAAGGGTGTATAAAGGCCAGTGTTAATGATTTATTTGTTTAATTTTGCTGTTTCCTTTTATTATGCATGATGTGTACCCTAAACTTTGCCCTTTGGGCTTTATCAAGTGACATTATATCCATGCAAATAAAAACTTAAAGCTAAAACTTGAAAAGCCACTAAACCAACCAAATTCACTTCCAGCCTTAGGGTGATTTTGAAGAGATGCATGTGTGACAGACCTGGGTCACCTGTTTGAGACAAACTCGTGACCAATCCAGTTAGCAGTATTCAGGTGAGTACACTGATATTGTCCCTCTCAAAGTTTTCAAAACTATTAATTGCTGTCAGGCCACAGCTGCCTCTGATATTGCAGAGAGAGTGTGAAATACACAGAAGTGCCTGAAGGATGCAGTAGACAGGCAAGCACATGCTATGCCATGATGCCCATGGTGGGTTATGTGGAGCAGTTTGATATCAGTTCTTCTGAAGAGCGGCCCAAGAGCTCTTTTGCAAAGCACCCACCTGCCTGCAAAAGTCTGGTCAGGCAACAGGACCTCTGAGATGCTGTGACCACTGACCCACCTGGTCACTACCCTGACAACCACCTTCACCTGGATTAGAAGAGAATGATTCTCTACCTAAGGATTTTCCTAAAGCCATACTGATATCTTTAGTAAACAGATTATGTAGGTCTTGGGGCTACTTTGTGGTCCTCTTGAGGAAAGCAAGCAACCAGGAGGCAGAAGGAGTGGGTTATTTTCTTCCAGTTTGCTCTGGGGACAGACAGGTTTTATAGCTTCTCCAGCAAGATGCTGTGAAGGACTAACACTGGGAATGCTGGAGTGCCAGCAGTACGATGACTCATTCACTTTAAAGGTTTTGATGGCTCCACCTTGCCAAACTGGGGTGCCAAGTGCAGGCTGCTTGGTGAAATCCATAGCTGTGTTCTTGGCCTCCTTGTGCCTTTTCTTCTCCCCACTCCACAGCCTGCTTCTGTACAACATCATATAGCCAATGAATCTTTATGCACACGAGATAAGCAGGTTTTGGAGAAGGGCAGGCAGACATGACACTGTAGCAAGTATTAATCAAAGACAGTGCAATCTGATTTTGTACCTTAATTAAACATAGTATTATGTTAATATCCCTTTTATAGCTTCTTTACTTGCTTTGGGACTGACTTATCAGTGAATTCATTGTTAAGTCCCTTCTTGCTGTTCCTGACATATCCGTAACCAAAAGATAACCTGTGAACTGGATACCTTGGAAGTTTGTGTGAGGCAGCTTTCTGCAGCTGCGTGCAGAGCCTCTGACCCAAGGAGCCCTGTGAACTCTGAGAAGAATAACCCAAGGCAGCATGAACAGGACATCCTTAAACTCGGTTTTTTGCTTCAAAACAAGGAATAGGCCTGTTCTTGCAGCAGAGCGTATGACACTCCATAGTGATAAATATGCTGCTGATTGCAAAGGTGCTCTCCAGGTTAGATTTGAATGGGTTTTATACCATGCAACTGGCAGGTCACTGAAGTCTGTCCTCCAGACTACCCAGAGATTTTGTGGCTGAGCCGGTTAACTGCCCACCTGGCAATGCATCCAGCCAGAAGCAAGACAGGGCACAGACTGTCATGCTCACTGCTGTTCCAGAAGCTCCTCCACCCCTGATATTTTGGCAGTGACTCAGGAACATCATCTAAGTGAGAACTCCAGGCTGCCAGCAGCTTTAAACCTCCTCAGAACTCCATTGTGAAGATGATCACAAAAACTGGGAGATGGTCTACGGACAACCCTCACACGTGGCTGCGGACAGCCATGACACTGCTTTGGTTGGGATTATTTTTTTTCAGCTTATCAGAAACTAGAGCTGCATCCAAAAAACTGCAGGTTGGGGAATGCATTTTTGGAGGCTTTAGCTGAAGAGGCCATGAAGGCAGTTTACAGCATCCCTGACCAGTGGTTAACATAGACCAGCTGCATTCTGCAGCCTGATCTAGCATTCATAGATAGATGTTCTTATCATGCCCTCTTTGCTTATGTGCAGTATAAGGAAGTGGGGGTTTTTCATTTTATTTTAATAAATGCTCTGTCCACCAGTCTGATTTCTTTTCCCTGCAAAGCTATCTGTTTTCCAACACAGGCAGTGGTAATTCAGGTCACAGGTTTTGACAGAGAAACCACATCATCAGCAAATCACTGCTAAATAATATGGGTTTTTTTCTTGCTTCTTGTGGATTTCTTCTCATGTCCAGTACTCCACTACTTGGAGTGGGATTGAAAGATTTGTTGCAGCAGCAGCTTAGGAACCCTCTAAATCCTTGCATAGGTCTGCCCCTTTGCTGAACTTTTAATTCTGCGAAGGGGGTGAATCCAGGACATGAACAAGGTGAGCAGCAATGTCACACCCTGTGCTGAGAAGTGTGGAGGAGGCTTCATGCAACAGGGGGAACACCTGTAGGCACCACCAGTATCTCTGCAGAGACTGAATGAGGGTGCAGGACAATGGGAATGTCACAGCAGTACCACAGGGTGAGTCTTGATTTTCATGCAGAAATACAGGGGCATTTAGGCTGAGCCTCAGCTGGCAAGGCAAAGTGAAGGACAGTTTCTTCCTGTTGCTGGCCACTTGCAGGGGCCAAGCAAACATATGGCAATAATTTTACAGCAAGCAACATTTTTCAATCACATCGTGATGTTCCACCCCAGAATCAGCGCATCCAATGGGTGTTCTGTTAGAATATTAAGCCAAAAAGAACTCAAGCAAGAGTCAGAAGATAACAAGACACAGGTCCTGTTGTGCACTGATTTCAGCACCTGGCGTGAGTATCCCAGGATCTCTGGTCTGAGCTGAGGCCACAGACAGATTGTTGCAGTGAGTCAATTGCTGCTGGCAATGTCATCTCTATAAATCAGCTATATCTCAATTGATTTTAGTGACACACTGCTGGATTTACACCTGAGAGCAGACACTGTCCTTAAGCACATGGTCTGAACAGGGCTCAGTCCTACTCGGCTGAAGCCATTTGGAGCATTTCCAATACCATTTGATTGGCATTAAGATTAGAACTGTAATGACAGAGTATATAATAGCCTGAGAATTGAATCAAATATATCTAACATGGGTCAGACCCTCAGAAAGGAATATTGATGGTTCTTAAGCCAGCTTAGTGCAGGTTTTAACCAAAAATGAGGACACGGCTCTTTAAATGTCACTGTGTAGGACCGTGTCTGATTACATAATAATAATGTTTTAATTTGAGCTTGTTCCTCAACAGCACACATCTTGCTTGCTCATTAAAATTAATAAGCTGCTTTCTCTGGGAAAGACAATGCCCACACCTCTGTTTCAAGAAGAAGGTGACAAGAAAACAAGGACAACATGACAGTTCAGGAATGTCCAAATCCCTTCCTCGTTTTAATGTGATGCAGAGAACAATCTTGCACAGCTCCTGAGCTGCAGCAGCTCTCTCCCCTGAGCTTTCCAATCTCTAATTTCTATGGCCCCGTGAATCTAGTGTACACACAATGCATGACTGATGCTTCTACATGGAACAAGCTGCATTAATTTTTTATTATCACCAACCACAGGACTAGAAAATTGCTTCCAAGATTGTGTGAAAGTTCATACCTGGAAAGACATCTGACTTTGGTGGGTGGATTTGATCACAGATTAGGTTTGAGAAGGCAGGAAGGAGGGAGGGAGTAAAGCCTTGGCTAGATTTCAGGAGTAATTACACATTTTCCTTTATGGAGACAGGAGCTTTCTAGGATGCAGATGGAGGAGAAAGGAAGGGAAGAGGGGCTACGAAACCCACAGATCAGATGTGCTCATAGCTGATAGATGCAGCTGCTACTGCAGGCTGAGTTTTATAGCTATGCTTTACCTTTCCTTTTTTCCTTGGCCTTTTCTGCTGGAGCAGTGAAGTTGGGCTGCCAGAGGTGGGTCAAGAAGCTCCCGTCTGTACTTAGAGGTGTTGTTACGTCAGTGGTGATGGTTGCTGTTAGGGAAGACTGGATCAGCAGCCTGAAGGAGGTGACGCTGGGACAACTCCATGCCTGAGCTCCCACCAGTAGCCAGGCTGAGCACATACTCCCTGCAGGAGCACACACAGAGCACACCTACACACCACATATATACATACATACACGGCTGGCCACACAGATCACGGACAGACACAACGAGCACTCACGTGAATACAGACAGCAACAGTGGCTTCATCCTGCTCCCCTCTCTGTTTGAGCAGGACAATGGTCAGTTAGCGGGACTATATAGATATACACATACACATATGTACAGTGTGTATCCTCCAGGAGCTGGGCTCAGACACTCCATCTGCCCAGTAGCTGCCCCTGGATCCCAGTCTTCCCAGTTGCTGGCACTTAGAGATATATGCCTCCGAGGCCACAGCCCCAGTCCAGTTATGGTAAAGGCCATCTCACGTGTGCGCGCGCATACACACACTCACACACACACACACACACACAGAGTGCTTATGCTGAACTTGGACAAAAAAAAATCATGCTTGCTCAGTTTTTTAATTTTTACATGAAGCATTAAGGCTTTAGGGAAGGGCCTGACTGTCCAAATCCATTCAGCCTCCACATTTTCCTGTAGTCTTAAATGACAACATCTTTCAAGTCCACGTTTACAATGCTGTGTGCCTCTGTTGCAAATGCGCTTCCTCTCATCTTGCTTACAATTATTGCTGCTGTGAGGTGAACGGAGAAAACTGTTCATGAAAACGAGCGAAATGGGAAACCCAGGAGTGATGAGAACACTGTGAGCAGAACTGAGGTCTGGGGACTGGGGTATTGTTTCTTTTAAAATTATTGTGGCATTTAGAGACTTCACTATCCCCTTATACCCTGCAACAAGCCAAAGTTAACACTTGGGTTCACTGAGACTCATTTTTCATGCGAGCCTGAATAATACTGTTGTGGTTTAGCCCCAGTGAGCAACTGAACACCACACATCCGCTCGTTCACTCCCCCCACGCCAGTGAGATGGGGGAGAGGATCAGAAGAGCAAAAGCAAGAAAACTCGTGCGTTGAGATAAGAACAGTTTAATAATTAATGATAGCAATAGTATTAGTAATAGTAATAGTAATATAATAGTAATAGTAATAATAAGAATAGCAACAACAATAATAATAATAATAATATAATGAAAAGGAAAATAACAAGAGAGAGATGTGAAACCTGGGGGGGAGGGGTGGGGTAGGGAACAAGCAACATGAGCTGCAACCGCTCACCACCCGCTGACTGACGCCGCCAGTCCCTGAACCGCAATCGCTGCTTCCCCGGGTCAAGTCCCCCATTTAATATACTGAACATGATGTCATATGATGCGGAATATCTCTTTGGCCAGTTTGGATCAGCTCTCTTCGCCGTGCTCTCTCCCCTCCCGGCTTCTTGTGCACCCGGCAGGGCATGGGAGGCTGGAAAAGTCCTTGACTAGTTTAAGCACTACTTAGCAACAACTAAAACAACAGTGTGTTATCAACATTATTCTCATACTAAGTCCAAAACACAGCACTCTACCAGCTACAAGGAAGAAAATTAACCCTATCCCAGCCAAAACCATGACAAATACTTAGAGCAAATTTTTTCAGGATGTTTAGATAGTAAACTCACACTAAAACAACTGGCTTCAGAAAGCTGTCTCTGAGTCCTCTTCATTGCATAGGAAGAGACTTGTCCATCAGTAAAATTCTGCTTCAGCCCTTCTGTGTGGGACTCCTTTGCTGAGCTGTGAGACACGGGCAAGATAACAAGGAATGGAACAAGGGATCAGCAGCCTGCTGGGTCACATCTGTTGTTTTCCTATATACAACCAGATGTTTACTGTCCTGCCAGCATCTTCTCTCATAAAGTGGTGCTAGAAAAATTGTACAGATATGATTACCAAATTGTAATGAACATAGACTGTTTCAGATACCTCCGATCTATGCACAGGATGGATTTAGCAACCCACTACCAGGGGTCAGCAACATTATGCTACACACTAAATACAATTATCAGGGTAATGCTCAGGTTAATCAACTCCAGCCTAATTGGATTTTGCTGCTGATCACTCCCCAATCACAATGTCAGGAATGACTCTCTCAACATAAGTAAAATGGATGTAAGAGGTCAAAAATGCTGTTGGTTGAAACTGAATTACCAATTGTTTTGATATTACCAAATTTTAATTTCAAAATCTCCATCAGGTGATGTACTGGAAAGAGAGGCTCTTCAGTGGTCAGCCACTCATATCTGACCCATATATAAGTTTCAGTCAGGTTGATTTGTGACCCTCAAGCATTCCTCCTCCCAGGCTGCCTGGGAACTTTGGGTTTGTGCATTCCTGGAAGGCTCAGCCTGAAGCCAGGAAACATGGGATGAATTATTGTCTCTTGGACAAGGACATCTATTAGTTTGTTTTTTTTCCAGAGCTCCTAGCATTGGAATCCTATCCCTTAATCTCCACATTCCTCCATCCACCTCAGGTAGCACAGAAGGTATGAAAACCCCATGTCAACCTGGGGCTCTCAAGTCTTTCAAACTTTTATAATAGACTTGGTGGTGATAACAAAATTCAAGTCAAAGTTTTTAAGGATTTGGGACTGCTTGGGAACTGATGCTTGATTAAAGTCCTTTGTACCTGCCAATACAGTAGAGCCTTGGGGCCTCCTCCTATGGTTGCCAAACTGAAAGGCACATACAAGTTTATAGTTTAGTGAGAGGTTGCTGCAATAGATACATTTCTGTGGATACTTCAAATAGGCATTTTCAAGCAAAATTTGGTTCTATAGACTGTATCATCTTTATTATTTTCTGGCTGTACTCAATTTACAACACTAAGCCCTGTCCCTTTAAAGTCTATGTTATGGTATGCAAAGACCAAGGTCAACAACAACTAGGAAAATTAGGAAGTCTAGGAATCTATGAATGCCCTAGGAAAAGAAGTGTTTTCAGTGTCTAATTTGAGATCCACTAGTCCTGTTTCCAATCTAGAGCTATCAGATAGTCTTAGATTGCTATTCTGGGACTACTTTTATTTCCAGTCCCCTACAAACACTCCATTGGATTGCTCAAAGCCTACCTTCACAGTAGTGTTTCACCATCACCTCATGACTGCAAGGCACAGATAAAGCAAAATCCTCCCTTCCTCCCTTATATATGTTACCAGCTGTGCTTGGGCTTTATCTTTTTTGTCCACGCCTTTAACTTGCTTGGCTTATACATGTTTATGTATTAAGGAAAACATGGAATACAGTGGGAGGGGGACCAGATTTATTGTTGAAAGTTAAAAATTAATTACTGAAGGAAAAAAACCAACAACCTGTTAGAATTTAGCTGTGTTTTTTTTTTTTTTTATTTAGGGTGGGGTTTTTTTGATCTTTGGGGAAAAATAAAAACAGAATCCCAAGGAAATTGCTGCTCTGGTGGCTGGCAAAGGATCCATGCACAGCAGAGAAGGACCTGGGGGTGCTGGTCAACAGCCAGCTGAACATGAGCCAGCCGTGTGCCCAGGTGGCAAAGAAGGCCAACAGCATCCTGGCTGGTATCAGGAGTAGTCTGGCCAGCAGGAGCAGGGAGGTGATCGTGCCCCTGTACTCGGCACTGGTGACGGTGCACCTTGAATATTGTGTGCACTAAAAGAAGGACATTGAGTGCATCCCCAGGAGGAAGAAGTCAAGCAGAGGAGCCAGAAGACCCACATGGATGAGCAAAGAGCTTCTAGAGAAACTCAAATGGAAGAAAGAGGTTCACAGTATGTGGAAAAAGGGACTGGCCGCTTGGGAGGAATATAGGAATGTTGTCAGGGTGTGCAGAGATGCGATGAGGAAGGCCAAGGCCCACTCAAAATTAAATCTGGCAAGGGATGTCAAGGATAACAAGTAGGGCTTCACCAGTAAAAGGAAGACTGGGGATACAGTGGGCCCACTGCTGAACAAGGAAGGGGCCCTGGCGATGCAGGATGCAGAGAAGGCAGAGTTACTGAATGCCTTCTTTGCGTCTGTCTTTACTGCCAAGGCTGGCCCTCAGGCATCTCAGCCCCCAGAGGAGAGATAGAAAATCTGGAGAAAGGAAGACTTCCCCTTCGTTGAGGAGGATTGGGTCAGAGATCGCCTATGCAAACTGGATCCTTGCAACTCCATGGGCCCTGATGGGAAGCACCCGCGAGTGCTGAGGGAACTGGCAGATGTTCTTGCTGAGCCACTCTCCATCATCTTTGAAAGGTTGTGGAGGACAGGAGAGGTGCTTGAGGACTGGAGGAGAGCAAATGTCACTCCAGTCTTCAAAAAGGGCAAGAAGGAGGACCTGGGGAACTATAGGCCAGTCAGCCTCACCTCCATCCCTGGAAAGGTGATGGAGCAGTTTATCCTGGAGGTCGTCTACAGGCATGTAGAGGACAAAAAGGTTATCAGAAACAGTCACCATGGATTCACCAAGAGAAGATCATGCTTGACCAACCTGATAGCCTTTTATGATAGCATGACTGGCTGGGTTGACAAAGGGAGAGGAGTGAATGTTGTCCATCTTGATATTCAAAACCCGCCTGGATGTGTTCCTGTGCCCCCTGCTCTAGGTGTCCCTGCTCAAGCAGAGGGGTTGGACAAGATGATCTCCAGAGGTCCCTTCCAAGCCTTACTGTTCTGTGATTCTGTGTGTTGCTCGAGTGTGTCCAAAGAAGGGCAACGAAACTTGTGAAGGGTCTAGAGCACAAGTTTTATGAGAAGCTGCTGAGGGAACTGGAGTTGTTTAGGCTGGAGAAGAGGAGGCTGAGAGGAGACCTTATCGCTCTCTACAACTACCTGAAAGGAGGTTGTAGCAAAGTGGTGTTGGACTCTTCTCCCAAGTTAGTGTAAAGCAAACAAGAGAAAATGGCTTCAAGCTGCATCAGGGGAGGTTTAGATTGAATATTAGTAAAAATTTCTTCACTGAAAGAGTAGTCAGGCATTGGAACAGGCTGCCCAGAGACGTGGTGGAGTCACCTGGAGGTATTTAAAAGATGTGTAGACATGGCACTTCAGGGCATGGTTTAGGAGACATGGTAGCGTTGGGTTGATTGTTGGACTTGATGATCCTAAAGGTCTTTTCCAACCTTAATGATTCTATGATTCTATGCACAAACATGAGAAAGAGGCAACTATTGTGCTCTTTGGCAAGGACCTGATGGGTTTCCTTAACTTGCTAGCTGAACAACAAAGTAAATGGACACAGGAAAGATATATAGATTTGCTGTCATATAGATGTAGTTTACACACAGTGATGAATTCAGCCAGTGTAGTAGTGCTTTCCCTTGGCCTCAAGGGAGATGATGAAAGAAGCATCAATATCTGTGTTCAATGCCCAAATAGGGAAACACAGACAGAATACAGTCCCCCAGGGCAGCAGGGCTGGTATTGAAAGTTGTGTAGTATGGGATAAAGGCTGTGTGGTAGCATGTGGTAGCATATGGTAGCATGGGTCAAGAATTCTGGCCTTACCCTGTCCCATGCCACCCTGTAGGCTTATTCCAGGATGCAGGGGCCACAGATCATTACCATACAACCAAGATTTCTAAGTACTTTTTAACCAAATCCAGATGTCCCAAGCCCCAGAGAGCATCCTTCTCCCAGGACAGTCCTGTCTCTCCTTTTCATTTCTAACATATTCTGGAAGAACACAACCCTCTGTGTTGCCTTCTTTAAGGTTTTTCTCAACCAAGTCTTTGGCAATATCTCACAACCATTAAAACAGTGCATTTCATTAATGCATTTTGCAGCGGTAGGAAGTACAACATCATCAGCCTTCTCTATTCACACAGTGTGTGATGCCCCATGGTATGCACCAAGTATCTTACTCAAAGCTGTAGAGCAAGTCTGCAACACACAGCTGCAGAGCCCAGCAAGCAGTAGGACAGCTCCAGGGCTTTGTTCCTGGGATCTTTGTTCATCTGACATGAAATATTTTGGAAGAACTGTATTAGGCTGTGTAATAAAAGGTTCATTTCCACACAGAGAACCCAGAGGCACAACGGCAAGCAGGGGAGGCACAATATCCTAATCAGGGACACAAGGTCTTGAGCTGGGCTGGGGCTGACCCAGGAGAGCCTCAGCCTTATGGGCTGGAGGTGACACGCTCCCCATGGGGAAACAGAAACAGCTCCTCCCCAGCTCATCTCACAGGTCAGAGAGGGATCACTGCCTGGGTATGGGACACATTATGGGATGCAGGGAAAGAGCATCTGGGAGTTGCACAAGACCTAGTATGGGATGGGTTGGGGGAGGAAGAAAAGTTGGGGAAAGGAAGGATCTAACTGGTTTTAGGGAGAAACAAGTATGGGAAAATAAAGGAAAAAGGGGTCAAGTAGCCAGTCCCATGTAAACATGTTGCTGGTCAGTATGCTTGTAGGCAGGTCATGCTCCTGAGCAATGAGCCCAGGAGAAGACATCTGTGGGGAGCTGCTAGCAAGATGGCTCTATTTTGCATGAAGACCTTTCTTTTGGTAATTAATTACTTCAACACACACTTTCACATAATCACAGAATCAGAGAATCACAGAATGGCAGGGGTTGGAAGGGACCTCTGGAGATCATCTTGTCCAACCACCTGCTTGCACAGGCACACCCAGAGCAGGGGGTACAGGAACGCATCCAGGCGGGGTTTGAATGTCTCCAGGGAAGGGACTCCACAGCCTCCCTGGGCAGCCTGTGCCGCTGCTCTGGCACCCTCACAGGAAAGGAGTTTTTTCTCATATTGAGGTGGAACTTCCTGTGTTCCAACTTGTGCCCATTGCCCCTTGGCCTGTCGTTGGGCACTATTGAAAAGAGCCTAGTCCCATCATCCTGACACCCACCCTTCAGATATTTATAGGTATTGATGAGATCCCCCTTCAGTCTTCTCTTCTCCAGGCTGAACAAACCCAAGTCTCTCAGCCTTTCCTCACAAGGGAGATGCTCCGGTCCCCTGATCATCTTCGTAGGTCTCCGCTGGACTTGCTCAAGCAGTTCCACATCCTTCTTAAACTGGGGGGCCCAGAACTGGACACAGTACTCCACATCAGGTCTCACGAGGGCAGAGTAGAGAGGGAGGATAACCTCCCTCGATCTGCTGGCCACACTCCTTTTAATGCATCCCAGGATACCTTTGGCCTTCTTGGCTATAAGGGCTCATTACTGGCTCAGGGTCACCTCGCTGCCCACCAGGACTCCCAGGTCCTTCTCAACAGAGCCGCTCTCCAGCAGGTCAGCCCCCAGCCTGTACTGGTGCCTGGGGTTGTTCCTTTGCAACTGCAGGACCGTGCACTTGCTCTTGTTGAATTTCATGAGGCTCCCCTCGGCCCAGCTCTCCAGCCCGTCCAGGTCTCGCTGGATGGCAGCCCAGCCTGCTGGTGTATCAGCCACTCCTCCCAGCTTGGGATCATCAGCAAACTTGCTGAGGTTACACTCTGTCCCTTCATCCAGGTCATTGATGAATGTATTGAACAGGCCTGGACCCAGCACAGACCCCTGGGGAACGCTGCTAGTGACAGGCCTCCATCCAGACTCTGCTCCATTGATTACGACCCTCTGAGCTCTGTTGTTGAGGTAGTTCTCCGTCCACCTCACTGTCCTCTCATCCAACCCACACTTCTTAGCCTTCCTGTGAGGATGTTATGGGAGACAGTGTTGAATGCCTTGCTGAAGTCAAGATGGACAACATCCACTGCTCTCCCTTCATCTACCCAGGCAGTCACACCATCATTGAAGACTAGCAGGTTGGTCTAGCACCAGCCTGATAGTTTTCCTGCTTTCTTCTATCACAGCACAGCAAGTGAGGTTATTCCCACTCCAAAGCAACACGAATGGTGAAGACAGAAATGTATCTTACTTCTCTGTTCTATGTTTCTTTTGTGTGTTTATAGAGGCAGTATTTATAGAGGCACTGTCAACTGCCCAGCAGCCTGAGTAGTTCATCTTCTGATTTCTTAGAGCCAGTTACACTTCTGAGGCAAAAAGCCTCAAAAAACAACAAAACAAAGGGAATAATTTGCATAAAACCAGGCAGACATAGACCCTAAAACAATTCCATCATATAAAGAAACTCCAGCCTTGAATAAACTTAAATTCAGTTCTGAATTTGTTAGTTTAGAAGGCTGAGAGCTTTCAAAAGGACCTAATCCTTATCATGAAATACAAGTCCCCATAAACCAGCAAAGCACATAAGTCCTGCCTGTGCTAATTTTTTGTCAAATGATAACTAGTATTGTTACGTTACAGGCAAGAGTCTGGGTTATGATCCTGAGGAGCTGATAAATATATCCAAATAATGATCAGAATTTCCTGTTGGCTGTAATTTCTTTGCTTTTGTTTTTAATGTGTTTGGCCCCACTCCAGATTAAAACTATGGTTTTTGAAGCTGGAAGCCCTCCAACCTTTTGCTCTCCACCAGTCTGGTGTTCTTGTCAGGTTCACAGCAAAGATAACTCCAGTGAAAGGGAGCTTTGTGTGTTTAGGGTCACAGGGATGTAGAGCAGACCCACTGGGCTCAGAGCCCTGCCTTGGGTTACTGCAGGTTTCTTCTCAGATGCCAGATGTTTCCAGTGAAGCAGTCTGGGCTCTGTGGACTGAAACTGCACAGAAAGGTTTCCAAAAGGTTTTGCTACTATAAAGCAAAACTGTGGGGATGGTCTGACATACCCATGTGTAATACCATCTTTAGATAGTTTGTAAGCATTTGCAGGTGGTTTGGGATGCCATATTTACTATTGCCCAAATCTCAAACACTGTTTCACATCAGATCTGCTTCTGAAATGGTCTGATTTGTACCACCCTACTTTCACGCATGGTGAAGTGACTCCTTGTGTATCGTACAGTTCAAGACAAGATATAGTTGCAAAGAAAGAGAAGTATATTATTCGAGGTCTTTAGATGGTTTTGTACCACTCAAAATATCACCCTTATCCCTACAGTGATGTGTGCAAGCCCCAGTGAAAGACAGTACTTCCCAGTTTATCTCACTGGCATTTTCTTCCTAGGTTTCAAATCATGATGAGGATAAATCCTGCTTATGTAGGAAAGAGTCTTCTGCATCAGAGAAATAAACTTAGGTTATTTGATGACCAAAGCCCCCACAATGAACACATGTTGATCCTCACACTGTGACCTTCCTCCTTATGTACTTTAAGCTCCTCAAAACAGTTGAGACCCTCTGCTTCCACTGGAGTCCACAGGGAATGAAAATGATTTGGCATTTGCTCGGAGTATTGTAGGATGAAGCTTCATTGCATGCTGGTGTATTAAAAGGCCTTAAAGTATTTATTTTTGCATTAAGCTATTCTTTCCTTAAACAACTGGGAACAATACGCCTCCCTTAGGGTGGCAATTTGTTCTGATAATATAATATATTTAACATTTTTCTGTAACAGGTGGTCTTCTCAAAATATCACATTAAATTGATAACCTTCAAGGAAGCATTATACCTCGTGTGATGACTGCTTGGTATTTTATCATGACAGTGAGAGTTATTTTAGGATCTCGTACTCTTCCATCTCCTATAGGACCTGAAGGACGTAGGTGGCACTTATGTGACACCTGCACTGGTGGCTCAGGCAGGTCTCCCACTAAATCTTGTGTCACTTGTGCCTTTGGCAACTGGCCTACGGTTCAGAGGGAGGCAAGAAAGATGAGTAGGCATGTGAAATGGAGACATCCGTACAGTCACTCTGTGCATGCATGGCGAAAAAGATGCTTGCTAGCTGCAGCATCTTTCTAAATATTTCTCTCAGAAAATGAGCTGCTTTAATTCTGTGAGCTCTGAGTTCTTTCACGGTCATTACCCACCACAGAGAAACCAGCACTCCTCAGTCAGTTTTTTAGAAGGACTCACCTTCCCTGTTAAGACTGATTGAAACTGATGTAGACATGGGGATGTATCAGAATCACAGAATCACAGAATGGCAGGTGTTGGAAGGAACCTCTGGGGATCACCTTGTCCAACCCCCCTGCTCGAGCAGGCACACCCAGAGCAGGGGGCACAGGAACGCGCGTCCAGGTGGGGTTTGAATGTCTCCAGGGAAGGGACTCCACAGCCTCTCTGGGCAGCCTGTTCCGCTGCTCTGTGACCCTCAAACATATATGTATATACATTTGTATGGATATGTATGGATATATATGGATGTACATTTTCCTTTGGGGGTGGAAGAATTCTTTTGTTATCCAAAATCTTATCTACCAGAGAGTTTAATTGCAAAAAACTAGTATCACACATAAGCTAACAAGGGTTTTTCCTAAGCTGCCTGAAGTCAATGGACAAGGCCATACAATCCTTACCAGTTTCAGTGATTTGATCATACGCACTTACTCTTCTGAGGTTACAGACGTTGCTGCTGCTCTGGTGCCACGATGTCTTAAATGACGGGCAATGAAATAATTGTCCTAGTTAATAGATTGACTTGGGACAGCAATGTGGTTTCTATCTTGCAGACTTACAGTCTTCTTGCCCATGTTTTTAATCACTATGTAAATTCCCTGTTTCCTTGGTTATTTACATGTATCCACATGGCTCATGCATAAACATTTCAAAATAATCAAAATGCCTCCAGTCCTAAGTCCAATTTTATTACATTCTTAACAGTTTATTTTTAGAGTTAGCAGAATGGACAAATTTCACTTCTGCCTAAGCAGTGCATGACCTTTAGCTTTCCTTAAGAGCAGGCCTCTCCATCTGTGTGATCTTTACGAAGCAAAATGTCGTTCAATTAAATCTAATCTGCTTACAACTCTTGCCAGGGTTGTTTCCACTGCTGTTTTGGGCACAGCTGACTCTGCATGGACCAGGTTCCTATGTGAAAAAAAGGCACATAGATTGAGGAGGAGCTATCTTACTTGCTATTTAGGTTCATGTGTTACACCCATCATACTTATTGGCACTGGATCAGGACAGGGCTAAGTTTCCCGAACCACTGTGCAATTTTACTATAATAAACTGCAAAATGTATTAGCTTCACAGTCAAAACAATCTTCCTGTTGGCATAGTATGAGAAATAGGTGATTGTTACTGACTGTCTCCATGCCCTTCAGCAAGTGACTTAAATCTCCTCTCTTCTTACCCATTTTCTTCACCAGGTCTTTGTCTCTCAGCTTCCCCAGGGAAATTGATGTTAAACAAATTCACACTTTCATACTAAGGTAATGAGCACTGTGGAAAAGAAAGGAATATCTATATGTATACATATGTGTATATATACACAAGTGTAGCTCATATCTCTCTCTGTCTTTTTATAATTCAGTATATCTTCAGCCATCTTGTCTATAACTTTTGGCTTATTTCAGTATTACGGGTTTTCATACTAGGTACCTAAAGAGAGCCTAAACCAAGTTTATTAGTATTTCCCTTCTTTCAAAAGATATAGATTAACTGTTCAAAAATAGCACAGTGGACTTCTGTTCCCAGGGACGTAGATGAGTCTTGGAGTAAGAACCCGAACAACTGTGTGACAGACTTTCATACTGAAGCTCCCCAAACCAAGTTTAATCTGTATTATGCTCTCTTTGAATTAAAGCTCAGTTACCTGCTTCTTGCACTTATGTTGTTATATACAAAGGGGAAGGAATACAATAAGCTTTAAAACTATGGTATACATTCAGGTCACTAGAAACAAGTCTGAACTAGTCTAGGTGTAGCTCTCCCTGGACACTTTAAAATAAACCCCAGAAATGTGTCCGTGTTTGTCGCCAAGAAGACAATTGTCTGCAGTACAGTCCCTTGTCTTAATTGCTATAGCAGTTGTAGCAAATCTTCCTGGAGACTATCCTTGGCGGTTGTAAACCATTGCCATTCTTTGAAGGAGAAGATCCTGGATCACTCTCTGTAGCCTAGTGATACATCCTGTTATGCAGAGGGGGAGTATATGAAGGAGTGCCTGTGTTGTATTATAAGTAATTGATTGGTGCCCAGTACAAATTCAATACAATGGCAGTAGATAAACTCCAGGACACACAGCAATCTGGTGTTGTCACTATCTGCACCATGAGAACAGCAGGTGAACAACACAACTGTAGAAAACAAGAAAACCTTGTAAGTTGTAAGCAATGATTCACTCCATCTTTACCCTCATACGTAATGGGTGTTTCAGAGGCACTTAGCCAACACATAAACAAAGTTCTGCTAATTGTCTTGAGCAAAACTAGGTGAAGTAAATTCCTGATTTCTGCTGAGTGAGGAGCCAGAATCCATTTTAGGGGTTTGTGATCAAGCCCCTTTCCTGATAACAAAATTAAAAGAGTAGCTGGGAAATAGGTAACAGGGGCATCACAGTGGAGGGGGAATATAGACACATATTAAACGACAGTGACAAAGAGTCACTCTCTGCATGCAGCCAACAACATGGATGAGAGCTTACTTCGGGAGCAATAGTTGTTTCGTTCAATAAGGCGATAATCTCTCTTCCCCTTGATGGATAAAGTTCCTGTCTGAAGGCAGAGTGGATTATTCTCTATGTGGAAATTGGATTATGGCTGAAGAAAATGGAACACTCTGCCGTTACGGCTCATTAGACAGAGGCTTAAACGTCACCTTCCAGCAGATCTACTTGGTTCAGGTGCTGGAGGCATGTGCTGTGAGTGATGCTTACTGATGTGGCTCAGGGTGCAG
The DNA here is from genome assembly GCF_949628215.1 of Phalacrocorax aristotelis. NCBI lineage: Eukaryota > Metazoa > Chordata > Aves > Suliformes > Phalacrocoracidae > Phalacrocorax > Phalacrocorax aristotelis. The sequence goes on from NC_134277.1 coordinate 159,835,183, forward strand.
ACGACAGCACCTGACAATTCCTTTGCTGCTATAGATGTGAAAAAAAGGATGAGGATTTGACAACTGTCCAGAGAAAACTCTTCTGCTTTGGGCTTGACTAAACCCTAAGGGTGTGGTTTTTTAACATTTGACTTCTTTACCAAAAGAAGTAAAGAAGTCCACAAGTCCAAAACAAGATTAATTTTAGCCTCTTCCCCTCCCCTCTTTCCACCAGGTATTGGAGGTGTCTTAAGTTTTGTCTAAACAAGTCAGTTGATCGAGCTGAACAGCATGACCACTTGATCTAGCTTGGGCCTTTGTGAGCCTTTGCCCATTGTGCATTGAATTCATTCAGTATGCTGAAGGCAAGGCTGAAGCAACTGTCTTGTTACCAGCTCAGGGACCAGATTACTCAGACCTTCTTCAGGGATCTCCTCTCTGGGCTGAAGGTGTATCCTGCCAGGATCTTTCTGGCTCATCTTCAGCTCACCTCCAAACATATTGCACATCTGCACTACAAGGAATAGTATGAGTTGTAAGGAAGCCGCAAGTTCTTCCTCCTTCAAAGCAAGCCTTGACATCGGTGTGCTTGAAGGCTGTCTTTCCAGCCCACTTCACACTGAAGCGGTAGATGACATTTAAGTGATTTCAGTCACATATGGCAAGCAAATTCAAACTACATGCCTCAAGGGCCAAAGGAAAAGCAGCATTTGATACTGAAGGATAATATGTGACTGCTGCTGTATGGATCCTAAAAAAATGAATGTAATACTGAATGGACAGCAAAGGAGACCGAGGGACCACACACAGCTGGACAAGAGAGGACATGTCTTTCATATTATTCCAGTAAGGTCTCTCAGCCCTTATTTAGAGAGACTACTTCCATAATATATGTTCCCTATAGATAAAATTTCCTCATTTTTCCCTTCCCTTCCCTTCCCTTCCCTTCCCTTCCCTTCCCTTCCCTTCCCTTCCCTTCCCTTCCCTTCCCTTCCCTTCCCTTCCCTTCCCTTCCCTTCCCTTCCCTTCCCTTCCCTTCCCTTCCCTTCCCTTCCCTTCCCTTCCCTTCCCTTCCCTTCCCTTCCCTTCCCTTCCCTTCCCTTCCCTTCCCTTCCCTTCCCTTCCCTTCCCTTCCCTTCCCTTCCCTTCCCCTCCCTTCCCTTCCCTTCCCTTCCCTTCCCTTCCCTTCCCTTCCCTTCCCTTCCCTTCCCTTCCCTTCCCTTCCCTTCCCTCTTCCAAAGATGTGTCTAGCAGCACAGCAAGCTGTCCATTTCTTTCCAATGTAATTTAAACAAAAGATTCACTAGTGAAAGAGCACCACTGGCAGCCATAAATTAGATTACTGGAAAGTAAAATTCTTGCCGTTTTATAACTGAGGATGGTTCTTATTGCACATAGGGGCCATGCAGCAGTTAAAGAAAGAGGGCTGCAGGGAATGAAGTGAAGGCAACGAGACCCTTTCCCAAAGCTGGGTCACAGTGATCGATGTGCAGTGTTAGGCATGTATCATCCATTTATCTTCTGGTGTTTTTTAAACCATCCAAGGCTGTAACTCACCGTAAGTTCCAAAATCCAATTTTTGCCTGCCCTGTCATAACTTCTTATAAAATATAAGCCACCTTTTAGTCTAAATTTGGCAAGTGTGTGCTATAGATATAAGAGAAGTTTACAAATAAGAAGTGATTTAGTAACACAGGATACTCAAAACCTTTGTGGAATCAGCTTTTGGGGAAACATTCTTGAATGCAACCTTCACATTTCATTGTATATTTTTGAACCCAACCCTTAACTAAACCACTGTTTGAGTAAAGGATTTCCTTGTCAACCAATTGTGAGCTGCTTATGTCTGATCCCCGAGGGGAGTCCCAACTGATGTAATGATGATGGAGAGAACTATTCTTCACAGGGAGAAGGCTAAGTCCAGGTCAAAGCCATGTTTTCTTCACTTGAAAATGTCCCATAATTGGTGTGGTTTTGTTCTGTCACAGTGGCTCTGCCTAACTCTTACAGAGAGAACAAACAGAGCACGACTTGTGTGCTCTTCACCCAACTTGGGAAGCCTGGTATCATGTAAACATTGTTGTTTGTTCACCTGGGGTTCAACATGTCCTTGGGAGGAATCCTGTGCTTTCAGGCCTTACAGTCCACTTCAGCCTTGTGGAGAAGTCACAGACCTGGGGCTTGGACATGCAACGAGTGTCTGTGAGACACTAAGGTATTTATGGGCCAAAATGGTGCACGGTGCCCTGTGGACTCCCTACGACTTCACAGTGTAAGTCAGAAATCTGGCAGGACCTTCCTTCCTTCCTTCCCTCCTTCCTTCCTTCCTTCCTTCCTTCCTTCCTTCCTTCCTTCCTTCCTTCCTTCCTTCCTTCCTTCCTTCCTTCCTTCCTTCCTTCCTTCCTTCCTTCCTTCCTTCCTTCCTTCCTTCCTTCCTTCCTTCCTTCCTGCCTTCCTTCCTTCCTTCCTGCCTGCCTTCCTGCCTTCCTTCCTGCCTTCCTGCCTTCCTGCCTGCCTTCCTCCCGCCTGCCCCCCCTCCCTTCCTCCCTTCCCCCAGCCATTCTCCAACAGCTAGTGCTAACATGCATATGACAGGCATCTCCTTTGGGATAGATCCGAGGGAAGGGAATTTGTTGTTGCAGCTCCATGGGTTTTCACTCTCTGTCCAGAAGCGGATGATACGATCTAACAACCCTGTGATGTGGTTGAAACCAATGCATTTTTGGATCAATGGATGGCAGTTGCAGGGACACAGATGAAGACACCAAATGTGAGACATGCTGAATCCAAGTGCTTTCATTCAAGTCCTGAAAAGTATTTTCCTGTTGAGATAGACCATCCGCACACTGTGTTAACAAAATTTCTCTGAGAGGCTCATCTGAATGTCAGTGCCTAACACCGTCACCTGCTGCCCAAGATAAACGTCCTAACAGTTCTGCCCCCTGTCCAAAACCTAGGCCATTAAAAGTCCCATGACTGAGACCCTTCACAGTCCGCAGCAATGCATGGAGATTTTCTCTATGGAAATGATTTAAAAAGAATGGTCGAAGAAAAAAATGGGAGGCACAAATGTGAATTGCTTTACAGATCTACTCTCAGAGTCAGTAGAAATACTAGCAAATCAGAGCAACCAGCAACCAGCCATTCCTCCTATACCTGGACGTTTCTAATGCTGCCTACTCAAGTGCCTTCCCAAAGTAAGAAGCACCTTAGCCTTTGCCTTGCCACCACAGCACAGCACAGCAGCACAGAAGCAAGGTGAAGGGCTTTTTCTGACCTCCCCTGACTACTATCTTCTGGCCTCAGTATGAGACATTACTCTTTTCATATCTAAGTTTGCAGGGCTATCAATACCCCAACAGTCCAACACACAAAACTTGGACTTCCATTGCAACAACACACAGAGGAGGCACCGGAGGCACTGCAAAGTATTATAAGCAGAAGTGTTAATTAACAAGCAATCAAGCAGAAGGATTTATTCCACATAATTTCTGAAACCAATTATATTTCCTTTGGGGCCTGGGTAATGAAAAGCCTCCTGTGTGTGTTCCCAAAGCACTATATATTTGACATGTTCTTCAGTGTCCTCCCTTAGAAAATAGTTGTGTGAACTGCCGCAAGATGGACACACTAGGTCCTGATACTCAATGGGTCTGAACTGGCAGAAACACAAAGAATTCTGTTTAGGATCTGCACCCTTTTTAATAAAATGGGGCAGGGGTTGGTTTTTGGTATGGCTGTTGTTGGGTCTTTTTCGGGGGGCAGGAGTTAGAGGGGGTTGGTTGGTTGTTTTCCAAATAAAATAATGGCCATTTCCTGAGTTACTTATTTTGAGATTTAATTTGATTTAATTTCTGTTGTCCTGGCTGTCACAGAAAAAATTACTTTGTATGTCCAGGATGCTACAGATTCCACACCATGTGTAAACACTCCTCATAACTGTAGTTGCAGAGATGGAAGGGCAGAATTCTACAATGTAATTTAGACATATCTTTCCAGTTCCTTAAGACTTTTCACCTTGAAACACCTGAATCTAAACTGATTGTAAATTTAAATCTCACAAAGTTGTATATGTCAATCCCTTCAGAGAAAAAAAGACAGGAATAGTGGAGAGAATATGTTTAATAATTATAATAAGTACAACACTAGACATATTTATTCCAGATGCACCTGGATGGTGAGAAAAAAAAAAGGCTGAGAAATTGTCCGTGTCTGCAACTGGATTCAGCAAATAAGAGAGGAGGGCCAAAGAATGGAAACTTAATGGCCAAGGTGTTTATGCAGGTAGGCAGTTCTGCTTCTAACCGATATCGGGCAGTGACTTGGAAGGCAGCAGCTCACTGACGTCCCACCCTTCTTCCTTTAATTACCTCTTTCTTTGTAGATGTGTTATGTTGCCATCTTTCTAGGTAGTAGCATCCGGGACCAAAGGATATCTCGCTCTGCAACATGTTTATGCATTCTACATTTACTTTACCAGGCCTGAGAGAAACCCTGTGCACCCTAGGGTACACCCCTCAGCCTTGTTTGCAGGTGGAGCTTTGGGCAGTGCTCTTTGCTGTTTACAGCTGTCACCCAACTTTTAATTGCTTCCTCAACTAGACTGAAACAACAGGCTGACATTTTTTCCTATGGGATATACTCTGTTGGGTGAAATCTGTTGATAGATGGTCAGCCAGGTGGATATCTGGCATACAGTGATGTGGCATGTAAGAAGATAATAGAGTTGAGGAATTCCTTTTGCTGGGAAATGATGCAGTACTGGTTGTGTGCTTAGCTCATGTATGTCTCTTGCTGCTACTGCAGCCTTGGGGTGAAGGGAATGAACTGAGGACTAGATTTTTAGATCACCTCAGAAGGAATTGGGATGGGAGACTCTCTCTGAATGAAGCAGTGGGTAGCCATCATTGCTCTACTTCTTGGTACCGGACAGTACTAACCAGGTAATTAACAGCAGAGGATGTTTCTTGACTTCTGCCCCAGTGATGTGTTCTGCTTCAAGTTACAGAGCTGGGCGGTACAGAGAGGAGGATAGACAGATCTGCCAGGTTTTGGGCTCCAAGTTGAAGGGTACGAGTCATGACTTGGTTCCTGCACCTGGCTGCAAAGCTCAAAGGGAGAAGGACCATAAAGGCATAAAGCCACCAGAAAATGGAGATGGGAGGTTGGTGTGCTTGGCTGACATGTATGAGATTTTTTATATAGAGAGAAACAAGCTTTGGGATGTCATATCTTTTACATGAGCATGGTAGGCTGGGAGAAGTGCCACCAAAGGCAGACAGGGAGGTCTCTACTTCAATTTTGTGACTGGGACTGCAAAGAAAGGGGAGGGGCAAGAAGATGGCAAATGTGCCTGCACAAGAAGAAGAGACGGAAATAGCATCAGTCATAGGGAAGACAGCTTCTTACTAACACTCAAATTACCAAAGCTAGCAAGGAAGCTCACCCTGAAGTAATTCACCTCCTAGCTGTGCTGATTAAAATCATTGCAAGACCTCAAACCATCCCTGACAGAGCATAGCAATGGGTGTCAACCAACTTTATTCATCCTGCTGCCACTATGACCCTAGCTGGGTGTAAGAGCTAGAAGAAAACTAAACCTCCAGAGGAAAAGCTGTCTGTATGTTGCTGCTGAGGGCAAAGAGGTCTTTAATTTCTTTCTCTCCTTCCCTCTCAGATCCTTGTTTCTCCTTAGAAATATGAGGCTGAAACATATGCTCCCAAGCAGTGATTGCTTTGTTCCCAAGACAGACAGTGTCTCTCCTGTAGCCCCAGAGAAGCATACTTGATGATTTGGTCCCAGCTATCTACTTGCTGATGGGCTGTTCTTGGTGACAGCATATATTTATACAAATTCAGTTCGGACAAATAGGAAGGTCCATACCCCATTCCACTTCATCTTGCTTCTATGGATACATTTGCTGTTCTGAAAGTCCTGTTGTTTTTCTCTGTGGTTCACTGTGTTTTGCTCCTTTTTGCATCTCCTTTCTACGCAGCATTGTTTCATACTGCTTCCTTCAAGCTCTTTTTCATTTTGTTTCCCTACCCCTCCCTCCTGCCCCAGTTTCTGTTTTGCCTCAGTCTCCTCTCATTTTCTCTCAGCCTGCCTTTTGGCTCTCACCCTGGTTTGCTGTCCTCCTCCCTCCCTCCCTTCTTTCCCTCACTTACTCTTTGATTTTCCATCACTCTTTATCAACTTTCTCTTCTGCACAATCCCCATCCCTGCTTCTTTTCTTTTTAAATGTTCCCAGCCTTCCCTGGTACAGAACACTTTCTGCTGATGTGGCTTCTCTAGTGGCTTGAAAGATGGCTGACCTCTCCACGCAGGAACCAGAGATCAGAGTTTGATGTAAAAGACATTTTAAGACTTAGATGTTTTCACTTGTGACAGCAGACATTTCAATTGCCTCTAAAGGCTTGACTCTCAGGGTCATTTAAGCTGTCACCAGAGGTATCTATTTAACTACTGCCATTCTCCTTGTCTGATCTATAGCTTCAGAGTTACTTAGCCTGTTGCCTCTTGGGCCATTCCCCTGTGAGTTGTGGTTGGGAGCAGCCTACTTCCTTCCACTGTTGCATCATCAGGAGCTAAAGGGGACATTTGAAGGGAGTTTCAGTCTGCCTGGCTTTCAGGAAAGACACTTACCTGAAAAAGAGCATACTGCAGAAGAAGTCTTGGACCATGGGAATAGCAAATGCCCTCCCTTAGCAGTGGGTATCCTAGGAGATAGGTATTTTCTTGGTGAGGCCTCTTTTTGGGAGGGCATGCAGAGGCAGGGAGTTCTGGGGAAACTTCTCTGAAGGAGACCAAGAGGTACAACATACAGGGAAAATCAATGAGGAGGCACATTTCTTAGATTGGTGGGTAACTGGTGAAATTACAGTTGCTTCATGTCTCTCAGACCATCCATGGCCCCTCTGCCTTTCCAGATGAGCCACATCTGCCAACTCAGCAAGAGATTTGGATCTGTTTAGCCCTTAGACCTGTGGCCAGGGTGTGCTCCAAAGACTCATTAGTCTTCAGCTTTCAACTTCTTCATAGTATAGCTTGACACTGAACAACTCTTACCCTCATTTTTTGGTGCACTTCTCCAGGTGAGGGACATGTAGCAGCAGGGTCTCTGGGGATGCCCTGATACTGAAAAGCAAGAGCAGCCCTCACTTTTCTCAAAAGGTTATGTCAAGACAGCAGCCAATTAAGCATAGTTATAAATTAATTTCTTTTAGTCTTAATAAAAGCAGAGGAATTCCCTGTGGAAAACTCTCTTAGAGTTCATCTTACTGATAACATATGTGCACAATATAAACCAAACCAGTCTCAGAAGACATCATTTATTGTGTAAGAATTCACAGTTAAAGAAAACCTAACATCCTGTATTTATACCTGGCTCTGTGCTCTTTTTCTTCCTTCTCCCTTGACCCCATTTAACATTCCCGGAGGATGTACTGAGACTGACTGGAAATGTTCTGGACTGGACTAACTCTGACAGCTCTGCTCCCAGAAGATGCAGGACTTCAACAAGATAAAGCAAAGGGTTGGTAGCCCCGGTTACTGTAATACTGCTATAACACATAGACAGCACAATAAAATATAACATAAACTCATCTAATCTGTCAACACAAAATGAATAAGAACTAGAAAATTGAAACTTTTTTCAGTTTTTCTCCCATTAAAGATATTTTCAAAATTGGTCATTTGTTAAACTGATGACTGCTTTTGAAATATTTTAATTGGAAAAGCAATGCTTTTCCTGTCTGGAAAGTTGTATTGTCACAACTCCCCCAGGATCAGCTCCAAGGGGGACTTTCCTGAGCCGAAATAGCCATGACAGAAATCATGGCTCTCCCTGTTTTCTCCCACCTGCTCACGCCTCCCGCACACAGAGGCACACATGCTCTGCACTCCCCGGGATTTGGCGTGTTGGCTGCATGCCTGGAAGCATCTATCCCCCTGCAAATCCCAGCATGCAGTGGAAGGGTGCTCAACAACTTTCGTTATGTTTGAGTCTTTTGGCACAGAGCAAACCTCATGTCATTTATTATGAGTGTGAGGTCTGGCTGCAGCCATAACCCAGCAGACTGGACAGGATCCAGGCAGGACAAGGACAGGGAAATAGCCTCTCTTCCTCTCTGCACCTCACTCTGCCATTAAGCAGCTCTCCAGCAGGGATGTCCTCCATGGTGCCCCATTTAGTGCTATTTTTCAGCATTGCACGTTGCCTTTTATTGAGTTTCTTCTTTATTTGAAAATCACTTAATGGCCTTATTGTTAAAAGATGGGATCAGTTGTTCCCATCTGATGGAAAGCACAAATTCCTGCACCTGGGGAGGAACAACCCCATACACCGGTGCGTGGTGGAAATCACAGCTGGATATCAGTTTTGCAGTACATGGGGGTCCTGGTGGGCACCAAGCTGAACATGAGCCAGCAATGTGCTCTTGCAGCAAAGAGGGCTAATGGTATCCTGGGCTGCGTCAGGCAGAGCACCGCCAGCAGGTTGAGGGAGGTGATTCTTCTCCTCAGCACTGGTGAGACACATCTGGAGTGCTGTATCTAGTGCTGGGCTCCCCAGTACAATAGAGACATGGATGTATTGGAGAGAGTCCGGCAAAGGCCTGTGAAGATGATTAAAGCAATGGAGTATTTCTCATATGGGGAAAGCCTAAGAGAGCTGGGACTGTTCAGCCTGGAGAAGAGAAGGCTCAGGGGATCTTATTAATGTATATAAATACCTGAAGGGGGGTGCAGAGAAGATGGAGCCAGGGTCTTTTCAGTGGTGCCCAGTGACGGGGCAAGAGGCAATGGGCACAAACAGAAACACAGGAGGTTTCCTCTGAACTTCAGGAAGCACTTTTTCACTGTGAGGCTGACTGAGTGCCGGCACAGATTGCCCAGAGAGGTTGTGGAGTCTCCCTCCTTGGAGATATTCAAAAGCTGTCTGGACACAGTCCTGGGCAACTGGCTCTAGGTGGCCCTGCTTGAGCAGGAGGGTTGGACCAGATGGCCTCCTGAAGTCCTGTGCAACCTCAACCATTCTGTGGTTCTGTGATTCAGACTGTAGAGATGCATATGCTGTTCTGTAGTTTTTCTTTTACTTAAAAAAAAAAAAAAAAAAAGAAAAATTAAAAAAGATCCCTTCACAGAAAGGTAACAGCCTGAGATTCCCAGAGGTGGAGACCTTTCTCCCCACACCCATGCCTTTGAGGGACACCTCCATGCTTCAGGGATGACAGAGCAATTCAATTTTCATAACCAGTCAGGCCTTGGCTTCTCTGTTCTCTGCTGAGTTGCTCAGTTTGCAGCAATGGTTGCTGCAGTGTGGTCAGCTCCATCTGCTCAGCAGCGCTGGGCTGAGAGCAGGGAGCTGCCTGCTGGAAATAGAAGAATGAAAATTGATTGCACATGTAGTGAAGATAGTAGCAAGTTTCTTCAACAGGAATCACAAATGTCTGGGAGGCAAAGCACCCTCCCAACCCACCCAGAGGTGTTGCTACAGGGTCAAATCAAGCCTCTCTCCACCCTACTTGTCTTGGCCCTTTTGGGGTGCTGGACACGACACAGTGCAAGATATTGGTGGAAGCAGATGTAGCCCAGCTGCGGTGGTGACAGGCACCTTCAAGTCTGCCCAGAGTAGAGATCACATGTTGGTCTATCTCAAGGGGCTCTCCACGTAGTGACGAGTCAGGACAGCTGGTTTCAACAAAAGAGGCTTTTACAGATCAGTTTTCCATGAAGGAATAACACAAAGTAAAAATGTCGTTAAAGCCCCATGGTGCTTCAAGAAAAGCTTCCGGATTGGTAACGTTGTGAGTGAGTGTTATGAACATCTGCTCTGACCAAGTCAGCATCCCCCAGCAGCTTTTGCACTTAGCCTAGCTTCTTTCAGAGGAAGGCACCTCAGATCCCCAGTCCCTCCTTGTGTGGGAAACTTCCATAAATCACTCAAATTTCTAGGCTAATGCTCAAGCTGAAGCGACAGAACATCACAGGATTCCCAGGATTTACAGCCTGGAGTTGGTCACCTCTGGTGTGTCCTCCTGCTTTTCTTGGGAAGCGCATTTCTCCGCTCCCTAAGGCTACCAGGGCGAAGGAGAAGCCATGTGGGTTTCAGCATGGGCTCTCAGGTGAAACTTTCAACGGAGTCGCCTCTGCCATCTCTACATCTCCATCGGCACCTGGATCGATGCTCAGTCTCCTTTTTGCACCTTTACAGCATCCCTTATTGCGCAGCCCACCCTTCCCACATGGAGATTTTTGCTTCTTCATAGCATGATTATGTCCTAGAAATAACATTTGCTTATCAGCAAAACAACAAGCATTCATTCACTGTCTGGATCAGGTTACACTAAACAATGTATTTGGCTATTATCTAACTCCAGGATGTGACCTTTTGAGCTAATTAAATTTTGTCTGTCAGTTCACCCTGAATTTTCCACAGCCGTTAATCCGTTATCACTTTGTAGGCAGATGCAGCCTTTAAGAAATATGTTAGAAAAGCGTATCCTTTTTCTTTTTTTCCCAAGCAATTCATGAAAAATGTGAAAAAAATCCCAGCAGCTCTCTTCAGGTGCCAGGATTTAAAACAAATTCCTTTCTTCTAACTACCGTCTGAAATGCTTGTGGAAAGTATTAGCAAAGCTGAGTGACCACAGACATTTGTGGTTTTGTGAAAATTCACTTTTGTTTCAGTAAAAAATGCTAATCATTGAAAGAAATATTTTAAATCCATGGTGTGTTTGCAAAGCCCACAGAATTCTCCAGATAAAGGAAATGTCTTTTTAAAATGCCATATTTCAGCTGGGGGAGGGGGATTTCAAGCAGTTATAAACTTGGATATTTCTGGATCAGGAAGCTTCTTTATGAGATATGGAGAAATGATCTCCAAATGGTGTAAATAAAAAGCAGAGCCAGCTGAAAATTTCTGAAATTTATATACCTTCTCCTTGCCATGGGGGAAAGCTGGACTCTGCCTGGATTTATTGTGAGGCTGTAGGGAAGGTTTCAGCCTCTCTCCTAATACAGAGATGCCCAGTGGGAGCAGGGACAACTGAGAGCACCCGGTAGGGTGGGCTTTGTTTGTGCCCTGGGGCTGGCAGTCCTGCCACGTTCACAACAGCTCTGCCTTCTTGGATATGGTTCTCCAGCCTCCTGGCAGACCAAACTGAGTAGTGCTCTATTTTGGAGGAGTTAGGATGGGTTTCTTTTATTATTTTAAAGAAACTTTAAAGGTTATTACTTAAACAGAGTAGGGAATGGTGTTTCTGTGTTTCCCCCTTTAACCTCTACCCCTCCCTTATACCTCTATTTCCACTGCTCCAACTTGATGGCATATTTTGCTCTTAATGCATACTGTGCACAGTTGCACTATCTCCAGCAAGGCTGCATCTGCACAGGGAAAGGTGGAATTTCATCTGAAATCTTCTTCTATCTTCCTCTCCCTCACCTCTGAGAAGGAAATCCTTTTTTTCTTCCTTCCTTCCTTTTTTTCTTCCTTTTTTTCTTCCTTCCTTCCTTCCTTCCTTCCTTCCTTCCTTCCTTCCTTCCTTCCTTCCTTCCTTCCTTCCTTCCTTCCTTCCTTCCTTCCTTCCTTCCTTCCTTCCTTCCTTCCTTCCTTCCTTCCTTCCTTCCTTCCTTCCTTCCTTCCTCCCTCCCTCCCTCCCTCCCTCCCTTCCTTCCTCCCTTCCTTCCTTCCTTCCTTCCTTCCTTCCTTCCTTCCTCCCTCCCTCCCTCCCTGCCTGCCTGCCTGCCTGCCTGCCTGCCTGCCTTTTTTATTGCATTTTCATCTTAGCCACGGGTGAAATTCTGTGGCCCCACTGGCCTCAGTGAGGTCACAATGTTCCTCCAGGCTGACTGCAACCCATAGTCACACGCTACAAGCCAGTGTGTAAACGTATCTGTCTCCCTCTCTCTCGCACCCCCACAACTCATAACAGTTTTGATTTTAGATTAAATGCCAAATGGGATACCTTCTACACAGGAGAATCTAAAATTGTTACAAAACCTGGAGTTCCTTAGTAGTAGCAATGGCAAGCATGAAGTTATCTTTAAGATATGGCTTCAACTGGATATAATTAACATTTTAAAGAGAAGGAGAATCCAGGAAACATCACACATAGACAAGTATTCCCAAGAATTCTGGATTCTCCACTTAGATTGCCAGTTTTTAACTAGAGTGTAAGACTGCTGTATAAAACTACGTGGGCAGCAAAAATAAGACAGTGGATTGCGGTACAGCCAGGCAGAGGAAACAAAATGTTCAAGCCCCTTCTTGTTCCCCTGCTTTACCCAGGAATGTGTAGGTGCAACCCTGACAGATGCAGCAAAACCCTGTTCGACAAGCCAGACCGTTACTGGGTGCGACAGCAGTAAGTCCCCCACAGCCAGTACGTAACTCTCAAATCTTGGCATCTTGGCCAGATTTTAAAAATATTTGTCTTCCCCTGCGGTAAGGTCTAGTTTGTGTATTCTTTCCTTGCGCTGGGCAGCAGGGTTTCGTGGAATGAATCCCTCTGGAGCTCAATGGGACTATTCATTCCTGTAGATGTTTATTATTTCCATGGTTGTACAGACTAATCCAGGATCCAAATTTTTAAAGGATGCCTTAAAAAACACCTGTATCCCCTCAATGACAGTGCTTAATTTACTTTCTCAAAGATGAATTATTAGTTTTCTAACTGACATGATTTTCAGGATGAAAAATGGATGTTCCTCTAGAAGGAGCCAGCAATGGCAGACTTCAAAATGGAGCTCTTTTAAGCATTAATATGCACATTTCTATCCCAAATCTTTAAAACATCATTAGTAATTCTGGGTACTCAACTTCTTGTATCAGAAGCACTTGAGAGAGCCCTGAGCATGCTGAATCCTTAAAAACCAGGTCCCTCCAAGGTCTCTTTCATAAAGAAATGTCGTCAATTTGGATCACAAGTCACTCTACAGATCTTTTATTGCTTTTATATAGCTGCTGTCATCCTGTACCAAATAAGCGTAGAAACTCCATACTTGCTATCCCAAAAAGCTGTCTTTTGGGTGGAACTATTTGGTAGCAAGCAACACTGTATGCCCTACAAAACCCATAAAGTGTAATAATGGAAGTACTGAATTATTTGTGAACTGTCATTTTTGGTTTATATCAAAAGATATATTTCCTTCCAGTCTTCCTAATTACCAGTTTGGTGTATCTTTGTTGGGTGTTCTTTTTTTTCTTTTAAACAATACCTGGAGTATTTAGTGAGCATCATATGCCTTATTTATGTCATTCCACATAATTATCAATTTGGGAGGTTAGATCATTGCTAGTTCTGGTGATAGTGCTTTGAATTATTTGGAAGGTATAAATCTGTAAAACTTAATGAATTTCACGAGTATTTTTCATTAAAAATGTATCACAGGGGTTCAGTGTGTGATTTCTAGAGTCGCACCAGGCATTTTTAATTAATTTTTGAACTTGGCAAAGTGCTTTTTCTTCAGTGTGAATAAGCTGTCTGCTAAAGGGAGTTTTGTGATGCTCTGAAATGCATGTAAGGCTCTCTAGCTCGTGCTTTGACTTTAAAAAGTTTTTAAAAAAAAGGGGGGGGACACATGAATTATATGCAGCCATGTCTCTGTGAGACTCTAGTCCACAGTATTGCCCATTATGCAACTACCTTTTTCTTGTACTGCACACTTCATGATTCCTAAAATCCTAAGCCAAGTCTCAAATGAACTATGGCACTCTCCGCAGTTTCTAAATAGTAGGACACCACAAATTCTGTAAGTTGAGAGGACTGAAATCTTGTTTAGAAAAGGGTAACATTGTAATTGAAATCAAAGACTCTGGCTTCTTGTTTGGTAGAGCTGTTTAAGAAGCTTCTGACGGAAATGGCCAAATGAATTTTTTTCCATTGAAGATCAGTTTTTCCAAGCCATTTGGATGTTTCACTAGGAAAAGCTGTTTTACAGCGCCATAGCTGTGACAAGAGGACAGCAAAACTGTCATGAACATTTCAGCTAAGGGAATTAGAGGCAAAATAGGATTAAAGAAGGGATGGTGAATCAACTTCCTTTGCTCCCCTTCCCTTCTAGCAGCAGGAGAAGTTGTGAGGAAGTAGTACTCTCACCCTCTGGATAGCCGGAAAGATTTGGTGGGTTTCACTTTCATCAGTGAGGTCTGAGACCCACAAAACTGCCATTTGACCTCTCCTAGAATTGAATTCTGGAGAAACACTGTCCCATAAAAAATGCTGAGGGCTTGTTGTTGTTATTGTTGCTGTTGGCGTTTTTTTCCTCCTGTCCAGAATAGTTTCCACTGTGCAGAAAAGCCTTTTTCAGCCTTCATCTGCTGCTTGGTGCTATGTGGGACACAGGCCAAGATGCTAGGTGAGATGGCCGAGGATCAGAGCAGGAGTCCTTGCCTGTGTCACTGGCTTGAAGTAATCTGCAGGTATTGAGCATCACCAGTCAGCCATCCCACCACACTGGGATCCTTGTGCCATCAAGCCAGATGGTGACAGTATCAAGCTGCCATGTCCCAGAGCTCTGTTCTGGATATAGGGAAGAGGATCCAACCTCTCCATTAAACCCTGCACAAGCTGCTAGCAAACATTTAGATCAATCAGAAAACAGTTCACACAAGTTTTCAGTTAAAAAAGGAAGAATTTTATTTGTGCTGTTACTTGCAGCCTCTAGAAGATGTCAAAATCTTGTGGAGGGAGTATTTGCTGATCTCTATCAGCAGTGTAATGAGATGGGTGACTCAGTGTTGCTCTAATTAATGCATGGAAAGACCTTTTCTAAAATACATTTGGTATGTTTCCCCCTGGAGACAGGAAATAACTGCAGCAAGCACATCCTCCCACACCTCTCCTGGGCACTAGAACTTATTAGAAAATCCCCTACTGATGCTCTTTAGTAGGGCAAGTACAGCTGCAGCAACCGTGATGGGAAATGCAGGGTAAGTAGAGCTCAGGAATTTTGGCAATGATTTTTTATATGGTCCTGTATCATCTAACCATGAATCCTAATGGTATATCCTAAAGGGCTGTGATCTCACCTAGTCTGTAAATAAAATGTTCCTGTGTGAAGGAGGGTGTTTTGGCCAGCCAGAAATGATATTATAAGCCCCTGCCTCTCCAACATCACCTCTAAAGAGTATGGGGCACCTTTGGCATATAATTCCTTCAGGAAGTTGCCATCAGGGAAACTGCAACTTAAATGTTTTCACACGGTTGCTTGCACAAGCAAGTCCTTAGCTCATTTGAAAAAACATAGAACCACCCGACCACCCTGCAAACAGAGGAAGAGATTACTTGAGTGGAATAAAAACCCAGCAGTGCCCTAGCAAAATATTTTGAAGCATTTATGGAGTAGAGGTTAGCCTTGTGCCAATTTTTTCTCAGTGGAAGGACTGACAGGGTTAATTTGTTTTCATAAAGTGGCGGAACTTCACAGCCCTGACATCTGTCAAAACCTTTGGCCAGCAGGTTCAGAGGTTATTAGTATGGATCACACGGACACACACAGAGCTTAGTCAGACAAACCCAGTTGCATTGGTGAAAGTAGGCTTTAAATAAAGAGAGAGACAGGGAAAAAAGTGTTTGTCTGGAAACTGGAACTGAAAGAGAGAACTGGTATTACTCAGGGAGTGTGAGATAATTTCTGTTGTCTTCCCAAAGTTTGTACAGTAGTTGCTGGGATCCTCTGGCAAGGGCCGCTAGCACAGGACAGAGCACAGAAATCTGATCTGGTGTTACCTCCTGTGAGCCAGGCAGAAAGAGGCCGGTAACACCAGCCAGCAGGCAGAGAAGGGCTCTCATCCTGGAGGGCTGAAGATGACAATGTGATGCCTCTATAAGCACGCCTGTTTGCAACACCCCAATCAGTGATGACCCAGGAGACCACAAAGTCTCCATTAATGGCTCTAATTAATGATGAGTTAGAGGCAATCCTGCGTTCCCTAGTCTTCCCTTCTTTCACTGTAGTGATTTTTGGGTTCTTTCCTGGGTTCATTTACTACTGGCCATCTCCCTCTGGATTTTACAGCCCTTTTTCATGTGTAGCATTGGCACCAGTGTTTGACGCCATCTCCTGTGTCAGTCATTGTGGTGGGTTGACCTTGGCTGGCTGTCAGGTGCCCACCAAACTGCTCTCTCATGCTCCCTCTTCAGCAGAACAGGGGGAGAAAATGAGATTAAAAACTCATGGGTCAAGATAAAGGCAGTTTAATGAAAGAAAGCAAAGGCCATGCATGGAAGCAAAAAAAGGGATTTATTCTCTACTTCCCATCAGTAGGCCATGTCTAGCCACCTTCTGGGAAGTAGACCTTAATATGTGTAGTGATTGCTTTGGAAGACAAATTCCACAATAACTTATGCCTCCTCTCCTCCTTTCTGCCAGATTTTATCACTGAGCATGACATCATTTGGTATGGAATATCCTTTTGGTCACCTTGGGTCAGCTGTTCCAGCTGTGTCCCTGCCCAACCTCTTGCCCATGCCCAGCCTGCTGGTCTTTGAGGGGGGATTTAAAAGAAAGCCTTGATGCTGCATAAGCACTGCTCAGCAACAGCCAAAACATTGGCCTGTTACCAACGCCATGCCAGCTACAAATACAAAGCACAGCACTCAGAGGGCAGCTCTGGGAAAAGTTAACTCCACCCCAGCCAGACCCAGTACAGCCATGCAGAGAAGACAAGTTGAGTGGGGACCACAGGTGCCGTCACACTGAACATGCCTGGGGAAATCAGCCTTTTCTTCAGACTTAAACCAGCTACCATCTCTATCAAGGCTGTGAGAAACACCAGTTCCCTACTGTGACATTCAAGACAGGGCTTAATGTGAACTCTACCTTGGATTTCCAAGAGTGTGTGCACTCAAGACAGCCTCAGACAAACTTTCTTGGCTGCATGGAGAACGGTAGCATCCTAGAGAGCTCTCAAGAATGCTCTTCAGGTTTGTTATATGACGTATCGCAAAATACTTAAATCTGCATGATCTGCACCTGGACTGGAAACCCATTCATCTTGTCTCTCTGGAAGCAAATTCCTGTGTGACTTATCTGTGCATTTCCCCATATATCTGTGAAAACATAAGCTGTGCACTCACCCAGACTAATGTCTCCCCAGGGCAAGTGACCGTCAGGTCTCAGATCTTTGTGGAGACACTAAAACTACTGGAGTTTGTTGCTCTCCACTTCCTTTGTGACTAATAACAAGGAACTAGGCACTAGGGGGATGTTGTTGTTCTCAGTAGTTTTTAGGTACTGCAGTATCAGATGAGTTGCATCCTGCACCCCCTTGTCTCTACTAACTACCCACCCATTGAATAATGGGTGCTGAGGATAACTTCCTCAGATGTAGCTTTCTGTACAGTAGAGATCCGTAGGTTGTCTTAGGACAGGCCTAGCAACATACGCAGGTAGTTTTATGGCTTCCTGGCCATCAAACAAGATGAAGAACTTGGACAAGATGAAGTGTAGTTACTCGCAGCTGATAAACTCTGCCAGACCCTGACTGGACCTGCCTTTGCCATTCATGAGTGTCTACACAAAACCACAGGTGTTTCTCCTGCTCCTTAGTCAGATGCTTGTACTCTTTGAGTTATCTCACATTTAGTATTCAGGAAGAAGACTTGAGCGAATAGCTGAGAAAACCTTATTTCTTGCTGAATTAGCAATATCTTCTGTTGTGTCAACAGAGGGCCAGCCAGGCCATTTCTGTGAGATATTTTAGGTCTCCGTCAAACACTTTCATTCAGCAAATTTATAGTGGTCTGGTAAAAGTCCTCAGCTGGTGTTTATCACACTGATTTACACTAGCTGAATACCTGCCCTGCTGTGCCTCCTAAATCAATAGAGATATTTTGTGTGCGATTCCTTACTTGTTTTAGGAGCAAAATAACAAAAAACCCCACACCCCACCCTATCAAATAAAACTGAGCACAGGACACACAAAATAAGCTCACAAAAGGGAGACATTGTCTCTTGGAAGAAAATTGAAACTCTTCTGAGTGAGAACATTATAGCCTATGGCACTGTCATGTAGCTGCACTTTTATAATGGACACAATATAATGAAAGCTGGTTATTATACCCTAGCTGGAGGTCATACTCTGGCATATATAGAGCCGGTAATCTGTACACAGTGGGAGTTCTGCTGCTCTTCTGGTTTTCTTAGGTTATATCTGTATCATAAGGTATCTGCATATTCAAGCTCACATTGCTCCCCAAACTACCCTATCACCCACAACTGAGAGATGAGTATTTGAAGCTCAGTTTCAGGCCAAGCTTAAGCTTTACTGATGTCAAAGCTCTTTCCTTTATTTAGTTTGTAGAGCAGTTTTTGTGTGGCTCTGAGGGGGTTGTTACTGAGCTTGAATGCAAGCAGTCCCTCCTCCGGTGTCCCACAAGTCTCAGCCTTCTTGGACTCTTCTGCTCTTTCTCTGTGTGATGTTGGACATTAGGTTTCCTTATGCACCTTTTTTCCATGGGTTGATGTTTAAGAAAACAGCTGTCAGCAAGCTGTTCAGTATTTTCAGTGAGCGTCAGGGTTTGGTTTATCCTCACAACGGTATTGGTACAGAGGTTGTAGGATGGCTGCAGGAAGGAAACGTTTTTGGCTGGTACTGTCTTGTATGGTCCCATTCCGGTAGTCATCAGTCCGCCTTCAGGGGCAAGGTAGAAACCATTCACTTCTTGTTCCACCTCTCGTGTGGTGCTTCTTGGATGTGATAGAGCCGGTCTCTGTGTACCAGTCAAATGACACCTACACCAGTGGCTTAGCAATGTTTCTCTGGCATGCAGCTTGGTCCTGAGAGATGCTGCTTTTGCGTCTGTCATGCAGCAAGAAACCTACCTGGTGGAGTGATCATTGAAACAAAGCAGCTTCTGCTGGCAGGTCTAACTATACTCATCTCTTTTGTATGTCTTTGGGAGCTCAATGAAACCTCCAGAGTTTTTGTTCGAGAAGTTTACATTGTTGTCTGTTCAACTATGAGAGAAGGGAAAACTGCAACTATGCCAGCAGTTTTACTAAAGTATAAAAAATCCAACAAGCAATCTAAAATGGCTAAAATAGTGCCCTGTGCCTCAAACTACAAGCAAGAAATGTTACACTGGAACTGATACTTAATCCAGTGGATAAAGCAGCTCTTGTCCGTACATAAAATTAATTAGGCACAAAATACTCGGTATAGGCAAACAGTGTCGATTATCTTGCAGGTTTTATTCTTTTAAGTAAACAGAAAAAGAACCAACATATTAAAAGTGCTGTCTTTTCCAGTAAAGCATATTCTACAGTGTTTTGCTCTCCATCTCTTAGCAGGTAGCTTAGGTTACTTATTAAAATGACTGATGCGCTACGGATGAGAGGGCATCTTGCACCTGTGTTGTCCCTAGTGTCTCCTGTTCTGGAGCTTGGAAGGGGAATAGAGACATTTTCTGGCTGTGCCCTTGAGCGTGCTGGGTCTGGTCCAGAAGAAACTGCTGACTGCTACCCTCACCAGTTGTCTCAGAGAACAAGAAGTTGCACGTCTCCACACAGAAGTAGGAGTATTAGCACCCAAAGCTGTCTGCCTTTGTATTATCACCATATGGCAAAGGTAAGAGTAGGGTCTCAACTGTGAATCAGTGAATGGACCACTAAGGCTTCAATTCATCAAAACTGTGCTACAATTTCCTTTTCTCCTATCTGCCTGCTTCGTCTTCAAGCATGCCCCCTGCTTCTTTTCCACAGAAATAGTCTTTGTTTTCTCTGTGTCTCTTCTCCTCCCTTCTCCCTGTCAGTGCTTCTTCCTTCCCCTTCTAAGTCCCTAGGCTGGTCAAATGATACATGCAGCATCTCTCTGTAGTTGATAGGCTTGTCCTGTAACTTTACATGCCATGAGTCACATAGACCTCAAAATGAGGGCAAACACATTTGCAGCTGCCTAATCTCTGACTATGGTTTCATGCCCTGGGGCAAGGTAGGGTATTTATGGATTCCCCTGAAGCAGAGAGGGCAGTCAGAAATAACTTGCAGTCAAGTTTTTACATGGAAATAATGTTGCAGACTATATAAAATGTAATGGCATCTCCGTATGACAGGGTATTTTATACCTTTACAGATATCTCCACTATCACTACAACAGGCTTAGCTATGAAAGTTTGGTTCTCAGCAATTTTCTTTGTTAATAAGAAGGCCCAGCAAACCCACAGGAGCAGGATCCTTGGCAGTGCTATCATTGTGCATTTTACACACGGTATTTTTCATCTGCTTCTGGGAGGAAAGCTATGGGCAGGCAAGTGTCATCCAAAGCCGCATACAGTTTGAACATTGCATTGCTGATATCCAAAATTTCTCTAACTTTAAAGCTAGTAGTTATTTCTGACATATTCTTGATGCTGGCATATCTTTGGAAAACTTTCAAAATACATGGAAGGAAAAACAGTAAGTAGGAGATGGACCATTCCCAGGAGCCAAGAAGTCATGGAGCAAAGATGGTTCCAACTTGCATTCAACCCACAGGGTGTCATGTCAGGGTGAGTTTGTGCTGTTACTTTTTGGCTCCCATGGCACTAGAACAAGGGACAGGATACCTGGAAGAGCAAAACTGTCTCCACTCTGGAGAGTGAGCATGGAGGACAGCATGGCCAGCAAGCCACTTTGCACAAGTGTAGCTCCTGAGAGCTGTTCTAATTCCCCGGCTGTCTGAGAGTGCCCTAAAAAAAGCCTGGACTAGAGAGAAAATAAGGGTCAAGGAATGCAGCTTTGAAGTAACCGAGTAGTGATGTCTGTGTGCATCCAGAAAATCTCCAGTGCACAGAGAAATAATGTTCCCAGGCTTTTTAATTTTTTTCTCTAAGGTGGCTGTTATTTACAGAGAGTGCAAATGAGCAGTAAGTTCCTCCTTGGGATTTTTATATGCCAAAAAACAAAAACATAATGCACACAATACAGACAATTATCAAAGAAAACACTACTTTGCCCTGTGCAAACAAACTCCAAATCCCACTTCTCTTCAAGGCCAGCCACAGTGACAGATTGAGCACAAAGGGCTTTGTATTTCTGTGTGGTATGGGTGCCACCTCCTCAAATAGCTTGCAGTCCTTGCAAGGCGGGCTGTTCCCAGCAGACAGTAACAAGAGCAGCAGGTCTCAGCTGTGCTGTGTGCAGTGTGTCCAGTGGCCCGGAGCAGAGGCAGACGGAAACCTTCACAGCTTCTTTTTTATTTGCTTGTCTTATTTTCTGATTGTGTAGGTAAATACTTAGGGTCTGTGTTCAAAGGACAGTGTAAACACCCCAAAGCAGCTGAGGGGAGCCACTGCCCCAGGGCAGTAAAGTGGCCAACCTGATAAGGTGTCAGGATGTCCGTTGTGCCAAGACAGGTATATCACACTGGCCATCTACCTCCAGGAGGCCACAGCCGCTATGTTAATATTACTCTTGGACTGCACTCCTCTACTAGTTGGATCATTTGACCATGATTGCCAACATCTTAATGAAGGGACTGAAACACAAGGAGGCAGCTCTGTTGACAGACAGATCGGTGGTTGGGCAGAGGGTTCCATTGAGATTGAAATCTAGAGTCTGTGGGAAAAGAAATTTTTTCATCCTTAGTGTGTTGGGATGGTTGACTTGAAATCCTTTTTCCAGGTAAAACTCATTTCTATTCCAAAGCAGCAAGCAAGGTAACAGTTGGGGTTAAAAAGGAGAATTCAGTTGATTTTGAATTCCTTGTTTCTAAAAAATAGAAAAAAATTGTTTTGATTTTGATATAACATTTCTTTCACTTTATATTATAGTTTTTAAAATAAAAGGGAGGGCTGCATGCCTATGAGACTCTATTTTTTCCACCTGCATCATCCCATCTAATAAAAGCCATTACTTCCCCCTACAAATCATGCTTCACTACAAAATGAAATAATTTTCAAAACAAAGCAAGCCATTTCAACCCTGGTATTATTTGTTCTGCTAAGGTAAAACTGCTGAATTTTTATCTGAAACATTATTATTTTCTATCTTTTTGCATAACAAAACGTTATCAAATTATTTCCTTTCTTTTTCTAGCTCAACAATGAGACATTTTCCAGCACAAAAGTATTTTTGACTCAGTTTTTCTTAAAACCCCATCAATTATGTAATTGTCCCAGTGCATCCTAAGGACATATAATCAGTGGTAAACTGGAGGGAGGCTGAGCAATATAAATTAGTAGTTATCCAGATTTCTAGATTCCTTTACTAAATGTTCTAAGAGATCTGTTTTGAGAAAATTCCTAAAAAAACCCCACTAAATCAAAGGAGTAAGCAAGCCTGTAATTATTTATGAGACAAGTGTAATAGGTGTTTGTAGAACAGCTCACATATCAAGGAACTGTACAGGCAGTAGACCCAGGAACTCCATGTTAGTGCATTTCCAAGTACCTGGAGTAGGAGTGGAAGGATTTAGGAAGCTGCTTTCTACCTCATTAGTGGTTTGGGTCCAGGATTTCAATTACTGCTTCTGCAGTTTACCCAGATCATCTTTTTCCAGTGACTGAGACAGTAGGTGGTAAACTGGCACCAAAGCCTTGCCATGCATTTCATGATGTTCTCATGTTGTGCTCCTCTTTCTATTGTTGTCAGTGATGCTAAAGTGAAAAGATCTCTGTTTGTTATTGGTGAAAACCGATTCAGGGCTAAACTAACACAGGAAAAAATAAATGCTATGTCTGTCAAGAGCTCATTATCACAACAATAGGATATTAATAACTTGTTTCTGCTGGAAAAAGCAGAACGGAAATGTCAATAACATTCACCAGTATGAATACTCTCAAAACTGCTGCACATTTAATTGCTACTTTGGATTTAAAAGTCTCCTTTCTCTCTCTAAGCAAACACAGTTTATTCAACCAGTGTTGCTGTACGCTTCTACGGGAGAACTTATCTTGGGCCGCATATCTCCGGGACACAGGGCTCTACCCACCCTGGGGACAGTGATGCACAGACATCAATATGATGGATACAAAATGTCCGTTTATTTGGCTGCGTCACACGCTTATATAGCTCTTGCGCTTCCTGTTCCTGCCGCTCCTATGGGGAGGAGTCTATCTTTCCGTCACAGCCCGTGATCTTCCGGTCGCCGATCCCTGTCTATTCCCCTACAAACCAGGAACAGAGTTCCTCTCATCAGAAACAACACAAAAGGTCTCAGATCTGCCCTCATGGGAAGAAACCTCCAATATTTGTGAGCTAGGAAATCATTCTGGGGAGTGTTTTGACTGGGTTTTGCGGTGCTGGACTCTGCTTCCTGGCTGGCTATTTCAGCTTTCCCATCCTTGCTAGCAAGCCCTACCCCATTTCACCTATTCTAGCTTAACCATTTGCCTCGTCTTCCACTCTCTGCAGCCTGGAGAGGACATCCCTGCTCCCAGGAGCAACCGCAGTGGTGGCAAGGAGGCTTGGGCTTGGGCATTGGTCCCATCATGGGCCAAAGGCTTTCTGAGCACTGAGCTAAAGTACAGTGACAAGAACGGGCAGCTCAGCAGCCTGTCATTTTAATTGGTATGAAAGAAAAGTCAGGCTGTAACACAGCATGTAGCACAGCCACAAACCTACAGCCTAAGGTTAATAACAACATTGACACAGTCTTCTCCATAGAGACTCTCTGAACGTCAGCAGCAGAGTCACCCCTGTGCCTCTTTCTTGGGAACTTCTTTCTCATTTAGCTTCTCTACAATTCTCTTGCTTTGACTTCAGACATATCCCTGGAAAGCATACTGATTTTCCTCTGAAACAGAGTACTGCTTGCAATACCTGCTGGGTTTGTGTGAGCTGATGGGACCAACACGAGAGGGCTTACACTGCAGAAAGCCCCCAGAAAACACCATGTCTTATTCAATATGCCTGTCTATATATACCTTCAGCATAAACACTGTGAGAAAACCCAGGGGAAGACTGTGGAGATACACTTGTACCTTAGTATGGGCCTGTACAGGGTGAGGTAGCAATTTGCTGATTAAATGGTGTCAACATGAACTCTGAAGTCACACCAGAAGCATCTTATAACATGGCTGTAGCCACAGGCTGAGAAAGATCCTGTTATTAGTGAAGATAATTAGGACACCACAAGCTTGTCATTGCTTCTTTTGAGTTGTGCTCCTTTTTTGTAGTACAAGGTAGAGGCTGGATTTTCCAACCCATAGTCTCCAGGAGATTTCCATCTAGTTCCACATGACTTCTTCAGGATTTTGAGTCATTCATTTTTCCTCTTAGTTTCATTAAACAATATGACACAAACTGTGCAGAGAGAACTGCTTCATTTGCTAACCACTAATTCTTTCAAGCATTAAAATAGAACCTGATCAGCTTCTCTTGCAACAGCTAGCTTGCTTTGTTAATGTTTCAGCATCAAACTTGTTTTAGATGTTTTATGGAAAAATATTCAGGTATATAGTTCTTTCTTCCACCAGTACTATGACAGCCCAGAAGAAGGATATAGGCAATATCTATAAATCATGAAAGGCCTCCAGAAAGTAAACAGGAACTGGTTTGTTTAAGTGTGGGGTTTGGTTTTTTTTTAAGCAGAAACTGGGTGACAACAAGTAACACCATGGAGACGCAGAGTAAAAGCATGAAAAACAGTAACCGTTACTTCACACAGCATATATCTATGCTGAGGAGCTCTATCCTGTAGCTGAATGTTACAACTGATAGTTTTCTCTGCAGCCCAGGCAACTACATATTTGCACTCAGAAGAATCTGTCCTGTTAGTGACATTATGTTTTCACTGAAAGCAAGCTTCACGTGCTTTTATTCTTCTGCCCAAATTATACAAAGTAGAATTTCTCTTCCTTATGGGAATTCTCACATTGTCTCTTGATCCAAATACTGTCTACTCTTCCTTTTTCTGCAAGCCTTGACTGTGTTCCCCGGAATACAAGTTTTCTAAAATTCCCACAAAGCAGGTAACACACCTGGTAAACTTTTACCCAATTATCAGAAAGTAGAACTGAAGCTCTTTTCACCTGCTGTCTCAGAAGAATCTCAGAGCATTTTCATCTCGTATCTTACCCTTCAAAAGATCCATCTCCGCTCAAAACATTTTTAGAGGTTTCATGTTTGCATTTAGACAGGAAAATTAGTCCACTTGTGGGGTTCTGTAGCACATGAGAAGGCTCAGACTTCATCATTATTAGCGGAATGTTTTTTTCCTAGAGTGAAGAGGCACTCCAATTTGATCTGTTTCCTGTTCGAATTATGTAAAAACCTGAAACTCATTGGAAATGGAGAGAAATTTCAAGCAGTGTTGTGAGTTGCACTTAAGTGCATTTTATAGTAAGTAGCACAAGGCAATCTCCAGGCCCCTGCCACATTATGGTTTGCCTAGCACGATTAGGCCTGTCTGACTCCTTCTTCACAGCGAATTACCAAGAACAATATAGTATGATCCATACTACCTGTGTCTTGCAAAAGAAAACAGCTGGATCATTATGTGAAGGAACCTTACTTCAATTGTCCACTCATTGTTGGTCATGTTATGTCACCGTTAACATAGTCTGCAAGCACAGAGGGAAAAGGGACCGACTCAAAGCATCAGGATACATCAGGCACACAGGGATACTCTGTGCTTTGAAGAACAAGGTCTTCTCGGGTGCAGCAGTCGGGTTTACCAAACAGGCTCTGAGAGCTTTCTAGCAGTTAACATAGCCCATCATCAGATATGGTCCTGACTCCACCTTAATATTGGCTCTTAAAACATTTTGTAGACACAGTATGGCTGCCACCCATCATGGGTCAGTAATTTTTAAGATACTTTGGGAAACTTTATAATTCTAATGTCATCCCATCTGTGTGTGTGTGTACCTGTGTGGTTAGATGAACATGCAGGAGTTTAACAAAGATGATCTTTAAAAATCCTTTTGCTTCTGTGATCTCTCTCTGCCTTGTGTTTAAAGGATTACCTGAAGACCCAACGGACATAATATGTGGCTGCCACAATTCCTAGCACCTTGGCAGAAATGCACATGTCCCTGTTGTCATCCTGGCTGCAGCTGAGTGTCTGTGGGGAGAGGGTATGGGTAAATCCTCGCTGCAGGAGGCCATGGTCTGCCAGGCCCCATGAATCCTAGGAGGTCTGTATGCAACCTGTAGGTGGTTGAAAATGCCTGTTAATTTGCTAGATGGAGAAAATGGTGCTGGGACACTATGAATGGAAATGCCTGACGGAGAGTGGGTCACAATTGCTAGAAAGAGTCACACAAAACAACTGACTGTACCAGCTGGGTTAAAAATATCTATGTGTGGATGTCAGCTTCCTTTTATCTTTTTCTTAGAATAGCAGTAGTGACCTTGGCGCAAAGCACTGCCTAGGGACAAATGACCAGCTGGGATTAATGGTCCTTGACTTAATTTCTGCCCATCAGGGCCTCCCAGCCAGTCATTAATCCTGCTGAAATGCTCTGTGCATTGATTATTATTGATTCATTCATTGATTGCGTCCAGGGTCTGAAGTTAGAAGCTGAAGTACTGAAGGCACCCTGGAGACTCTTTTAATAAGATGAGTTTGTTTAACTCATAGACTATTTGAGGTGCTTTAGAAAGTAGCATCATAAAAAGAGGTAGAGAAGGCAAAGAGCACTTATAGGACAATGAGACCTGGACTCCTCTGGCTATTATAGTTGATGGCATGTATCAAATTACTTTGAATAGGACTGATATCTAAAGCAGCAGCATAGAGGAATCTGGCATGTATTATATGTGTCACCTTCCAAAGAGCAGTAAGATTCCAAGTAAGAAAGCCCATCAGATAACCCGTGCCTAGGGCAGAGAAGGTATTTGGGGTGTTAATGTCGCACCTCTCTTATTGGAGGTGTCACTGTTTTCTTTGCCTTCAGAAACACAGCGATCTCTTTTTCTGCAGATTACCTGGATGTGTTCAGTTCCTTTTCCCCTTGCACTTGTTGCTGTCTGACCTCATCTGTTTTGCAAGGAGCTGCATCTGAATAATTAATGTAGCACCCCTCAGGAAGTCAAATTGATTGTTTTTAATATGTGTTTTATGACAGAATTTCCTAATTGTGAAAGAGAGGAAAAATGGTTTAAAAGATGATATGGTTTAATAACCTGCCACCTCCATATTTTCTTTCCAAGTTACCCCTCTGGGATCCAATGCAAAGGCTAAATTAATGTGAACAGCAGCATCTTTGGGTGAGTTCTTTCATGTCTTTTGATGTTCCAGTATCCATCAAATGGCAGGAGGGTACATGAAAGTGAAAAGTTGTGGTTGAAAGTGTTCCCAAATACACAATGCTGAGGTGTGTCCAAAGTGCTGATGGCTGCCAAGCACCCCCTGGTGATACAGACACAATTGGACAAGTTGTCCTGCTTCTGAAGAACGTGGGTAGATTTTTCATAACAAAAAAGGAATAGGGTAATGTTGTTTCTGTGTTCCTGACTTGCAAAGCATTTAAAAGAACCTGGTTATTAAAATGAGGCCCCCTTTTATTCACCACTTGGCCAACAGAAGGAAGAAGTTTTGATGTCATAAAGGGCAAAGAGTTCTAGTTCCTGCGTACCTCTGCCCACTCATTTATTGCTGACTTTGTTACCCTGTTTAAATCTTGTAATTGTTTTCTGCTTCACATACCTTACCATTAAAATATGATTACTGCTTCTTCTTCCATACGACACTTACTTACATATTTTAATTGTGTAGAGTGCACTGAGGTCTTTGCATAGGAAAGTTCTCCTACCTTGTTATCGTGAATGAGCAATAAAGGAGCTTGGTGAGATTAACAGTCTCCAAGCTACAAAACTGTGCACTATTTCTTCAGGAACAATCAAATTCACATAATCAGATTCTTATAAAAATATCTTCTTGTGCAGGAGAACAAAAAATGGACTTGAGAACGTTGTGATCTCTATGAGTCTGAGGTTAGTTCTCTAGAACTTTTTTCTTTTGAGACTATGGGTCGATAATAAAAACTGTGATGCCTTAGAGATGTTGTGGGTACTCATATAAATACATCCATCAGAGCTCATTAGGGTCATCCCCAGTCAATGGGGAGAAATAGGAATTTCCAGGATGTGATTTAGTGAATCTGTTTTATGCATCCACCTCAAGATGGGGTGGCAGCTAAGATCTACTGCTTTGTTTTCTTTTAACTCTAATAGGAGCTTGGGACGTTTAGGTCCCTAGTGTTATTTTAAACATCCACGCTTAGGTAGATGAATCTCATATCTAATGCATGCCAAATGCCACCAAGGCATCCACAGTACAATGATTAGGAGGTGAAACAACATAACAGGGTGCAAAGGAGAGATTGGGTCCAGATTGTCTTCTAGAGCAGAATGCTATCAATTTAGTTTCTTATCCCTCCA
Source organism: Phalacrocorax aristotelis (assembly GCF_949628215.1). Lineage (NCBI taxonomy): Eukaryota > Metazoa > Chordata > Aves > Suliformes > Phalacrocoracidae > Phalacrocorax > Phalacrocorax aristotelis. The sequence goes on from NC_134277.1 coordinate 159,863,474, forward strand.
TTTTTTTGTAGACCAATGGATGTCCAACTAGCCTGCTGGTCTTGAACCTAGGTTTTCCATCTCATAGATGAGTTTTGTAATCAGTGAACTATTGGATGAAGAAAGATGAACTCCATTTTCTCCTGTATTTTAGGAAAAAGGTGCAGAGTGGCTGTGGAAGTTTCTTGGTAATGTTGGTCCCCAAGAGTCCCTCCCTGAAACCCCCAAGTTAAACACCTTGTTTTGGAGAGCTATGACACATATAATCATGCCCTCCACCATAACTTAAACATCCTTCTAGCTAGATGTTGTAGATCCCACTCTAAGATGTTTGACTTTTCCTGACCTAAAATGACAGCCTAGGTGTCTAATGGAGTCATGTGAATTACATTAGATGGAAGACACCTAAAAATTAAGTGCCATCATGGCAAGCTATGCAAAATGTATCTCTTCTTTGGTTTTAGCCTTGTTTGTCTCTGGGTATAGCACAAAGCCTTGCTATCTCCTGGAAGTGAACACTTTAATCTCTGAATACTTGGTTAGACTCATTTCCTCAGTGGAATGGGATTGAATCCATCTGGGGAAATACCAAAAAGGCAGGAGTTGGAAATAATGCTGTAGTCCTTCGTTTAATGTATGGAGACATCCATGTGCAAACGTTAATGAATGTAATCCGTGCTTTGTGACCACCTGCTTTGTGATCACCTACTTTGTTCCCTTCAACTGAATCTACTGAACTTTGTGTGGCTGTTTTCCTTGCTTCTGGAATACTGACTCTGATTAACAGTAATGTAAATTGGCCATGCTCTGGAATCTCCACAGGAGTCTACTCACTCCTTTCAGATATTCAGATAGTGACTTTTCTCAGTACTGCTTTCCTCTCATTTTCATTTTTTTTTAGAACTGCTGGAAGGTTTTTATAGTCTGTACAGTCCTGTACAAAGATATCAGCGACAAAGGCAAGCAAGTGTTGCTGCTAGTGCCATCCTGAGCAGTGAGCTGCCACATCTTTCACTCATTTCCTATGTCTGTAAATCTGTAAAGCTGTGAGATTCCCAAAGTAAACAAAAGTAATCTCTTCTGGAAGATGGAATACATTGGCAGGTAAATCTTAATGATAATTGCCCCTAATTAGTAATCCCACCAGATGACAAATCTTTTAGTCACAGCAGAGTGTCACTTGGAAATGTGCATATTCTTGTTTTGCCTTTGAAAACATCAAAGAAAAATCATATATATTGGTTTTACTCTGTTGCCATAATATTTCATTGAAATCAGGGAGAAGAAATCACCTTTGTAGGGTAAGGACTGATGGGATTCACAGTGGTTTTTCAGTTCCTGTGGAAGCAATTTCTATTTAGACTAAGGACTGTCGTGCCCAAAAAGTACAGTTACCGATCTCAGGTACCTTCAGGAGTACTTAACCACCTTGTATCTTGTGGAATAATTATGCTTATCTAAATATGTGACTTTGCTCTTGTCTTTATTCTTCTGGAGTACTTCCTATCCATTTTTCTGAGATCCTTTGGAATCCTCATCCTAGTTTCTAAAATGTTTGCTAACATTTTCCAGTTTTCTATTATTTGCTAGTTCAGTAAGGACATTTTATATTTCTTAGTCCAAGTAATTAAAGAAAGCATTTAACAGGACCAGATGGATTCTTGCAGAACCCCATTCAATACCTTCTTTCAGTGTGACATTAAACCATTGATAATTAATCTTTGAATCCACTTCCCCATGCTTCACTTAGTCTATGCTGTACCCTCACTTCCTGAACTGTGAGGAAGGCATGACAGTGTTCCTGTGACTTATAGAATTGCTCTGAAGATGAAACTAACTGTGGTTGTCAGTTCTAACACACTGAACCTACCAGACATACTGTCCACCTTCCTATGATCCTGACTCTTGGAGTGGTGTTTTTCATCATATGCAATAAAAAGCAACATGTACACATATTCTGAGCCCTTATCTGCATCTGGAATGTTAACTGGAATACCAACATTATTCGGAATTTTCTGGAATATGTCCAGACACAGTTGGTTTTCTTTGTTGGGGGGAACAAGTTCCCTTTTGAGGGCCTAGGAAGGGGAGCTGATTCACCGTATTCTCTTATGCCAAAGCATGAGGAATGACAAACAAAACAAGAAGAAACAGAGAAAGGATTGACCAAGGGGTTACAAAGAATGTCAGCTTTCCCTCCTATCCTCTGCCTCAGGCTTCCAAAATACTAAGTACATATCTCCTGTTGACTTACATGGACACTGAGTAATTCAGATCTGAGAGTGTATCCAGATCTGTCTAAGTGTTTTTATCCTGACCACAATCTAGTCTTTGTTTTGGTGCAGTAGAATGAAATAATCAACTGTAGTGGATTATGTGTTCCAGTTTATACCATGGCCAAATTATGACATAGTAAAACCCTCAACAGTAAGGGCTATTGTTTAATTACAGAACATTAAAGCTTGAGGGCCTCAGAGAAGAAAAACAGAGTCCTTGTTTCAAGACAAAAGAGTAATAGGTTCATCCTAATTAGAAGTTACCCTTAGGTCAATTTTTAGCCTCCCAGAGCTCTCCACCCACAAATATGTCATTATTTATCTTGACCACTCCTACTGTTACATGTCTGGTAAAAAGTTATCCACACAAAGGTTGATTGCCAACTCATTCTAGATATGTCAGGCTTCCCATCTGACATGATCCAACATTCAGGGACCACACAGACTTTGAAGTAATCACAGAGCAGGAGCTTGCCTGCTCTTGCTCAAAGCTGAGATTTATCCTTCCATTTCTTTGGTCCTATTGTTGTTCCAAGCTACTGCTCTGGTGAATGAAAAGGGACCGGTATCTCCAGAAGGCAACTGAGATCTTCAGACTCCTGAACTGTCTTTAGAAAATGCCTTCTTCTTTCCATTGTCTAGAGAAGGAATGCAGGGTAGCTCCATGCCTAGTTTAGATTCCTTTGCTAAACACATTTTTTCAGTCTGGGTGAATATAAGGCTATATAAGACTATGTAAGTGTTATTCTATGATAGTCAACAAGCTTAAAAGCAGAAACCTCAGATGATGCATCCTGTGTATCCTAAAGTAGTACCAGGCCATTCCATCCACCAACATAATGTTTCACACCAATTTCTATTCTTTCTGTTCCTAAATCCAGCTGGTGGGAGAGGAAAAGCTGATTAGAGCACTTTATATTCTAAACATTTTAATTCTACTACTCACTGGGCTGATACATTTCTGTTGTGTTGAGGATGTCAACAAAATAATTACAGGCTTTTAAATTACTGGATTTTGATAAGTTTTTAAGTGTGTTTGTATGAAATTATCTTTACTGCTAGTGACTCCTGACCGCTATTTTAAGAGCTTATCAGAGGTTTTCCCAGATTCCTCTGTAACCACTCAAAATGAAAATTTGCTATTTTTACAAGTTTTTCTTGTTATTTGCGTATTTCACCTATTGTAATTACACAAAGTGGGATTAGGCAATACCTTAAAAAAAACCTATAATGCCCTTCGCAATCTAATTATCAGAATCCCACCAAGTGCATCTATTAAACCTAAGGGGCTGCACAGGTGGAGCACCAGCTGAGCATACCATAACATGCATCCTCACCCCATGAAGCTGGTATCCACTGGGGCCACGTGCAATAAGAACCACATTACCGTGCTGTCCACATGTCACCATTGCTAATATCTGGAAGGTAAATTTCACCATGTGGTTCTGCTTCCTTTTCTGTCTCAGTTTAATTTTCTGTTTCTCCTGATCTTTGCAGGCACAAGTCTCTGTGTTTCTAATTCTCCATATGTGAACAGTTGCTTTACTGCGAAATAGATTTCTTTAGTGTAAATATTTGAAAAAAGAACCTTTGCTTCCATATTTTTATATCAGGTTTTTAATTTAAAAATCAACTGACAGATCTCTTTACATTCATAATTTCCTAGAGTTTTTTCCTAGCAACAACAAACCAGTAGCTTAGAGTACCTGCTTTTTCGCCTAATGATAAGTCATAGTTTTTGCTTCTTGCTTAAGTACCTTTTTTTAATTACTGTTTGGTTCTTTTAATCTCAAAAATGTCTTCTGTCTCCTCCCTCTGTTTTCCTCTTTTTTTTTTATTCTTTGACTATTTTATTCTTGCAGTATCTTTGCTCTTTATTTCTTTTCAGCTACTATGGCTTTGTTCACTTTTTTTTTTTCATTGTCTTTGTTTTTTGCTGTCATTGCTGGAGTTGAATCAAAGAATATTCTGTCATAGTTTTGAAATCTTTCATTTTCTCCTAGAAAATATATGAGTTAAAGTCAGTGGAACTTACTAAAAAAGAAAATAATGTAAAGTTTTATGGCTATGCAACGTAAAGAAATTTCAGCATTTACATTCAACTCGAGGTAGACTTGCAAGCTTCAGACAGCTTATTCCAAAATTTAATTTGATTTTACGATTTTTTTTCCCCTGGAATACTTACTTTTGTCTGAAAGTAGCCAGGTTTTTTTTTGTTTCTTGGGAAAATGAAGTCACCAGAAATTTCCAATATTTCAAAATACTTTAAAGAGTGACAGGATTAGGAGAGCATTAATCCTCTCAGTTTGGAGTGAGCCTTTATTTCTGTTTATGTGCTATATACAAGTTTTGCTTTTCCTAGTGCTTTGCTCAGAAAAGATAACTTCAGACTCCTGATAAATATTGCTGCCCCTGAAACCTGTAGGTATTTTCTTGTTCTCACTTACCTTTTAGATGGCTCTGTCTTAGATTACCTCTGAAATCCTGACACAACTGCATTGTCTGATCCAGCTGCAACTCAGCTGAGTTTTCCTGTGGGCTGACAGAGAATCAGATTGCTGTTCGTGAACAGATGTGTCAAGCTGTTCAAAGACAGCATCTCTGGTGATGTAAGTTCCTCTTTAGGCACTGACTGTAGTGCTCGTTACCATAGTACCTGCGCCTCCAAAACACTAGTAAAGCAGACACTGCTCCGAGACAGAGAAATATCACCACTTCAGCTTTCATGATGCTGGAAATGGAGCTACCTTAAGCTGGAATCAGAGGTAGCCTGAAAATAGTAGCCTAAGGTTTTTTACCCAGATTAAAGACTGAGGGAAGTCACCAGCGAAGCTGGTACCGTTCCTGCTTTGAAGTTTGCCCTGGAGGAAGCTTCCACTATTTACTGGATAAGCATACAGCCTAAAGAGACAGCGTAAATATACCAGCTTCATGCTGGTATCCTGAACACAGCAGGAGTTAGCAGAGACAGTTTTCTTATTTCAGAAACTGAAGCCTACCTTCCCAGTGAACTTGATGCCGAGAAGCAGTTCAGTCTCTCAGCTCACTCTCCCCCACCCCAGGAGAGCATCTCCGTTCCATGTTACACTATCCATTAGTTCTGTGATGGTCCTTTCCTCCATCTCCCATCTGCTCAGCCAGCCAAAGCCAGTAGGCGCTGAGGCCAGCCCCTTGAGGTACCTTTGGCACCCTCACCTTGGATTTTGCTCTTTGCAGTGGCTCACCAGTGCCACGGGCTGGCACCCCAATGTTCTCATTCATCCCACACAAACAGTGACTATATTTACTCTTTTGATTTAGCACAAACAAAAGGTTGCTTGACTTTAACCAGGCCTGCAGCTGATCTGTGCTGAAAATGTTTGATGGCAGTCTTTAAAATCTTCCCACATAACTCTACAGACGAGATGCTTCTTGTGTGAATGCTAATGAAATTTAAATGTCATGAATACAAGATCTCATTTAGAAATTGCTAAATGTTCAGAACAGTCCAGATCCCCAAAGACATTTGAGTATGTAATTCCTTGAAACCAATAGCACCTATGCAGCTAAATCCTTTTGGGACAGACATAATCTGTGTCATTGAGGGATGTTGGAACAAATGGAGACCAGGCAATTTGCTGTCAGGCCTAAGAGGAAGCTTATGTTGCTATTGACCCACACGTCTTCCAGTTTTCCCAAGCATTATCTTTCAGTCGATAGCTCATGACTGCAAGTCTGAGCAGTCCCACTGAGTTTCCAGCCCTCACAAAAACCGAAAATAAATCTTGACAATAATACCAGGCTACTTGGAATATAGGATACAGCTCCAGAAGAAAGGGCAAACCACTTTTCCATCTCATAAGTATTTCTGTCTTTAGTGAAATACCATTCACTGACAACTGCTTGTTCTTGCAGTCCTTCTTCCTTTTAGGGTCTTTGCCACCTGGGATGTCTAACTATTCCTTTTCTGGGAGAAGACATTAACATCTGCTGACACTGACCTTGACCTTCTTTACATTATAACATTCTTGAAGCATTGCATTCTGCAAGCACTTTACACACCAAATCCAAGCAGTTGTAGACTTAGATTTCTTCTCTTGGAATGCCATATTTTATGACTAGTCGTGTCCTTAGGCAAAAAAAATAATGCTCATGTCACCAAACTACAGACCTGATGTTTTGTATGCTGCTTTGTGCCTTCCTTATGCATTGTATTTCAGAACTGGGTGTAATATGAAAAGAAAAATAAGTACATGGGAACTTTCTTATTTAAAATGCATGCTAAGGGTGACTGTTCTTGACGTACTACTTTGCAGCTTTTCCAGGATGCAGCATCAGGGTAAGCAGCCACAGGAGGCAAAACCTGTTTATTTTTAATTTACTTTTTATAGTACCAGTCTGAAACACTTGGCTCTCCATATAATTTAAGACAACAATATCAAGCACATAGTTGTCAAGCAAACATATAAATTAAACAAGCTTATAAATCTCCAAGTCATATTCCACAGTCAGTTCATTGGCAGATCAGCCCACAAACTGATGGGCTAACAGCTTTATCTCTCCATGTCTTTGTTTATTCTTCCTTTCTTTGTCTCCCTTAGATAAGTCAGACACAGACTTTGAAGAAAGCAGTTCCTATCTGTGCTGGTTTTGGCTGGAATAATTTTAGCCACTATAAGTAGCTACTGTAAGGCTATGTTTTGGATTTGTGCTGAAAACAGTGTGGATAATATCATAGAATCATAGAATCACAGGATGTCCTGAGTTGGAAGGGACCCACAAGGATCATCAAGTCCAACTCCTGTCCCTGCACAGGGGACAAATTCACACCATGTCTCTGAGGGCCGTGTCCAAGTGCTTCTTGAATATCGCCAGGCTGGTGCCGTGATGCCTCCCTGGGGAGCCTGTTCCAGGGCTCCACCGCCCTCTGGGGGAAGAACCTTTCCCTAATACCCAACCTCACCCTCCCCTGGCACATCTTCCTGCCATTCCCTCGGGTCCTGTTGTTGGTCACCAGAGAGAAGAGCTCAGCGCCTGCCCCTCCTCCTCCCCTTGGGAGGAAGCTGCAGACCATGATGAGGTCTGCCCTCAGCCTCCTTTTTTCCAGGCCGCTCCTCATTTGGTTTCTCCTCTAAACCCTTCACCCACTTCGTGGACCTCCCCTGGACACTCTCTAGCTTTTGTCCCTAATATACGGTGGTGCCCAAACCTGCCCACAGCACTCGAGGTGAGGCCGCCCCAGCGCGGAGCAGAGCGGGACAATCCCCTCCCTTGCCCGGCTGCAGCGTAGGGCTTGATGCCCCCCAGGGCACGGCTGGCCCTCTTGGCTGCCAGGGCACGCTGGTGGCTCATGTTCAACTTCCATCGACCAGAACCCCCAGGTCCCTCTGCAGAGCTGCTCTTCAGCCTCTCGTTCCCCCGCCTGTCTGTACAGTCAGGGCTGACGTGCCCCAGGTGCAAAATCTGGCACTTGCCCTGGTTAAAATTCATATGGTTGGTGATGGCCCAGCTCTCCAGTCTGTCCAGATCCCTCGGCAGGGCCTCTCTGCCCTTGAGAGTGTCACAGCTCCTCCCAATTTTGTGTCATCAGCAAACTTAATTAGAATTCCTTCCAGTCCTGTATCCAGGTCATTAACAAAGAGATTAAAGAGTACTGGCCCCAAGATGGATCCCTGTGGAACCCCGCTAGTGACTGGTCACAGGCTGATGTAACCCCATTTGCTATGACCCTTTGAACCCAACCCATCAGCCAATTGCTCACCCGCTGCATTACGTGTTTATCCAGCTGTAGGTTGGACATTTTGTCCAGGAGGAAACAGAGAGAGAGCATCGAAAGCTTTACGGAAATCCAGAAAGATTACATTGACATATAGAGATGTTTTCGTTCGTGCTGGGCAGGGCTTACACAGAGTCAAGGCATTTTCTGCTCCTCACCCCACCCCACCAGCGGGTGGGCTGGGGGTGCACAAGAAGCTGGGAGGGGACACAGCCAGAACAGTTGACCCCAACTGACCACAGGGATATTCCACACCATATGATGTCATGCTCAGCATATAAAACTGGGGGAAGAAGGAAAGGAGTTTTGTGTGTACATTTGGAGTGATGGTATTTGTCTTCCCAAGTAATGGTTATACATGATGGAGTCTGGCTTTCCTGGAGATGGCTGAACACCTGCCTGCCTACAGGAAGTGGTGAATGAATTCCTTGTTTTGTTTTGCTTGCATGTGTGGCTTTTGCTTTACCTATTGAACTGTCTTTATCTCAAACCACCAGTTTTCTCACTTCTACCCTTCTGATTCTCTCCCCTATCCCACCGGGATAGAGTGAGCAAGCACCTGTGCAATGCTTAGTTGTCTGCTGGAGTTAAACAAGCAACAGGGTCTAGTCCTGTTTAATATATACATCAATGACCTGAACAAAGGGATAGAGTGTAATCTCAGCCAGTTTGCTGATGATACCAAGCTGAGAGAGTGGCTGATACACCAGAAGGCTGGGCTGCCATCCAGCGAGACCTGGACGGGCTGGAGAGCTGGGCCGAGGGGAACCTCATGAAATTCAACAAGAGCAAGTGCAAGGTCCTGCCCCTGGGGAGGAACAACCCCAGGCACCAGTACAGGCTGGGGGCTGACCTGCTGGAGAGCGGCTCTGTTGAGAAGGACCTGGGAGTGCTGGTGGACAAGAAGCTGACCCTGAGCCAGCAATGTGCCCTTGTGGCCAAGAAGGCCAACGGTATCCTGGGATGCATTAAAAGGAGTGTGGCCAGCAGGTTGAGAGAGGTTATCCTCCCCCTCTACTCTGCCCTCGTGAGACCTCATGTGGAGTGCTGTGTTCAGTTTTGGGCCCCGCAGTTTAACTAGGACGTGGAACTGCTTGAGCAAGTCCAGCGGAGAGCTATGAAGGTAATCAGGGGACTGGAGCATCTCCCTTATGAGGAAAGGCTGAGAGACTTGGGTTTGTTCAGCCTGGAGAAGAGAAGACTGAAGGGGGATTTCATCAGTACCTATAAATATCTGAAGGGTGGGTGTCAGGATGATGGGACTGGGCTCTTTTCAATAGTGCCCAACGACAGGCCAAGGGGCAATGGGCACAAGCTGGAACACAGAAAGTTCTACCTGAATATGAGGAAAAACTCCTTTCCTGTGCGGGTGCCAGAGCAGGGGCACAGGCTGCCCAGGGAGGCTGTGGAGTCCCTTCCCTGGAGACATTCAAACCCCACCTGGATGCGTTCCTGTGCCCCCTGCTCTGGGTGTGCCTGCTCAAGCAGGGGGGTTGGACAAGATGATCTCCAGAGGTCCCTTCCAACCCCTACCATTCTGTGATTCTGTGATTCTGTGTAAACCACAACACTCTCTTCATTATTTGTACAATGCCCAGGGGAGTTCAGTCCTGATCTCTTCCTTGCAACTTCCACCCCAGAAGTAACAGAAACCGTGAATGGGGGTCCACTAATCCAGAACACCACAGCTGGCATTTATCTCTCCTGTCTTTATCTCCACTGTAAATATATCCACCTGAGCTAGTCAACTTTGGCTCCCTTTATAGTCAGTATGGAGAAGCACGTACTTTTAGGGTATTAATTCCTCCGGCTTGTTTTGGCTATCAACTTTACAATAATAGGAGTTGTATCTTAAATTATGTATACAATAGCAGCTGGATCTCCACTGGGCAGTTTAGAATTACCAGCTCAGGCAGAACTGACTGTTTTCAGTCAAGAGAAATTATGCCACTTACAGCTTGGCATTCATCTTCTATTTAGAGGATCTGAATCTATTTGGGTAAGCCAGATTTCTGTCTGCTTTGCACCCCGGGAGCAACACAGAGGAAGTTCAGCCAAAATGTTGCCCAATTGCTCTAAGCCCTCCAGGAAATCTTACAATGTATTAAATCGGTTCAACTGGAGTTTGTAATTTTGAAGGACAACTGAGGAAAAAGAAGATGAACTTGAGCATCTGATTTTTTGTTTCTTTGTATTAACACTATAAATAAAATGAGGAGGAGCAGTTAAAAAAGAAGGTCTCATGAAAGGTGAGATTGATTACTCTCAGTGCACAGTGAGGGCATTCCCATCACAATAAATCCTTCAGAAATTGTGATTCTTGCACGGCCACGGAAGTCATGAATGATGGCAGTGAGGTGCCTCACAGTGTGTCACTCACTCTGGTTCCAGCTGTCTGGGACCTGACCAAAGGTATAGAAACCTTTTTTTTAACCTTTTTTTTTCTGATACTCCTTTTTGTTTTGAATGTGAAAGAGATCAGAGATATGGGAGCTTTGAATGAAACAGAACCTATCCAAGCATGGCTCTTAACTTGGTATTAACTTGTGTCACTCTTTCGAAACCATGAAAATATTATGCACCAGGATCTGACTTAGTGCTTTTTTTTCCCAGATGAATATATTTGCAGGTTAGAGGAAAGGGCAGAGGATTCCAGCTGAATAATAAAAAAAATATTCAAAATACTGTCATCTCTATATTCCACAAAGGCAAACAACACTATGACAGGGTGTAACATTTAGATGAAAAATCGTATTTTAGCACTCCTGAATGAAATTTCATTATTTCAAAGATAATTTTACTATTTTAAGCATGTGACTCAGAATTTCTTGCAGTTTGAGGAAGACATATTGTACAGTGAAAGAATCTGAAATGAACTTACAAGGCTATTTTGCAACTACTTTTTCTGTGCAAAACTACCAAAGGAGAAACCATTTGCTGATGATCAGCACAGTATATTCACTGCTGCAGAGAAGGTGACTCTCCTTCTAATTTCATTTTAAACAGAGTTTAAATTCCACTTCAATGTTTATTTGTAAACATCAAGATGATATGTACCAGATCTCCTAGATGATACTGTTCCAGAAACAATAGCTATCTGTGATTACAAGATTGAATTAACTTCATCATCATCTAACTCTGCTGAAATGTATGAATATACCTCCCTTAATAATAGCTTGCATCAGTCATTTCTAGGCATTGTATCTATATTTCTGAGACAGGAGAAATAGCCCTCTAAAACAGTTTTTCCTTTTTCTTTTTTTTTCTTTCACTTAAAGCATCAAGGAGAGAAAGAAATACTTCCTTAAACTGCAGTTCTCTTCAGCTGATACCTCTTAGTTCACAGGAACAGGGTGTACGCTTTGCTTCCTTTCAGAAGAAATATCTCCTGATCTAAACTGACAGCTTGCATGCCGTCTACATATACATCAATACTATCACAACATTTTATCAACACGTGCAGGAAATATCCATGCTACATATAGTCATGGCAATATCTATGACCTTACAATGGAGTAAGGTGATTTTTCTTAAAATACAAACTGAAAGAAAAAATATTTTCACTGATTCATTTGCTCAGTCTCACGCTCATGGGCAGCAGCATGTTTGTGGTGACCAGGCATCAGCCCAGCAGCCAGGTATCACAACGCTTGTGTGGAAATATTAGATCCAGGATCTGTTGCAATGACATGGAGGACAAGTAACACCAACTTTTAAACCTTTCTTGGGTGTCCTGAGTTTCTCTCGGGATGTGTGGACTTCCAGTATATCAGTGATCAGTGTCTCCATCCTGTCCCACCTCTGTGAATCATCAGGTCACCAACATTCTTCATCTCCAGGTGTAGGCATTTTGTAAAGCCACAGGTAGATGTGCTGGGGTCTTGATAACCTGCTAATCTGTGTGCCCTTAACACAGTCTATTCTGAGAGCCCTGTCCCTGTTGTATGGTCCTGCTGGTCCCTCCACACCCAGCCATCCCCATGCATGGTTTAGGAGACATGGTAGCGTTGGGTTGACAGTTGGATTTGATGATCCTATAGGTCTTTTCCAACCTTAATGATTCTATGTGCAGTGAAGGAAAATATATGCACACTGCAGAAAGAGTTCTCCATTCGCACCAGTCTTAGTCTTCCTATTACAGTGCTCTACACCCTGACTAACATAGAGGTGTGTGATTAAACTGCAATGTCAAGTTACGCTGACTGTTAAAGACTCAGGCTTTGCTTCTTGATAATCTTTCAGCTCTCCTGGTACACTTAATTTCAATCTAATACAGTGTGCAGCCAAGGACTGCATTTTTTCTACTTGTTTAAAACCACTGAGAGTTTGTTTTGAATATTCAGGTGAGGTTTATTGTAATTGTCTTCAGCTATCTAGAATTACGTTTGTACCTAGTCTTTGCCAGCTGGATATGGTCACCACAATACATCATGTATTCAACTAGCTGCCCATCCTAAAACAGACATTTGAGGTAGAAGAAATCATCCTCTGATTAAAAGCATGTTCCCTTGTCACTGACAATAAGGAAAGTTAGACTTGGCTTACTCCAGTTAAGTTGACTTTTGGTTGGTGCAAGTTGCATAAAAGGAATTCCACCTTTAACAAAAAACACAGCTGGAAATGCTCCCAGATCTTCAGTGAACCACAAAGACCCACCGCATGCTCTGAATATCCAGTACTTGTCAGACAGCCGCTGCTGGTCTGAGCAGGTACAGAAAACCAATGGAATCCAGGCACGTAAGGCTATAAATAAGCTGTTTAATAAATCTAAATAGTCTGAGACTTAGAATGCTTGATGATCTACCAAACTGAATGACTGATTTACCAAATTAGGGTCCTTCCTGACTTGTTCCTGCTGCTTAAGCACCAGAGAGACCTCCACTCCAATAACAGGCCCTCCAAGGCATGGGAGTTCTCAGACCGAACCTATACCTGCCTTTGGAGTGTATCCCAGCTCCTAAAACTTTAGGAAGATTGAGGTCTGGATCTGAGTTTTGTGCACCTGGGTCAGATCAAGAACAAAAGTTCACCTGACGGTTTCATTTTTTTTGGAAGAAACACAGGAAGTTGAGCAACTAACCTATGATGAAAACCTTACTATTGCTTTTGGGGATGAGAGGAACAAACCACTACTTTTTTTCCCCGCCTTTTATCTTCCTTCAGATGTCCAGAGACTTTCTGCTGAAGCTATGTACTATAATCAGTTACAGTATGCTCAGCATTGTCTAAGCACAGAAGGAATGTCAGTGTTGGAAGGAACTCACTCTTACTTCCTTTAACATAACAGTATTACCAACCCTTGGAAGTCAAGAATGAATTTGGTGTTGGATAAATGATGCTAATATTGCACAATGTCTAAACAGCTGTTGGCAATAGGTGCTTAGGGATAGATGTCCTTCATGAAGAATAGGCTATGGATTGAGATACGGCCTTCTAGAAGCACTAGTATTATTTTATTTTTCCTGATGTAATGGAAAGGAACCTCTTGGAAAGCCTTTTTTACATTGTCTGGGTGAATGGCAACAAATAGTTTACAACATTTTTGGAAAAAGGACTCAGCCTCTCATTTATAACTACAAGGCAACACAAATGCAATGGAAAAGCAGTCTCCAAAACAGAGGCAAACAGCTTTTGCAGTGGTCACCACTGACTTCAAAGCATCATAGAAGCAGTTGTTTCTGAATATCCTTTTAAGCCCATTGATCCTTGATCCAGCTGTTAAAAATAACAATGTTTTTCATCCTCCATAATAATCGGATATAGCAGGGCAGTGCTGGAGGAGCGATTGCATAAAAAAAGCTTTAGTTACATAACAAATAATGCACTGTAGCTCCCAAGGCACAGAGATCCCAGGCAGGTCTCTGTGGCAGCCTCCGACCACTGCTTTGCAACACACTGTGCTGACAAAAGGATCTGCTGAAGGACTCTGACACCCTTGTACCTTTGCAAACAGCTGCAGAGCTTTGTGCTCTGCCTGGATTTGGTGTCCTCTCTGCCCTTTTGTGTAGGAAGGTCAGGGAAAGAGGCTGTGTGTCTGTACCTTATCAGCTGTACCTCACAATGTGGCATATCATCTTAATCTTCTGGTGACGCTGGTTTTGTAAAGATATTCTGGACTTTGCAGATGGGCAGCTGAGTCCCTGCTCTCGTCTGTCTGCTACAGTGCCCAACAGGGGGGCACAGGACAGAGCTGGGGTAGTCGCATCTCCTGGTGTCATGGATGCACTCACAGCGGCGGTCACCTCTCAGAGCCCTGCTGTTTTTTGTCTGGATCTCTGTAGCTGAGTGCCAACAACCACCCTGGGATGATGCACCACTTCCTTTCTCCTGTCTTCACAGGAGCCAAATTGGCACCCATCTGGGGTACACTCCTGAGGTCACTTTTTTAGATCAAGAGATCAGAAGCTCCCCAGCAGCAAAGCACTTAAGCATGAGCAGAAGCTGAAATATTCAAGCAGTCCCTCTGGAATTCAGTAGGACGTTTCACACTGTTAAGTATTTCTCTGGATTGGTCTCAGACTGAGCTTGAACTTTGCTGTTTTACTTATCATAAGATTAACTAAGGATGAACGAAAGTGGAAACAGCTAAAACTTTCCTTTTAAAGAAACTGAAAATGAAGACAAATATTTCCCTGAAGATTTACCAGCAGTAACGTTGGAGAAAATGGTGTGGAAAAATATGAGACCTGTTTCCACAGAGGTTTCCTACCTATTTTTAGCAGCAATCTTCATCTGATATTTCTTTGTACGCTCAGAACTATGTTACACATTGCAGTTGGGGTTTGCAGGATGTAAAAATCCAGAGGCAACTGGCAAAGTAATAACTGTCTTAATTAAGAGAAATTAATTCTACTGATTTTAACTGAACATGCATAGGCAAGATTATTTTTTTTTATTATCTCATGCCAGGAAAACTCCAAAGAGTTGAGAGAGAATAATCTTATCCGGTGAAACACCTGATGAATACATTACACCTCATGACATTTTTCAGTCTTAGAAGTCACATCAGCCCTGGTTTGCACAAAATGCAGTAGATATTGGCATTAGTAGGCACTCAGAAAATGTGTTTCCCTCCTCATAACTCTCCTTTCCCAATGCTGACCATGACTGAAGCCAGTCTGCTGCTATGAAGGGGGAAGTTGCTTCTGTGAGCGCCCTTTTGGCCGATGCAGTGTATAGAGAGCATCCAGACATTCTGGGTGCTTACCCATACACCACAAGCATGTGGAAGAGTTCCTAGTCTGCAGAATACATGCCAGGTCCACACCCTCTGAAGATCTTGAAGGATCTTAAAGAAAATAAGTTGATTTTCAAAGACTTCATATTGAGCCAGGCAGAAATCCTGAGGTTAACGCTGGACTATTTATCTCTTTTCCTCAAAGACAGCCTGCCTCTGATCTTCAGTGGTACCCACCCATCAGCAGAGCCTGGAGGAGGGTTACCAACATCTGTGTTGCTGAATATGGACTATATAGAAAAGCCATGCTTGAAGGAATGGTCAGTCTGAAGCAGATGCCTTCAGGTGTGTGAGTAAGACTTCTGCTTGTCATCTGAAGCCTTTGGAAGAAAGAATCTTTGGAAGCTAGTCAGCTCCAGGAAACATCCAAGTGCAAATAAGAGCATTTTAGGACTTGTTGAAGGTCCTTGGTCTCACCAGTACATATATGCAGCTGGCAAGTCCACCAGGCCTTTCTCTTCTCTCTTCAGTTGTGCTGGGCTCTGCCTAATACTATGGCTTCAATGAAACCTCTGAGAAAGCAACCTACCTCAAATAAAACCTCATGGGTTTTGATCTGTCAAAATCATGAGCACTTAAATTGGCATATTTCACACAGCCCTGATATTTCCCTTCCTCCTGCCTGCAGTTTTCTATCATCTAGGGTACCATTTGCTCAGTCTATTACAATGCGCTCTTGATTTCAGTCCCCCACTTTGTGACCTTAGTGCATTTTCTTCTTGCAAAGGATCACAATATAAATCACTAGGTCAGGGAATAATGAGTCTAGAATTTTTAAAAAGCCTCCCACACACAGGCAGGATATCAACTGATGATTCAGCAGGTGATGGGTTGTAATAACGGGACATTTTTTCCTTTAATTGCTGTTGAAAAGGGAAAAGGAGTGAGAGAAATACTTAGTTTTCTGAGGCAAGGATCTTAGCTTCACTGGGCTTTGGTTAACTAGAATCATTTAATAGGCTTGAGCATGAAGAGCTGCACAAAGCTAAAAAGATAAATAAACTTGTGAAAGACTGTAGCGTGACGGTCTCTTTCCAATCCGAAAATTGGATTAAATATGGTTCTACCGTTACGTAAATAGACGGCGAGAAAGGGCTGACCTAGTCGTCTGTGAACGGAACAGGATGCAGGATCTCCTGGTTTCTAACCCCATGTGCTGGCTGTGGCTGAGAAGGGGTTAATTCTCCTCACTGCGGTGCCTGTGGTGGTCGGGGCCCTTTCCAGCTTCCCGCGCTCTGCCGCGTTGGCGGGGGGGGGCTGGGAGGGGCAGGGCCATGGTGGGGGCGGCTGACCCCGACTGGCCAATGGCAGGTTCATTCCACACCATGTGACACCATGGCCGGTATATTAAGGGGGGGCGGTTGTGGCTCGGGAGCGTCGTGGCATCGGGTCGGCGGGCGGCTGCGGCGCGTGCGGTTTGTTTCAGGGGTTCGTTCCCCTTCCCTCCCCCCCGCCTCCCCCAGGTTTCGCTCCCCTCATTGTTTTCCTTTCCATTGCATTTTTGTTGTTGGGGTTTTTAAAATTTTAATTATTAAACTGTTCTTATCTCAACCCACGAGCGTTACCCTTCTCATTCTCTCCCTGATCCCACCGGTGGGGGAGCGAGCGACTGTGTGGGGCTGAGTTGCTGGCTAAACCACGACACCCACCTCTGCCAGACCCATTTCCCCATGGCCGCAGGGGTAAATGTTCAAAGAATCACAAACACAAAAGCCAGAAGGGCCCATTAGAGTCATGCCATTGAACTGTTGTAAAACTGACTATAAGGCATTTTTGCCCAGTGATTTCTGCTCTGAGCCAGTTAGTTCTTTGAGCAAGGAGAGGGTCACCAAGGACACACTTATGGCAAGCATGCTGGCAAGGGCAATGAACGTGTGGATCGTCTTTTCTTTCTCAAGTTAGAGGTTCAAGATGCTAACGTAAGCTCTGTGGAAGGCAATGGAAGCTTTCTCAGAAGCCATATGCAGACAATGATCCTGTCAGCAGCACCTGGTTTCTGCGTGAGAGGGGAGCTCCCAGTTCCTGCCCAGCCCTTGGCGGGAACAGAATTGTGATCTTTTAACAAGCTCATTCCTAACCATGGTGGCTGCCAAGTCCATCTCTGGCCCAACCCAACTGCGTCATTGAGGGCCTGTGTGCGTACTGGCTCTGGCTGTTGACCCTACAGCAACCCAACGAGATGACAAGATTTGGCAAAGAAACTACAGTTCTTGCAGGTAGATTTTGTAATAACTAATTCTTTCACTGTACGAGCGAGGAAAAGCAAAGAGTCAACTTGATCATTCATGGTTTCTTATCATGAAACTTTTTTTTTTCAATCTTCTCATTCCTTTAAATAAAAGTTAATAGATACAATGCTGCCAAAAGGGCAAGAAAATTCATTGGGTAGCAGGTGGGATGATCTCAGAATTGAATGTTGTAGAAATGAAAATGTTTTGACTAACAAAAAGTAACATGCTTTAGACTTTAAAACACCGTATGCACAGATGTTAAAGTATCTGAAGGAGCTGAGCGTCCATCTCTCCAGTGAAATTGTGCTGAATTGTTGTAACTTACAGCAGCTTTTTGTAACTTTGTTTGTATGTCGGTCTAAGGAATTCCCCCTCTCCTTCAAATAAGCATCAGGTATACTCCAAAAAAAAACCTCCATTCACTTACTGCTTTACAGAAGTTGCTTTATTCCTTGAAACAAACAAATACACCACAAAACCCCTCCAAACATAAACCACATACAACCTCCTCCATAGAAAAGTTCAACCAGCCATTCAGAAATTAAAGCTCAAGAACAAAGAATGTATTTTTACTGTTTGTTTCTACCCTGGCCCTGTATTTCCCCTCATATTTTACACTCCCTCCTACCTGCAGCTTTCTTATCTGAAGCTCATTCTCTCTCTTCTGTTTGACCTGAGGTCAAATGTGTCATTTATTTCTGTGATATCCTTCAGCATTTTGCATTCTCCTGTGAAGTCCTCAGCCAGCTTGCTCTTTACTACAGATTAAAAAAGGTTGTTTTTAATGCTGTTTTGGGTAACAAGGGTGCGAAAATCTGGAAATGCTCCTAGTACATTCTCATGCCAGTCTTGCACCCTCTCCTTTTCACTTCCAGGCAGAGAAACTGCCTCTGGAGTTTCTGCGGCATCAGCCCTTTGTACACCAAAATAAGATGAGCACTTTTGCAGAACTTACTGGCTGTGATGACTCCTAGTGACCCTGAGAAAGTTACTGATTTACGTGGAGACAAGAGAGCTAGATGGCAGATAACATTCTCGAAATACCTGAATCCCAGTCCTACACCTCCTCATCTGCAGAAAAGCCCAATTCAGAAGTAAACTCACAGTTGACCCGTTCACAACTTCCCTCCCAAGCTGAGAAGAAGGGGAAATCTGATATGAATATTGTGTCAGCTGCTATCTGAAGGTCAGTATCTTCTGCATTTACAACATACAGGGAATGACAAAACTCATGGATTCTAGCTGTTGTAAAAAGCATATGTGGCTTTCAGGATGAAAGGGAAATGTTTCTAGGATACTGCCTTATATATTAATGCCAATTAATAGAAGAGTAAAAGCAATTATCAAACCCAGGTAGCTACAGTGATGCTACCGGGAGCTGAAAGGGATGCGCACAAGGAAAATATTGTGGAGCGGGTTTCTGAGGTGTACGGGGGAATGGAGTTGACAGAGGAAAATAATATTGTCTAGACTGGTGGAGAGAATTAGAAAGTAAAGTTAGACAGGGAGATGGCAGGAATGCCGTTCATGGCAGGGGTTCCACAGATTAGTATGTTGTCTGAAGAAACATCCTGCTTTGATTTGCTTTGGTCTGGACCTGCCAGCTGGTTTATTTGAAAGCCCCTGGCTGTCAACTGGCAGGGACTGGGAATAATTTTTCTCTCATCACCAACTCACTGGGCCTCATTGTTTTATATATCTCTTACAGTCCCCGTTAACTGTTTCTTCTATACTTGCAGCTTGATGAGCACTAGTCTCCTCAGTTGCTGTCCGTTTCCTCAAATCACATTTTCCTTCCCCTTGAACATTTTCTACTTCCTAGGAAAGTTTTGCACAGTCTCTACTCAAATGTACATGGTGGATCTGTGTTTTATCATAAAAATACTCTTAGCTCTTTTCCCTATTTCTTATCTAATAAGTCGACATTTCTTTTTTCTTTTTTGTCTTTTCTTTTGTTGTGGGGTTTTTTTTTGGGGTGGGGTGGGGTGGGGGAAAGGAGAAGGGGAGAGGAAGGAAGTGATAGCTCCTCAGCATTAAGCTGCTTTTTCCACAGAATTATCTATGACCTGGGGCATGAGTAAGGGCACGGTCAAGTAGCGAAGTAGGGAAAAAGAAGTGCAGGAATGAGATTGTCTAGGGTGAGACATGTGGATCAGGCACGCTAATGCCAAGGAGCCAGGGAAGTGGAGAAGCACTAATGAAAGTAGATGGGAAAGAGTATCAGCCACTGAAAGAGAAAAAGCAGGGGACAGAATACGGCACCCAAGTCACCCAGCCTGGGTGTTGGGAACAATCTGTCTCTGCTGTCCTTCCTTTCTGCCTTTCTCTGTCTTTTTTTTTTCCAACAGCTCCTTTTCTCCTGTCCACTCCTCTATCTCAACTAAGCTAAAGAAACATGACAGCCCATCAGTGATGGCTAATTGCTTTCTTTGCTGTGTTCAGATGTACAAACAGACCATTACTTGCAATCATTATCCAGTCATCATATATCATACGGACCAGCTCTATTTTCCATGCACTAAATATATCACAGGCACTGTATTTGTCACTAATTGTACAATAGGCTAAGCAGGCCTGCTTTAGGAGCTGGTAATTTTTAAATATAAGACATGGGGCTTTGGCTTTATCTCGAATTTCCAAATGTTATTGAGGCATTTCCATTTCTTATTTGTTTAAGAGGCACCACAAGCTGCTCTTTCTGTCACTTTCATGAAACCATATATGAATAAGAGCAATGCCCATTTTATGACATTGCATTCTGTTATAATAATGATAGAATTACTAAGTACAGTTCTGAAAAAGATGGCCATTTCTTCCAGGCATATTCAAGTTTTTTTCACTCTACTTTTCCTTGTCTTTTTGGCTCCCAACCAATTTAAACTGCATTTCAGAGTTGCTCATTTTGTCCTTCATCAGTGCATGATGGGTTTTGGCAGCAGAAGCTTAAAGAAAAAAGTGGAAAACTGAAAAAGGATTTTGGAGGTCCTACTCCCACCCTCAGTTACATTTAGGAAATGAGAACAAATGCAGTAGAGCTGCAGGGGTGGTCTAGGGGCAGGAGCTGCCCTCAGACAAATATTCGCAGCCAGAATATTTGTAGCTGTTTAATTCCTTCACTCTCAGCCTGTAGCAAAAGCATAAAGCCAAAATGTGTGCCTCAGTCCCTGCCCTGCTTTGGGTACTGTGCAGGCTGGGGGGATGTTCCAGCTAGTAAAATGCCTTAAAAGGTATGATTCAAACTAGTTATTTTATATTCCTGTACGGAAAGTATTAGCTACACAGCCACCTGCACTGGCTACCCACTGGCTAGTGTGAAGGTGGGACAACTTCTTGACAATGTCTCTTTGCTTCAGGGATATTTTATATGTTGTTCTGTAGGTTTTGGAAAACACAGGTATGTAATTGTAAAATTATATTTTAATCTAATGGTTTTCTCTGACTAGTCAAAACAGTAATTCAAATACACATGTGCCAACTACCAATGTAAATTCATGCACAAGAGAGAACTAACTGTATGTCAGCATCAGAGGAGTGTAGTGGTCCTTGAACCGTGAGCTCCTCCAGCCTGGTCTGAGCAACCACTGTGCATAGCTTTTTCTGGGCCAACATGTTTCCCCCAGACTTTGCAGTTTCCTGCAACTTGTTTTATGGTTGAACTTGGTGACCTTAAAGGTCTTTTCCAACCTAAATGACTCTATGATTCTGTTAGGCTCCCTGGGAATCATACCCTACTTTCTGCATGAAGCTGAACAAAAAAGCCCAATGGCAAGAGCTCTGATACAGCACCAAGAGGGCTGGGACATACACACCATGTAACACCACGCAAAGAGTCTATCTGTGATGTGGAAAGTGCTGCAATCTCCAAGATGTTCTTGGGCTCATAATCAGCTGCTTCTCAAAAAGTCTAATTAGTTCAGGGAGAAATCTGCTGAGGTGATTATAGTGTCCTGCTCCATTAATGGCTTGGGTGTGGTGAGGGTGGGTATCTCTGCAAGTAGCTCTGCAATGTAAATACGGCCTGTAAACATGGATAACATATCCAGGCACATGAGCAGAAGATGCAAAGATGCCCTCGCCAAGGAGCTCACAATTGGTTTATCCTCCACTTTAATTGCAAAATCTGGGAGGTACCAGTGAGCAGAATTTAAGCATTGATCTGCAACCAAAGCAGACAGCTAGGTGGGCTGTACTGAACGTCCAACCATCTCAATCTCCATGTAACATTAATTGTCTGCCATTCCCAGAGGTCTTGTTGTCATTAAACACAGTAATATATCTGCTGTTCCCTGTGGGACATCTGGAGAGGGGTTACCCATCAGTTAAATTTATTTTCATATAAGTTAAAAAATGACTTTTCAGCCTGAAGCTGTACACCCACCCTGTCAGCATGGTGGTGACTTCAAGTCAACTGCAGTTAGAGCTATCCTCCATCTGTCCAGGCTAGTGTGGCAGAAATCTGGGTTTGCCAGTACAGAGCTCAAGCCTGACCTAATTTGCCAGGCTTTTCAAATGGGATTTTCTGCTGGTGCGAAATTCAAGCTGTTGCAGTGAGACTTCTATCGGTACCTAAGCTAATGTACTTAAAACTACATTATGCTGCGGTCAATGACTTAGAGATACTCAGTCATGTCACGGTAAAAAGGAATAAAAAGTGAGAAAGGTAGGGGTACCAAGAAAAGTGACTTTCCTTTTATCTTGTGATATTTTTGGACGACTTGAACTTTTCTGAGGATGCAGAATACTGATTTTAATCCTTCATAGTTGTAAATGTCAAAAGTGCTCCTTAGGTATGGATGGAGGGAAGAAACCACTAAACTTGGGGCCAGGAGGGAGGATGTGTGTCTGCCAAATGGCCCAGCTCCTGCTCTATAACCCTACATCTAACCTAACACACACACTGAAAGAGCTACGACATCCCTAGTCCCTGGCAAAATCCACTTTGAACCTATCAAGATATGATATACAAGGCAAGATTTGTATGCTGAACACAGACTCGGCTTTCTGAGTTGGTCGGTGCAGCACAAATGACAGTTTCGAGCACCCATATTCTAAGGGGAGAATAATTCACACCCTGTCCCTTGCTTTCTACATTATGCTGATATTTTTTTCATCACGTTTGCTTGTGTCTGTGTATCTATAAGTCATGTATATGCTGCCAGTTACCTTTCACAGCTACGTGCAATGTGACAGAGATTCACTGGCTGAATGAGTGCTGTCAGAGTAGACGAAATCAAACCCTCATCTCCTGGCCTTCAGCAGTGTCACCATGATGGATGGGAGACATCTCCTCCCTTTGCTTTGCAGGTTGATCTCTTCTATTTAACAGTGTTTGGATAATGCTCACTTTGTGCTCCAGGAGGATTGTTTTCTACCGTGTTTTTCAAGGTAGAGGCAAAAAATATATATCTCCCCAAATGAACCCCACAAAAATAATAAAAAAAATCCTGATCTTCAATAGTGCCAACAATGTAAGACAAGTTGAAGACAGTTCTTAAAAGGACTTTTATCACTGGATTTACTCCTGAAACCTGAGATCCACTCCTGCCTTCATTGTCACCACCCACACAGAAACTCAAGTTTTGCAAGCCCAGAGATGCTACTCCTTGAGAGCCCTGCTCTGTGCTACAAGCTCCCTTGAATGTGCTCAGTTGGTGACTGATCTGAATTGTACACCCTCCACAGAGAAAGCCATTTTATTCCAAATGCCAATACAGTTCTTTCTTCTCCTTCCTAAGATGACAATCAGGCAGTTGCGGCATGGCACTGCTTGAATATACAACATACTTTTGAGCTCACAGTTCTGTTCTTGCCTTATACCTTCATGCTTGGCAACTTTCAGAGAAAGTCTGGTGGGAAAAGTCCCTGCTGAGCCAGTCAAAGTGTGATGTTGCAAGGCCAGCACAAGGCTGATAGGACCTGAAATCACTCCTTGCTTGGTTCAGATGTCTGAACACAGGCATCTAATGTAGTTTTGCTGCCTCACACAGCCCACCTGCTTCCCAGCTGCCCCTCCAGGAGGGCACAGTTTTTCCATGGGTCCTATGTCATATCTGCCAGTCTTGTGTCAATGTGTAGGGTAGTCAAGTAAGTCTGAAATAGCCAGCTGAAAATTAAGTGCAATATCCCAAGTTAGATAAAATGGCACTAGCCGCTCTTGTCAAGGCAACTGGATATCACTGCAGGTGCCTCGCAAGTGGTGACATGGATGTACAGACCACACTCGCCTCCCCCAGTACAGGGCTGCTCTGAAAGTGCAGGTGGTTTCTGGTCACCAAGTGCAACACCATGGGGACAGTCTCTTTGCGTAATATTTCATGGCACTTTCTCATTACTTTCTGTATCATCCTTTCAGCATCCAGCATGGAAAGCAGAATAGTGCAGCTCTTTATTTTCCCAGCACTGACTTTCCCTAGCTTTTTTTTCCCTTTGAACAAAAAAATGCACTTGCAGTGATTTGTGCTTTAAGGCAAGTTGTGACGATTAGAGCCTTATTTTCTAATTGACATTTGCATTGTCCTTGTTAGTCATAATTTGTAATATGCTATTGTCTTTAAGTGATCATAATTATAAAAAATAATTGGTTACAAACTTTTAGGAGTTTGCCAACTCATTACCACTAATTAAGAACATTGTTTAGTGTAAGCCTGACAGCTGGCATACACCTAAAGGAGCATTCATTTCCCAGTCTATTGCTGGTGCTGCTGTTGTAAGTTGTGCATAGGAGACACCCACACTTTTTATTACTTTTTTAAAGAAAGTTTGTTTCCAGGCTGAAAACTAACTTGTCACTGGTTCAGCAAATCAGGCAAGGGGAAGATCAGGCAAACAGGAGGCAGAAAAGCAAGATGATGTTGCAGTTAATGCAGCACTCATGTAATCTTCGCTTTTCCTTCTTTTCCAGCTATGATTTTCCCCCAGACTTTAACAGCTGTTGTTGGGGAAATTCTGGTTCGCTTGCCCTAAACTGCCCTGTCTAAACTCAGGCAAATTAAATTTTAATTTCCTCAGCTACTTTTCTGTTTGAATGAGGAGGAGCTTTTCCAGAGCAGGTGTAGCAAACATGATTTTTCCAAAGCAAAGTGCTCATTTCCTGGGGAAGGACAGTGTGGTTTGTGCTCCCAGCTAATGCTGTTGTTTGAAACTCTTGCTGAAGATTACTGCCTTCTGCATATCATGTGTGTGGAGAAGATTTAATTAACTGAAGTTCGTAAAGTACAAGGAGCTCATCAGATAAAGGATGCTATTTAATTGCAAAGCCATAATATATTATGATTTCTTGTTATTGTTTTTAATACTCTTGTTACAGTAGTTTGTGGTTCACTTCCTCTCTCCTGGCTGTTGGTGTGTTAAAGAAAGCTCCGTTTACTGTCCGTTTGCTGTTTTGCCTTGCTTTCTGCCTGTTGCTCATCTTCCTCGTACTAGTAACTGCATTTAGAAATGCAAGCAGATTTATAGAGGGGAAATCTGTCTGAACCAAATAGTTCAAGTCCAAAAAAG
The DNA here is from genome assembly GCF_949628215.1 of Phalacrocorax aristotelis. Lineage (NCBI taxonomy): Eukaryota > Metazoa > Chordata > Aves > Suliformes > Phalacrocoracidae > Phalacrocorax > Phalacrocorax aristotelis. The sequence goes on from NC_134277.1 coordinate 159,888,449, forward strand.
ACCAAAAAAAAAAAAAAAAGCAAAGCATGAAAATTCAAATATTGTCCTGATGGGTTGAAAGCAGAAACTTTGCACCATTTGCTTTGCCTGTACTGCTGCAGTTCAAGGGCTTGGATCAATAGAAAACCATTCACTGGCTCCAGTGGGCTTTCAGTGAGGTCCTATGTGCAATTCAGTTGCCTAATGAGCTCTCAGAAAGGGCTGCAAGCCGTGCAGGCAGGATACAGGGACAGGCTCTCATCCTAGCTCTCTCAGATAAATACAATGAACAAAACCATTGCAGGTTTGAATAGCCACTGGGTTCATATGAGGACATGTTCCACACATCAAAAGTATGGGCACCACGTGGTCTAAAAGGACATCTATTTTTAATATGGGCTTGAATTCTTAAGGAAAACAAGCCTCACAGTTACACACCTAACAGCCCTTGAGCCAGGGTAGCTCAAACCCTGGTAGAAGAGTACACCTTGTTTAAGTGCTTGCTTCTACTACCTTCAAGTGGGCAGCACAGGAAGAGCTGAGGTACAAGAGCTGTGTCCATGGAAGGATTTCTAGACCTTTTCACACTCCAAGTGAAAAGAAGTGAGCAAGATCACCCCCTCAAAAACTCCCCACCCATCCTGTCTCCGTGCAACAGATGCATCGAGACGTACAGAGAGGACCAAATGCAATTACTTCTGCCACCTGGAAGAAGAGAAAAGGCATGTCAGTACCACGACACCTTTTATCACCAGCTTGTCTCTAGGTCCTATCAGGGCTCAGATACATAGTCATGTGCAGTAAGAGCTGGGGCAGGCTTGTGATCTTAAGTGAGGTTGTAAGCATGCCACTGAGTTGAGATTCATGTGGTTTGCAAGGGCTTCACAAAGCTGTGAACAGACCACAGGCCACTTCTGGAGTCATCTTGACTACAGAAAAACTAAATGCTGGATCACCTGTCAGAGCAGCATGGGCAGCAGCTGTGCCCAAAGCTTTGTTCAGCTAGTGCAAGCCTGGATGCAGCTGTAGTGTGAAGAGAAGAGGTAAAGGACAAACCCAATGACACGTGGCCATGACCAGGCCGCAGCTGGGGTCATCTTCATGGCAAAATTTTTTCGTCCAATTCTTCTTCTGTCTCAAAAATTGTTCCTACCTTTAAATAACACAGTTCCATTACAGCTTTTATTATATTGTCAGCCTAATCTGAAAGCTTTCTTGTGACTTTGGATTCACTCTGAATTTCCAACAAATGTCAGAATCTGGTGCTCAGTTGACCTCTGCTTTCACTGCCATACTCACAGAATGATTAGGGCTCTGCTAACCAGCACAGCAGGAACTTAGGGCCCCAGCACAGCTGGTGACAAATGGTCAGTGATGGGTGGACCTTGCCTTGGGCAAAATATAGTGTCATCTCTGCAATGCTCTTTTATAATCTTTGGAGCTGGAATATCCTGGTGAAACTGAACCTCTTGCCTTTGCCTCAGCCTTGGCCTGTAATGTGTTTCACTGGGATAAAGTTGATTTTCTTCATAGTAGTTTGTATGGGGCTGTGTTTTGGATGTGTGACCAAAACAGTGTCGATAACACAGGGATGTTTTAGGTATGGCTGAGCAGGGCTTACTCAGAGCCAAGGCCTTTTATTCTTCTCATGCCATGAGTGGGCTGGGGGTGCACAAGAATTTAGGACGAGACACGGCTGGGACAGCTGACCCCAACTGACCACAGGGATATTCCATACTATATTACGTCATGTTCAGCAATAAAACTGTGGGGCAGAAGGAGAAAAGGAGTGATGTTTGGAGTGATGATGTTTGTCTTCCCAAGTAATTATTATGTGTGATGGAGCCCTGCTTTCCTGGAGATGGCTGAACACCTGCCTGCCCATGGGAAGTAGTGAATTAATTCATTGGTTTGCTTTGCTTGTGTGTGCAGCTTTTGCTTTACCTATTAAACTGTCTTTATCTCAAGCCATGAGTTTTCTCTGTTTTACCCTTCCTATTCACTCCTCATCCCACTGGGATGGAGTGAGCAAGAAGCTGTGGGGCTGAGTTGCCTACTGGGGTTAAACCACAACACTTTATGGTGTTTTCTGGCCCTGTTCCTGTACGTGCATGTGTCACTTCAGGGAACTGAGCTCAGGAAAGTGCCAGTGCTGGTCAGGAACTCAGAGCTCCATAGGCAGTACAGCTGCCAATTACTGAATCCCAGAATCCCAGAATCCCAGGTTGGAAGGGACCTCAGGGATCATCTAGTCCAACCTTTCCAGGAAGAGCACAGTCTAGACAAGATGGCCCAGCACCCTGTCCAGACGACTCTTAAAGGTGTCCAACGTGGCCAAGTCAACCACTTCCCTGGGGAGATTATTCCAATGGTGACGGTTCTCACTGTGAAAAGTTTCCCTCTGGTGCCCAATCGGAATCTCCCCAAGAGCAACTTGTGTCCGTTCCCCCTTGTCCTCTCCATGGGACTCCGTGTAAAAAGGGAGTCTCCATCTTCTTTGTAGCTACCCCTTAAGTACTGGTACATGGTGATGAAATCCCTTCTGAGCCTCCTTTTCTCAAGGCTGAACAAACCCAGTTCTCCCAGCCTATCCTCATATGGCAGCTTCCCAGTCCTCTGATCATCTTGGTGGCCCTTCTCTGGACCCCTTCCAGCCTGTCCCCATCCTTTTTGTATAGCGGGGACCAGAACTGTACACAGGACTCCAGGTGTGGCCTGACAGGTGCTGAGTAGAGCGGGATAATGACTTCTTTCTCTCTGCTGGTGATGACCTTTCTGATGCAACCCAGCATCCTGTTGGCCTTCTTGGCCGCAGCAGCACACTGTTCACTCATGTTGAGCTGCCTGTCCACCAGGACCCCCAGGTCCCTTTCCACAGAGCTGCTCTCCAGCCAGGTGGATTACAGTCTGTGCTGCACTCCCAGATTATGTTTTCCCAGGTGCATGATCTTACACTTTTCCTTATTGAACTTCATAAGGTTCTTGCTGGCCCACTCCTCCAGCCTATCCAGATCTCCCTGCAGACCAGCTCTCCCTTCTGGAGTGTCTACTTCCCCACTCAACTTGGTGTCATCAGCAAACTTCATCAGGCTACATTTGATGCCGTTATCCAGAACACTTATAAAGATGTTGAATAACACAGGGCCCAATATCAATCCCTCGGGGACCTCACTAGTGACAGTGGATGATGAAATTACATACATCATCATTAACATTTGTGTACCCAAGAGTTCGCATCACAGTCAATATGTCTGAACACAGCTGAAATATAAAATAGGCAAATCAGGCTTTGCACACAAAGCTAGATTGCGGTCACTTCCAGAGCAAGCCCATTTTTGAGACAGTATGAGGCTTCCGCATTGTGCTCAGCCACCTAACAAGTTCATGCAATCCTTCATCGGGTTGTTGGGATCCATGGAGGCTTGAGTCAAACCTCTTGGCAGTCTGAGTAATGCTGTGTGAGCTGCACTGGGAAGAGTGAGACAGGAAGCTGATACCCAGTGCAGAGCTGCATGAATTAGCAGTGCCCTCCCTGTTCCTCCTGGTGGTGAAAAAGAGCAATTACCTGTTGGAAGAAATTTGCAACTGATGAGTGACAGCTTTTCTGGCTAACTGTGCCCATGCCACAATGCCAGCCGCACCGGGGACTGCGTGTGAAATATGTACATGTGCGTGTGCATTGAAATGTAACACACAGATTTGCAGTTGGCTTGCCTCATGTTGCTTCAACCTACAGTCATGGAAAGGCATTGATGCAGCTTCCCTGGACTTAGGAGGACCTTGAACGATGAATTTCCTTCCTGAACTCCTTTCACTTCCTCCATAATTTTGTCTTCTCTAGGGCACTTGGGAAAGACCCTCTGAGGTTCTGGTTTGCCTGGCACCCAGGCTGTGATTACAAAGCTTCTTACATGTCAGGGGATGAGAAGACTTTGCTTGCAATTAAGTCTTTGTGTTGTCTACAGAAAAGCTGAACTTTCAGAATGTAAATCATCAGTTTCAAATGAAACCAAGCCAGGTGAGCTTCCTAGTTGTTTGTATCCAGATGCTAAGAAAGACCAAAGACATGAGCAATAGTTTTAAATGTGATATATGAAGTCATTCCTATTTACTAACCCCAACAACTCTCTTTAATCCTAGATATGACTGGAGCTTAAAGGGCAGTTGTATGATGCTGATATACAATGGGAAATCTTGCCAGGTCAGGGACTTCCCAGTTTCTGCTCTTCCATGTTGCCTGCAGTAGCACAGGATGGAGATATCAGTATGTCCTTAGCAAGCCAAACATGCTGCACATTCAGGTGAGCTCTGGTCCTGCCCATGGATACCAGATTTGTGACCCTGACCATCTCAGAAACTGGTTTCTATCCCTCACTTTTCCTGGTGCTCCTTTCTGCTGTGGTGCCCTAAAAGTGGGAACATCTATGAGCTATAAGAACAACTGTGGTCAGGGATACATCTGGTTCAAAGAAAACTGAAAATTATATCCAGAAACTACTTTCTGGGAAAGCACTATGGGTTACAAAGTAAATAATCCTCTTTCATTACAATAATAGTTTTAATAAGAGCATTATGGTGTCCTTATGTTCTAATAGCGCACATTTCATACACTTACATGAGAGATTATATACCCTCTCCCCACCTTCTCTGCTTCAAAATGCAAGTGCTGGCAGAATGTCTGACTGAAAGTCAAGTATGATGTTGTGCTCTTTAATGCCCACAGAGCCCAAACTGGCACTAGAAAAAACTTTGCACAGCATCCAACTGATGTGCCTTGGAGCCGATTTGGAAGGGACTCCTGTTAAATGGGAAAGAAGCCTAAGTCCAAAGTGCTCTGAAATCAAAGAGGATATTTGACTAGCTTTAACGGATTTTGAATCAAGCCACTACCTAAGCTGAGACTGCCAGAGGGAGACTGGCACCACTGCTCAGCCGTGCTGCGGGGTATTGTAAAGGTGGTCACACCCCCTTAGAAACAGGACTGGGATGGTGGTATCATACCACACCTCTTTTAGCCCAGTAAGGCTTGGTGAGAGAGGGGAAAGATAGGGTCCTGGGTTTACATTTAGGGAGAAATAGGGAGAATACAATTCCCTAGTTCACAGGTGGAAAAACAGGTCTAAAAGTGAGGTGTTCAGCTGGCATGGCACAGGGGACATCACGAGCTCCCAAGGGGCTTCTGTACTAGGGTCAGCTAACATCTTGGCAAAGCACTGAATGGGTCAAATCAAGGCACATGTGTTAGAACAAGACCAAAGCCTATGTACATGCCAGTATTCAGGTATCAACAAGCTTTAGAGGAACATCTACCTGAAAATATGACTGTGGTGTAAGCAAATGAGTGGATATACTACAGCTATGCCTTAGTAAATGCCTGTATGCCTGCACTTGCCCTAATGCATGAATGGTGATCCCCTGAAATGAATGATGCCTGGGTACATAAAATGGGACAGGTGTTCATTAAGGAGTGGCTTCAGTGCTGAATTCTTCCTCCTTCTCACCTTGCTGTAACATGTCCTCATACCTACAGCCTATGACCGAGCTGTGAACTGCTCCAAGTCCTTTTGCTGCTCCACGTCCATATGGTGATAGTTGGTATATCTTCCTCTCTGAGGGTATACAGGCAGGGTCAAATGTCCAAATAATGTAAAGCATTGTGACCGTGCTGGCTTTGTATATAGAATCATAGAATCATTAAGGTTAGAAAAGACCTCTAGGATCATCAAGTCCAACCGTCAACCCAACACCACCATGCCTCCTAAACCATGCCCTGAAGTGCCACGTCTACACATCTTTTAAATACCTCCAGGGATGGTGACTCTACCACCTCTCTGGGCAGCCTGTTCCAATGCCTGACCACCCTTTCAGTGAAGAAATTTTTACTAATATCCAATCTCAACCTCCCCTGATGCAGCTTGAGGCCATTTCCTCTTGTTCTGTCGCTAGCAACCTGGGAGAAGAGTCCAACACCACCTCGCTACAACCTCCTTTCAGGTAGCTGTAGAGAGCGATAAGGTCTCCCCTCAGCCTCCTTTTCTCCAGCCTAAACAACCCCAGGTCCTTCAGTCGCTCCTCATAAGACCTGCTCTCTAGACCCTTCACCAGCTTTGTTGCCTTTCTCTGGACATGCTCCAGCACCTCAATGTCCTTCTTGTAGTGAGGGGCCCAAAACCGAACACAGTATTTGAGGTGCGGCCTCACCAGTGCCGAGCACAGGGGCACTATCACCTCCCTGCTCCTGCTGGCCACACTATTCCTGATACAAGCCAGGATGCTGTTGGCCTTCTTGGCCACCTGGGCACACAGCTGGCTCATGTTCAGCTGCCTGTCAACCAACACCCCCAGGTCCTTCTCTGCTGGGCAGCTTTCCAGCCACTCTTCCCCAGGCCTGTAGCGTTGCATGGAGTTGTTGTGACCCAAGTGCAGGACCCAGCACTTGGCCTTGTTGAACCTCATATAATGGGCCTTGGCCCATCGATCCAGCCTGTCCAGGTCCCTCTGCAGAGCCTTCCTACCCTCAAGCAAATCAACACTCCCACCCAACCTGGTGTCATCTGCAAACTTACTGAGGGTGCACTCAATCCCCTCATCCAGATCATTGATAAAGATATTAAAGAAGACTGGCCTCAACACTGAGCCCTGGGGAACACAGCTCATGACTGGCCGCCAACTGGATTTAGCTCCATTCACCACAACTCTCTGGGCTCAGCCATCCAGCCAGTCTTTTACCCAGCCAAGAGCACACCTGTCTAAGTCACGAGCAGCCAGGTTCTCTAGGAGGATGCCGTGGGAAACAGTGTCAAAGGGTTTACTGAAGTCCAGGTAGACAACATCCACGGCCTTTCCCTCATCCACTAGGTGAGTCACCTGGTCATAGAAGATCAGGTTGGTCAGGTTGGATGCTTGCTGGGCCTGATCGTCTGGATGTCCTGCACAGGCTTGCTGAGCTCACTCAGGATGAACCGCCCTTAATGCACACACCTTAATTATTCAAAATCCAGCCCCCTAGAAATTTTTGAGATTTTCAGAATTTTCAGGAATTTTCAGCTTGGAACCTGAATGCTTTCTCTTTTCCTTAAGACTGATGAAAATCTTTTTTTGTTTGTTTTGTTGTTTTGGTTTTTTTCCTGTCATCTTCCTCCTTTCCCTTTTCTTTCTCCAGAATCAGAGGTAAGGAGGGCCAATGTCCCTGTATTGCTCAGCCCTAAGCAGCACAGCTGGCCCTGGCAAGGAACTACATCAAGGGATGGGAGATGCTCTGAGCACCAGGCACATTCCATCAAATTCCTTGTCTGAATGAAAAGCTGAAGTGGCTTTTCTGTGCACGGAGGATTGAAACCAGATCCTGTTATTAAATTTGCTAAATGGGAACACAATGATTTATGAGGGAAGTAGTGAACCCTCAGAAAGAATTTAGTAATAACACTGGGTGAACGGCAGCATGGAACAGGCTTCAGAAGTAAATGATCTGTTAAAAAAAAAATAATAAAAAAATCCAGCTAAACAAAGCTACTAAATGTGAACCAGATAAAAACTTTAATTATTTCTAATGAGATCAGCAAAGCAAATAAAGGACTGAAGTGGGACTCATCTGATATAACCAATAAGAAGCACAGACAATATTGTTTTACAGTCATGCTTGAGAAGTTCAAAGCCATGAAATGTCTTTAACCACACACCAGTACTGCTGGCAGATGTGTAACTAAATCCTAGGCATTACTCTGGAAAAAAAATTATTCAAACGTCTCCATAACTTTTTATTTTTCTGGAGCACATGTGGCAAAACTGAAAGGGTACTGAAAGTTTTGGGTGAACACTGTATTGAACACTGCAGGGTCTTAGTACTGTTAAAAAAGATTGGCTTATTGATGCAAATTTTTGCCAGTTTGGAAAAGCAATGCTCTGACTAGAGTTTGTCTTGTAAGAAAAGGGGTGAAGATGTCTGTTCATGGGTTTGTATATGTTTAAAGCTTATTCAAGAGGGATATCACTTCACTTATGAAAAACAAACAAACAAACAAACAAAAAACCCCAAAATGAAACAAAAAGAAAAAAAAAAAAACAAAAAGCATTTAAAGAAAATAGGGAGAGGACATTGAGGCTTTCCACATTACTCTGCAGTGTGCCCATGACACAGTGGGATCACAACAGTGACTGCTACTGACCAAAGCAGGACTGAATGAAATGAAAGAGCCAGAGTTGCATGCGAGCTGCTTGTGTGATTCTTTCTAATCTCAACCTATCCCCTGATTTCCCTGGGACAACAGGTAGCTCACAGGGTCACTCTGGTCAGGTCCTCGTCCAGGAAAGGAAACCCAGACCCTGACAAAAAGGGGATGAAAGAAAGCAACAGCTCTGAGACAGTAACCACATATTGCTCTCAGCTACACTAACACATAGCAACATGGATAAAGATCTGGCTCTGGGCTCTGTCTGACTCAGGGAAAACTGCTGTGATTACCCAGACTCACTCCTGGAAAACAGTGGTGGCCCACCGCAAATGGAAGGAAACACTTCTATGGCTTTTATTGCTTTTCTAAGGAAAGCAGGATACCTCCCCTTGCATTCATTTGCTTCCGTGGCTTTTTCATCACCAAACTTTTAATATTGCAGCTACATCACTTCCCCCCGCCTTTTTTTTTCTTGTTGGTTGTTTTGATTTCTCCAGGCACTCCGCACTGTGTAAAAAAATGTATGTGAAAGGGAATATTTACTTTTGCAATGCTACCTGCCCCGAGAGCAGTAAGGCATCCCGTGCAACAGCTGTGGCCACTAATTCACTGCAACTGCAGCCTGTCTTCTCAGCATCAGCTACATTTCTTTTCCATATGCTAACTCCCTTTTAGCTTAATTTTCCCATTAGCCAGCAGTAACATTGAGTAACTGTGTTGGGCTGTATTCAAATGCAAATTAATATCCCCTTCTGCCCATTAGCTCTGCTGTTTCTTGTCTAGCCAAAGCAACTGGAAACAAGTGAGGAGCTTGGTTCACTGGTTGGACAGAAGGGCCCTGTCTGGGCTGGGGTTGCTGTTCATCCCTGAGAGCTGACACAAAACAGCAGGCTGCAGAAAGGAGAGGTCGTTCATCAAGATGTTTCCTGTCAAATAACCCCTGAACTCCAACCATTCAGCATACGCCACAGCTCTCTTGAACTTCAGTGTTTGACGTATATAATTCACACAATGCCTATGCTGTGCTCTGAATTGGAAACATCCAGTGGTTTGACATCGAGAAACCTTTAAAGGAGGCATGGGGGATGGGGAGCTGAGGGGAAGAGAGATGTCACTGAACAAACCATATCACTCAAATCTTAAAAATTGTTAATGAGCCAGCATGATAAGCTAAAGAAACCTTTAATCAAAACAGCCTGGCACAAAGCAAGTTCCTAAAAGAGGAAATACAGATGTGACTGTTAATGCTGATAACATGAAGGGAGGGGAGGGGTGGAGAAAAGAAAATACGTAGAAGAAAAACATTAATTTTTCTTATTCTAGGGAAAAGGTGGAGTCTCTTTCTTTCTCAGCACTTTCTTTTTCAGGATCTCTTGAGACTAGAAATAGTAGCACCACAATGGGAGGAAAAAAGTGGTGTAATTCCTCTGTACTCCCACCCAGAAAGTTAAACTCCACCCATGTGAGTCACCCGCCCCAAAAAGGCTTATGCATTTCTTTATGCCTATGCGACTCTGAGCTTCATTTGAATGTGTTTTCCACTCTGGTGCTTAATCTTCAGCCACCTACTAGTCTCAACTTTCCCTCTCCAGCACAAGCATGGACAGTGTGTGCATATAGCGTTACTCCATGCCAGGCAAATCTCCTGCTTTGCAAAGAACATCGCTGCACTGCCTTGCAAAGATCTTTTTTATAATTTTCTATTTTTTCTGCCTGCTATTTGGAGAAGTTTTTAGATTAAGTTGATTACTTCCCTTTGAAAACCCCAAAAGCAAAAGATGTACAAAACCAGGAATAGCATTCATCACTTAGAAGGCTTCAATGCATGATATGAAACAAAGTCAAGAAGCAAATCTATAAAACTTGAACCCATGCCGATACTCATTCAAGCTCAGATGCTGGAAGGCATGCTGGTGTGGACAGAGTGCATTGGTTTAAAAAGGATAGGCACCACTTTTCCTACCACAGTTCCAGCTGGTTGAGTTGGTAACAACAGTCATTCAGTCAAGAAGCATCAGAGAGAGCATCCCTCCTCCCAGAGGAATCCCTGCAACACTGATCAGAAGTCTCAGATTTCTGCGAAACACTTACTTACAAAAAGTTATGTGCAAAATGGTTTGTACACCAAAACCGAATGGGAAAGGGCATGTACCTAGCACATGAAGAGTGAATAAATAAGAGGTAACTGTACTCAGAAAGAGGAAAATAGTATTGAAATAAATTATTTGCCATGAAAAATTCACTGCTCCTTGGAAAACCCACACCTTTGTGTTCATGATAGGTAAGAATACAGTTGTGTAAATTTTCCATTTTTGAGTTTTTCAGAACAATATTTATGTTCATATATGAGACCATTTAATGCATAAGAATTCTGTTCTTCCAGTGCAGAATAATGAACATGTCAGCCCAGAAATTCAGACACCTGTAAGATGTTGCCATCGAAGGACCCTATTGCACAGGAGCTTTTGGCTGTAGAGATTGTTCTGGAGATCATACTTTTTGTACTGGACCTTGTTTTTTTGGGCTCCTTTGAAGAGAGTAAATTCCATGGCAGACCAGTGCTGTTTAACCTTAGATAGACAAAAAGTAAAGGCAACACTCCTTCAATACAAATGTGTGATACCAGGGAAGGAGAGGTTTTGTTACAAGGTGATAAAAAAACATTTTCTGGACAAAGATGTGAGAAGCTAATCCAACAGTGACTGAAAGAAATCAGACCAATGTTACATGAAACAGATCAACTTTCATCTCTGACCTACTCACAAAGGACAAGCACAAACTAAAGGCAGGAAAAACAACCCTTGTCCTGCTGGCCTTTCTTATCTTTTAAGAGAGGCAGCAACTGGGTTCCCAGCTTTGAAGTCAGTCAAATGATGAGCCTGTAAAAACTATTTAGCACACGCCTGCATGCTGGGACATCGATGAAGAGAGCTGGGAATGCAGTACTCTGAAGTGGACATGGCTGGAAAACTCTGAGGCTGTGGGATCACAGAGGAACATGTAGATCCCCTCTGCCAGCTGCAGCAATGAGGGTGAGCAAAATGAAGGAATGGTATTTCATGTTGCTGAATGCGCACATTATATTGCTCTTGCTTTTGCATCTGCAGCGTTCCCCATTCTGCAGCTCTGAGCTCTCAGTGCATCCCGAACCCCTGAAGTCCAGAGCCTCATTTCTGACAGAGCCTGGCATCAAATGTGTCAGATGAAGTGCAAAAAACCTCATAATGAACGATAATGGAATAAGAGGCCAGAGGGAAAGGTTCTTCCTAATAGTCAGTGATTGGTTCAATAAAAGCAGAGCACAAAACAACAAAACCAGAGAGAAAACTGGCAGCAGGATTAGCCCTGCTATTACTGCAGAGATCCAGCTACCAGGAGCCAGAGAGCAGCAGCAATACCAGGGTGCTAGTCTCCCACTGCAGGATACAAATAACTCCTATTGAAGTCAATGACATTTATTCATGTCCTGTGGCAACAAAATGGAGCCTCCTATCTACTTTTCTCAGTGGTGCTGTTGCAGCGAGATCAGTGAGGGTGAAGCATGTGTGCGTGTGTAATTTGTACTCTCTGTTCGAGAACCCTTAACTGTCATGACAAACTGCAAAAACATTGCTGGAGTATAAAAGACTCTGCAGGTCCCTGTCAGAGGTAGAGACAGAGCCATCAGGCTGTGTGCAGGTGTTGGGACTGTTTCCTTGATTCCATTCCCATTTTATCTCCTGCTGGCAGATCAGTTCATTCAACAAAGCATTCTCAAGTGCTATTCCTTGGTCTCCCTTGCATTTTGGGGTAGAAAATGCCTATTTATTCCAGCTTCCTCTCTTGCCCTACTTACCCAGCTACCAGCACCACATTAGGATGTGGGGTATGTCAGGCACGCAGCCAGAGTCAAGGCTAAGAGAACGGTTGTGTTGCCTCTGAAAAGGCTGAGCGCTTCACGCTGGCCTTAAGGGGCAGGTCTCAATGGGTTTGCCCACACCTGGGAGGTGGATTCTCTTGGGCTTAACCTGAGGAAATGAGAGTTGGGGGCACATACTGGAGGGCATGATCTGAAGTCAAAATCTTCTTGAAAATGGGGGACAAAAAGGGGCTTGAAACCAGAGTAACACATATATCAGGGATATTCTGTTGTGGAAATACAATAGGGTAAATGATTGCTCAGGTAGTTCTTAGGAGAGGCTGCCATGGGGTTTGGGCAGTTAGTAGGGCTCAGCTAAAATCAGATAAAGATTTGACTGAAAACTTCAAAATAGGGAGGATAAAATGTGTTATGGTAAAAACATCGGGGGTTTTTTTTTGCTGTAGCAGAAAAAAAAAATCTAAATGCCTCTGCCTACACCAGAAAACCATTGTTGGTGCTTCTTTTGTTCTGGTCAGTGAAGCATATGTTCCACTGGAGGTATAGTTTATAGCAGTTACTAGTTAATTTGTCAGTACTAGAGAGGCTTAGGTTGAACAAGATCAAGACTCTAATTCCAGAAGAGCTGTATCCCTAAATGGGTATAGTTACACTGGTTGAAATAAATATTTAAAGGAAGAGAGCTGCTACAGCATAACCCACCTAACTCCTAAGCAGATACACTGCAAGATATAGAAAGTGGAATTTTTCTTCTTGTACTGGTTCAGAAGGGCTTTTTTTTTTTTCCCCTTCTTTTTTCTTCCTCTCTGAAAATCCCATTAATTCACCAGATAGGAGCTGTGTGAGAACTGCTGTATTCCAAGGGGATTAGATAATGGAGAGGGAGGAAGAGGAGGGCCTTGGCAAAACACAAGAGCCCTCTCCCCACACCTTTTCCCCAGTCTCTCATCTGCCTTGCTTTTCCTTGGTACTGAATTGCATAAAAAATAATAAAAGTCTTGAATTCAAGCAGACACAGTTGCAGACACTTGCTGCAAATCCCCGGATGGCCACATCTGCTGCAGAATTCATAGCACTGGCTTGAATCCATTTAGTCAACTTCACCTGGAGATTTTCTGAGTTTTTCAGTTAAGGCAAAAAAACCCTGTGTAGAGACCCTTAAATTACTATAGCGCTTTTCTATTAATTTAGCTTCACTGCACTGAAAAAGGTAAAATAAAATACCCAACACTCTGAAGAATAAAATGAGAACTCAGACACTCTGAAACCGTAATAGTTTAGCTGGAAGTATGAATTTAAACCAATAGAAACCCTCTTGTAAATATTATTTCAATTTAGATTAAGTCATCTAGAACACTGACTGATGGAGGACATTTCACTGGAAAAACCCCTGCTTCTCTCACATATAATATGACTGAACTGAATTAAATTTTTCATAATCTAGAAAATATTAAACTGCATGAAAATTATCTCTCTTCAGTCAGGAGAGTTTCAGCTGAGGGCTTTGCCTATGAATAATTTCCTTTAGAGTCTTGTCCTTTATCTTGGGGTAATTGTGTTATTGTAGCCCTAGATTAACAATGAGTTTATTGCAATTTAGCTTTAAAGGAAAGAACAGTACCCCCATGGCACTTGCTCTGTTTTAACCGGTGCCCTATGATCTGAGTGCCACAGAGGGGCTTCATCCACACTAAAATGGAAGATCTGACTGCAGTGATGTGAGCACAGCAGACAGGAGTGGATACCTCTCTCATCTAAAAAGAGGTCAGTGTTGCTATAACTTTAACACAGAAGCACCCGCAGAAACAGCTGCTGTTAACATCCTCATCATCCACTGAATCTGCACCCAACCAAGGCAGAGTGTGAAAACTCTCAGCGTGGCTGGGCACCTGGAGGCAACTTGGATGTCAGACTATTGCAACCTGGTCTAGCTAGGTGTGCACTAACCTTGCTATGTATCCTTCCTACAGTCACATCTCCCCATAGGTAGAGATGATCCTCGCACTGGACTAGGGACTTACTTTACCTATTTTCCATAGGCAACACCTAGTTAAATCCACTTTAATTTGAACAATTTTGGAAGTGCAGTTGAGGATAAGGACCAGGCTTCTACCAAAAAGAAATCCCAGCAGGTCTACACTAAACTTCACTAGATGAATCATGACTCTAAGGACAAATCTACGTTGTAACCCAGGGCTGTGACTGGGCCTGAAATCTGACAGATGTAGAATCCTTCTTACTTTCACAACCTATAATAATAAAACTAAGTTTGATAAAGGAAATACCTTTTCCCAACATCTAGTCACCTCAGAAACAGGAAGAATTTGTCCTTTGTTTCTTGTATAACATTGCAAAGTTACGGAGAATTTTTGATAATTTAGTTTGGCAGGGAAAGGTGGTTGTTTTTTCTTCAAAATACCCATGTAGTTAGTTATTTCTGGAAGAAAGAAGAGAGTCCTCAATGAGCCCAAAGTGTTACCAGGGTAAAAGATATACGAGTATGATATATCTTATGAATTTCTCCATACATTCCTGTTCAAGAAATTCATCAGCAGACTGAAAGGAAAGACAAGTAGTCAGCTGGTGGCTGTAAATCTGTCCATCTGTGTAGCTCACTCTAGTCAGACACATTTGCAGAAAGCCCAGGAGCACACTCTGTCCTGTATTAAATAGTAGCTGAGCGTCGTTAATGTGTGCCTTATTAATCACAGAGTCTTAACACAACAGCATCCATGCTATAGATGGAAATAAAGAAAAGACTAGGCACTACCAGGACTGTTGTTTACGCAGATAAGCAAGTGAGGTCTTGGGCATTTTTATTCTAAAGAGCACAGAGTACCAAAAGAGTCAAACTCATTTTATTTTTACCATTAAAGGTCAGTGCCTGATTCTTTTCTAAATGCTTCCAAGCAATTTTGCTCTCTGAAGGTAAATGTTCGGGATCTTGACAAGACCTGGGGCTTTATCTCACCTGTCTTCAGCCACCTGTAAAGCAGGTGCCTTATGTAAACAAATCACCTCATTTTCTTCCATAATTAGCAAGAGAAGCAATTCAGCAAAGTTGCCCCCTGTGGTTCCTTTTCTCCGTATTGATGGTGGAGGGAACCCATATTATTAATATAAACAACCTCCTTAACTTTTAGATGTTAGATGCTACCCAGTACCTGTTTGTTGGGCTTCAGCTGCACCAAACCTACTTTTCTGACCCCTGGAGAGCCTTTGCATAACCAGCACCTGCCTCACTGCAGCTGCAGCAGCTGGAAAGAGGGGCTGTAATTAGGGCACTGTCACTGTAACTGAACATGCACAGAGCAGGCAGAGGATGAAAAGCCTCAGCACACTTGCGTCCTACTTAACTCTCATTTGAGACACTGGATCTTCCCGGCCTTCCTTTCCACTGAAAACTAAGCAGTCTGTAAAAGGAGCTTCCTCCTGAATTGTCCACATCACAGTGAGATGCCAAGTCAAGGTTCCACTGAGAAACCATTCTGGGTAACATGATGTCACATTTACCACTCACTCCCTTTTGTTCTGCAAGGTATCGCCATCTCTTTATGCTCCTACATGGCTCTGGGATGTTCCAGGCACAGAAGAAATACATGAAGTTACCTCTGGCAACTTGCTTCTGTATGTCCAGTTACAAGTTTGGGCAATTTCTATAATTGGATGGTACCATTAAAGTATTTACTACTTATATTCTGCCTCTTAGACCTATCAAAAAATGTCCCCTCTACCAGAATTCACAAGGAGAAGGTATTGTCATGAACCTGCCTTTTTTAAGTTCTCTAGAATCTGTACTGGTGGAACAAAGAAGGACAAGAGAGGTTTCTGACTGTTCATATAGCAGAAAGGAGTCAGGAGGGGTGAAGAGGAGAGAAATGCTGCACACCGTTACTCATCTCAGGGTGCATTACTGCTGCTCCTTTATTTGCTGGACAAGTTTGTCTTCTGCACTCTTGCCTTTACCACCTTGCAAAATTTAGTCTGTGATGCAGTCAGATTCAAGATCCATCCTGTATCCCATCATCACCCACTTCACTCAGCACAAAATGTCTGTTTTCCACCACGTTTACTTGTTTTTCACATTCCCAGCCCTGAACCTTCCCTCATGCTACTAATTCCACACACACTTGTTGCTTCCTTATCCTGTCATTAGTCCTTCATAATCCATATTCACACACTCCTACCCACTTACTGCTTCCACCTGGGCCACAACCATGGCCTGACCAGTCAATCCCCACAGCGCCCTGCACTTCTCAAAGAAACATGAAGCCCAAGTTAAAAGTGCCTTCTTTCTTTATCCATTTGCTTTGTACATTGAAACACACAATTTGGTTTTCAAATTGCTGACAAACAGTGACTGCATTTACTATGTTTTGCATCTAGAGTTTAATAAATATCATGGATGAAAACCCTGCATGTCCAATTTGCATAAGTGGGGAATTCAGATGCAGTTGCCCTGTGTCTTTACGAACTCCACGAAGTGCCAGATGACCAGTCACTCTAATTGCTACATGGGTTTGGGAGCATTTGATTTCTGAGGGGCAATTAAGCCTGAAACAGATTGTGGCCAAAGAAAAATGATCTGCATGAAAATGCACTTAATTATAAACTGCCACAGCAGAAACGGAACCTGACAGCCCAGCTGCCCCACAGGACTTCTGCATACACCACTGAGCAGAAGAAATGGTGCTAAGAACCAAGCTCTATAATCTATTGATAGGCACCAAAATAAACTCTGATTTTCAGAAACAGTTGGTTCCCAAGTAGCTTTCATAGATACAAAGGGAAGTACTGGATATGCAGGGAATTGAGAGGATAGTTTGGTAAAGTCAACATCTGCAACAATTAACCACCATACAGAATCAGAAGTCTGGTATACATGGAGATATATATACATTTGTTGCATGTTCCTCTTGTAGAGAATAGGACACTACTAAAAAACACGATACATTTTCTACCATGTGTTAGGGGTTTACACCTCTCTCTTGTTAATTCCTTTATGCTGGGATTGAAGCAGCTAGGTATAGAGTTCCACGTCCTTTCCCTAAGGAATAAAACACCAGATATGGTGAAGAGCTGGCACCACATCATGCACAGCCAGTGGCAGATTAAGGGAGGGATTTTTTTCTACTACAAAAACTGTGATGTGAAAATCAGTTGCATACCATAAGACAACTACACTTAACAAGGTAGAACAGCCCTGCCAAATAGTACAGCAGACACCCTGAAAGGATCGTGAACACCAGGACTCATCGACTTCCAGACCAAAACTCCTCACAAGCGTGGTAGTAAGGACGGAGAGCCTACAAGAATGATCACAGAGAATAAAGTAAAGAAAATAGAGCTAAAGCTTTATTATCTCTAACAACAACAACAACAACAACAACAGCCAAGAAATAAGACACTAATAATGTCCAAGCTACTTGTATGATAAATACTGTGGATGCAGATGGAGCAAAACTATTGGGAAATATTGTTTTATTTGGAAAGACACCAATTAGCAAAAGGAATAGAAGTTTGTGTTAAAGAGCAAAGATACGGAAGGAGATACAGGTCTGTTAATGGAACTTCTGATTCTAGCAGGTCAGACCAGAACTCAATCCTAGAAAAATGCCAGCAAATAGTAAGTACAATAGGCATCTGTGAGGAAGGCATCGACACAAGGACAGTCATTGTGCAGAATAAGAATACAAGTACCAAATTAAAGCAATGGGACACACATGACGAGCAAATTGACTGGGGATGGTCCAGTGAGTACATTAACAATGGCACCATGAAAGGCAGAAAAGAGATTCCAGGCACCCATGCAGGGCCATGGAGGCTGTGGGAACATCGGGAGCAGCTCTCAGCAGGACTGGTTATCCTCAGTAGTGTACTGCACTAACATAGTTTAACTATTTTTGATGCCCATACTGATCTGTTCAGAACTGAATGAAGCCTCACCACATGGAAAAATGCAGCATAAACAGCTTTTATATCCCAGCACTCAGGTACTCCGGGAAAGAAAACCAGAGGTTCCTATAGACTGGTTACAAAGATAGGGAGACTTCTAGAGAGCAGTAAAAGATCAGTGGTGTGATTATAGCACATTCTAATGGTCTCAGTGCACAGACACTGCCAAAGGATGCCAGCCCTTCTCTTGGTCCATGACTATCCAAACCAGCCTGATCCCAGATAAACTACAGATCAGTCATAATAAAGAGCAAAATTCTATTGGAGACACATGGCCAAAGCCTGAGGATCACATCTAAAAGTCAAAGGGAAAATGCAGACTGCCCAGGAAACAACACATGTTGTAGCTTGTCATTTACACTAGCTGACATGCAGAATTATTAACTACTGTGGGACGACATAGAAATATTCTCAGTGTCAGAATGGTCTCTGTCTATAAACACATTTTTCAAAGTAATGGGAACCTACAGGGCAAACTTGAGTTAGAAATAGTGCAGTCTGAGCCTGGTGAAATGGCTGGATCCATTTGATCTGCTGTATCAATGGAAAAGGAGCTGTCAGGAACACAAAGTTGCGGTAGCACTGCAGCGTAAGAACCCAGTAGGTAAGCAAATCCAAATTGGCTTAAAGCTGCTGTAGACAGCTGTGTTAATACAGCTAGTAAACTTTACCAGGATCTACCTGGTACACTCCCAGAACACAGAACACCCAGTCTTGTCAGCATGCTCTGCTGGATGTCAGTGTTTCACTGGTGTATGCCTAATGGGGCAGGTGCTAGTGGGTATGTATGACAAGGGCGGTAGGGCCCTGCATTGCTACATGATCAAACAAACAGTCGTGTCTCCTGGATCTCCCAAACACAAAGATTATAACTGATGACTTTTGTATTATCAGGGGAAGTAAAGTCCAGACAAGAATATTGGCCTATAAAACTGCCACGCAGGATATCCTGAAAAGACTCAATAAACACTTTAAGGAGGGATAAAGATATGAGGTTTTAAAACTGCAAGGTATTACTGGACTTTTCAGGCTCTATTACTAAATTCAGCAGTATCAGGGAATGTTCTTGAACACTGGGACATATTTGTCTATGCTGTTAGATTGACAGGCTGGTGTCTGGCATGGTTTTGGCCCAAGCAACCTGACACTCTACTGAGTAACTTCCAGGCACAGTTTGGAAGTTAGCACTGGCCAGGACTATCCCTAGTAGGCAGTTTGGATATGGCCACCCTATTTCAAGGCTAGAAGAGTTCAGAGGTACATGCATGGGTTGTTCAGTGTGTGCTGGTCTCCACACCAGGAACTTTTTCTGGACATAGATATAATTTGAGACTCTCCAGGCAATCCAATGAGTGTTACAGACAGTAAAACCACTCCATAGCTGCCCTCCTCTCCATAAACAAGGGAGCTGAGCTGCACCCCACTGTCAAGGGAGGTATGTGTAGTGCATGCAAGACAGTAACCTGTTGAAAGGGAGTAAACAATCTTTCCATCAGACCTCAGAGGTAGCCTGAGATGGAGGCATACCTCATCCTGAGGACTAAACACATTTCTCTGACTAGCCAGGGACTTTTTATATAGGTAAGGTTCAGTTTTAAGATAGTTTGTAGAAAACAAATGTGTGAAAGGGTCATGCAGCAGAGCTAGGCAGGTCTGAGTCTAGCAGCAAAGACCTCATAACCTTACGGGAAAATGCAACAATTAGGCTAGCTAAATGTGTGATTAGGCAGTGGATGAAGCAAAACTTAAGAGTGGTAGTGAACAGAAAGCATGTTGTGAAATGCAGTGAAGAGTCTAGATACTAGGAAGACCTAGAAAGGGCATGAATGTCCATGAGTGAGCCTGACATGGGGAAAGTGGGACAGAGGAAACAAGTATTTGGAAAAAAACCAGAGCCAATGATTTGCCATACAACAGAAGGAAGACAACAACAAGGTTAAACCAAGTTCATAATCAAGGTACTAAAAACAAGAAGTAGGGGAACTGGTTTGCAGATCAACTCATTTGATAGTATATGACTCCAAAACATTAAAAAAAGGTAGTAGTTAAAGCCAAATCTGTAGGTTCAGGAGCATACTAATACCCACTTGCCTTAGTGGCCATTGGTCCTGTAAAGCACACTCAGGCTAAAATTGTTCAAAGCAGTGGTTTAACCATTCTTGTGTGACTTAGAAGGATGAACATACCTTTCAGGAAGGAATTCCTTGGAGGTTTACTGAGGAGTCACTTTCTCTGTACATGGCTACATGCAGTTGCAGGATTTCTGGAGAAGTAATAAATGTCCATTTTGTGTTGCAAATGTGTCATGATGTTATGAAGCACTAAGGACACGTAACATCTCTTAGTCTTTGTTTTGCACACGTCATTCTGCTTTGTGCAACCCCACACTTCTCTTGTATGCAGTCTTGACCCACGCAAATGAAGAAAGATAACAGAAACTGGTTAGGAGATGAGTCGTAAAGCAGCAATCATGTTGGTCTTCAGCCCGCTTCAGATGACTTAAGCCTTTTCTATTTCAGAAAAAAAGCAAGAGCTGTAAGTAGAGAAGTAACAGAAGAGGGAGAAAAAGTAAGGGAGCTGGATCAGGTCACAGATCTCTCATGTCTGTATAAAGTCTGTTTATAATGGAGAGATAGGGGAGATTTCATTGTGTAGAAGAAAGCCAGGAATCCTTCTTTGATAACATGTCTGACTAAAAACAAAACATTAGTGTGAATTATTTGCTTTCTGTCCTGGGATATTTGAATTGTGTCAGGCTTCAGCTAAGATCCTGGATACACTTTGGAAGAAGGTGAAACCATGTCTTAACCTCTTAATCTTGCAAGGTGTGCACGCCAGACCATACCTGAACTGTTTCCTACTCTGTGGCACCACCTCCTGGCACAGAATGACAACACAAATCCGAGTAGAAGGTGAAAAGCAAACTTTCTGCGCAGTTGTTTTATTTGATCTAAACTATTGTTAGAACTGCTTGTATGAGGGGAAGCAGAGGATGATATCATATTTTGATGCAGAGGTCTAAATACGCAATCGCATCTTTAGCACTACAGAATTAAAACAGGAGTACAAATAATACTGTATTAACACACCTTTACATCCTGTTGTATCAGTAATCGAGTAATCTTTGGTAGTATGTACATTTCATGCCCACCCATCCAAGGTTTCCTGTGTCTTTCAAACCTACTCTATAAACATAGAGAAAGCAAGGAACTGCTCAAGGGAAGAAATCACAATCTCTTTTGTGTCATGTAGCAACAGGAGGCCTTGAAACAAGATCTTGCCTGCACAGGCTCTTCTATCTCTTCTGAGGCCAGCAGAAAGCCAAGGTGTTGCACTGCAGAAAAGATTTCAGTTCTACTACACCTGAATCACCACTGGATGTTCGAGGTGAACTGCACTAACAAGCATGGCTCACTACAAGCCATTAGGCAGGAGAAGATTATTTAGAATGAAAGTCTGAAGACATTTTTCAGAGACAGCCCTGGTCTCTGTCCATCATTGTACCTTCTCGCAAGAGGGAAGCTTTGCCTTCCTTCCATGTTTCGGTAAGGGATGATGTGTGAAGTTACAATCAGGTAGGGCGACACATGGCTACAAATCAAAAAGTTGTTGATATTTTTACCTCCTGTCACTTTTTAATATGTCTTCACCTTCAGTCTGTAAATTGATGAAAAATCAGCATTCGTGCTTCCGGCAGGGTGCAATGCCTATTTTCTAGGCATTGACTGATCAGCTCCAGTCTTACCTTCATTTCCATATTCAAAAATACATTGCAGTAGAGAAGCTAATTGTTTTGGACAGAAAAGCCACCTGAATATATCAGGTAAATCCATATTAAAGATTTAGAAGCATGTTGGCAAAAATTTCTTGTGAGAAAAGTGGAAAGGATTCATTTAGGAAGAACTGAGAACAGTGAACTCAGTAAATGGGAGGAAGGCAGAATTTTATTCTATTTAAATAAGACATTCCTGCATTTAGGAGGACTAATCAAACAGGTAAGTGCAAATAAAATTTGCAACTGATCTTTCCAGATGGTATTTTTTAAAAATTTGCCTAAATGAGCATAAAAGAGTGAAAAAAGTTGCTGATTCTGTTACTTTCCAGGTGCAGAGTTACATACCTGGAACAACAGAATAGAGACTTAAAAATCTGTTGCCTTGTCATCTTTATTCCATGTACTTTATAAAAGGAAACATATTCACGAACACTGGAAGAGGAGGTGTTGTGGGGAAAAGGTTTATCTAGATCTGCATTTTCATCTTGCTACGAAACAGAAAATCTGAGAAGACTGTCTTTCTTGCTATTGGGTTTACCTTTCACCTCAGGAAAGTTAAGCTCAAGTCTTCATCTTGTCCCGCCCGTGACTGCAGCTTTGCCTAAACCATCAAAACCCCCTCTACCTGATCCGTAATAGAAAATAATAGTTCTTTCTACTGCTGTGACTGCTAAAATCATTGGGAGTTGCTGCCAATACCTTCTGTACATAGCTGTCAGGACTGTTTGCTAGATCTGCATCTGAACATCATGACTGAATGAACTTTGCTTGTTGCAGTTTCAGTGATGTTGTAGTCTAAAAACAGCACTGTTTAAACTGTTTCTTGTTTAATACGGAATAATAAAACTGCACTCAAGAATATTGTAAAGGCAGCATATGGAATGCAACTCTTGTTGCAGTTATCAGAATCTAATTACCTAGGGGGAGGGATGTGAGGTTGAACTAACATTCTGATTTCAGAACATCTCAGAAATTTACTTTTCAAGTTACTAAGGAGTCTGAAATCCAGACATTAATTTGGATCAATATATCTGTATTGTTAATAGGACCAATTTTATGATGACCTGCTTCTTCCAGGACCTCAAAAAAACTTGGCAATGAACCAAGGAGAGTTTGGAGCACTAAGATGTGCTTATATGGAGCACTAAAAGCAGCTTATTCAGCAGGTATTTATATCTTCTGTCCTAGTAACAGCAAAGGTGCCATTGCCTCTGAGAGGATAAAATTAGGTGTTAACTCTATACATTCACTGAAAAGTCCTGCAATAGCACATGCCAATATTCTCTGAAGTAGAGTAGCAGCAGCAATACAGCAGGAAAAGAGGATATGATAAAGATGTGGTGCTTTGACAAAAGCATTTAGTAAGAGATATTGCCAATGCCAAGAATGTGGAGCTCTAGGAGTCTGTGTCTTTTTCCCACAATGGCAGGAAGGAACTGAATCACTGCAGGTCTCAGGGAAAGGAACTGCTTCAGGCAGCACCATTGGGTCTCAAAAGCTTTTAAGGGGTCACTAACATTTTTTTCTTTCCCTTCTGTAGTACAAACCCACCCTTTTTCTTGTGGACTTTGTTCAATCTCTGCCTAGCTCTCCCACTGCTCCTGTGCAGAATACCTTAAGCAGCAGAGATTAGAGCCACCCACATTCCAGAGGCATTTCCACCCATATGATGACTGCACTCCCAGCCAGTATAATGGTGTTTGGACAAGAGGCCTGTTCTACCTCCTCACCTCCAGATAGAAAGACTCAGGCAGACTCAAACACCAGATGCCATTGCACAGAGGTTCACTGGTTCTCGTGGAGGGCTGACCCCGCTTTGCAAGTTGAAGTATGGATTGGCAGATCAGGAGGAAAATTAGGCAAAGGAAGTTTGGGTAATGAGAAAAGAGTAGAATCAGTATGGGTCTGGTGAGGAACAAAATTTGTGCCCAGAAACCTGGGGCTGGAAGCATGAGTTCCTCCAATCTGTTTTAAAGTGGGGTAATATGTCTAGAACTTAACAAGCATTTTTGAGGCACTTGGATAACATCGTGGCAATGGCTGCAGAGCTGCCTATAAACCACTGTTGTTTGTTGCAGCTCACGGTACTCACTCACTTTGTATTTGCTAGTTTCAGACATCACCTATCTGGTGTTTGTAGATGGATTATGAGACAGCTTTAGCAAATTCTTACTATTTAGCAGTTGTTTAGTCCCTAGCCTTTTGAAAATAAACCAACCAGTTTCAATAGCTTACCTAAGAAGTTGTATAGTTCAACACACTCTACCTCTGTGCTAATATTCTTCTAGCAAACAATCCTCCTAAAATTCTCTTTCTCTTTGGATGCTTATATTAAGTTGTCTTGCTACTTAGGAATCAGTCAATGTTTTGACACCCCATTCCACTGTTAATAAGTGAAGTCAGCAACTCTGGACACTTTGACATGGGCACTACCTTCTGTCTGGGTGTAAAGTATGTCTTCCCAGAAGACATCTTCCTAAAAGAAGTCAGACTTCAAAGCTATGTCCTAAAGGCATTTTCATGTAGTTCTTATGTTTTCCTCTTCTTTGGGAGGTGCAATTGCCTCCATTGTTCTTTTAACTATGGAGGACCAGATATGACTCAAAAACATTGGGCTCAGCTTTGGGGTACAGCAGTTCTGTTCATCCTTGTAATGGAGGTGTTCAACCCATTAAGATGAATGACTTTAAGAGCCATTGCTTTTCATAAATTAGAGAGAACAAAGTTCTGTGGGAAATTTGCTCCCTGTCTCACACAGGTATTAACTACAGATAAAAAGGCAGTAGGTAACTATCAGGCGGTGCCTTTCAGGGTGTTTCACATACAAGAATAAACAAATTCTCAGTTACTGCTGAGAACATTCCAGTTCCAATACCAAAGCCTTTACACAGCAATGACATTGCTTGGTTTCCTAAAATAATGCAGAGGGGAAAGATAATGGAATGGGATGGGTGCAGCTTACCCTGCTATGTTACCACAGAAACTCAGCTGTGGATTTTCTTTACACACTTCTGCTAGTCTTCAGCTCTCTTGTGTGCATCGAAAAATTTTATCATAATTGAAAACACACCAAATGAACACCCAGGCACATTAACTGACTTCACCTCCTTTGATGAAACCCAAACAGGCAGAGGAGTAAAAGGAAGCATAACATGAGGTTTGGTAGGAAGACAGATGCAGGTACAACTGAATGCTCCTAATATGTCCAAAACTACCTTCCTCTTGGCCTGGCTGTAGAAGAAATTAGGTGGCACCTGGAAAAGCTGTGCAGTTTGACAACATGGGACCCCAAGGGGTATTTATTAGGAAGATTATCCAGCCTAAAATAGATTAAGCTGCCCACATGCTAGGCAATTCATATCATAGGTGCTCTAGGATGAGTTAGCTGAGATCAGCACCAAGACAGCTGATCAGTTTGACAAGGCATGAAGCAGACCTTGGGAACAGCAGACCTTTTGAGTAGTTTAAGAGAGAACACATGGTTGGTACAAGTAGGAAAATATCTAGAGTGGAAAGAATGGGGCAATCAAATGCCTCCTGAAACATAAAACTCTTTGAAAATGTAGAGTACAACTGGAGAAAATGTGAGCGGGTAGTCATTCTGTCCGTGTAGCAGTATGGTCATGTCAAATGAAACACGATCTGAACATGACCCAGCTGTCAGATGCTTTTAATCACAAAACTGTTGGGTTCCTTTGGAGGGAAAAAGAGGAAAAGCAAACCGTGACACCACCATCTCTCCAGGACCCAAAGGTAGAAATAGGGAGCCCAGATATTGGAAACAATAATTTTGTTTTAGGGGACAGAACAAAATAAGCTTGGAAAGGGCAGTATGTGTAAGAAGCCCCTTCCAGGATGTCTTGGCAAGGGTCAGACCCCAGCCCTTCCCTCAAACTGTCAGTGGCTCAGGAGGAAGTGCATATTTAAATAGAAATGCAATATTTAAGTGTAATATTTAAATAGATGCTTGTTATTCTTCACTCACACTCATTTATCCAGGGTCACATGAGTTCAACTTCTGTAGGAGGTCCATCTGTTGACATAGATGATATACTAATCCCAGGATTCCCTGGATCCTCCCTGGCTACCCCAGATGAATGGACACTGTTCTGATGTTGGGTAGCAACACACATTTAGCAAAACTACTGCTTTCTGTACCTCCAGCCTAAGCTCTTTCAATTCTGCCTGACACTCTAAACTTGCCTGTTAACTTTCTTGCTTCTTCATGCTACTTCAAAACAATCAACATGTTTCAGCTTTGCTTGCCACTTCAAATCTGACTCCATTGCTTGATGCCTTACAACCATTTCTACACAACTTCTCAACTTTTCTCATCACTTAGATGTTACCTTTGCTCCCTCTTAGCTTTACTTGTCGCCTGCTTGTCCCTTCAATGCTGCATCTTTGCTCAAAGGAGGACTTATGGTACATAGGATATCAGTGGGGTCTCTGTAAAGAGCACAGTCATGACAGCCTCTTTTGTCACATCCAGTTTTCTTACCCTGTTAGCACTACTGTTGCTGAGGTCGGGTTCACCCCTCCTTAGATACTTCTGATATGGTCCCATCATCCATTCAGCATGGCATCAAAAGCTGACACATAGCTGACATGAACATAATCTGTTCAGTTAGCTCTTGCTTTGACAGAGATACAGGGAAAGAGGCCAGAAATCTGCTGGGATTGTCCTTCTTTGTCCTCATATGCGTGAAGCTTTTGTGATTACCCTTATCTATGGAGTTTATAAGGTTAGTCTTGTTTCTCACAGTAGACAATTGGAGCAGATTGATGGTTTAGATAAGTTTTCATTTAATATGGACATAATTTGTCATAAGACTATAGAGGGGTGTGGGGAATGAGGCTTTTCACATCATAAAGTGACAGTTATTAATTCTAAGTTGAATACACAATCTAAAGTGAGGTCAAGCAACAGTAATGCCAGCAGGACAAACGGGACAAACAAAAGCTCTAGCAAGTAAATGGGTTAAGTTTATGTTGTACAATAGTAAACTTATTTCCCATTAAGGGAATTTGTATAGAAATCACATAGGCAAGAAATATATTAAGTCCTTTGTTTTATCTTCTGGAAGGGCAAGGGACCAACAGCACTGAAGAAACACCTGATAAGGAAGCTTTTGACAGAGTGCAGAGCTAAACTCAAAGACCACAGCCGTCCCACCTATTAAACTAATTATCATAGTTCTTGTCCTAAGGCAGAGGATGGCAGAGGAACTTTATTCGTTTACTGCTGTAAGGCTCACAACAGTGGTAGAAAATAAAATCAGCAAAGCTAGTGAACTCTTGGTCATTTGAAAGCCTCTCCAAACAAAGTGCAAAACATTCCATCAGTACAGACCCCAAAGAACTAAATACATTTATAACAAGGGGTCACTTTCTCCTCCCTACCTGGGAAGAAATTCCAGGAAAGAATGCTGAAATCAAATATTTTTCTGTGCTTGATGCGTCAGCAGAGTTCTGGCAGGTTCCCTAAGAAAAACAGAGCATACATTTGTGAAGACTATGTGAGCCTTTTGGGAGACACTGATTTGGACTGTGCTACACACCTAAGATGTTTCACAGGAAAATATAACACATTCTTGATGCTAAAACAGGTCCTGAGATTTTCTGGGTGAAATTTTGAGCTGTGGAAAAATAATAGGCAGTATCAGCAAAGCCTCTGAGGGGATCAGGAGAGTCTCAGAACAATGGTGGCTCCTACAAGTTCCTCATGTCAGATGCTACTTATTTACTGGGATTGTAATTAGAACAACAAGGTTACAGGTAAATCACAACAGAGATGAAACCCTGGCTAACACACCTGCTCCCCTGGGGAAAGATGGGCACAGAGATTAAAAGGAAATTTTAAAGAGTTAAGACTTTGTAGGAAATTTAGTCGGTGAACAACTAGTATGAAAATGCTACTATGCAAAGATGTCCTAAAAACATTGAGTGGAAATCCTGCTGGAGCATAAGAATATGACAGTTAATCAGAGGCTTTTGTTTGGAGATCTGTCAGTAGGCACAAAGCTAAGCTCATCTGGGGACACCTCTCAGGAGGTATTGGCAGGGTGTACTTAAAACATCTCAGTCATATGTGCTGGGAGCACCACCAAAAACAATGTCAATATAGCTGGAATGGAGAGGGATATAAAAAGTTTCATCTACCTCCAAGATAGCAGTGCTGGCTGCAACTGACCAGAAACCATTTTCTTTTTTTTTTGCCATTGCCAAAAGGGGACTGGCAAACACCTTCTTGTGAATATAGGCAGTTTTGGGGGTGTTGTTTTTTCCCAGCAACAGACCTGTCATTCACAAACTGAAAACTTGGGAGAGTTTTGGATTACAGACACTCTCTAATGCCAGAATTCTTAGCCTTGTCTTTCCAGTGATGGCTCCATGGCAAGCCACTCCTTGCTTTATCTGTCTGTTTCTTTCAGGCTAACCTTATACTGTCCCGCAAACAGACGACTGCACAACAATTCCTGAGTTCTGCAGTAGCCCTCTAGTTCACTGCTGTAGCTGTACAGTCAGACATGTTAGTTCATATTACCTAAATATGAAAAGTCACCATACTACATCCAAAAAAGGTCCCCCTACCCCAACAGTCATCTCATGGCAAAGACCAGTAGTGGATGCTAAGTGCAGAGTAAAGAATATGGCAAATATAAGGGGTATTCTCCAATCTTCTTCTAGTGGCCTGCAGGGCAGGGAGTTCCTGAAGCAGAAGCATGTCTTTGTGCCCGATAGCCTTTGTCTAATTTTCTTTTGAACAGAGGTCAACTTCAGCCTCCACAGGATCCTCTGACAATAACTTCCACAGTCTATTCATGAACGTGTGCAGTTAGAGTTAGTAAGCTACTGATTTTGAGGGTTTGACATTGTTTGTTATATTACTACTGATTGCTAAATTATTATTTTCTTTCTTTTTCTTTTTTTTTTTTTTGGTGGGTAACAAAGCCTATCCGCCCTCAGTGTAGCAGTTAGTAATCAGCTACTGAGTGATGCAGACCATGGGCAGGCCCCTGGGATCTGAGCGAATGCTGAACAAGACAACCATTAACAAGGTAAGAACCATTTCTATGAAATCATTAATTGCAATCAAATTTTCAAGATGCTCCTGGGTAGACGAATAATATCCCTGAAGCACTTGGAACTAGGCCAGCTAGTCGCAACAGCTATATTTTAAGTGCTAAGAGGAACAGTAATTTAATTATGCTCTGATGCATAACATTTGCACCTTAAGACTATGTAAAAAAAAAAAAAAGACAAGAAAGAATAATGCTACTGATTAGGTATAACCACTGCTCTTCTTTCAAGGATTTTAAGATTTCATAAGGCTTCTTTATGGAGCTAGTTAGCAGCAATGACAGCTTGAAGTTTTACTTCAAGCACAGGCACAAAACATTGGCCCCAGCAAAGACACGTGTAGAGCATGCCTGACCAGTGAGGATCAATTCTCTATTTTTCATTAAGATTTTTGTGTGTCTGAGAAGACAAAAGATGATACAAGTGGAGAGAACAGCCAAAAGAAAAGTACCAGGTTTGGGAGGAAAAAACACTGGGACTCAGAGACAACTTGGTGGGGTGCAGGGAGTCCTGGGGAGAATTTGGAGAAAGAAATTATCACAATCATGGAAATTGTGCCATGTTTCTTTAAATAAAAGGAGTTCCATTAAAGAGGTATTTGCCTCTGTCAGCAGTTTTTCCTAACTGAAAAAATACAGAAGACCACACTGTTTTAGCTAACTGTCAAAAAGGGTGGCAGGAAATGTTCTGGTGTTGCAGGATGCCTATGTTGAAAATATTTTTCCATAAAACATGGATGGGTAAAGAAAACAGAAACAAATTAGAAGGAAAGGCCTACTTAAGGAAAACTAGCTTCTCTATGTTTATTTTTCAGTAATTGTGCCCCCAAATACTAATTTTTCCAGCTTTTCGTTTGCCACTTCTTTAGAAATCACTGACCTGGCCCATCACCCAGTTATCTTCTGACTGAAAACATTCCTCAGTAAATCTATTCTAAGCTGCTCCTGCCACAGTTTCAGTCTGTTAGCAATCTGGCCATTTTATTTTTATTTCATATTTGTGTACTGCCCGTTGAAGACAAAATCTAGAGAAATGATTTTGAATTCATATTGGGGCTAATCAAATGTAACTCTGCTGACATCAGTAGCATAATATTGACATTCCTAAATTGTGCAAGGACCTCAGACAGAAGGGTCTTTTTGTGGTGCTATTATCTTCCACAGGCTTTGGAAAAGCTTGCTAAAACCTATGGAGTTCTGTTTGGTTAGCTTCACCCCTTCCCTCCAGACCCCTCTCCCCACCCCGAGGGGCGCAGGGGTGGGCTCGGGGGCTGCGGTCAGCCCATCCCAGCCCCCCTCGGCCGCCCCTCCCTCCTCACACCCCTCCCTGCTCCCGCGCGGGCCCTGCCCCGGGCTGCAGCCCTTCAGGGACCCCCTGCTCCCGCCTGGGCTCTCCACGGCCGCAGCCCCCGCAGGAAATATCCCCCGGCTGCGGCGTGGGGCCCTCCCCGGGCTGCAGGCGGGGTCTCTGCTCCGGCGGGGCCTCTGCAGGGCCGCGGGGGGTCCCTGCTCCGGGCCTGCACCACCTCCTGCCCTCCTCCCCCTGCTCCTCCTCCGGCCTGGGGGTGCCTCTGTTCCCCCCGGCGCCCCCAGCTCGGCTGAGGGGCTCGGCTGTGCCCTGCCGTGGGGCCGTTGGAGCCGGCCGGGACCGGCTGTGCCCGGCACGGGGCAGCCCCGGCCTCTCCTCACAGCGACCACCCCTGCAGCCCCACTGCCAGTGCCTGGGCATGGACACCCAGTAAAGGACTGCACAAATGAAACCATTAAAGATTGCTATTCGGGTGTTCTTACAGGTCTGGATTGGACCTTTTGTAAGCTGACAGTGTAAGGATATTTCTGGACATGTCTGCACCAAACACACGCCCACACCTTCGAGGTGAGCTGGAAGCCACCGTTTCTTCTGCAATGAAGCCATGTTGTGATGGAATCTGCAGCCAGCCCCACCGCAAGGAGGGACTAGGTGCTGTTGCATCTGCTCCTGACCCTGTTTCATCTCCTGCAACATGTTGCACCTTCAGAAGCTGTGAGTTTTGGAGATGCACCTCTCCAACCTGTCAAGTCATTTACAGAGATTGACAGCTGCCTAATAGCCATGCTGGCTGTCCATCTGCCAGCTGGGTATTGCTCAGGATGCGGGAGGCAGGCAGAAAGGCCTCTCTCCATCTTCCCCTCCCATTGACCAGGGACGTTTCAGAGCAAGCAAAAGATGTTTCTTCAAATTTCTTTTCCTAGTGGTCCTCTGCTCTCTGGTTTTCTTATGCTCAGGCAGGGCAGGGCAGTGAGGGAGGTGAGGACCGTGCTGGTGGGGCTGCACTCCTCACCCGTGTGCATGGTGTGCTGGGAGGGAGTCACAGCCAGCAGAAGGCCTTGACAAAGCAAATGAGCAGCTTCTGGATTTTGCCTGTTGTAAAGCACAAGAGTAGGGGGACGTTCAACAAAACAAAATGTATCAAAACCAATAAACACCTGTAGCTTTTTTTTTTTTATTCAGAGTGGCAGTAGGGGTCTCCCAGGACAGCAACTCAGCAAGGAGTGAAAGGGGATTAGACTTCTACAGATGGTGAGGACATTCAAAGGCAGAGCAGTTCAGGCCAACAACATTTTTCAGTGGGATGTCACAATGTGTGTGGCAGGGATGGAGTCACTCTCTGACAAACTGAGATTAGAAAAGAAACCGCAATGCAGAGGATGAGAGCAAATAATCCCAAATCTGACTGCTAGCTTCCTCCCAGGAAACTGCGGACTCTCCATTTGCTGGGCTAAGGGTACCTCCACACTGTACCTCCACAGTCTTGTGTCTAGCGGCATTATAGCTTGTTTGTTGAAATACTAAATTTTTAGGGAAAAGTTTGCTTGTTTGCTTTGATTCACTGCTTGTTAGTGTGTGGGAGGCAGTTTAACCACAACCCAGACTGCTTGGGAGTCACTTTTATGCTAAGAAACTGTCTCTCTCAGATTTCTCCTACTAAGTAAAGTAGGCTGATTGTAAACAGAACAGGAAAAAAAAGGGGGCATAAATTCTCCCTGGGCTCCACGTACATTACTCAGTAAAGCAAATGATCCCTGTCACAAGAGGACATAATTCCCCTACTCCTTCTCTTGCTTTAAAGCAAGATGTGAAGAATCAGCATAGTGGGGAAAACTGCTCAGAACATAAGCTGAGAGAGCACGACATCAGGATATAGTCACGTTGTGGTGTTAAGTAGTTTCTGCTTATGATGACAGTTGGAAACCTGATGAAAATGCCTCTTGTTGATGAGACAAGTTCATATAGGTTTCAACTTGAAGAATTAAAGGCTATTAAATGATATTAGGAGCTGTTCAAAACAAGCGGGTAGGTTTTATTGACTATGGGTGGTAGACCTGTGCAAAGCATAGTTAAAGGACTGTGTGGATGCAAAGAGTTTACACTGGCTTAAGGGAAGACAGGACAAGGATAAGGAAGACATCCTTTGGGGATTATGAGTAGACAAAGCACATGAGTCTTAAGAATCCCTGAAATAATTAAAGGCTGGGAGAGTGCTTGGGAGAATTTATACATGCTAGCCCTGTTTTCTTTTTTTTCCCTGGACATTTGCTTCTGCACTATTTGGTACAGATGTCAATAGATATGGGATTAAGGCTGACCCTTAGCAGTAATGACTATGTGTATGTTCTTATGAGGGTAGTTGCTACTCCATGGTGCTGTAAGTAAGACTGCAAACACCTCACTGAAAATATTTAGATAAGACAAACTTTTGACAATCTGTTGTTTTGGAAACCAAAGGCAAAATTAAAGTTCTCCAGTGTGGGTTCCTGCCTAGTCCCTCACCCAGAAATTCCTGCTGGAATAGGAGGGAGGACTCAAAGGCATAAACATCATCTTGTTTTGAGGTCATTCTAATCCGTTATCGTAGCAATTCTGTGTCTTTCTTGGAAGCTCTAACATCTGTTAGTTCAAAAAAAGTTGTTTGGCTTACCTTGGGTGAAGTTGCTTGGTGCAGCTTTTCAAAGGTCCTACCTTCCCACACTTCACCAGTGCAAAGAAATTCTGGACCAGCTCTGACTCTATTGGTGATCCCACCTATATGCTGGCTAGGGCTCCAGCTGTGAGTTCCTCTTCCCCTAAAGATAAGACTGTGAGAGCCAGAAAAAGTTGATTATCAGGCATAGAAAGATTTCTGTACTCATCATACCCTTCAACAGTAGGTGCTTTTACATCTCCTTAAATGTCATATTTAAATTCCATTTTAAATTCCATTTTAAAACCTAGTGCAGGAAGGAAACTTAAAATAGTTTTGCCAATAGCTATAGGCTTTGACGTTGGAGTGTGTTGGAAAACTCAGGCAAGGCACAGGGAGACATTAGCTGTTTCACTCGCCTCCACAGGATAATGTCTATTAGTACAAGTGCTTCAGGAGAGGGTGGGAGGTTGAAAGGTGATATCCCCGAAGAGTCATTCTGTTATGTTTCTTCTACAGCAGCTTGGCAAGTTGCAGTCTAATACCAGCTCCTGGTCAGCTTTTTTTCTCCTATCATCTTCACGCCTACATTCCTGTGGTTTTACTTGAAAGGAATACATGACATAAATCTATACAAATGCCAAACATGCCCCCAGCTGCTGAGCTGAGTATTTCTGATTCAGAGCAGCACCAAATAACTGCACAGAACAGGTCTGGAATAGCCTTAGAAGAGGAGGAGGGGAAAAAAAGTCAGACTTTACAACACTTCCATTGAAAAGCCTGGAGATGCAAGGGTGACCGTAACAAGAGCTGACTTGTCTTTGACATCATCGTCAAATAATATTTGCTACATATCAGAGTGATACAATTTTTTCTCACCGGAGCTGCCAACTTAGGCCTGATTCTGTAAGAGTCCAAGCACCTTCAGCAATGGATTGTGAGGCTTATGAGCATCTTGTAGGAACATGTCTGCTCCTTCAGATTTTCCTCAGGAAATGAGTGCACTTGCAAGGCTCTCCTGTTGGAAATAAACCAGTCATAATTTTTATTATGATTGTAATACTCAGGCTCCATGGTTCAAGCTACCATACAAATAGTACTTTAGATTTGCAGCATTTGAGATAGTGGTCTTTTCTTTACTGTCTAAAATGTTCTATTTCATTTTGTAGCAGCTTTTGCCTTCTGGAGGTCTCCTGAGCAGTCCCAGCACACTGCTTATGACACATACAGCTCAATGCAGGCCAATACCAAGATGCAGATCTAAGTGACTTGCCAACATTTGAGAAAGTGCAATCTTATATTAGCAATATATTTTCTATACAGCTCTTCTTATGTAATTTTCTGTCACTCACATTTTCTATTAAGTTTTTTTAGGGAAAAGAGTCTGACAAATGACTTGTAGTGTAGATATAAAGCTACATTTGGTGTCATTGGTTTGATACTCAAGAAGTTTTACATGCAAAAACATACACTAAATCAACATTAAGACTGCAATGTAAGCACTTAGAATTTAGGGACACCTCAGGTTTAATTTTCCTGTTCACTTTTCATTCGTCCTCCTCATGTGTACACATGTGAACTCAGTGCTCAATGACAAATTAACATGCTATTTTTAATTTGGAACAAATCTTTTCGGTGACTTTATAAACTATTTAATAAACTATCAAAAACTTCTTTCCCCCACATTTTTGGCTAGTGATTATATGTCCAGTATATTTTTTGTTCTTCATTTATCACTACACTTGCACACACACACACAAAAATAAAAAATAATTTGTTTTCTCAACAGCTGTATTCAGAGTTAGAGGACTGAGACTAAAATCTGGAAAATACACTCATTCTGGACATCCCTTATGATATACTACATCCTTGATTTTCTGACCACTACCAGTCATACAGCTCCTGTGCCTGAAGCACAGCTTGCTATTGACTTAAGATGCAACTGGACATATTGGGCATTTTTGCAAAGTGGATCCTTGGTGCCTGATTAAGTATGCAGAGAATGAGGAAAACACAATAGTGAGGATTACATTGAAATTTAATTTTGAAACCTAATATTTCCAGCAAGCTGGAAACCTTTAATTTTTGCCAGCTCTTCAATAGAAAGCTTCCTTTGCATTGGTGAGGCATGCAGGTAATGGAAAGACTGATGAAAAGAAAAGCATATGAATTAAACCAAACTTGAAAAAGATGATGGGTCTTTAGGTTCCTTCAGTGATTAGATGAAAATATTTCTCTTTTTTTGATTAATGGAAGTTCTTTCATTGACTGTAATGACAGGTAGATGAAATCTCATGCGACATAATGCCTCATTTCTGTGCAAAGTTCATGCTCATTTAATTTAATAGAGACTTATATTAGAAAGTAAAATCTCTTACAAAGTTTTCTTAGAAACGTCCCCATCCTCCATCCCTGTAATTTCTCTAATGAAGCTTTTCAAATCTCACTTTTTAAAATTTCTCAGACTGAACTGTCACTCTGCTTCCCCATGATGAATCACATTTTGCCACAATGGTTGAAGGGAAAGACATCCAAAGTGCAAGGGCTATAAATTCACAGATATAATCAGCCACACACAGTGGTGTTACTTTACCCTCCCATTTCCTCCAGACCTGTAGCTTATTAGATGCCCCGGCCAAAATCTTAGGGCCTTGTGTTGTCTCTAATGTATGGTGAATTAATTTTTCAAACCACATCTTTTAAGCAAACCACTCTTTTTTTTGAGAATTTCAAGTCTCCTTTTGAAGCCAGAATGTGTTCATTGCTTAAGGCCTTGGGACATTGTAACTTCTGCAGTGTTAACATGGACAGAACCTTGAAGGGGGCTGCAGTTGACATGGGTATCAGCCTTGCTGATGGTTTTTTTAAATCACTGTGTCTCTCATTCCTATATTCTCTGTGTTAGTGCCCAAGTGTATTTCTGATAATTCAGTTAATTTCTCTTTTCATTTTTTGACAAATATAATGTATGTAGCACTAAAATTAAAGATGGTTTTAATCAACTAGAAATTTGGAAAAGAACCATGTAGGAAAGAGAAGAATGGCCTGGCTTTCCTAATTGATTCATTATCTTGCAACAAACAAGGAAAGAGTGACTGTTGAAACAGCTTTAGCAGCCCTACCTTGCCCCTAGCCTTTGCAACTGCAATATGAGCTCATCCACCATTTGCCAGGATCTAAACAATTGGACAATTTTTTGCTGCTCTGGTTTACACTTTTTGATTTTATATTAACATTTGTCTGAAGAAAGTGACAGCGAGCCAGCAAGCAAGGGAATAATTCTGTACATGTGCGTGCACATACATATATGCCTGTGGGATTTTGGATACATGCATGTGAGTATTCGGTGGATGAAAGATTGCCACTGAGGTTAGCCACAGAGCGAGAAGGAGAAGGACCGCAACCATCTGACTGGGACAGAGACATGAGTCAGTGTCCTCATTTTTGGTTCTTCATAAAGAAACCTATTCATCACGTGGCCCTGGATGAACCACTAAGGTCAGACTTTGCTCCAATGTTTCTCCAGTGGGCAGCAGGAAGAAAGAGCAGTAAAAGACACTTGAGAAGGTCAAAGCCAACAGGGAGTGACTTGAAAGGAAAGAATGACCAGTGGCCCCATGGAAGGGAGCAGAGTCTTGTGGTATCATTTTCTTTGCACCTGGAAAAAAACCCAGCACCTTCTCTCTCCTGCTATTTCTGTATGGCATGAATACATACTTCTGAGACAGCCTTTATCCCAGACATGTTTAAGACAAGGTTAAGTTTTAATAAAAATAATTTACTCTGATCTGGGTGACTGTGACACACAGTTTATGTACAAAGCCATTCCATCTCCAAAGTTTTATTACTTTTTAAATGTTGACTTATTAAAACCAGGATTGAGTATAAAATCTGTCAGAAATACCAAAAGACTAAAGTGTGAAAGAATAAAATATAGGAATTATCTTGCAGTTGCAGCAAGAAACATGGTTGGGCTCAAGGCATCACTGTGTGAGGTAGCACATAAAAAAGGAATGAAGAACGATCCCCAAGCAGGGAGCATTCAAGATGTATTTCAGAGAGGAAGGAAGAGGACACCCAGGAATGAGGTAGGTGAAGTAGTCCATGAAGTTTTTGGAACTCAATAAAAAAGCAGCCCTCACCAATTTCCACACATAGCTCTTCTGGGGAAGATGCTAACTGGTCTCTCAACACTGACCGCTGACCCCACACCAGGCAGATTCTTGATCTAAACCAGAAATCAGCCATAATAACACAAAGATGAAGATATGAAGCAATGTTATAATGAGCTGGAGTGACCATTTTATTCTGTTTTTAATAGGAGCGTGTGTACAAGCTGCTGAGTTGGCTGGCAGGACAGGCATGTGAACCAGAAGCTTGGGAATGAGATGAATGAGGTTGTACCGTGAGCTGAGCTCTGTAGCTGGGGGCTATCCCAGCCCTTATGCTCTGTGGGCTGGCACAGATGGGGTGGTATGTAACTCACCAGTGAATTATACATGCTGTTAAATGAGCTGTTGAAAATCCCTGTTTGTCTGGAAGGGCGTTAAAATGAACAGGAGATGCACAAAAAAAATCCTTGGTAAGAATATGGGCTTGAAGTATTTTAATCTGAATACCAATGGCCCCTGCACTCTTTCCTCAAGCTTACCTGACTGTCTTTATCCCTAATAGTAGCCAGAACCACGACTCAGGTGAGACAAGACACATTGAGCTGAATGAAACAGGAGCAGGAAGGAAAGAAGCAGCCCATGAGCGAGTGCCCTGCTTTGCATAATACGCCACTCACAATGAGGGCTTTGTTCTCAGCACCCATCCCAGGCAGGGGTGCGCTGTCTAGCATAGACATATGTATAGTCATAAATGACACCACACCAGGAACATCCTCGGGTGCTCCATTTCGACATTTCTTCTCTTGAGCCCAGGGCGGTCCCTAGGGTGTTTTTGTCTGATGTTAAGTGATACTGACACAAATCACGGTGCAGGTGGGTGGTTAGTTGGGCTGGAAACTGCTCCCAGGATACACTGTGGGTACAGACACCTTGCTCTGAAGGTGAAAGGAGTCCAAGAGTCCAGTTTGAGGCCAATCTATGCCAGCTCACCTGTGTACTAGAAATGGGTCCTAGAAATGTTCAATTAACTGACATAGATGTAACTTATACAACACTATTACTCCGCATTCTATTTATTCTCTCACTGTGGTTCTACCAAATTGGTTCTACCAAACCAATTACCAGCCAAAGCAGGTAATCAGAGCCACGAACAAATTAGCGTATGAAGATTTACGTCAACTACAGGTAGAAAATATCCTCATGCCTACCCAGTCCTCCTTAGAGTTGAGGTTCACGCATTCAGGTTAAGCCTGCTTTTGTATTTCCTTCTCTGAGTCTTACCCTGTTATGCATCTACAGAGAAAAAATTTTTTAAAAAATGTGCTAAGACTGGAAGTGAACAAAAGGTCCCTTGTTTCTGTAGGTATGGATTAGTCCTTGCAGAAAGCAGAGAGATGAAAGCTGTTTTAAGTGTTAAGAGGATTTTTTGGGTAATGCTTTGGAGATGCATGTACGTATGCCTTGTGAAATGGAATTTAGTGTTAAGAATAGGAAGCCTCAGAACTGAATTCTTCCATTTATCCATAGATATGCTATTGAATAGGTTTCCCATACTGCTTCACCAGTGTGTTACAGTTCTGAAGGGGGTTAAAAGTCCATCCACACTTTTCACTCCATTCTTTTTAAAAGAAATACATAAAACACATTGCAGAGCTTTGTTTCCAAAAGATGTTTGCAGAACATTTTTGTTCCTCTCTACATATCTCAGTAGATTCATGGAAAGATATTTTCAGGAAAACAAAACAAAAAACAAAACAAACTAAATCACCAAAACCCCAAAACAGTCCCAAACTTATTTTTCAGATATTTAATGAAAGCTAGCTGTGGATAAAACCAAAAAGCAAAATATTTTTTTGGGAAAAAAAAATTTAACTCCCCAAGGAGAGATTTACTTTTGCCAGTGGGCTCCCAGATGGCCAAGTTGTGGAGTTGTACAGGTTGAGACATTTGGTCTCAGTGCTGAGCCTCTTTTCCTATTCTGCAGTGTACTGAGGATCTCTGGTTCCTATTCAGTACTCCGTGGAGCTTTTAAGAGAGGCTGAAGTCCCTGATATGTCTCTCAAAGCAGCCTGTAACTTCCAGGTTCAGGCCTCAGTATCAGGCCTTAACAGCTTGTTTTACAACAGAAAAATCACCACTGCTCTTCATGCAACAAGCCTGAAACATAGACTTTTGACATAGCAAGGGCTCAGGAAGGATCCAGACTGGGCACTGTAGTCCAAGATTTAAGAGATTAAAGATGTTCAGGGAAAGTAAGGTAGTGTTCAAACCCAGAGCTCCTAACAACCCTTGCAAATACATCTTCAGACAGAGGACTCAGGGTACACTGTCTGGGTTTGTCCCTGTGCCACTTTTTTGCAAATCCTTTACATCGTGCATGAGGTTTCATCCTTAATGTAGCTCTTTCATCATTTCTTCTCGTCCTCTGCGATTTGACAGGAATTAAATGGGAGTGCTGGGAGCTCTATTGTCAAGGGAAAGGGATGGCCCCTCAGGACAGGTCTGGTGTTTGAGATTGCCTATCTGTCAGCCATTTCTTCCTGCAGACATTTTCCCTGTGCACACCAGCCAGGCCCAGGTCCTCAGGCAATATCTGGGCTCACAGACTGCAATGAGGGTTAAACACTTATTGCTGATTCAGACTTTGACCCGCCTGCTCCCACCCAGCAACCCAGTTTACTCATTCTGGGGCATGTCCTTGCAGCCCCATTGTTTCATCTTGGGGTGAAACCTGGATTTGTTTAAACTCATGCCTGGTTGTACCAAGAAAGAAACAGGGCAGACAGGAGCCGTGGACCCCTCCAGCCAGGTCCAGCTAGGACAGCAGGAACGCAGGATGTGTAGCGCGGTATGCTAAAACATGAGCCTGTCCCCAGCCTGACATGTTTTGTGCCACCAAACATGTAGGTGCTTCAGGGTGACTCAGAGCTGAAGGCAGTGCTGCAGACATGCAGGCTGATTCACTCTCTGAGCCATAGCAGCTTAGGGACTTTCCCTCACTGCAGAGTAGTGATTCAAGTTCCTGTAGGAGAAACCTGGGTTAATGGAAACCGTATAAATCCTAAAACTAGATCACTTGCTTGTTAAGTCTTATACTGTAACATACGTGGTCCTGACAAGGAAAGAGTAGTTGTTAAAGCACAGAAAATGTCAGCTCCATCAATGCAACCTAATAATAGCCCTTCCCTTTGTTCAGCTGGCAGCTACCTATCTTATCTGACCAAAACCACTGGGATTGTATTCTGCAGAAAATAAACATATGTAAGGTTGTCTGTAGCAGGTGGGGTAGTTACTACACAAGAAAAGAGACTTCACTCTGAGATCCCTCAGAGACAGGAGATGCCCAATAGGCCTTTTTTAGCTGCCCTTTGCAGGATACCAAGATAGGTTTTGATACGTACAATGTGATGTTGTAAACGACCTTTGCCCCTTCTCTGAATGCCTCCTGCCACCCACACTCTGCAGTCCACATGCTTTGTCTTCAGTAATGGAAAAACAATTTTCTCCAGTTGCTTATGGCAACATTTGAAATAATTGAAAAAGCGGAAAAGATATTTTTATTGGTTTATTTCTTTCAGGTTGGGACCCTGATGTAAATTAGGCTAAGTTGCAAACCTCCAGCTATTTTGATTTATGTAGAAAATCTTCTCCCATCTTACTGCACCATACATCATAATAACACATCACTTTGATAACCACATTCAGGCAGCAGGTAACTGCAATGGCACAGGAAGGAAGCTGTGTATTTGCAACAGTGATGAACAGTGTGTGGCATTCAGTCAACACAGTGGTTAGAAACTCAGCTTTACTCCTTCTTATAAACCATATTCATCTTGGATGTAAACTTATCAAAGTGATAGAATTAGCCCAAGCCTTACTGTCCTGGGATCATGTAGCAGTTGAAATCAGCTGAATTATATTCCCTTGTTTTAAACACTTCTTTCTCAAAATGAGTATGCAAGGAGTATTAGTGTTCTCTGATGCATATGATGGGGATTTTTTTGCAAAGAAAAGACATGGTCCTGCAAATGCTTATTTAAAGGGATGATTCCAGGTCAATTCCTTAAGCATTCATGTCTGAATTAACAGCATGATCCTATTATAACATCACAGTTTAAAGTTTTCTATTAAACTTCCCTTTTTCAATGGATTTTCAAGATAACAAAATCTTTCACAAAGATTCCAGCCAAAAAAGCTTTTGCTCTGGAAGAAAGTTTCCATTGTCCTTGGGAACAAGAAAGAAGGAGAGGCTATCATCTAACTAGTCCAGTGATTTGGTTACATTTTAT
This sequence comes from Phalacrocorax aristotelis, assembly GCF_949628215.1. NCBI lineage: Eukaryota > Metazoa > Chordata > Aves > Suliformes > Phalacrocoracidae > Phalacrocorax > Phalacrocorax aristotelis. The sequence continues at coordinate 159,929,612 of NC_134277.1, forward strand.
CTGAATTTGGTAAAGAAAAAAATGTCTTGTTACTCTCCCACAGTTAACAAATGTATTATCTGTTCATAGCACACTGCAAGACTTCTTGAAATCTGTTCAAGTACCATCAAAACTTTTTTTGTTGTTTCTTCGATACATAATATTGCATAAGAAAAAAAAATATACAGTATTTTCTGTATATGAGAAGTAACAAAAACCTTTTCAGCAGGAAAAGCAAAAGAAACTGCCTTTTGAATAGACCCTTCATTCCTTTCCAGTAGTTCATTTATTCCTCCTATCTTTGTAATTTTATAGTGTCAGTCCTTATAATCTTTCAGCTTGCAAGAATAAAGGCAGAAACATCAACTTTGTGGATGAGCTCTTGAAATTGTACTAAACTAGCTTCTTCCTGTATATCTAAAGCTAGTTTTCTCTTCCTCATGCAAGCTTTAATTTGCAATTTCAGATATGCCACTGTGTTTATTCATACAGATCTGAACATTCCATCTATAATTGGAAGTTTGAATAAATTTTACTGAACTTGCAAATGAAACTAAGTTTATTCCTGAAGTTATAATGCAATTAGTTATTAATTCAGCAAGGTGCTTAAGCCCATTTTCGTTCCTTTGAAGTCAATTAGACTATTCCCAAGTTTACAGTTGCACCTGCATTTAAAAGTTTCTCATTGAACAAAGCCTCATTGACTTAATTTTAAAAGTTAGAACCAGAAATTAAATGTAAGAAACTTTTACCAGGGTAATGAGTGATTAAATCATTTTACGAGTTGAGGTTAACTGTAGAAACTCCACTAAACCTTAAATAAAATGGTGTCTACATGCAAAATTTTTCCACATCAATGCTGATCATTGCCTGTAGACCAGATGCTGTAGTACTGATGGTGTGCTGGGCTGTTTGAAGGCTAGTTGTTCTTATTTGATCCCTTTCTCTGTTGTCTCTGGGAAATGTTTTGCAAGCAGAATCCTTCCAGGAAATAAAATTATAGTCTATGCAGCCTGAAACATGGAGATAAACTCGCGTTGTTGTAAATGTCATAAAAGTTAAGGTGCAACTGCTGTAACCATTCACTTTGGAGCTTTCTTGCAGATGGAAAAGGTTGCAGACATGGTCTTTTCCCATGTAGGAGTATCCTGTAATGAAGGTGAGCACCAAACTGGTAAGCCAAAGGTTTCAGACAACACAAGGTAAACAAAATACAGGAAGCAAGTCTCTACGTTGGGTGCCAATTTTCATTCCAAACAGTGAAGCCCTCCGTATCCCCTCAACAGAGATGCAAAGTTGTCTCTTCCAGCTGGATGTAGAAATCTCTCCAAAACTAAATTTGTGTGTGTGGACTGCTTGGCATGGTCATGAATGGTCTCTTCAGGTCTGTGTCAGGACTTCTTTCTTTTGCATACATACTCAGCTGAAGAGTAAGGAGAAACCTTAAATGGAATTGGGAACAGGAGAAAGAAAAAAGGAAATTCAATACAAAATCACACACGTACTAACTGGGAGTCAATGGGGTGAGTTATCAGTCTTATTTCTATACTGAATTTGGCACAAGCCAGGCTGTTACTGGGATTAACCAGAAAAAAAACTGTGCTCAGGTCAGATCCCTGGTCCTGCTCACAGTTATGCACATGATTAACTATAGCACAGTGGATCTATGGAGCAACTTCTTCTAGGGTGCTCTGGGTGTCTGGGAGGGAGCTCTGTCTCCTTCCCTGTAGAGTACAAGCCTGCTTCTCATTTCTGGTCAGAGTCCCTGACCATTTGTCAAGTATAAATGTTAACTAGCAAGAATAAAGTCCACATAACCCAGTGTGATTGACCACTGTTTGCTCTGTATCACATGCATTTTCAATGTAACGGTTTGTTAGGTTGATCCACAGTGTTGGCATCTCACAGCCTGCTGGTCTCTGGGACTCTTCAGGAGGTACAGATTTGAAAAAAGTGCTGATACATCCAATACAGTTTGGGGTATCAAAGCTCAGACATATCAGCAATGTGCACTCACAGCAGGCCTCCTTGATGAAAACAGCAGCACACAATGAAACAAGTGACGTGAGGTCAGTGGCAGGAAGGAGGAGAATTCTTCAAAATGCTGGAGGGTGTGAGGTAGGTCACTAGCAGAGCCTTTCGCAGGAGAAAGGTATGTGAAATCAGACAGAGAATTTTCTGTACCTGAACAAATTATCATGGCAGAGAATATGACAGGCATCCTGCAATGATGGAAATGCAAATAGACACTAGACTAGCAGGCAGGATATCTTTGTGCTGTCAAAAGACCAAATAAGGGCTGTACAAAACTCCTGTGGTAATACGGAGACAACAGGAAATATTTCAACATAGTATTTCACTTTACATAGCATGAACCAAACACATGTTCCTGATAATGATCTGAGCTTGCCACCATGCTCAGTGTATCAACAAAGTAATTAATCAGTTGGAAAGCTCTTGACAGGCACAGAGTAGAAAGTGGTATCAGCAAAGAGGTTGCAGGATACACAGTACAAGAGACTGGCTAAGTGCAGGTAATGAGGAGCAGGGGATTATAAACTTTTGGCTCAGGCTTCAGGAGGCTCCTGAGAGGTGCTGGGCTGTCTGCCACAACCTACATTAATCCGTTGGTCAATCCTGTGTCAAGTAGAGCTGTGTGGATGGGCAAGGTAGAGGCAGCCTGACTGCTAGAGGAGGTGGGACTCTCCTGAAGCCATTATGTGGGTGACTGCACCTTGAAGAGCTGAGAGAGAGGAGTTAGAATATGCACAAGGTCTCTTAGACACCTGAAAAGATGTTGATAGTGCCTAACTGGACAGCGCAGTCCATGAAAGAGAAAGACGTGGGCAGGAAAACGGACTAATTTCCCAATCAGCCTTCTGTCATTTCCAGTTTATCATAGTCCACTGTCACCTAACCATTTTGTAACATCACCAGTCAAATCAGTCTCATCTTTGATGCAGAGGAGAAGTTTCTGCTGGGTGGCTTTTCATGCCAGTTATGAGCCTGAACCAGGGGGAGTACAGCACTGCTCAAAAAGCCAGTGGATTGGTGGCAGAATGGCATAATGAAGATATGGAGGAGGAGTTCCCATCTACCCAAAGCATACATGCTGTGATAGCTTTGCATGTTACATACTGCATAATGAGATAGTGAAATATTTTCTAACCAGGGTCTGAAAGCCAGAGTAGTGTATATTTGCTATACTTGAACTGGGTGGTGTTGATTCTGCATCACTGCTGAGGGTGACAAACAGAAAGGATACTTCCAAAAAAGCTTGGAATCACCCCAGCCTGTGTGTTGTCAGGTTGTTCACAGCAGGAAGCCAGTAGAGTTAATCCTGGGGTGGCATGGAAAGGTCTGTCAGAACAGAAGGGAAGTGAAAGACAGAAAAAAAGCCTTATCTTCATAGAAATATCTGGGAAGGCATCCAGAAGTGTACTGTAGACGATGCTAACCAGACTCTCCCAGACGAGAAAGGGATGTTCATTGATGGAGTAACAAAAGCTTGTGGCAGGCCCAACAGGCATGTCCCTGGTCCTTCGCAGGCCAAGGCAAAGCAACATCTCTCCTTCCCTCCTCTAGCCTCATCCTTTTTCATCCTACAGCACTTGCTCCTTCCCATTCCTCTCACTTGGTGGCAGATGTATTTCCAGTCTGAATGCAATGGAAAAAAGGATTAATTCATATGGCACAGGAGTTTATGCCATACTTGCTGATTCACTAGCTGAATCTCAGCCAAACAGAGCACAAAGCTGTCAGCCCCAATGGATCTCCTGTCAGCCACCTGGGAGGGCAACAATGAGTGTCATCTGCACTCTGTCATATGTTCATTACACTCCTTGTTTCTAAGTTTCCGCTGCAAAATAAGCCAGTCGGTAGGTTGCTCACAAAGACTATTTTATACTTCCTGCACCCTTTATATTCATACTTAAGTACCCACTTCCTTATATCCCTTTTTATCCTACAAATGAACTATTTTCTTTTAGGATATTAGCATTCTGGGAGGCAATGACCTAGCCTGCTGTCAAAAGAAGATGGCTTCTAGGTTAATTCCTTCAGATGTTTTGTTTATGAGCAGGAAATATTTTCAAATTAAAATTACTTCTGAAAGGTTATTGGAAATTTCTTGGGTAGCTATTTATAATATTTTTCTTTTCGTTAACCATTAACAGTTGCCTTAGAAAATGGAGTTAAGGGTAAATACAAAGGCTTTAAACCCCATAAAGGAAAATGTCATGTTTTAGCATTGTATGTAAGTTTCTCCTTCCTGAATTCCCTTTCTTCATTGTTTTGTTCTTTATCTGGTTCTTCTAAATATTGAAGAGTCGAAGAGCCTCCATTCAGTTTCTTGGGTGTCTCCTCATATGTTTTAAGTGACTATATCTGAGTTTCGTATCTCTCAGTCTCTCCTAGCCTCTTCCTTGGCCCCAAACCTTGGCTCCAAATGGTGCCTAATAGTCCACACTGGTCAAGGCTAGGACTGCTAGAGTGGTTTGGCTGTGGTGGCACCACACAGCATAAGGCCTTGCCTCTCCTCTGGGTCCTGTATAGTGCTCCTCTGACCCTCTGACATTACTGAGGCTTGATTTGAAGACTTTTGGAGTGTAAACTTCTGTTCTGAAGCCCTTCAGAATTCTGTTTCTTGTCATGAGAAAGCCATGACAGGCATTGTGAGCCCTGAGAGGTTGTATGAGAACACATAAGGCTGCCTCAAAAATACAAAATTTCTAGGAGTAATGTTGGATGTAGAACAGAAGGACCCAAACCTGATTTGGATCCCACAAGGAATCCAGAGTCAATTAGTCCCAGGACTACATTAAAGTTGGTTTCAGAGGATGAATTTACGTTGCTGATCCAGAGATAAATTTCACTGTATTTCTTGCAGGCTGCTTAATTTTTCCACTCACAAAGGGGCACAGCAGGAGAATGGGGAATTTCAAAACTCATTGCCAGTTTTAAGGGCAGTGGGCAGCCAGGAGAAAAAGGCTGGCTTCCAGTCCTGTGATGCCTGTACAGGAGAGATCTGTATAGCTCTGTCTGGACTAGCCCTAGTTATGGAAACCGGAGCACAGTAGAGGTACAAGTTTTGTTGTATGGATCATGTAACATGCACATTGGCATGCAGGTGATAAGCTATTGGCAAAGGATTTCTCTATTTTTATTGGTAGGAATCAGATGTGAATGAAGAGAGGTGGAAATCCATGCCAACAAATAAACAACTTCTTGCAGGTAGATCTTTTTAGTATATCTCAGAGTTTCATGCCCTCCCTCCTACATATAATGTGTGCTTGTTTAGTCAGTAAGCTCTTGTGTGTTTGCCTAATGCCTGGTAAAAAAGAGGACTGTATACCCTCATTAGGCACTACACTAATAAGCATGATTAATATGCATAATTAACTCAATTTACCTTGCCTTAATGGAGTTCCTGAAAGTCCTCAGATAGCACCATTAAAGCTCAGTAGAAGTGGTGAGGACCTTTCCTCCCATTGCTCTGTGCCAGCTGGCTCTCAGCCAGCTCTGATCCAAAGCAGCTGTAACCCATCAAGAGAGCACAGACCTGCCTAATAGTGTTAGACAGGCCTTAGCGTAATCCTTCCCCATGTCCTGGCACCTTTGAATGCGAGGGGAGGGAGCATTGGTCTGTCTGTAGTGGGCTGGGCAGATGCACTGCACTCCAAAAGAGAGATTACCAATTGGTGCCAGGCTCAGGAAATGGCCATGCTGGTAAATTGGAAGGCAAAACTGAGGGAGAAAAAATACATCTTCCTATTAAGCAAATGTGATATGTTCTCACAGTGGGACCGAGGAAATAATAAGCCAAGCATTTTTTCATCCAGTAGTTAAAAATGTCTGTTGCTGGGATGGGTAAGGCCTTTCCAGAAAGCTGCTCAGGATGTATGTCACAGTGGAAGTACATGTCAAAGTAGACCAGAATACGCAGAAAAGACTTAGCTGTACTCAACAAGTAAGGAAGTGTTTATGAGAAGAGCATCATGTAGAAAAAAAGGCCCATTTTCCTTCCCCACATTTCCTCACACTTCTGGGACCCCAGTTCAAAAGTTCACCTTCCTGATCCAGAGCCTCAGCTGCCCAAAGGGCAAGAAGCCACGGAATTGAGCTATCTCATTTTCAGAGATATCTCATTTTCAGAGCTATAAGACACATTCTACACAGGTGTTCATGGTAGCCTTCACTGGGATCTGAGTTACACGTGCCCCTCTAATGAGGCCAGACCTGTGTGGTGTGTTGTTTCCCCTCTCATGAACAAATGGCTGTATATTTATAAAAAAAAATATACTTGACAAATTGGTCTGACCCTTGGCAATATATTGGGTTTTTTTTCTGTGATTTTTAAGGTCCTGATAGATAACTCTTCCCACATCTTGCAGGGCTTTTAGGATCCTCAAAGGCTGGGATCCCCTTTCCTTGATGCTAGTAGTGCTCTCCATTTTCTCAGAGTCTCCTGCTTCCTTGAATGTGCCAACTCTCCTTCAATGTCTTTCCTGTACTTTCTGGGGATCTGCAAAATCATTCCAATAAAATAAAAAAGTGCAGCTTTGGGCAGCACACATAAAAAGGACTACAGACACAATACTTCAGAACCAGTGAGTCATTTAACTACTTCCTTTATGTCCCCTTGGCACTCAGAGAGGCGTTAACCCTGCCCCAGTAAAGGAAGGTCATTCACTGACCTTTAAAATTGAAGCCCCTGGGAAACGTCCATTTAGTCTAGAAGCATACGTCAGCAGCTCCTGGGAGGAAGAAAATTCTTCACATGCATGTGTCTGGACCATCAGCTTTCCTGGCAGGTGGGAATTTTACTCCTACATCTTTTAGCTGAACACTTGTTTTTCTATGCTGTCCACCTATGCTTGAATTAAAAAGCTAAGGTGTTTTTTCTAAGGGAGCTGACTTGCAGAAGTGGATGCAAGCTGGTCAACTCCTAGAGCTGGGCTCTCCGCTCTGTACCCAGTCTCTGGTGTTTCTTACACAGCATGGACAACTTATGTGCTTGGCAAGTGGCTCCTACTGCTTGAAGTCCGGCATTTTAAAGTAATTTGGAGGCAATTTCATTCCTGTTCTTCCAACAGATTCACACTATTTTTTATTTAAGAGTAAAGACATGCCTTAATGCTAGCTCTTCACTGATGCGTATATTGTCTTTTTCTTTCCTTAAATATTATACAGTTGAAAGCTAAAAGACCAATACAGTAGAAGTTAAGCTGCCGTGGCCCATGCAGTCATTACATAAGTGTTGCCATTATGTAAAACTGCAGTCATTATGTATAATTACTAAAAAAATTGTGTAACAAAGGAAGAGATCTATCTTATAGAAATAAAAATGTTATCCTGGAGATCATTATTGACACACAGCCTGCTGAGACCTACAACTAGACCAGGCTTCTTTCTTTACATTTCTCTAACTAGTTCTTTCTCAGAAAGCCAAGGTGTAAATTAAAAACACACTTCTTTAATTAAAGACATTCAGCAACCCTAGTGGGAAAAAAAGTGGCATTTAAACACAAAATAAAAATCAACTTATGGATTCCTTCTTTCCCACTGCCCCAGCTCTCCAGGTGCAATGAAGATGCCATTTGCTGGTCTTTGTATTCCCCTTCTCAGCATAATAAAAGTGAAATGATAGTTATTTGCCACTGTTTTGTTAAAATGTCAAACTGTGTTGCAAGCAAATTGATTTCAGGCCAGTTTAGTTGAGTTCAGCTCAGCAGCATGTAAGCCTTCTTCCTGCCTCTGCTCCTTCTTTGAAAAGCCACAGCAAGACTGATGGGGAGTGACATACTCACTCAAATTAAAAATAATACAGCCATGGGCAGAAAATTTAAATAAGAACTATGGACAAAATACTGCAGTCAAGAGCAAGGGCACCAGCACCCAAACACAGCCATGGCTTTAGCATAGCAAGAGTAACGGAAGCCAGTGGGAATATCTGCAGTACATCCTGAAGTTTATATGGTGGCAATAGAGCTTAATCCCATCCCAGGTTCTGCTGATGAAGCTTTGGATCACCAGGCCCATGGTAAGTAAAGTCTGCATTTCAGAGGGCACAGCAAAACAAGAACACCTGTCCTTGTTCTCCAATTGGAGCTGCTTAATAAGGCAGGGGATGTCAATAAAGACAGGGTTCAAGTCCTCTCCAAAGCAGCTACTGCCTGCTTCTATCCTACAGAGCCCCGAACAGAACCACCAGAGCTGTCTCAGCATTCATCTGCATCTGGCACGGACACTATTTAAATGGGCTGTAAGGATGTTGAAACACAGACCAGCACAAAGCCTGGGGTGTAAATCACCCAAGGTTGTGCTCTCCTCCTACTTCAATATGTAGCGTGAGCCAAATGTGACAATCACGCTGGATGCGAAGAACCCTTAATTTCTTTTAAGTAGGCTTTGAAGTAATGTATGTTGACACCCAGCAACTACTTCAACCTTGACTCATTTGTGAAGATACATGTCACATGTAAGAGCTTAATGTAAAAAAGATGAACCCAAAACTAACACAGTTCACTGCTGAGGTGCGTTTCCTCTTCAGACTGTCTGAGGCTCAGCCAGTGTGTTTGCTGCCTGCTTGTGTGGCACAGGCTGTCATTGTGCACTCTGGACTTGGTCTCTGTGCTGTGACTCCAGGAAGCAAGTGCCAATTGGTTTGAACAAAAATGAAGGTTTCTGACTTCTTATGAACAGTAGACAAAGGGCTTTGCAAATGGCTCTTCAGACAGTCTGGAACAGAGCTCTCTGTTACGAATTTATATCATTAGAAATGCTTTCATCTTGGGAATTTTGGGGAGGACATGGTAGGCTCAGGAGTTTAGAATGAGACCTTTATATTTGACTGCTGTTGCAGAGGGCTGTTTTCTTCTGTAAGCAGGATTTTCCAAGGACATTGGGAGATGTGGCGTCCCAGCTTCACAGGGAGCAAGTCACTTCATGTTTCAGTATCATCTTACCTCTTTCTAATACCTCTCTCCTGTTACTTTCCTATGACCAATGGCCTTTTACTATATTTTTGTTGTGCTCATAACACTACAAAGCACCCATTTCTGCTGGATCTTTTAAGATGATACTTTGATACAGAGTAGCATATTTGAGCATGCAACATCTTCAAACTGTTCTGGTAGTGAAGATTCACACCTTATTAACCACGCATTTATTTTTTGGAGGAAACTACATTAACAAATTTAAGTCATTTTATAGAGAGAAACAGTTGTGGCAGAAATGTATGACCCTTGTTATTTCTTTTCTCTCTCAGGCCACTGTTGCCAAGACACTTACGCCTTGACGTGAAGATCAATCGGTGTATTTAACTAGTGTTTCATTCTGTTCCAGCAGTAACTGTAGAGGATAAAAAAGATGAGGTACTGAAAGTAGACATTTTTATAAATCAACAGTTTGGAGCAACTTGTGTTTGAGTATTTAAAAGAACATACAAGACCCTAGCTAAGAACTCCTGGAAAGCAGCAGGAGGCTCACCCACATCTGCAGCAGGGGAACCTACAAGGAAGGTGTGCACAGGAGGATGTTCTTCCACCATCTCGGCTGGGGTGGAATTGGTTTCACAAATATGGAGCTGGGCTATGAAAACAGGCAGGTCTGGACAGCCCCATCCCAACCCAGAGCTTGCCCACTTGAGCCCACTGCTAATGATTATTCCAGTCAGGAGAAGCATGATATGAGTGAGAGCTGCCTGTGTTTCTTCAGTAAATTCAATATATACCAGCTAACCTTGCTGAACATTATGCACCAGTGCCCACAAGTCTACAAGGGCAGCCAATGCTTTTCAGAGCCTGCCTGTGTATTCCCTGTGTTTAGTAGGGAGCTGTGATAGATTCCACAGGGGCATTGGCCCCTTCAGCTTCTTACAGACTTGTGTCCACTGAGCTGGGCCTTCTGAGTCTAGGCATGAGGTTCTACTGATAGTGTAGACAGAGAAAGCTCCCCCATATGTCAGTTTGCACCAACTTTGAAATAAGTGACAAGTTACACGAGCTAGTCACAGGAACAGGCTGGGTTCTGACCTTATTGATGTTAAGGCAGGTCAGAGGTCTCCTTGTTAATTAAGTCAATTGATTGCATCATAGCAACAACAGTGGTTATCAACACTGAGCTCCCTTACTATGTGGCAGATCTTGTCCTGAGCATTTACTTCGGCAGCAAAAAGCTGCTTTTCACCAGCAAAGTCAGTACAGCTATGAAAAAAGGGAACAAAAAGGGAAAGAAAAAGAACAAAAAGGGAAAGGACGTTTCCTAGATGATAAAGGTAAGATGATGATAAGATAAAGATGATAAAGGCAAGACAAAGCAATAATTCCTCCTCTGACTTGCTCACCAAAGCAAAAAGATACATAATCTCTTCAGGACAAAAAAAAATTATGAGATAGCCTTGCAGAGTATACAAGAGATTTGATTTGAAACAAAATAGATCAGCTGCAGTTTACCAGCCAGGTAGAGGTAAACCTGGGATTAGTCTGTACAGGGGAAAGAGAAAGAAAGTTGAGCTCTCTGGGGTCTAAAAGAGAACAATGTTCCAGCTCTCAGGGTGATTAATGTATGAAATGGGCAGTGGAGGAAATTGATCAATGAGCACAATGGAAAAGAAAATCAAAGTAGGTTTCAATTTTTTGAGGAGGCAGAAACAGGCCTAATATGTTCTTCTTATAGAAGAAACTATATTGCTGATTTACAGTGAATAGAAAAGCATCAGAAATGGTGTTTTCTCCTGTCTCAATACACACCCAATCTCAATTGGTTTACAGAGCTGGTGAATAGTTATCTTCTTCAATGCAGGAAATTAGACAAAATAAAAAGGACAGTAAATTTTATCCTATTGGAGAAACAGCCAATAATGGAAATTAGTGCTAATGAACTCTTAATTATTCACAAAGGTCCCACACCAAATCCCTCTCCCTAAGTTCAGGGCAATCCCACCACAGGTGTCCTGACACTCTCAAACCTCTTGCTAGCCAGCCCTTTAACTAAAATTTCTATATCATTTTTTTCTAAGTGTAATCCTACAAGGACTTGTCTAACAGCAGCTTCACTGCACCTCTTGGTAATCCTCATTTGTTCCCCCTCCCCCATCATACACACATATGTGGCTACATACAATACTAAACTAAATTCATTACCACATTTCTTTTTCGCTTTTTGAGTCTGAGTGAAACCCCTTCAGCTGTGCAATGCAGAAATACCAAGATGGCCTTAAATACCGCTATCTGGGTAAAGCCAGATGCCAGACTGGGCCCTAGATCTGTGGTACATCAAGTGATGTCTTCCACTCCGTTGTATTGCTTGATCCCATTCAGGATGAGCTCCGAGCATTACTACTTGGCAGCATCAAACTAAAATATTTCAATTCTAGTTTTTTGTTTGTTTGTTTACACTGTATCTGTTATTCTAAATCTATCTACACTAATTTGTGTGAAGCGCAAGACTTTGGCAAGATTGAACCCAATCCTTTTTGTTGTGACTAAATGGGGGGAAAAGGTACAGGTGGTCATCTGATTTTAAAATTATGCATGAATTTTGTGAACAATCCTATAGGGGTATATAAGATATCCAGAAAACCTTAGTGTTCATCTGCTACTGTTCCCACTGTAATCAGGCACTTTATCAAAATTAATTTAATACTGACTTTGATGGAATTAAACCAAGGTGAACCCAAAAATTGCATCCCTCATGGCTTTCAAGTTCACCAAGCTAATCCTTCCTAGTGTAAAATGACTGTAATAGACTATAAATAACTGCATTTCACATATCTGGTTACAAGTCATGGTCAGTGTAGAGTTCTTTTATGGGATCATTGAGAACCAAATAATTGGTTGAACCCAGCTGTTGTGCAGTCCGGTCTCTATATTAGCTCTTGCTCTCCCAGATCATCAGGCTCAGCTCAGTCTCTTGCTAGCAGCACTTTTTTTGTAATGCAACTATCTACCCACAAGCTATCAGGCCATGTCTGTTAAATGAGGTGGGGCTGGTCTCAGCTCACTTCAGTGGTCTGCAGCACAGACACCTGTATCTGACACACCTGTCAAGGCTCCCTCTGTAGGTAATGGAGACTGATTTACGGAAGGTGATATATTTTACTTTCCTTTCAGCTTGGGAGAAATCACCCTGCCTTTCAACTGGCTATAAGGGGAGAACAATTAGCTTAATTCTAGGTGCCTAGTTTGGGATGATGAAGTGAAATAAATCTTTGATAGAAATATGGGAAATGCTGACTTTTAAAGCTTTCCTTATAGCTTAGAGAGCAGACAGTATTTGAACCTGCTTTATTTCATCTTAGGGTGGTCTTCTTTTCATACTTCCATGTTCTGAAAATCTCATGCTTTTGTTTACTTAAGCTGGACATGTCTTCCTACTACTTTGCTGAAACAGATCTTTCTCTTTCACCTCTTTGCCATCCTCCATTCTTCATTTGGCATTTGGGTTTGCTTGTTTGTTTGATTGATTCTTTTTGTTTAAGCAGCTGTCAGTTTGTTGTTTGGTTTTGGGGTTTTTTTGTGTGTTTTTTTTTTTTCAGAGAAGGTAAAGGTTGCTACAAACCCCTTTTAGAGAGTGCACTGCGATGAGCACTTGACCCTTAATAGGCTCAGAAGTAAATCAAGGGTCTGATGTGCTTTAAAAAATGAAGCAAAGTTGGTCCTAAAGGAAACATGGGCTTTTTCAAGGTTACACATATAACCAGACAAACTATGAAAGAAGTATGACTATCATTTAACCTAATTTCTTTCAGCCAAATGGTGAAGGCGGCCAGTCTTGAAGAAGGTCACAAGCTCCTTGTGGCTAAGAGTAATCAAGAATTCCCTTACACAGGACTTCAGTGGATTAACAAATATAGCTGTATAAGCAAATACCACTGGCGCCAAGTATTTGAAGAATCAGTCATGAGTGCTACATGCAGTAATGCTTATCAAAGGCTCAGAACACAGAGAATATAAGTCCAGAGATAGGTCACTTTCTTAGAATAAAGTCACTTTCTTTTATTTGTCTACAGAGCATTTGCTTTCCCCATTAGCACTTGGTGCATGGCGTAAGTAATTATGGGGTTTAACTTGGGATTTATTATCCACTTCCTTTGGAGACCTGAACCTATAAGGAGTACTGGATCATGCTACAACATCTCATTTTAATAGAAATGCATATTAAAAATTAGTCTGTAAAGCAGAAGCTGTCTGCTGGCAATGAGCTACAGTCATGAAACCATTTGTAAGTACCTTAATTGAATAGCTTACACTCCAGGAATAACAGGTCAATTCCCTTCACAGCATGTGTTGCACCAGCTGTGCAGGAAGAGATGGTGGGGTCATCTGCAAGTTAATTTACAAACAAAACCAGTTATATATCAGCATTTCCACAACAAACAGCTTTTTCCCAACAGTTCTTCCTCTTCAAATACGCTCACTGTACTGAGCAATGTGCAGCACTGTACTGAAAGGTCAGCTTGGACTCTCTCTGCTATAATATATCAAGCAGTCAGAGCTTGTGCTATAGCAATCCACCCACAACGCCCTGGCATACTTGGGCCATTTTTCCCATGAGCAGCCTGATTCTGTATTCCTTGCTCGTGGAAAGTTCCCTGAGAGTGCTGGTGTCAGAGATTTTCAAAAAGAACACCCAAATGTGGCAGGAGGTAAGGGGTGGGTGTGAGGAGTAGATTTCGACAATGATTCCTCTTAAGTTTTCCTAGTTGTGGGTTTCTTTATTTACCATAATTAATAGATTTGGGAGCTGCCTTTCACGCACAAATCCTGCATTCACACCTTAGTGTAAGTCTGGACCATGGGGCTCCTTGCTGGCTTATTTCTGTGTTCAAAGTGCTTGCAGAGCTTCGGGTGTTGGGACCCTGGTAAGGAGAGATCCCTGTGAAGGAGAGATGAGCTCTCCAGGACATTTCTATTGTTTGGTTTGCTGTAAATTTGTCCTGTGACTTCTGACAAGTCACTTTGCTGGTCTTCCTGTGCTGAAACTAACAGTTAGTTACCAGCCTGAAGGTTTGCCAAGGTTTAATTTAGCCGTTCTTTAGATGTTTTGGTGCAAAGTATATGAGAATTGCAAAGTCTCTGGATGTATCATCCATCACATTGTCCCCATGAGTGGGGTGTTTACTTCTTCCCTGTTTGAGGGCAAATACACCGGTGTAAGAGCAGTGCTGTTCTGAACTACCATCTTTCAGATGCCAAGCTGTCACTGCGCGTGGCGATTTAAGAATGTATGACAAATGTTTAACAAGATTTTTAATGGCTGTTAAATCCACAGTCCTGGATATATTCCAGTTCAGGTAATTACATTCAGCCTGCTTAAAGACATTTTAACAGGATGGATCATTCTCCACAGAGCCTCCAGTATGGAAAGAAAGAAAGAAACACACAGCACTGCTGGCAGGCAGGGGAGGAAGGCAAGCGAGGCATTCCTGAAACAGGGGAGCAAGGAGAGTCACCGGTTTGTATGTCTTTGTGTGTGGTGGCTGAGAACAAGGAGCCTTTGGTAAGGGAAATAAACTTACCCTAGAAAAGCAGAAAAACTCTTTACCGTGTTGAATTTATGAAAAATGAATCAAATGGCAGACTGAAAGTCAGGGACCTGTGCTAAACTCAGCAGCTAGTTGATGCCAAATTCCTCGATCGTTGCTAAATTATAAACATGTAGTATTTTGAAAGTTGCCATTTCAAACACCAAGCTCCAGCCTAGGAAGCCTCAGGATGTTTTTTGAAGAAGTAAGAAATCAGGCTTGACAAATGTTATCTTCTGTTTTTGAACTCCATAGCTGTTTCTGGATTGTGCTTTCATAAAAGGAGATTTCTTCTTACACTTTTGTGATTACCAGCCTTTTAAATTTAGTAAACGTGATAGCCCTGAAGGGCCCTTTATACAGCTATCAGCTAGCTCTTCTTTTCTTACAGCTGGTCTATCTTCCTGACATGATTTCATTTTCTTTTCTTACTGAGAAAATTGAGATGCACTCACAGATCTACAGCCCCAAATTAATCTGCACATGCAGATTGATTTCAGTAAATTGGATAACGTATTCATTTGAAATAGGCAGAAATCGCTGGCCTTTTAGGCAACATTGTAGGTAACATCTGTTTTGACAGAATTTTGAGAGGACTGAAGATATGGGAACTAGGGGAGGGTATTTAGTGTTGCAGATCGTCTATCATTTGTATAAATAGTTAATTTTTAATAATTGTTTCCTTGTTAGTAGTAAGCAGAACAATCAGAGACAAAACACATAACACCAGTCAATCATCCTTCTCTATTTCAGTAATTCCAGAGTAATTTTGTTTCTATCAGCCATGATTACTGCTGCTGATTGGCTTTGAGCAGTGCCTACACCTGGGATATCTACATTTTTATGCCCATTTTCTCACCGCCTTATTTTCCATTGTCCACCTACTTTCCCCAGTGTTTCCAGCCTGTGCTTTTTTATACAATTAGCTATTTATTTTAGAATACAATCAACAGCCTTGGTTTGATCGGGAATTGTACTAGATGGGTCTCATTGTACTAGAAGTGATAAATAAGTTAAAGTAGCTAGGTGAAATGGAAGTTTATCTCTTATACTAATTTTTTCAGGTCAGTTGTACTTCATGCACACTAGACACCTTCGTTTTTTCTGGGATCCAAGAGAAATTAAAAATGTCTTAGTGATACTACTTCTAGCTCTGAGAAGTGTCTCTCAGCTAAACAAGTATTGGAGTTGTTAAAATCTTATAATGGCTTTATTCCCAAACTGTCACTCTGTCTGGTGGCAATCTTGGAAGGCTTCACACCTCACAACAGATTATGATTTAGATATAAAGGAGGGCTAGATGTGTTATATTACCTTCAACGGAAGGTGCTGTCTTATTTAATCAGATAGAAGATAAGTCAGGCAAGGCTATCAGCCCTGTGACCTGCTGAACACAAATTATTTCCAAATAAATGAAGAACGTCCTCAACTGGCTTTTCTTTTAGAGGTTTTGTAATGCTATTGCTTACTGTCTGAAAAGCAATGCTGTCCTTGGCGAGAGAGATGAAAATATTTTTAAAATTTAATATATTTTACTGTGATTTTTAAAGTGGAAACCAGTTTAGAAGCCAGGATTATAGACCATGATTCAAGCTTATTACATCAATATCCAGCATGAGTAAAATCATGGCTTTATTCTGCATTAACCCCCCAGGGTACAATGTCTCAACCGTGTGCTGGCATTTTTTTTTGTATTGGTCTACTGGAGTAAAGCATCTAAGGGCGTGTAAAGGCATCAGTAGTACCAAATGTGTTAGCTATATGTTTTCGAACAGGCCTTGATCCCTCAGTCACAACAGTATGTTAGCCGTTTATAGAATTCCCTAGCTGGTTTATAGAGCTTCCTCTGCAGAAAACTGACTAGCTCTGCTTGAGGGGAAAGCTAGGTATGGGATACTTTATTCCGAGGATGACTAATCTTGAGAAGTGTGCATGAGACCACACAAGGTTGTCCTCCCTTTTCACTTGTGTTTCATCAAACCCTGAGATCTCCCATATCCTCAGCCTTGCTCTGGGGCAATACATCACTCTTGACTCTCACAGTCTCATGACTCTCACATCACTTTGGGCCCTCTGAACTGAAAAGCCGCAAAACCCTGTTATAGTCTAACATCCCTGCATGAGGCTCAGTGAACGCTGGTCAAAGTTAAACCCCAGCAGCGTGGGTGTAGAATATGACTGGGTGAAGGGACCAGGCTTGTGGTGGTTGACTTTAAGAAAGGACACCCTGAAAGGATCAGCATTTCAAGGTAGGCAGGGACGGTCTCATGTAGGGTTTCATGAATGATGTTGCACTGTGTCTCCTGTGGGTATTGTGAAAGAGGGTGTGAAGGAACTGAGAGAAGGGCACTGAAAATCTCGCTATAGTCTAGAGCAAAGAAAATGTTGTTCTCCCACTCTTCCATCCCTCTTTTGAATATTGTCAGCCAGAACAAACACAAATTATGCACCCTCATCCTTATATACCGATATATAACATTGTTATTAAAGGATATGGAATGGGATGTAAGGAGAGCTGTAGACGGTTGTCTTTTTAAGTCTGAATAAAGAGTTTGAGGTTGAGAAAATAATGCTTTAGAGAGTAAGGCCCAGCTCCAGGAGACAAGGAAGGAGGAGTTCATTTCCTAATGTTGCTTATTCTGTACCTAAGTCCTACAACCCAGTGTCCCATCCCAACCCCTATTCCCCTCTCCCTTTAAAATAAGGTATAATACCTCAAAACCTTCTGAGAATGAGGATAAAGTGTGAGCAGTAGCCACAGGGAGATCCGTTGCTATAATGGTAAATACCTAGGTATGTTTTTATCTGGTGACTCATATTCACATAGGTCACAAAAGAGTTCATGGGGGATTGGAATTAGCATTTCCTAGTGATTACCATAGAAAATTATTGAAGTGCAAACATCCTTGAGAACAAGAGATATTTTAGGATATCTTCCCTATAACCTCAGACTGAGTTTCTGAAACATGAAAAAGTCCCAAAGAGGGTAGGATCGATTGTTGGCAGCTGGGATTTGCTCATTTCTAGGCTGTAGAGGAAGACAGGAGCATGTAAGAGCTCAGCAAATGCATCCAAGACTGAAAAGATATATATGTCTGACTTTTCTCCATGAGATGATGATGTTTCTTCTGCTTCATGAATCAAACACCGTTGCTTGGGAGAAATGCTGACTGATCTACTGTTGAATGCTCTGCCAACAAAAGTGTAAGCTTAATTATTTCTACTACTAAAAGAAAATAAGAACTTCAGGCCCCTGGCACTCTCTCCTTGAATTTTCCTCTTGCTCTCTGTCCCAAAGTTTTAGGTTTCTCCTTATGACAGTCTCTCTTAAATGCTGCCATGGTGAGGCAATGCCATCAGCTATGCATGACAGCTTTCCTCTTGCTGCCTCCTAGCTCAGAAATCACCTGAGGCAAGCAGTAATAACTCATCATCCCATAGTCTCAGCATGAGCAATAATGAGCTGGCTGCTCAATTAAAATCCTATGTCCTGCAATATAAACGCAGCACATGGATTACAGAATTTAAGAATCTTGGGGCTTAATTAGCATGATAAGAAATTCTGCGAGCAGTGACTAATATGGAACAACACATTGGAGTTTGGAATTAATATGTCTCATAAGTTAAGATCAGGGTCTGGAATATGATGAGTGATTTGTATGGCTGACAGGTTGAAGTGCAGAATATACTCCATTCTGCCAATGAATCTGGTACTTTGATTACTAGAGGCCTGCTACTCACTGCTGTGTTGACCAATAATATTTTGTTATTTCTGTGTTCCCTGTTGTCCTCCTGCATCCATCCAATATCTCTTGTTTTGCACTGGGTTAGCTGATGCAGGAGGTGGAATTTGCTTCTATTTCTGTACAGCACCTAACGCACAGCTTGGCCTCCTAGGTACTTGATCAAGGCAGAAAATGAGATAGTCCTCAAAAAGAAGCATAGCTATTGAGAGGGTTTAATGGCCTAGAATAACAGTGAAACTATTAATGCTTTCCTAGAAGTTCTTTTCCCAAATTAAAAGGCCTTAGAGAAGTTGGAGATAACTGAGTGGTAAGGGAAGGCTCAGAGAAAGGTCCGATTGCTCAAAGGTGACAAGAAGGAACAAGTTATTATTGTGGTGATTTATCATGGTCCTTTGTAAGGTTAAACTGTCCTTGGGAGAGGGAGGTGGGTTAATGTGTAAGTCTGCTGAAAGGGTCGGGCTGAACCTAGTGAGATTAATTTTTTCTAGCACAGCCCGAAGGAGGGAGCGAGCTGTCTGTTATGTGGTATATATAGTCGGGTCAAGAAAAAAAGGGAAATTCCCCTTAGGGTCAGCATCAACTTGAGGAAGGACCCCTTGCTACTGGAGGTTGGTTGCGGTTAAAGTGTTACCACCATCTGCTGCTCCTTGTCCCACACAGAAGTTACAATCTCCTCACAGGTGTGAATGAACACCTCACCTGTCCTCAGCCAGTCCTGCCAAAAGGAAGTAGTTTAAAAAACTTATCTAAAAGTAATATCTCTTTTTGGGTTTGGCTTAGGTTTGTTTTAGTTTTTTGTTAACCTTGATGTTTTTGACAGAAATGGGCAACGGAGTAGCTACAGGTACAGTCATACCCATGAGGGGTCACCCACCTCCAGTGCAAGGGTGGAGGAGATGAGTAGCTGGAAAAAGGTCCCTTTTTAAACCTCAGCTCCAAAATTACAGCTGCCAGACCATCGTGCCTGGACATGTCTGAGCTCCCATAAGGAAATGGCTAGCATTTCTGCATAACAAATTTTTTCATGCACTTCTACACATTCAGTCAATTGTGTTTGTTCTGGGAGGTTTCAAGCCACGTCTCACTTTTTGGAGATAGAATAGCTGAAGGTCTTCCTTCACTGAAACAGCTTCATAGCAAAAATCCCTCACTGGTATAATTTGCAAAATGTTTTCTCTTCTAGGGTTTTTCCTAAACAGAGGGATTGCTTTGGTTTAGTTTTATGAGACAAAAATGTTGATTTCTGTTTGTTATTTTATTCTGGTTTTCTCCTTTTTATTTTAAGCACTCATTTTTGCTTTTTAGAGCCTCGGGGGGGGGGGGAAATAGTTGGAAAAGAATATTTATCAAATTCTACAAGACTGAAGGTTTGGAGGAAGGTGGATCTTCTGCTTCACTGACTGCAGTCAAAGCAGGCTTCTCTGCTCTTCCTCTGTGAGAAATCTGTTCCTTTTCTAAGAAGATCACTAGCACGAGGCTTGGGGAAAACAGGATCCAATTCCCATCTCTATTACAGCTTCAGAAATGGAAGACAGGAATGAGTGAGTTCCTTCATGTGGCAAATTTGAAATGGTTTTCATCAGGTCTCTCAGGGACTGATACAACCTGTCTCCGTCTCTCTCCCTTTCTCAGGGTGGAGCTACAGCCACAAAGCCAGTTAAAGAGCTTCCCACCACCCTGCCTCCAGCTGAACATATTGCAGTTTTTGTCTTTCCACTGAGCCAATACAATTGCTTCTGCAGCCAGGAAATAAATCTTATTACCAACACAGCCAACAGAGCCCTGTATCATGCAGTTGTTACCTGAATGTTTTGCACTGGAACTAGGGGAAGGTCTGCTCTCCTGTCAGTCAGCTAACAGAAACTTCAAGACTGGCTCTTCAGCTTCAGATCACTCACAGCGCCTTCTCTCCTCCCCTCCTTTTTTCCACTCTGCAGCAAACACTGTACTCATAAATTTTATTTTTAGAGAAGTTATTCTATTTTGAGGAGTGCTGCACTCCTCAAAAGTGTAATGCATGTTCATATTTCTCTATCGCTAACGGAGGTAACTAGAAACAATTACATGCCCAAAGCAGCTACAGAAAGCAGCTTCTAAGTGCTCTTCTTTCCTTTCCCTGACACCCCTTGCTTGCAGATACACAGTAAAGTGTTAAAGTTTTCCCTGTTTGTGCTTTTTGTGTTCTTCAGTTCTTAGTCTCTGGAATTGATTTTAACTGCCCCATTCTTCTTGATAATGTATTTTCTTTGTGACAGCCTGTGTTGTTCAATAAGAGCCAAGAAACAAAGCCCACTACCTCCAGAGATCCTTCCTGAAGATGCTCTTTAAGGACATACTCCTTGTTTGTCCCAGGCAAGACCAGAGACCATTTTAGGGAACGCCTTCAGGATGTGTCTCTGAAGAGAGTATGAGCCTAGTCCTGGATGCGAGCAATTGCTAAACAGCACAGGCTGCTGCAAGCTAGAAACAGCCTCCTTTGAAAAAAAGAAGGTTTATCATAGCAGAGCTGGCTGTAATGGTCCAAACCCATTACATTAAGCGTGGGTAGTCAGGGCTCAGTGCTTGAAATCTCTCCTTGTCCCCTTTTTTAATTGGCAGTATAAGTATTCCTGCTCTGTCTAGTGCTGCAGAATATGAGCCTTGAACAGCAAAACAACAGGCTGCAGATGGGTATTCCTAATCCTTTCTAAAGCACAGCCCTACACAGTTCAAATCCCTGTTGTTAACAAGCCACAAAAGCTTCACAGGCATTTAACTACTGACACTGGTGCTGCCCATCATTGTACCCTCTTGAAAGTACTCTCTTGCTGTGGCTCATCTGTTCCTTTCACTGCATCTGTGTCAGATCATGGTGATAGTAGCCTTTTTGTTTATTCTTAAAGTTTCTTTTCCCACTAAGGTTCTTTCCTCCCAGAAAGAAAGGAACTGGCCTACATGTGATGAAATGCACTACATCTTGTCTACTGTTAAGAAAATGGCTGTTATAAATATATGGTGCATGGTGAAAATTGTTATGAGGGTTAGCTGCACACTTCTGCTCATCCAGTAATCCATTTTGACTGTTCAGTGTCAGAGGCTGAAATATTTCCTTTTTAATGAGGTCAGATATTTTTACTGTAGATTCTACGGATTTTAGATGATTCGCAAGGTATGTGAACCACTTATACTCCATGGAAATAAGTAGGGCATAAGAGAGGGCAATTGCTCTCTTGCTCTGCCTTCAGTAGTGGAGGTTCTGAACACAAGAGGTCCAATTTGGAATCAGCTGCAGCTCAGCACAATTCAAGATCTGCAGAATGGGATTCTGAAAGGAGTATGGCTGAAGGTTTCCTGATGAAAGGAGGATGAGAGGGCAAAAGGCATTGCAACAAGCTAATTAAAATCGAATCCAGGAGAGATCTCTCTGATGCCTGGGTGGTGAGCAACCAGCAGGTGTCTTCATTACTTAGACTGCTGGTGACAAGCTACATATAAAATTACAGGGTAGCTGGTTTAATTTCAGCTGCAAAGAAAGCCTTAGCAAGTCTCTGGAGAGATGGAGTGGGAGGAAAGCCCATAGAGGCTCAGTCTGACAGCTTGATATTTGGACAAGAAAGAGTGTTCCAGAAGAGAAGACCTGGGCTCTTGTGAGCTTAAAACCTCTTTCGTTAAGAGTAAAGGGAATGAATAAAGTAGGTTGAACTTTGGTTTAAGAGAAAAGCAATCAGCATGGCTGACTACTGCTGTTGTAAAGTGTTTGACTTGTATCCCTGTGGAATGCTGTTGATTTCACACAATCGGTCTTATTTTCCACCCAGAAGCATGGGATCCCTCCTCTAGCAGCCCCAGTGTGCGCCAAGCCATGAGATGGATGGAAGGCAATGTTATTGGTGCTAATGGCTGCTCTTCAATTTTGTTCTTTAAAGGAATTGCTTGCAAGCTGGGAAAATGTTTCAGCATTAGCTGTGAGCTGTTATCAGACTTGTGCAGGTTGCAGCTTTTATAGTTAAGGATGCAAAGCAGCGTTCATTCAAGTGCTGGCTTCATATCAGAGCTGGGCAAAATTTGTGGACACATTTCAATGCAAAAATGTATGACATTTTCATTGCTTTTTCATGTCGGTTCATACAGGTGACTTCTGTCAATGAGATTTTGATAGCCCTTGCCTTGGAGGGAAAAAAAAGCAAGTATGACATTAGATTGCAACTCCCTGTTTCAGGAGAAAGATAGAGGAGGGCTGTGTAGCAGCACAGCTCTTCATCACATAATTTGGAGACAAGGTCTACAGCTTTTTTCTCCCTCCCTGGTGCTCCGTTAAATGCTCACTAAGCTGTGGTAGTGCAGGAATTGTGGGGGAAAAGAAGACAAGGTGCAACAAAAAATGGCAGGAGTTGAGGAAGTATTGTTTCAGTTCTGCAGTGATGATGTTTTACAAAGCTCATATTAATTATGGTTGTCCAGATACTTTAATAGGATATGGAAACATTTTTCCATACATAAAACCACTGTTCTTTTGTTATAAGTCATCCAGTAAAGTGCATTTGAAAGCCATGACAAAATATAATTTTAAAACACCAAGATATCCTCTTTTATTGACTTGCCAAGAGTGATATTTGGAATTGGGTTTATTTTAATGTTCTCATCCCCATTTGCTGGGGAGCTTGAAAAATGGCTGTAATGTAATGTGATGTGTCTAGCCACAAGGAAATGGGAAGCTTTTGATTTATTTTGAAATACTTTTTGCTGACTCAGAGTAAAAGTAGGGTGAGATGGGAGATATGAAGCACTGTTCTGGGTTTGCAATTACTTTTCTGTTGACATCTTAATGGATAGAAAAGATATGGGTGGTCCAGGACAGATACTTAGCAACGTATCCAATTAATTTTGAAGGAAAAATAAATACGTGGAATTGAGCTTAGCTAAACTTGGACCAACTGGAAACATAGCTTGTGATAAGATCTTTAAAATATGCATATTTGCTGCATCACAGATCAATGTTTAATAAATTACATTCCATCTTTATCTTTTTAGAACTATATGAAAGCTATGTTCATTTTCTGAATAAAGTGGTGGCAGAACTGAAAGGCAAGATGTAATAAACAATAAAAATTAACCACTGAAGCCCTCTTGGTTTTGCTAGGAATAATAAAGTATCTCTCACCTAAGATCAAGGTAAGAATGGATTACTGTTCACTAGAGGGACAGTAAAAGGTCTGGAAACTGAAGTGGCAGAGGTAGTTTTGCATCCTTATTTCACTTCTGTGAACTGCAGGAGAGGATGATAGTTTTGCAAACCTGAGATTGCTGCTGAGGTTGTATGCATGGCAATCAGGGGAGCAATTACAGTCAGAGAAAACCTGGTGCCTGACACATTGTGAGGGAGTCTGATTATTTGTATTTTCACCTAGTTCATGCAGGTAGTAAGAAATGGCCAACTGTTCCTGTGTGCATTTTCTCTTTACTTAACATAAGATGTTTGTATAGTGCCTAATAATAATAATAAAAAAATTCATAGCAACCCTTTTAGGTATCTTAAGGGTTACAAAGGATTGCAAAACCAACAGGGAATGGAATAGTTGTTTGCAATCCTTTTATCTTTAGCATGAGATAGAGGTTTTATTCTTAAGGTTTTTCTAGCTGAAACTGATGGGCTTCCCTATCAAGAGGCTAAAATTGAGAAAATTATGCTTGATGTTGTGAGAGGGAAAGCTGCTTCTTCAATCTGCTAAGCGTAAATGTGACTCTATTTATTAAGCAACACCTTTTAAACAAGCAACACAGCATATCATTACAGTTAAAGAGCCCTGAATAGAGCAAGATATCTTCAGAAGAGGGAAGATGTGTGCCAAACTTTGTTAAGTTACAATGCCAGCAAGTTATTAGCACATCAGAAGTGCAGACATGTATGTGAAAATTAACGCTAGGCAGGTGTTTCCAGAAATAAATCCCCTCAATTACTTTGATAAAGACCTGACATTGAATCAGGGCTGTCTTTGCCCATTTGTCACACTGGCACACTCTGGCCAGGATTTATCCCTTTTGAATACACATCCAGAAAGGTAAGTGTGTAGTCAGCAGAGGGACTGGAAGATATACGGGTATGTGTAACACAGGCACTTAAAGCAGCTGAGCTGCACTGTCCCATAGGGGTGCCTGTGTCTCTTGACTGAGTACAGAGGACCATTGGTAGCAGCCCTGGGCTAGATTCTGGGGCTGGAGGTGGTCTAGCTGCTTTTGGCTTGAAGGCAGCATCCAAGCATGCCATCCTGGTCTTCTTTTTAGCAATGGAGAAGACCTGGTCAGGAGCGTTGTTGGCATTCAGTTTATTCTTGGGTACATCCAGTCTCATGACTAGCAGCCTGAGCTCCACCAGCTACATCGACTAGCTCCCTTCGACAACGGTGGGATTCTAGACTGCTAGTTTAGTTGTCTGCAACGTAAGCTTCTGCTGCTGAATTAAGTATGATGATAACAGCAACTGATTTTAACCAGGTGAAGTTAGGTGGCATGTATCTTAGTACAGCAGAGATGAGTTGATGTATGTGTCTCAGTAGGCGCACAGCTCCGAGGATGCAGTACATGGGAACCCTCCAAGCTCTGTTGCACAAATCCTCACTACATCCATCCAGGGTAGGGCAGAGGTACTTTCACCTGAGGGAACAGAGAGCACAAACCCATTGGTGTATCCGTTCCAGAGGTCCATAGAGGCCTAGGTCTTTAAAATCTGCAAGCTACGTGAATGCAACAGTACATCAGCGAAGAGTCCTTCAGTATGATTAATTAATTTATGCTTGGTGACATGCTTTTCAAGTTTTCCTCTGGAGTGGTGGGAAATGAAACCAGGGCACCTAGAGGTCAGGCTACATACTGTTCCTGAGCAAACCATCTTGTGAACTCATCCAGACTCTCTCTCTCTCAGACTTTGAAAACCATAAAGAACTTTTTCATCGCTGGAAAACAGGTTTGTCTTCAGGCCTGGGGAGACTTCAAACATGAGACTTTTAGGCTTCACAAACTTTTTGATGGTGGTGTACAAGCAAGGCTCAAGCTCAGCTTCAATTTTAGCTGTAGTGGCTGTGCTTGCAGAAGGAGAAAAAATAAATCTTTCTAATTTAGATCAGCAAATCAATTTTTGAACACACATAAGGAGCAGATCTTTAGAGCAGGAGTATGGTGTTTGGACTCTCTTTAAAGCTGGATTTTTCAGCATAGAACAAAATAATATTATAAGTTGCCTGGTGCTAACACTTACATACCTCTGTTCTCTCAAAGACGACTAACAAGCCTGTCAGTGTTTAAGAGGCATTTGGACAATGCCTTTAATAAAATGCTTTAACTTTTGGTCAGACCTGAAGTGGTCAGGCAGTTGGACTAGATCATCATTGTAGGTCCCTTCCAACTGAAATTATTCTATTCTATTCTATTCTATTCTATTCTATTCTATTCTATTCTATTCTATTCTATTCTATTCTATTCTATTCCATTCCATTCCATTCCATTCCATTTTATTCTAACATTCTCACTGTAATACACCTGTTTAAATGGTCCAGATATTCTCCCAATTCAGAACTCTAGTGCTTGTATATGATTAGGGTTCAGTGCTGGGCCTAATAACAATTAACATTTTCACCAGTGACCTGGATGACAGGACGGCATATACCCTTCACATGTGTGTAGGTGAAACCAGATTAGGGAGAATGGTTGATATGGTGGAAGGTAGGGCTGGCACTCATCTGGATCTTGATAAGCTGAAGAAATGGGCTGATAGAAACCTTAAGAAGTTTAACAAAGACATATGTAAAGTTCTGCACAGGGTTTAGAATAACCCTGTGAACCAGTACAGGCTAAAGGACAATTGACTAAGAAACAGAAAAGGACCTCAGGGTCCTGCTGGATGACAAGTTGAACATAAGTGAATAATGTATCCTTGAGTCACGGAAGGCCAGCCACACCCTGGGCTGCATGAGTGAGGAGAAAGAGGTCCAGGGAACTCATTATTGCCTTTCCAGGAGACTCCTGGAAAACCATGTTTGGTTGTAGGCTTCCAGTCAATCTATCTATCTATCTATCTATCTATCTATCTATCTATCTATCTATCTATCTATCTATCAACAAACTCTAGCAAGTCCGGATGAGGACAGTTGAGATAGCTGGAGAGCCAGTGCATATAATGTACAAGAAGATGGAAATTATCTTGTTTAGGCTGGAGTGAAAACTAAGGGTGTGCAGAGGAATTTCTGTCTTCCACTTGATAGGGTTTGTAGAAAAGACAAATCCAGACTCTTCTTGAAGGTGTGTGGAAGTAAGTCAAGAGGCAAAAGATACAAGTTAATATATGGGAAACTGGTTAGATGTAAGGAAAAATATTTTTCATCATGACGATGGTCAAATATTGAAGCAGGGATCCAGAGAGGATGGGATGTAGGATCTCCATCCTTGGAGACAAGCAAGGCATGAATAGACAGAGCCCTGAGCATCACAATGTAACTGGACCTGGTTTGAGCAGGGGACCAGAACAGATGGGATCTAGATATAACTGCCGTCTTGAATTTTCCTATGATTGGACTCATTAGGAACAAGGCCTGGATGTTTTATGGTGTTTAAATATACAAAAGAAATGTAGGTTAACTCTTTCAAATGTGAGTGCCAGTAGGACACCAAAGGAGACTAGTAGGATTCTCACTTGAAATATTAGATCATTTAGAGAGAGGAAATACTGGTCATAGCAAGTCCAAGCTTGCTGTCAACCCAGGCAAGCCTAACCTCCATCTCGACATTTGTGTTTCCTCTATGAGCCAGAAAAACAGTTGCCACATCCAAAGTGTATTCAGCATCCCAGGAACAGGCCAAGCCTTCATGTCTGGTTTTGCTGGATGCAGATAAGCTCAGTCCACCAGATAGTGATTTTTTCTAAGGACACCATGGGCACTTTCTGGTCAAGACTCGCTTGGTAGTATAGACAGAGAAAAAAATAAAACATCCTGTGGTCTGAGCGTGTTTTCTGAAGGCATAGGGCTTAGACCCACATTTAACTATGGTACATCAGTTCATGATTTAGCGTGCTAATTAGGTGTGCAATTTTAAGCATCTTGAGCAGGTTTATTAAACTTTGTGCTTAAGAATAAGGATGCTTTTAAGCACTCTGCTAAGCTAGAGCTGTAAAAGCTCATGCCTATGCAGCAGTTATCATGGGAATCAGGAGTGTCTCATACAATGCACTGCTATTGGAATACCATTACCACACCCATCTATTAAGCCCTGGGGTGTCCAGGTGGCTGGTTATCACTGTGTGGTTTTGCTCAGAAGCTATTAAAATTGTTAAAGGGCAGTTTTCTTCCTGCCACTGGCTAAAATATTATATCTCTGTTTTATAGTCTTCATTAAAAGAGAAGGATGAAGATTCACAAACAGAGTAGTCAAGTTTAATGGTGGTAAAAACAGACACTTGAAAATAAATCCCTTGAAGAAGTCTGGTGTATACTTGATTTAATTTATTTTCCACTAAAACTACCTCCGAGTTATAGCTATTAATTAGCACTATGAAGTAGTATACTACCAAGGTCATGTGTGGTTATCTTAGATGGTTTTTGAAAATTAAGTTTGTGGATGCATCACAAAAGAAATTCCATTTCAGCTTGAAACTTCAGCTGGCAAGTAGTAATAGTTGGTTCATAAAAGACGTTACTGCTCTTGTGGATTGTTGAGCTGAGTTTTCAGGTACCTGATGACACTTCTTGTGTTACAAGATTCTTTGATAAGGCTATATATTTTGTTGGCATTACGAAGTAATTTATTTTTAGAGCAGGAAGAAGACTGCTTAAAAAAAATGCTGATGACAGGTGCTGTTCATGAACATACTTCTGTGCCATGCATGTACTTTCTCATTTATTTTTGTTTCCCCCACAAGCATGGAGACAGGAGTGGTGAGTCTGTAATTGGGAACATTTAGGAGTGTGAATGAGAAGAGTTTAGTGGGAGAGGGAGTAGCTTTTATTAGGCCAATGTGCATGCTCCCAGACAGGTCTGGTTTTGACATTTGATTTTTTCTTTGTGTGTTCCAACTGTATTAGCTGGTTTAATGAAAAGCATTAACTTTCTTGAGAATGGGAAGGAAAATTAGAGAATTGTCTGAATCATGGAACTTCTGCAATGACCTCATTTATAGTCAACTGGAAGATATTGCTGTCTTCCCTCCATTCCTAACTTCTTGGCCTTAGTCTACAGGGTGCTCTGGGGGGCTTGGCAGCTCACCACTGAAACGGCTGGGGAGAGGACACTGTGGTACCCTGTCAGCCAGCTGGCAGAAAAACAGGCAACTTGCCTATGAAGAGTCAACACAGGTGCCAGAGGATACAGTGAAGCTTTCAAATCAGACCATTCCCAATATAAAACTGACCTATCAGAAATTTCTACAACTATCTTGAGTCATACAAGTATCTTCTAATTAAGACTCCCCAGGTCTTTGTAAGACTTTCAGACACAGAAAGAGTAATGTTTGGTTAAGTTCACACACAAAGCCTTTGGCAGAGGCAAAACAGTAATATCTGGATACCCATGTCTATTTCTTCAACATTGTTCTTCTTTCACTGTATCCTACGATACATCAGTATTCAGTAACAATTTAAAAGCTGAAATATTTGACTGGCATCCCTGAAAGCTGCTCAAATTCTGATCTGAATACCAAAGGCCATATACTTATCCCTGAAGACAGATTTAGAAAGAACCTTGTACATGCACACAGAGACACTGTCAAAAATTTACCAGCAAAGGGGACTAACCATCTACCTCCACTAGCTCTCCACTAATAGGAGACGCCACTAGAGAGGGGACTAACTCCACTACTCCACTACATCTACCTCCACTACTCTCTGAGTAACAGGCTTTGAGCAGAAGAGTGTAAGAGCTCAGTGTGTCATAAGCAGGTCCAGAGGTGTTACCTGCCATCACTGTAAAACGTTGGCATCAAACCTGAGCCTAGCATCAGAAACAAAGATCTCCAGGAAGAAGGAAGAACTTTCTTGCTTCTCCTACCTTTTACAACTGAAAAAGCGAATGACTTTGCCATTTCTGTATTCTGAAATACATCCAGAAGGAATGACTGTAACAACCACTCCAATAATGCGGGGGTGCGGGGATGGGGGTGGTGGTGTGATTTTTTGTTTTGAAACAAAAAAAATTGAAGGATATCTGACCTGTAGTGAAAAAGTTCAAATTGTTACTTTGAAATTGATCATATAGTTCACCATTAACTAGAATGTTGGTTTCAAGAAGAAATTGTTTGGCATGTACTTTTTTCCTTTGCTGCATAGGAAATCTGACTTTTTTGCTTGCCTCTATTTTCATTACAGTTTAAAATAAATCCATTTCAAAACAATGCATTTTGCATTTGAAAGAATGTCGGGGTTTCCTTTGTCTCAAGGAGCTATCCCTAAAATGCGTTTTATCAGCTGTATAGGAATATTATGGAAAAAAATCGGTATGAACAGTGCATAGAATTGACACATCAATATGAATTTAAGTAGCAGAGCAACTTGTATTGAATTTTTCCTCAGTACAAGGATCAATAATTTGTCTGTTGACAAATTTAAAATGACTGTAAGTGGCAAACAATCTCATTTTCAGTTCTCTGAAAGATGATGTTTTCAGTAAACCCCTGACTCCAGGTCATGAGTGTGTGCACATTACAGACCTCTTCAGCCTCTACTCTGCAGAAGACTACTGCATTTGGGGTGCTTTTACATTGCTACTTCATTTGTAAAGCATGTGCTGCATGCTATAGTGCTGGAAGCCTGTCATTCCATTTTGTATCAGGAGTCATCATCACCAAAATATACTGGAGTTGCACATAAATTCACCTGATCCTTCAAATCTTGAGTTAGGCTCTAATGAGACCTCACGTGATGGTACCTGCAGTACAGTTGGCATGACGTTTCTCATAAACAGTGTGCTGCATCAACGTGGGTCAGAATGAAAAGATTAAAAAAGCTTTTATTTTCTCTAGAACATATTAAGGAAAAGTACACAGTATTTTATTTTCCACTGCTCCTGGGTTTGTCTTGATGTCAACCTTAGCTTTACCAAATGCAAAACCTGTGGAGATCCATTTTAATTCTGAAATTCTCCTTTCTCTACTAAGTACCGATGGCAATATACAAGTTGTTACTGTCTTAACACCCAAGCGGCCTGAGTAAGATACAGAGCATGGGACCAATGTACTATGTATTGCTGGAATGGAATTTAAACTATTCAAATGTGTAAATTGAAAACTCACTCTGAAGAATTGCTTTGCTTTCCTAAACCGAGTATATGGTGAAAACAACCAAGACATTCAGGAGACTTATCACTAGAAATGAATGTAATAATGTAATTCATGCTGTGTAAGGCAGACTTTAGTCTTGATGGATGGTGTTTGGTTGGTATTAATCTCTGATTTGCAGAATGGAAAATTCCTTAAGGAAGGAAAATTTCTTGCCAAAGCTGGCAATGCGAGTGCACAGTGATTAACAGTGTGCCAAATCATTCCCTAATAACTTAGATAATCAGCCAATACAGCCACCAGCTGGTTTGAAAACACCATGAAAGCAATTTATGGACCCATTCTAAATTTAAAGCGAGACTATATAATTGCCAGTGTAATAACCACATGTTTAACTCCAGCAGTTTCTTTAAAAGAAAATGCTAGAAACCCCTCACCTGAACTAAGAGCTTAAACTTCCTCCTCTGCTCACCAAGGTAAAACAGTCATCTCCATTTTCTCTTTGTGCAGAACAACATTATTCAGGGACTAATTGTGCAAGCCTTAACTAACTTTTCATACAGTCCCTCCTTAAGCAATTCACTGGGAGCTTTTCTCAGGTGAAGATGATGAGGTTTTGCCAACAAGAAAGAAAATTTACTGCACATTCTGTCTAAGAGACACCCTGTATCTCTGCCAACTCATCTCAGTCTTCCAGTACATTAGGGGCAGATGCATCTCAGATTCATTTATCATCCATTCTGCAGTAATGTCCTCTGTAAGAGCTGGAGATGTGATGGTGGCTTGTGTAGACAATGGTGTTATTTGACACATATTCTATCCTGGGGACTTCTCTGCTCTTGCCAAAAACAAGGGTGCACGAGGATTGGCTGTTTCCTGGTCACCTCTGTCTCAGGACTGGAGGGGTGTAGGCAGCTGCAATTTGCATAAGTCCTTTATGAAGTCCTGTGCTACAATTAGTTATGTTCAGCATACAGTGTTGATATGGGAGAATAAGACAGCTGTAGCTCCTATATGCCTGTCAGTACTCCCCAAAAGAACCCAGCTTATTTTATGCACTCTGTTCAAAACCATTTCAGGATGGCACGTGGTGGGAAGGGAATGAGCTTGAGGAAGAAGTGAGTGGTCCAGCAGGCTAAGTTATGGCCTTTGAAGCATTTTGATCTGTCTCTGCTGGTTTCTGAATGACTTTTGGCCAGTTTTCTTCCAGACCTCTTCAGGCTATGCTTTTCAAGGTACACTAGTGATTTGATCACTACCAATGCATAATCCTTCCTCATTTACTATCTACCTTCCCTAATTCCAGCAAACCAAGCAAATCCAAGCACTGTGAGCAAGGTTGGGTAGCAGTAGGTTAAGGTTGGGAAAGGCAAGCAATACTTGAATATTCATATCCAGCTTCTGCTTCTACCAAGGCAAAAGCCATTACCTGAGTTGAAATAATGTTACTTTAATTATATTAATGCTACTTTACCAATAATGCTACTTTCAGTTTTAGTAAGCAATGAGAAAGAACCTGCGCCTGTGAAAATCTGTGTGATATTCTCTGATAGTACCAAACACTAAGTAAATTGGAACAGGCAAATATATTGAATGGCTGAGCCACAGACATAGCCCCTTTTGGGTGCTCTTTCTGGAGTTTACATAAGGAACCTTCTCTGTCTGTAAAACTACCATGTCTTAAAATTATGAGCTGGGAAGGAAATAAAAACCAAATAGTGTATCTTTCTACCTAAAATAAAGTTCAGCTGTTGTTTTTTATTTTGTTTTGTTTTCCTCCCTGCCCCAATTATAGAATACTTCATTGCAGTTATTCAATATTTCTTACAATCTTAAACCAAAAGGATTTACCAAATTTAACAAATTTCACTTCAGAAACTTTGAAATGTCAGAATTAAAATATTGCAATAAAAAATGTTCAAACAGACATTTTCTAAATGCTTCACAATTTAGTGAAGCAATTTCTAAAATTTAGTTAGACTTGACACTTTCAGAAATATTTATGGGAAAATATTATTTGACTTAAAAGCAAAGATACGTGACTGTGCCAACATCAGCCTTATGAATTCATGAGCTTTCAGTCAGAGCCAATATTGTGCATACAGTCTTTCAAAGCCTTGGTGAGTTAATGATAAATTATCCTCATTTCATATATAGGGAAAGTACAGTCAGGCATTTGGTCACAAAAGGAACAGAGCTCTCTGAGACAGTTCTGGGCCAGGAGGAGCACCAAAGGCAACCTTCAAGCTGAGCATGGGCTAGGGTCCCTTATGAGGCAACAGGACCCTCGCAGGACTAAGATGAAGCCTATGAGATTACTCTTTGCTGTTTCAGTTGATTTAAATACATTTCCTGTAACATTGTAGCTGCTTAATTTGCTGTTGTCATGGGGAAGACAGCAACTGAAATCAAAGCACTGTAAGGATTATTTTTTTTCCTCTCTCCCTCTTAAATTGTGATTTTCGTTAAAACAGTTCAAAAACAAGAGTAAGGTCTTCACTCAGGCTAAATGTAATGGTCCCATTTAATATAGAAAGCACCTGTTCTACGTCTGAAGTTCATTATGAGATCTTGAGTTGAAATAATTTCTGGTTATGCAGCTCTTCTAGAATGGTAAAAGGGGTGTAAAATGCTGCCATCATGAATTAGGCTTAAATATCATGATAGTTTTGGCCAGTGTGTAGTAACTAACTAGGGAAATAAATTACTTACGGTGTCCTTCACACGCATGCAAGAGATGAACATTCCAAGGAAACATTTATCGAAGTTGAGAAAGACTTGAGAAACAGGGTTTTATTTGGGAGCTCAGTAATAGATTATAGGTCTGGCTGTCAGGAAAATTCCCCTGAAACCAGCATAAACTTTTCTAATTGATTCCCATTGATCCTATATATGCCTTTCTTGCCTCACTCTGTATAATTCCTCTTTCTTCACTACCTTCACATACTTATTGCTAGTCATGTTCCTCATTATTCATTCCTGCCAGGATCACACACAAAATTGAGTTCCTAATTCCTTCTAAATTTACTTTCCCATCCATTTTTAGTTCTCACTGATTTATTTTGTTTTTTTTTTTTTTTTTCCAATAGGAACTGCAATATCTGTGCTGCAGGTTATGGACAAAAATCTTTGTGGTAATAGTCCTGTTTACACACTGTTTTGGTAGTCTGGGAAAGTTTGTATAGTGCAATGTGACCCTGTACAGCTTTCTCTCAGGAAAGAGCAGAACAGGCATGTCAGTTCAGATAATATATCCTTACTTCCTGACTAATCTTTGCTTTTATTTTGCCTTTCCAAGTATTACTGTTTGCTTAGAGAAAAAATAGAGCATTCCACGCATTTGATTTTTTTTTTTTGCATACATTGAACAAAAAATATTAATGGTTACTGTGTGTGGAAAACATCTGGGGTTTGTAGAACATTCAGTTTTGGGTAAACACCTAAATTCTGAAGGGTTTTTGGCTATATATATAAAAAATATTAAAAATGAAACTTTAATTATTTTTGGGAGAAGGTTTAGCAGACATGAAGAAGAGACAACACCTTCCAATCAGTTCTAAGCCTCATTTTCCTCTGTTTCTAAACTTTGTGAATTATTTCTCCATTACATCTACTATACACCCAAGGATTTAGAGTTCTGTGATTATATCCCTGGACATGTGATTTCCTTGATCCTTAATGTCATCATCACTGTCTTACAAAATTGTTCAACAGACCAATTGAATATACACATAACTTTTTGTGTTTTTGGTGGACACCTTCAAGACCTTGATATTCCGGCTCTACTACCTTGGAGTCTCATAATGCTACCTGGGATGGAAGAGTTTCTGTTCATAACAATATCAGTGCTTCATACCCTGCAGGACACCAGAATTCAATATACTCTCAGACTCTCGTATTTCTCTTACTTACATCTTCAGCTTGTCACTACAGTGACTCTTGCTCTTCTCTCTAGGCAGACCTCAAGCTAATTAATGCCTCTACCTGCAAAGGATCCCACAAAAAAGAGAGGTGACTTCTGTGGTCTTATGTATCAATCTGTAGAACAAATATTTAATGTTTCCTGTGTCCCCAAAGAAAGTCAGTCTCTCAGGTCTCCAACTTCCCTGACTGAGTCTGTTTTGGACATCCTGTAATCACTGAGTGATGTCCCTGTCTTTATCTCGACCCACGAGGCTTTCATTAGATTTTCTCTCCCCTGTTCCGTTGTTGAGGAGGAGTGATAGAGTAGCTCGGTGGGCACCTGGCATCCAGCCAAGGTTAACCTACCACAGAGACAAGCAGAAAAAAAGTACTTCCAGTGATAGATGGAGCAGGAGTTTAAGAGGCAGTAGTTTTCATCTGGTTTCATT
This sequence comes from Phalacrocorax aristotelis, assembly GCF_949628215.1. Lineage (NCBI taxonomy): Eukaryota > Metazoa > Chordata > Aves > Suliformes > Phalacrocoracidae > Phalacrocorax > Phalacrocorax aristotelis. The sequence continues at coordinate 159,964,451 of NC_134277.1, forward strand.
GGGTTTCACCTGGATTAATGTAGTTTTCATTTTCCTTCCTTGTATTTCTAGATAGAAGTTATGATGGGATACATCATAACAATCTAGATACAACCTGCCAAGGAATTTTCATTAAGACCCAAACCTAGCTTGTGTTATTCATCTGGATAAAGAACTAGACTCTCCTCTGCAGGGCAGACCAAAAAGAAAGCTTAACTATGTGTTTTCCGCACTTAAGAATTTGATTTAAGCAGGTTGTGGAAATTTGCATCCTGAAGGTTGGATGTCCTCTCTAAGAGGCCTTGAAAGCTTAATATTAGTTCATGTATGTTGAAACTGTCAGGTTTTTGGGGTATGCTGCTGTGTTCTCTCAGTGTAAATAAAAACTCATTAATTTTATAATACAAGTAAATCCTACTCATGCCAGTGGAGTTGAGCAAATACCTTGACACCTACAGAGCAATAAGTGAAAGCAGAATGAACCATCCATCTTTAATATCATTTACTGGGGAGCTTGGGAACAAAATGGATGCTAACCTCCTTACAGCATGAGGTACTGTGACTTTCACTGGCTCTGATAGGCCAGACCTTGGGTAACACCCAGGTCAGTGTTGTTGAACCTAGAAGCAGCTGTGACTTGAAAGGTATTTTTGTCAAAGTTGGCAGTGTGACAGTGGGTTATTCCAGTCCTATTCCCAGCCTATTCCTGTCCATGGTGGTTTGACACATACATCACACACACATGTTACAATGGCCAATATAAGCCACATCAGGTTAAAAGGTTGAAAAATGGACTTTTCAATAGAAAGCATAGAGATGCTGAATATCAAAGATCTCAGGAATGGCTTTTCTTGCACTTTAACTTCAAATTTTAGTGTGTTTTTCCTTACTTCTACAATTTTAATACCAAAATACAATTTTAATACTAAACAGAAATTTGTGGGTTTATATATCATATTTTTTAAAAAGACATGGTAGTGTCTCTAGGTTAATCTAGTAAGTAATATATCACTATTGCTCCTGCCTGTCAGTGTTACTAGCCTACTATGTATGAACTGTTTGCTTCTAAATCACAGCCAAGTTCTGCAGAGTCTTCCAGATCTTTAATGAACATCCATGACACTTAATAAAGGCTTGTCTCTCTTCTTGTTGTAGCCCCGGTATTAGTCAGCTGTGCAGTCTATGGGAGAGCATGACTGAATGTTGAAAGTCTTGAGCTGCACTCTCACATGGTTTACATGCGATCTGAGAGAGCCACACCACCATCTTGAGCTCTGTTTCCTCTATTTGTAGAATATAAGTTAGTCACAATGATGTTAAACTCCTTTATAAAGTGCTTTGGACGAGATTCATATCAACATTATGTGTTTAGAACGTATTTGTCCACATCAAACCTCTCAATACAGTCAGCAGCACTGTAGACACTCCAGCCAGTGAAGTTTTGAATGTGATTCACATGAAAAAAATATGCTTTCCACCATACTGAGGTGAGTCCCCACTAAACTCTTTTAGTTCCAGCAGTCAGCTCTGCTCACACAGTAAGTAAAGTCTAGAGTTACTTGCTGAGATGAAGACATTTACATGGTATATCCCCACATTCAATTAGAAATCACTGTTTAAGTGGTTATATTAGTTATAACAGAGTGAGTGAAAGCTTATGAATAACAACTGGAGCACAGACTATCCTTTCGTATGTTTGGACAGTCCCTAGCACATTGGTGGTATAAGCAGAGCTCTCAGACGGCTATAATATTTAGTGTTTTGCTTTATGGAGAATTGCCATATTAAGCTTTTATATAGTTTGTTCTAATTACAGCTTGAAATGAATGTATTTTGGGATACTTGGATCCAAAATCTTAAAATAAAATTTGTTGGAAGGGACTTCAGGAGCTCATCTGGTTTAATAACCTATGCAAACGAGTGACAACTCCAAAATTACATTAGGTTTCCCTGGACCTTCTCCAGTCAAGTTCTGAGTATCTCCAAGGAGGCGTATGCCAAAACCAGTGTTTCTCAGGATAACTTATTCCAATGTTTGTCCATGCTCATTTAGACTTTCTTTTTTTTCCCTTATGTCCACTCAGAATTTCTCTTGGTGCAATCTGCTACCTCTACTCATTTCCCTGAGCACCTCTGAGAAAGAGTCTGGCTTCATCTTCTCTACATCTTATCACTGTGTACTTTGTCTTTCCATATTATTTACATTGAGTCACGCTATAAGATAGACTTTATTTTCATTTATGGAACAGGCATGTTCTTAGTTAATAACGTTCATATTTGCAGGGTAATAAACCGATATTGGATTGGAGGAAACCAGACATTTTCCACTGGAAGATATGTCTGAAAAATTATCAGTGAGTTTCAGGTTTCTATTGAAAAGGCTTCTTCCATTAAGATATTTTAAAGACTATCTGTGTCAGCTTCTACAGGAGTAGTTGCTGATGGTAATCATCATCTACGCATTTACAGCATGGATACTTCAGAAATTACTGAGCACTCCTTAATATTTTTGTTCTTTCTGATATTTATGAAAATTAGTGAACTGTGAAATGAAAAAAGAACTGGTAAAAAGGGTCACGGTGTCTTTTCCTGTGATCTGCAGAGCTAGGCTCAGATGAATCAAATAACAAAGGAATTGAACTCAGGTAATTCTTTTTCGTAATGAATCCTTAGCTGTTGCAAATGAATGAAATAACCTAAATTACTGATTCAAACTGTACCGAAAGCATCTTCATTATGAAATGGGAGACAAGTAAAAGAATATGGCAAAAAGCACACTTTCTCCACTATATATAGATGTGTTGCTGAAAAACATTTGCAAGACAGTCCCAGTCTTCACTGAATCTGTTGGTTGTTGAGGCAGTTTTACTACTAAATAAAATAAGCTAGAGCCTTCTTCTATGGCTAAGCTTTCCCACAAAAAGGGGATGGCTGTAAGCAGTCTGCCTGCTGGGAAAGGTCCTTGGCATGTCCTGTTTTTCACATCATTCCAGGCATTGTTGGTTGACCTAGAACAAATATAGGCTAGAGAGCATGCTAGCAATTAAACAGTACAAATAATCATGGCTTAGTTCTTGAACCTGATATTTACTATATTTTGCATGTCTTTGAGTATTCAGAGAGCTGCCCTTGTCTTCTGACAAGTCTGGAGGCATTCTTTTCATTTCCAAGGCTTTCAGTACCTTTCAGTCTGATAGACAATCGTAGTGCAATGAATCACTGGCTTTCTGTGGCTTGCTTTGTCATCACATAAATTGCAAAGCAGTGGTTTAATACACATTCTCCCATTCTGCTGATACAGCAGACAGCAGGATTTACAACATGTCAGACCTTCATCACAGCATTACCTGAGATGGGTCTTTCTGCCGAGCCACATAAGTAAATTTACACCTAAAAACTTTCTTACTGAAAACAATACGGTGCCATGTGCTGCCTCATTTGGGTGGTTAGACTGATGTTTTTACTAGCCCACTTCCATGTATATTCTGAAGTCTTCAAACAAGTGGGTGGGTCTCTTGTGTGTGTTGGTCTCTTCTCCCAAGTTACTAGTGAGAGGAAATGGCCTCAAGTGGCACCAGGGGAGGTTTAGATTGGATATTAGGTAAAATTTCTTTACTGAAAGAGTGGTCAGGCATTGGAATTGGCTGCCCAGAGAGGTGGTGGTGTTGCCATGCCTGGAAGTGTGTAGCCATGGCACTTCAGGGCATGGTTTAGGAGGCACGGTGGTGTTGGTTTGACAGTTGGACTTGATGATCCTAGAGGTCTTTTCCAACCTTAATAATTCTATGATTCTGTGATAAATCTGTTTCAACCTTGATAAAATGTCAGGGATAGATGATAAGGAGGTTCTAATTTACATTAAAGTGTACATTCAGATACTGAAGCTTAAACTGTGCATTACAGATAATTCTGCACACCTGTACAATCACATAAAAAAAATATGTAGCCATTGAAAATATGTGTTATGGGTAGGAACAAGAGGTATAGCTCTGTTGTTGGGATTTTTTTTCTCTCTTGAAAAAAATTGGCAACTTCCACTTAATTTCTACTTCACCATTTTAAAGACTTGTTTTCCTCTGAGCTTTATGTTTCATATAAATCTTTCAAGAATGAATTCAATGTGTTAGTAGTTTTACACTTGGAAAGAGCTAAAATGAAGGAAATTTCTCTGAGAGTTTGGGTTTTGGCTTGGGTTTATTTTTGGATTGCAAAGCAATATCTGGAGATATTTAGTGCTAATGCTGACCTGTGTGTGACTGCTGTTTATTTAAAATACCACTCTAAATGCAACCTTTTTTGTACAGTCACGACATCGCTTTAAATTCCAGGTGCTTGCCAGTAGCTTGATTATGTCTCCTGACATTTTTTTCTAGAAATTCAAGCTAGTCTGACTGGTCTTTAATTCTCTGGCTCAATTGTTTTAGCCTTTTTAAGAGACTTTTTGCCTGAACTAGAATAAAATAGACTATTTCAATTGGAAGAGACCTACAATGATCATCTAGTCCAACTGCCTGACCACTTCAGGGCAGACCAAAAGTTAAAGCACATTGTTAAGGTCATTGTCCAAATGCCTCTTAAACACTGTCAGGCTTGGGGCATTGACCACCTCCCTAGGAAGCCTGTTGCAGTGTTTGATCACCCTCTCGGTAAAGAAATGCTTCCCAATGTCCAGCCTAAACCTCCCCTGGTGCAGCTTTGAGCCACTCCCTGCTATCCCTGGTATCACTGGATACCAGGGAGGAGAGATCAGCACCTCCCTCCCCGGCTCCCCTCCTCAGGAAGTGTAGAGAGCAATGAGGCGGCCCCTCGGCCTCCTTTTCTCCAAGCTAGACAAGGCCAAAGTCCTTACCTGCTCCTCACAGGACATGCCTTCCAGCCCTGTCACCAGCTTTGTTGCTGAATGAAAAAACAAGATGAAATGCAGTCCCAAAGCTCTACTATTATTGTTAAGATTTTGTTGAGCAAAGTGTTTAATACAGTCCTGTTTTCAGAGAAACTCCTAATTAAGCATACAAGACCAAGAGCAGTAGAAAAAGATTTACTACTTCATTTTACACAGGTGATCAAAACTAGTTAAGCAACTTGCCCAAAATCTGTATAAGCAGACCTGAACACAGATCTCTGTCTCTGTGTACAAGGCCATCCATCCTCCCCAAGGCTTCTATGGCTCAGGCCTTTTGCTGCTCATTGGCACCCAGGGCAGTGCTGCTGATTCAGAGGAGGGACAATGGGTAAGCCCGGACAGCAAGGTTGAGACAGCAATTCCCACGAACAAATGTAATCCACCCAGCTGGGATGGAGGCAAAGAGAAAGCTGAGTAAGGGTTCAAACCTCTTAGTATCCTCACTCCTGTATGAATTTAGCATCTACTCCTCCATACACTGGAGCCTACATCTCCACAGAGCCCATGCTCCAGTTCTCTGACCTCCTGCAAAGGGGTAGGTTGTAGATCGTAACCATATAACATGGTTTTGAGGCATAGGAGCCAAATTCGTTCCAATTTAGCAGCCAGAGTAAGGTTCAGAAGCATAAAAATCCTTGCATTTATTTTTCTCTGCACAATTCCTCATCTTTAAAACTGGGATAATGCTGACCTTCCTCACAGAGGGGTTAAGAGAAATCCATTAATGTTTGTGCAGTGAAATGAAAGCTAGAAGGTTAAGTGGTTGTTGTTCGTGCCAATAATTCATCACACTGGGCATAAAATTAAAGTTGACAGTGACCTTTCCTTTCCTGAAGTCCTCTTCTGGGCCAGACTCCGGTATCTCTTCTTCTGGCATAAATCCAGAATATATACATTCATAACAGCAGAACTGTTGTAGGTTTGCAGAGGTAAAAACTAATCAGAACATTTTGCTCTCTTTTTTTTTTATTAACTACTCTTATTATTAATCAGGTATCAAAGTTTATGCAAATCCTTTCAGGCAAATAAATATTTTTTATTACTGGCATAAAGCTGATGATAAATTAATTGTCCGTCATTTCCGTAAACTTATCCAACAGTAGAATGTCTTTCCTAGGTAATGCAATTGCCTATTAATTATTTTCTTGTCTTGCTGAAAATGAATTTAAGAGGGAGAGACAGAGAAATTTATGTATACTCAAGAACATAGGGGGAAAATTCCCTTGCATGGCTTTTACACAGGGCTTCACTAATGATTTCTGCATCAGAATCATAAGAGTAATTATGACTCTTGGCTTCAACTTCTGTCATAAATGAAGCTTTATTTTTATATACAGTTTTGCAGGGAAAAGTATTACTAATCTTAAAGTCAGCAAATTCCTGAGTTAGTGAAACCTTGGTACATACATATGTATGCTTACGCAGCTTTGCCAAATATTCTCCTTGGGTTTTTTTCAGGGGCCTGGGTAGGGGAAGATCATTCTGCAGAAATGCTACAATATCTGACTGTGTTCTTTGCATGCTGGAGAATGGAACTGTTGGGTTTACTTACATCCAGAGCCAATCTCTCCTTCAACCATTTCCTGTCTTAAAAACTCCACCTTAAATCTCTGCTGCAAAAAATATGCTCTGAGTTCCCTACTTGCAAAATCTTAGTGAAGACAAAAGATTTGTAGTACTGCTTCAGTGTAGGTCCCCACAGCTGAGATTTATTGCAATTAGATAAATCAATGTGAAATTAAGAGCATTTTGTCGCTCATTAACTCAAATTTAATGATCTTGATTAGTAAGTACCTCTTTTTGCATTAAAGACGAACTCTGAGACACTGCAGTGTAAGATGGTGATGCTGGAAGCATAGAAACCTGCCTTTTTTAATTAAACAATTGAAAGCAATTATGCATTGTAGTGAAAAGGCAAGATCCCAAATCATATTTTACCCATGGTCATAATCCCTAGAGCACCTTGATTTACTTACTTATGTCAACCATTTATGCTACAAGTAATTGGCTGATGTTGCCTTTCACTTATTCTCTCTAATTTATTGTTTTCCAACATACTCTTACTGAAAGCTATGACAGAAGAAACAGAAATGGCTGTGTCACCTGTATCAAAGATATCTATTTCAAGTCCTACTGACTGACTCACTTTAGGTATGGATGAGATGAAAGCACCGTAAGAAAACTGTCTCCATTTGGCTTGAATTGCTTTACGCTTCCTCAAGTCAGGAATTTCCAGAATCTCTCAGCTAGCTTTAAAGTAAGGCTAACCTGTAAAAATTAGAAATTAGAAATTTCAGCATCACTCTGACCAGTATCTCTCTGTTGATGTTAGACAAGACATCAAGGAGTTATTCACAGGCATCAGGCAAAAGGATCAAACCCTCTTGCATCAGAAACTAGTCACTGTCAGCATTCTCCCTCCCCTTTTAGAAGGAAGGAAACAATTGCCTGTAGCTGGGAAAGTCGTTCAACAGGTTGAGCTCTTCTGGCCCCTCTGACAAACATCCTGAGACAGACAAAAGTTCAAGGCAACAATGAAGTCAGGGTGTAGCATGTCGACAGAGCCAGGGTTGGGAGCAAAGCAGACGGTGGCATTTCCCCTCTCTTGCTTTTAGTAAAACGAGCCCTAGGGAACTGAGATGAACAGGAAATGCCATCTTCTACTGTCTCTCCCCTGCAGCCAGTTTTACCTTAAAGATGCACTTTGATGCAGCTTTATTCAGGGAAGGTGATAAACCACTGTAAATTACAGGAGATCAGAGGTCCCAGGTGGAGAAAAGGTCCCAGTTATGCATGCGGCTCCACAGGGCTCTGATGTACAGGGATGGGCTCTGTTCCTGGCAGCTTTACGAGGGTTGCAGGTTGTCTCCATGGGTCAATGGGCAGCTCTGGAAATGAACCTGCACTGGAGGGAAGGTGCTATTACACATCAAAGTTGGTGCCATTCTGGGAGCATTTCTGTTTCTGCATGTGAATGTGTAACTAACATGTAACTAGCATCAAAAATTGTGCTGAGACCTCTACTGACCCCCAGAAACTTCTCATTGGTACTGATCAAAATCTTTCCTAGGCAGCACAATCCATCTGAAATCTCTGTATACTCCCTCTTGGATGAAAGTAGGCAAATGAAATGTTAATTGGACTGCAAGAGTGACTACACTGAGGACCAGGGCTGCAGATGGTTAACAATATCACTAGCTGCATGCTACCAATACAGCTTCTGCCTGTGGAGAACATCTATAACCACTGGAAAGTCAGGTCTCTTTTCTTCTTGCCATTGTTTGAAACCTGAGGCTGTGTCTCTACTATTAAATTCAGTAGTGGCTGGGAGCATTTGTGGGTACTGGAAGTTATTGTCTCTACTGCTAAATTGATAGAATTTAGCAATTCACGGCTGTGACCGGGGTGGGAGACACAGCCCAGGAGGTAGCTCAAGCCCATTCCCAGCAGGCACTTTGGATGTCATTACCCTGATTTGAATGTTAACAGGGTTTAATAATATGAATGTAGGATTTTCCATGCTCCAGTGCCAATGAACAATCCAGACATATTTAATTTCTTATAATAGACATAGCTTAAATTTCCCAGGGATGAAATGATAATAACAAAAGAGATCAAGAATCCTTTTTACATATTATGTCAGCAGAGTATGTTGTGCATGATCTTAAAATATAGCGTGCGCTTTAGTGCTGACCATTATATATATCAGTGTAGAAATCTCACTTTAGTAATTAATGTTACTCCATTTTCTGCTGGGAAATATAATTCATGGATGGAATGAAGAAACCTTAATGAATCAATGTCAGAGTGCTTAAATGCCTCAAAAACCTCCTCCTTTTATGGCAGTGGCAGAAAGTGGAGTGATATAAATGATACAAGCAAGTAATCTTATCACAGCTTAACAAGTCCCTGTTTATCTGCAGGACTGAGATAACTGATACTCAGACCATCCCCTTCAAAATAATCCACATTTGTTTAAAATCCCTTCACAGATACTGATTCACTGAAGCTCATTCCACCTGCCTGGAGATTATTTTCCTGATACAAGCCACCAGCAGCCAAAAAAAAATCATAAACCTTCAAAGCAGGTTAAGCTAAAATTTTTAATCTTTTGAACAATACGCTAAAAGATGCTAAGTATGGTTAGTGTCCTGCTGAGAAGGGAGAGATCATTAAGGTAATTCTGCTCTTTATAGTTGTCTGTCCATCATGGATGAGCAGTCATTCTTTACTTCACTCAATGCTTGTGTTCAGCTGTTTAAATGTTAAAAGGCAAAAGTGTATCACCAGCAAAAAAATATATATACTTTAGAAGAAGCTACTTCAAGGCAGTCTGAGATCTTGCAGAATGCAAGCTGCCCCTTTGTAACTGCTGGTAATGGTCTTCCTTGTGAAATGTGAAATTGCTTAGCTGTCTCTGCGAGGACAGCATCTTGCATGTCACAGAAAAAGTGGATCTGTGGAGGATGGAGACACCGGAGGAGAAACTCAAAGCTGGTGTAGTCAGCGCATTCTGATTCATTGCTTCAAAACTGGTGTAAGATAAGTTGGCTTCCACTGAGTTACACACATCTATTGCAGCAGGGAACTACTGCTGAAGAAAAGTGAGACAAGCTGGGAAACTTAACGAAATAAGTGGTCTGGCAGGTAGCCTGTTGGTTACGTGGCATACTCAGATCACTGAAGATGTTGGCAGCCGAGTGTTTGGTTTTGGTTAAAGGAAAACTTGTGGTTTTGTCTCAGTCCCCGCTGCTGCTCAAGGTGGTGTTTCCCTGAAAGTCACAGGCCAGAATGCAGATAACACAGGATGAGGACTCCACCTGTGGTTGTAATCATTGACCTACAAACCCCAGAAGAGAGTGATAACACTACTTCTGTCCACTTTTGTTTCAACTCAGCTCTAAAAGTCACTTGAACTGAAGCCATGAGTTTCTTCATTGCTTCTAAATATATATAAAGTGCTGTTTGAGACTTTTAATTAAGATTTGAATGTTGGGGGTTTTTAAAGTTATTTTTAAAAACACGCAAAACTCTGTTCACAGATAATCTAGATTAAATAAAAGAATTCAAGCTGAGTAGACCTGCCAGTTTGACGGGATTTTTTGTTAGAAAACTAATTTACAGAAAGAGGGCTCAAATTTCACCAAGAGGATCAAATTTCTTTTTGACCTATATGTCATTGTTACAAAAAAGCAAAGGCAAGTCTGGTTGACAGCATTTGCCACATTGATCCCATGGGCATTTAGGTATATATGATACCAGGGGGCAGGGAGAAGGAAGTTTGGAATTTAATGTAAATATACCCAACAGAAATTTTTTTTTTTTTTTTTTTTTTTAATTTGAACAATCACTTTTTCAGCTTCAGCCCAAACCAGGAGCTTAGGGGTTTGCGGAATGTTCAGTTAACACGAGTTTGTATTTCATCTGCTAAATAAACTCGCAGAAGCTTTGTGGCATCAGAAAGTCTCTGTCATTTTAAACACCTGTTAAATAAATGTCAGTTGATTCTTCACTTGCCAATTTACCTTTTTCCCACCTCCTTAATGCCACCCCAGATTTGCCCTGATATGGGTTGGCTGTTGAAATGCTCACATATGGACTTGAAGAACCTGATCTTCTACCAAGTCAAAGTCAAACTCTTCAATTGCTTCAGTATACCTGACCTTCAGTCACTATCCTGGAGGTGGGAGTCCCTCTCAACTGCAAGCCCAGGAAGAAATGAAAGTGGAAACATCATTGAATTTCTCTTTTCTTTCATGAAAGTCACACCTGATTATAAGTTTAGCAACCAGGCTTTTTTTCCAACATCAACAAAGAAAGAGACATTAGCATGGTTGCAGATCCAGCCTCTGAAGGATGAGAACAGCATGCTATGTGGAAAGTTTGGTGTTATTAGAAATCTCCTAGATTTCTGACCCTTTTCTCTTAAGAAACAAACTTCCTTTTTTTCTGAAACACAAGAAAATAATTGCTTAACATTTTTGATCCTAAATTAGCAAATTTGAAGGAAAATGTGAATTTTCCAAAAATATTTGACTTAATGAATTTTATCTCCATCAAATTTTCCTTTAAAATGACTGCACTCCATTTTGTTGTACAACTATGTGTCTCACAGGGAAAACATCTGCATGCTCTCAATGTGAGTTAAACTTGCTTCTCCAAAGAACCAGTGGAGCTTCCTGTGGGGACAAGGTTTACTTTGGTCTAGAAAGAAGAGGTTAAGGTGTATTAGCATGGGTCACAAAGACAGTTTCTTCCAGGAGTACATTCTAATGAGGCAGCTGCTCCAGCTTGATTAGAATTACAGTCATTACCTCAATTTGCCCTTGCAGAAGTGTTATTTTTAATTGGAAGCGGCACTTGTGAATCACCTCATCCAGTTCATTATGAAAGTCCATTGTCACGAACTAGCAGGCAGCATAATGTATTCACGGGGCATTGTGTGCGCTCACATTTCATGCCTGCTCAGTGCTTTCCCTCCCCGTGGAGCAGATAGCTTACTGAACATCCTAGCTGCTAGACTAGATGATAGGTACGTAAGCAATGAGCACAAGGACCCTTATGTGTCACGTCGGGGCTGACCCCCTTTGCAGGAAAACTGATTATCTCTCTTGAAATGCTCTTGAGGATGGTACCTGCCTCTGGCTGCTGATTCTGTATGGAAGAAGAAAGAGGAAACTAGCTGGAGGGATTAGAGGAGAGGTGATGAATAGCTACTGAAATAGGACCCGGTCTGCAATCGTCCTATTACAGATACAGAAACCAATTGTGTTTGTACTCTCACAAAGGAGATTTTTGTCCTGTCTGAGATTCCCGCAGCCCTGTGTATGTCAGTTTTGCAGCGGAGACACACAGTGCTTTCTGTTTTGCAAGGAATGCATCAGGCTGCCTTTGTCGTGCAATTTCTGTGGCTAAGCAGGCAGGACGGCCAGGTGAAATCAATGCAGTCAGTGTCCTAAAGATAGGAACCTTGTTTTTACAAGTCAGTCGTGAAAAAATATTCCTTGAACCCTGAAAGAATCCTTTGGTGACAGTCAGTGCTGCAGCATCTGGGAGTTCAGTTCTGCATTTTACAGTCATGCATTCATGAGATGTATTTTCTAGGTCTGCTTCATATTACCCAGAACTGACAGCCTTCCTGGGTCATCAATCAAATATGCAGAATTGTCTCTCACTTAACTGATTTCAAATTTGATAGTGTTCAACCCCTGAAAAGGAAAAATGTCAGCCTCAAAAGCTTGCCCAGAAAAGGCCAGACTGCAAAGCACTGAATCACAGAGTCATACTGAAGCCCACTTAATTTGCTTTCCTTCTATCTCCAGCAAGCCTCCTTTTAAAACCAGAGTATCTCAAACATCACTTACCACCTGCTCTGCCTGGAGGATCTCCTTCAAATATTACTATAACCAAATACTTCAACATTTAAATAGAAAGTATGCTCACTACTTAATAACATGTTTTTTGTAACCATTCCATTTTCTAAAACCATCTTTCGCTGGGCCTTTAAAAATTGCTTGCCTGGTTCCAGATTAATTTTCACACTCCTTTTTTTTACCTTTTTTTCCTTCTTCTTTTTTTCTTGCCATTTGGAAAGCTGCCATGCTTACTTCTCCCTTTAGGGTGTAATCCAGAAGCCGCTAAGTCATTGGAAAGTTCAGCTGAGATTGAATTAAGACCTTAAAATCTTCTTGAAAGCTCATCTATCTACAGAGACTCCTTGCAAAGACATAAAGAAGATGGTACCTCACATTTTTTCTGAGACTTATGTAAAATTGACAGTTATATGTATTATATTGATATGATATGTATGTATCTTATCAGCTACGATAAAATGCACTCATCAACATGTCTTCTTGCTGTTCTTTTTCATATAACTGTGGCATATTCAGAGGATAACTAACTTCTTAATTTTAAGATTCTACAAACTGTCTTTTTCACTGGATGCCAAAAAAAACCCATTAAAAAATAGATAACATTAGAAAAACTGGTACCTCTAGAGAACACTTTCTTTCTCTAAAACTAGAACCTGGGAGGAATCTTTTTTTGGAGATTCTAATCTTTTACACTGAGTGTGAAGAGGTTAGGGGTTTTTTCACTTCTGTTTAAAACGGTGTCGATGTCCGTTTGAGATAGAATTTCTAAATGTAGCTGTTCACACACAAATACCTACTTGAGAGGCAGATTTCTAAGTTCCTATTGTAGCTAATGAAGGTCTGGACCTAGATTCCACTGCTGCGAGAGAGGAAACTCATTCCATGATAGATGTCCTACCTGGCTTCCACCTACCAATTCAGGTAGATCTCATGTACTGTCAACCCTATGAAAATGTCTCAGACATCTTGAGGCATTTGAAATGGCTAGGTAGAGGTTGAGTAGAATACCTTAAAGATCCTAAAATGGCACCAGGCCTTTACCTTTATGAAAATTACTCCATTGAGTGCAGCAAGAGCTATGTCTAGATCACAAGTGATAGGACTCAGCTGGTTAATTAGTGCCTTCTTGTCACATCTTAGGTGACTGGAATGCCTTTCCCTTTCTAGAAAGGCATAGGCCTCCCATATGTCTTCTGTCCCATTGGCCTGCCTCATGAGGCTGTATCTGGAGACCTTTTAGCTGGGCCTATAGAATAACCAGCTACAGGCTGAGTGGGTTCCACACATTCCTAACATGGTACTGGAGAGTTACATTTAAGCAAATTAATCTTCACTTCAGATTTAAAAATCTTAATTCAGACCCAAGTCCCATCACTTGGTGCTCTCTAGATTTCAGAAGGCTAAAGTAGAAGGAAATTAATTCCTGCTGTTGTGATAGATTCCTGCTTTGGAATTATTACAAAATAAGGATTGAAATAGAAATAATTACCTTTGTGCAGGCTTCAAGGTGACTGCAGCTGGAATCTTTACCTGCATGCCAATTTCTGTCAGATCACTCATAACAGAGGAGCCTAGATCACTACTGAGACCATTCATGTACCAAAATTATATGAGATGAACCCAATCTCACAGGTCTATTAAAAAGTCATGCCTACTTGAGGAGTATCCTAATTACCACTTGGAAGCATTGTGCATGTACTGTGTCTAATAAATATGCATCAGTAGAACAGAACGCAAGTAATCCTTGCAGTGTAGTATTGCTGAATTATTTTAATTGCATTTGCAAACAAATATATTGGGAAGTGAATGTCTGCCAACTGATAGTTATGTTGTGCATCTAAGATTTTCATGCTGTCATGGTGTGTCCCTAACCAGTATTCCTTACCCAGCACCTTTGCCTGTTGCCCTAAAAATATTCAACACCTTTTTTCAAAACTAATGATCTTGTTTAGGTGCGGTTTAAATCAGCCATCCTTCACCTAAGAGATAATCTCTTCCAACCACTGGGTTATTTTGTAATGATAATGGGGAATAATCTACCATCTGTATAGTACTAGTATGCAAGCCTTTGCCTTGTATGTAACTAATTTCTCCATTACTGGTTGAAAATAAATGTTGAAAGGGGCTTGAGGAATGAAACGAGCCTTCTAGGATCCCAGAAATATAGAAAACCTAGGAACAGAGGGTGGGGCATGTGCATTCCTGAAAGTTTTAACCATTTTGATGCATTGTTTACTAACACTGACATACTTTTCTGGAAAAAGGAGCAGCAATTTGTGGCCAAGAATGAACAAAGAAATCTAAGAAATATTTTCACTTGTACCTACCCAGAGGGCAATCTGAGTATCCTGGCCTGAACCCAGACCACACTGGATCTAGAGTGTGACTTCAGTTAGTTACATTTGTAGATGGCCTTTGGTAAACTTTCCCATAAACTTGCCCAGGAAAGGTGTGTTTATCTTTGGAAGTAATTGTCCATGTAATGTCAGTTTCTGAAAAACTGGAGAGACTCAGTCATGTTTACGAAGAGAAGGACCCATTCTTCTCTGCAGGCATACCTGGCTATTTCAGGCTAGATGAACCACCAACAAGGTTGCGCATTGTTGTAACCCCAGTTCTTGAGCCGAGGATCCCATAGGGAGCCCAGAATTTTGTAACTGCAATAGAAACACTAAATGTCAGGAAAGTTTTTGGATTGCCTGCTAGTGGGAGCAAATTATTTAGTCTATATACTCAGGTCCAACTATTTAAGGAAGCTTCAAAAAATGGGTCTTTTCAGCCAAGTACAATAGTAAGTCTTTGCCATTCTTGCTACTCTGTTCTGGTGCATTTTGTATGTACTGAGGACCTTAATCTACAAAGAAAATGACAAATTCAACTGAATACCTCGTATCATATTTGCCAACTCTGAAGAATGAAACTAGGCTCATTCTACATAAATAAATAAATAAAAAAATTAGCTAAAAAAGTCTGGTTAGAGGGAATTAACATATATTTCTGCAAGCATGTAATTTTGAGTTTATTTCCAGCTTGCCAAAGGAACTCATGAAGCTGGTCTTGCTGAGGATGAGAATTATATGCCATCGTATTTGAAATTATTGTGCTGATTGAAATAAACGCACAAATACAGATAATTAAAAATTATATTGTTTTTCTTTTATGGATTAATAAACATGTATTACTTTTTAAACTACTTTGCCAAGAAACAAATAAGAACTTTAATGCCTTTTCTACCACAAGGATGCAAATGTAAACCAACTTTTTTTCTGCAAAAGGATAAAATTTTGTCCCTTAAACTTTAATGGTGCATTTGAGTTTTGTAATTGGGAAATAAACAAAAATGTCACTTAAGTATAAATTTGAACAATATCGCTTGGAGTTCTTGGGAAAAATCTAGTTCTCCTCAGCATGTGCAAGAAAGATATTTCTAAAATGCTTTTTTTTTCTTTAATTTGTTTTTGTTCAAACTGATGAAAGAGCCATTGGAAAACATTGAAATACCCTGTAAATCAGGACTTGACCTTCTTCCAGCTGTGGCCTAGACTCAGTTAATTTTACAGGGTAAGAGTTTAGTCTCTCTCTTAGGTGTTTGACTGACAACATGAAGGTGCCAACTGATACGCATTGACTAGGAAGGTAATTTAGAGAACTAATTTTGACCTGACATCTAAACTTAGTGATTGACGTTGCCTTCCTGTAGAACCCACTTAATCTATGGATGTAAAAATATTGTCGAAGAAGTTTCCTAACTCTCCCACCCACCAGCAACTACACGTTATCTAAGGGTAAGTAAACAAGTACAACTTTCAGTGGAGCAATTCCTTAGTGATTTTTTCCAGGAGCAAAATTTAACTATCATGATAGCAGCCATAGAAATTCATATACTTTTTATGAAGGAAAAATCTATTTCAAAGTATCACTAAAGCCACACATAGCTGGGCACATTTTTTTATTTTGTCCTAGTGAATTATAGGTTGACCTGCTTTCTCACCAGACACCTTGCAATAAAGACAGGTATTGGTTTTCAGTAAGAAATCTGTGTAAAAAGGGTAAAATGGTTATTGACAGAGGGAACGTACTTCTTCAGTACAAGTCTGGATGTGGTCAGCAGCACCCGTTTTGTCTCAGTCATGCTATGTAGGAGTTCAACAGACTTCTATAATCTCCTTAAGCCACTCATTTCTTTCAATTAAAATGTAACTTCAAATGCTAAAATATTTGTACACTATAAAATCTTAATTGGTTAAGTTATCCTTCCTTATGCCCCTTCATAGTGTACCTGAGGGCTGGGTTTACTGGGGTTAGCAGCAAATTTCTTCCCTTGCTTTAGCATCACTCAGTGCAATAGACTCACAATACCATTTAAACAAGAATGGCCATGAAACTGCAGATATCTCAGTTGGTTACTGATCATTAATCTCAGGAGGCATGTATTGAGCCTCTGGAAATTTGAGAACAGACTAGTTGTAGTTAGTTAACACTGCAGCAAGACAACTGAAACATAGATCCTTCTTCCTTTTTACAATATTTTCCTTTAATAATTAATGATTTATTATTAATAATCTATTATATTCACAAGCCCAAACCTGACTTCCTATTGATGCTCTATCTCATCACCACTGCATCCAATCCTGTATCTGTGGGTTTTCAGTGTGGAAAATCTTAGAGACAGAGAGAGAGATAGTATATATACTTGTAGATAGATATAAAACCATGTATGCTTGTATGTAGATGCATGCATTGCGTATCTACCTATACCAGTACTAAATTGTAAGATTTTAAATTTTAAAAAACACTTGCCTTCTTTAGACATTTAAATAAAGAATATAATCTCTGAACAATGGTACCACTTTTAATGGTTCTCTTAAATAATATTAAATGTATTTCAAGGCTTGTGAGCGCACAAAGGCCATTAACACTGCATCTGAACATCTGTTGTTGCACCAGCTTTTGGGTATCATTAATTTCCCACTTACAGATTACAAAACATTACATTACCTTTAATGGCTCATCAAAATTATGAACAATTGTTGTAACCATATCTGCACTCCCAGGAGTCTAAGCACATCATGGTTTACATCGTCATCAAGGTAACAGAATAGTACAAGAGTTTTGAAGGAGAATGAGGTTGATGTCCATATGCCTGAAGAGTTCTTTTCATGTACGAGAGAAGAGCATGGAAGAAAGATGTTTTAAGTCATTCTCCTTTGACCAGGTTATTTAATTCATCACCCTCTAAGGCTTTTTTGTAAATTAGCTTCATTTAACAATGACAAAATTGCCTTCATTAATTTGATTTTCCCAAGTTCATCTTGACTTCTCGGTTGTTAAAGAAATCTAAAAAATGTCACCTATATAATTTGTGCAAAGCTTCGCAATGTGAAGTCTACCTTACACACTCCTAATGGTGGTGGTTTGGTGAATGTAAGGCACAATTTTTAAAGCCCCCAGCAAACACATTTGATTTCCTTCTATGACAAGGTTACCTATCTAGCTGACCAAGGAAAGCTGATTGATGTGATCTTTTTCAATTTCCATAGAGCTTTCAATACTGGCTCTCACAGTATCCTCCTGAACAAAATTGTCCAGCGCACAGCTGGATAAAAACGTGATGTGAGCAATTGGCTGACGGGTTGGGCTCAGAGGGTCACAGTAAATGGGGTTACATGGGGCTGGTGCCCAGTCACTAGTGCAGTTCCACAGGGATCCATCTTGGGGCCAGTACTCTTTAATCTCTTTGTTAATGACTTGGCTGCAGAACGTGAAAGAATACTAATTAATTTTGCTGATGATGCAAAATTGGGAGGAGCTGTTGACACTCTTAAGGGCAGAGAGGCCCTGCCAAGGGATCTGGACAGACTGGAGAGCTGGGCCATCACCAGCCGTATGGAGTTTAACCAGGGCAAGTGCCAGATTTTGCACCTGGGGCACGTCAGCCCTGGCTGTACAGACAGGCGGGGGAACGAGAGGCTGGAGAGCAGCTCTGCAGAGGGACCTGGGGGTTCTGGTCGATGGAAGTTGAACGTGAGCCACCAGTGCGCCCTGGCAGCCCAGAGGGCCGGCCGTGCCCTGGGGGGCATCAAGCCCTGCGCTGCAGCCGGGCGAGGGAGGGGATTGTCCCGCTCTGCTCCGTGCTGGGGCGGCCTCACCTCGAGTGCTGTGGGCAGATTTGGGCGCCACAGGATGTTAAGGGTACAAAGCTACCAGAGAGTGTCCAGGGGAGGGCCATGAACTTGGTGAAGGGTTTAGAGGGGAAGCCATAGGAGGAGCGGCTAAAGGCACTTGGTTTGTTCAGCCTGGAGAAAAGGAGGCTGAGGGCAGACCTCATCGTGGTCTGCAGCTTCCTCCCAAGGGGAGGAGGAGGGGCAGGTGCTGAGCTCTTCTCTCTGGTGACCAACAACAGGACCCAAGGGAATGGCAGGGAGATGTGCCAGGGGAGGGTGAGGTTGGGTATTAGGGAAAGGTTCTTCCCCCAGGGGGTGGTGGAGCCCTGGAACAGGCTCCCCAGGGAGGCATCACGGCACCAGCCCGGCGATATTCAAGAAGCACTTGGACAAGGCCCTCAGAGATATGGTGTGAATTTGGGGTTGTCCTGTGCAGGGACAGGAGTTGGATTCGATGACCCTTTCAGGTCCCTTTGAACTCAATACATTCTATGATTCTGTGATAAAACCTTGAAGAAAACATCCTAAGTGCTCTTGTATCTACCGACATACCACATTTATAGTCATAACTACAATTAGCTCTGCACTTAACCCCATGGTGAGCTATTGCATACTGAATAGAGACACATCTATTTGCCATCTTAGATATAAGTTGTCACACATCAGCAACTCTTGTATACCACTCCCTTTCAAACGTCTATACAGTATGTTTATGTGTCCTGTAATCAGACTAAACAGCTTCTCCTGTTTAAGTCTCTGATGGCACATCATCTTAGCTTGCTCCCCATTTCACTGCAGATCATTGTTCCCTAAGCCATCCAAACCGCACACAGACTGCTCTAGTGCCGGTCTCCTCTCAGGAGTGATACAGTTGGCTCCATTTAACCAGGCATGGCTGACAGGGTAGTTTTTTTCTGCGGGATGCACCAAGAAGTAGGAATATGTTTTGCATTATTGGCTCTCACATATGGCCTCAGTGCCAGGCTGTAAAATCACGTAAGGCATCAATTCCATGAACTTCAAAGTTGACAAAAGAAAAAAAAGCACAAAGATGAATCATAACTATGTCTTAAGACCAAAGTGTGTACACAGGACCTAGAGAGGACATCTACTGAGTGCTGTGCAGCACTTACATGAGCTAGTCTGCACCATTTGGGACTGGGACTCTTACCCAGGTGTTACCCACAAAACCTGGGGCTTTTAATTTCATTTTCCTTAAGTTTGCTAATTTTCTCCCCCTATTCTCAGTGCAGGCAGAATGACAGCATCTCTCCCCATGATAGTGTAGGGTGCAGGCTCCTCGCCTGGCTCATTGCTTTTGTCTGTCCATAGCAATTCTGGGTGAGGAAATTGCGTAGTGTGTTTCTATAGTCTTCAGACAAACAAGACTTTAAAGATGTTTTTATGAGCAATCACGTTACACTGACAAAAAGACGGATTTCTATAGTTTACTTGACTTCTAAAAAGGACAAAAAATATATTTAAGGCTCCTGAAAATGGCAAACAGCTCAGGTGAAACAGGGCAACCTAAATCCAGCATTACAACTGTCTATAGGAAACCCCCAGTCACTCTGTGGGAAGTGTCCTGGGATAAGACCACCTCAACACCAAATAGAACAAAAATGGGCAAATAGTTCTACTTCCTAATCTGGTTTGGGTTTTTCTGGCAATTCTCCCTCTTCATCTCTGTAAGATCTAGAAGAGATCACTTTATCATTACTTTTCTGAATGCTCATGTACTTATAAACTACTGGGGAAGACAGATCTCTGAAGAAATTCTTCCTTTTGCCTATCAAGTGCTGTGCTGCCTGTTAAAAAATCAACATGTGTTGAACTAGGCTGAGGTTTACCATTGCTAAGCCTCGATCCTTGAAAGAGGACCTTGGCGCTTCTCACAGCAGGAGTTGGATTAAATGAAAGTGTGCCCCTCTTATTTTATAGCAGCTGGCTTTCTAGTAATGCAAGTAGTTCAAGAACAAGAGCCTTCTTGGGAATATGGTGAGGTTTGGTAGATGCTGGGTTTTCTAAGCTAGGACTTAATGGAGAAAGTTAATTAAAGCCAGGGGCTGCTTTAGAAATTCTCAGCAGAATTTATCACTCGCATCGCTCAGCCATTGCATGAAAGTTTTTGTCAACTTGATCTTCCTCGTTCTTCTCAGTCCTTTCTCTCTGGGATTTGTTCTCCTCCTCTTCAGAGGTGAACATAGATAAACAGACACCACCTATTTCTAATGCAGACCTGGAACACCAGACTTGTTTATTGGGGGTTTTGTGGCAGTTTTTTCTCTGTGTGTGTTGGGGTTTTTTGTGGGGTTGGGGCGAGTGTTGGTTTTTTTTTTTTTTAGTTCCTCAAAATGAATCAAACTTCTGTTTATCTTGTATTCATTTACTTATTTCTGTCTGCCTGAGGGGTGTGGCAGGAGGAGGAAAAGAAAGTTGAATGGAATCTCTTTTGATGAAACTCATTTTTAAAGATAAGTTTCCATTGTGTGTCTTGATATTGTATTACAGACGTAGACATAAAAATCTGTGAGACACTATTCCCTTCCTCTAGCATATGCACTACAGTCACACACATGCGCACCTACACACACAACCAGGGCAATTACTTACCAAAGGTGTTTAGACAGAATCTGAGCATCTTGCAGTCTAGGATGGAATTATCTGCACAACTCCCTGTGAAACCACGGAGTGTTATTATCTTTCTTCCTTTCTCTGTCAAGGGAAAGAAAGAGCCCACCCCACCAGAACATGTTGCAGGAACTGGCTTGGAGCTTTTAATCTCGCTGTTGAGCCATGAGGGCATCTAAAGAGCCAGATTAAATTAGCTACCTAACATCTGGAGGGCTAAAATTACATGAGATTCCTCCCATTCACTGTTACTTGTGTAAACTCATGTAGGAAGACTCTAATGAGCTCTGATTTCCTATGTCATAGGTTAATGACTTAGTGACTACATCACCTTCACTCTTTGTTTAGTCTCTGACCTTGGCTAGCATATCTGGCTGTTAGCATATTATGAATATTAAGCATTGGCAATACCGTTTTTGTACTGAAAAATCCTACAGGCATTTCAAAAGGTAGTTGACAGATAATAAAAACTGGGCCAGCTGACCCTGTCCATACTCTGCTTTTGGCAAGCCTGCCTTCATAGGGTCATAGGATCACAGCG
Source organism: Phalacrocorax aristotelis (assembly GCF_949628215.1). Classification (NCBI taxonomy): domain Eukaryota; kingdom Metazoa; phylum Chordata; class Aves; order Suliformes; family Phalacrocoracidae; genus Phalacrocorax; species Phalacrocorax aristotelis. The sequence goes on from NC_134277.1 coordinate 159,986,042, forward strand.
TGATTCGGGTTGGAAGGAACCTCAGGAGGTCTCTAACCCAACATGCTGCTCAAAGCAGAGTCAGCTCTGGGTCAGGGATTTAACCGGTTTGGTCTTGAAAATCTCCAAGGATGGAGATTGCATGATTCAGTTCAGATATTCTGACCAATAACAATTACTGGTTCTTTACAGACAAAATAAACATCTCAAAATAGACAAAGAAGAAGCTGTGTCAGAAACAGCACAAATAAATCCATTTGCATAATGATTTGTGTCATCTGTCCCCTAAATCCTCCCTGGTCCAAGAGTCCCACCTCCCCTCCCATTTCCCCGGGCAGACTGGAGGTGGGCTGGGCTGCGGCTAATGCAGCCATAGGTATGCAGGTTGGCTTTATGTGCTCATGGCACGGCCGATTGCTGCAAGGTGCTACCTATAATGCCTGAGTCATTTACCTCTGTCTCACTGAGCTCTAATTTAAATCTTTCTATTCTACTCAGCTCCCAATTTCTGCACAACTTTAGGAACATAATATCTTTCAGACCTCTAGCCACCTCCAAAATTTGGTTGAAATTGGCTAGTAGGTTCAAAAGTTAGACAGAAGCCAAGAGACTGATAGATAGACTCCAGGAATACATAAAACTTAATTTCCTTAGGAAACAAGTCTGAAAAGCCAATTACTGTATGATTTCTGTACAAGACTCCAGAACCTCGAAGCTGAGAAAAATATAGAAAGCAGAATATCCCCTCAAACCAAGCAGACATTTAAACCTTTTTGGCAAAAAAATGACATTATTTCAGTTGCAAATTTGCTTCTTGGTGGTATGGAAGTTACATCAGTTTCCACTGTTATGCAAAGACGTTAATCCTGCTTTAAATGCCTCTAGGCTTTTTAATCCAGCATCCCCAGTGTGCTTACAATAATTAAGTATGCCATGTAATGCTCCAATGAGCAAAGTATGATCTGTGGGGAGAGGTAATATCTTTTATGACACTAACTGATACAGTTGGGGGATAAATCAAACAAGCTTTCAGGCACACAAGCTTTTTTTCAGGTTATTCACATAGTTTGACAGTGGCTGTGTACCTCATACCTTTCTAAAGTAACTGTCTTAGACCGGGTAATGCGTTAATAATAATGAAATTTGGGATATTGCATATAGAATGGGGATTGACCATCTCTTCTAGACGTAAGGGCAGTTTCCATCAAATAATACATGGAATTGCAGGTATTTTTTCCCCCTATTTTTCCCTAATACACAATTAAGGACCCCAGTTAATAAGGACCCCATGCCCTTCCTGATTTTTCAGGACTATTATGCTGAAAGGTAGGAAAGGGAGGCCGAAAGCAGTGCAGCATTAAATTGCAGAAATCCTGGAAAGAAAAGGATAAGATATATAGAGTGCTCTGTTCTCCGGGCTTCCTACTGCTGTAATGATGCAAAGATCACTGTTGTGGACACTATGAAATTGCAGACAATATATAAGAAGCTTGAGTTGGAAATTACAGGCTTATTGAAGATATCTAATCTGTTTAAAAAGAAGCCACAGGCTTTCCAGCTGAGTTGGTCGGAAAATACTTCTTTTCCTGTACTGCAGAGAAAAAAGGAGGGGGAGAATAATGCAAACATTAATCTATTACAGTTTAAAGAGAAAACAAAAAAATCTTGAGAATTATGATGGTCAAAAATATCTAAACAATTGAAAAAAATTTTGACTTTTTTGAAATATTTTGATTTCTGTATTTTGTATCTTTAAAGAAACAGAAACTATCGTAACTAGCTTAGATTTTCAATAACAGCCTTGAGCACAAAGGTTACAAAATAAATTTTAAAAAAGGACAAAAGACAAAAGTTCACTATCTTTTTAATAAAAACAAATAATTAAAAAATAGAAGACTAACTATTCCTTTTCACATTTTCAAGTAAAATGCATTTTTTAAAAATATTCACACTCAGCCCTAGGGTTTCATTAGCAGGAAACCACTATTTTCAGGTGATGTGATGACTGAAGACAGCCAGTCCTACCATGCAGGGCTCTATTTTAAGTGGGCAAATCAAGCTGCCTTCCAGAGAGGCAAAACAACTGCCCCATGGTAGGGGTGGGATTTCTTTTGGGGTCTGTTCCTCAAGAGCTGTGGGAATGAGATAACATACTAAAATCAGCCGGATGCTGCTTCTGGTTCCAACCAGTAGAAAGTGGTTATTCCCTCTCCAAATTATTGGGTGTGTCTGGGCAGATATTCAGGCTACTGGTGACAGACAAAGGCCCCCTTCATTAGAAACCAGGGCAGAGGCAGGAGAATATACAATCCTGGGTTTTACCCTGATTTAATGATATGGCACATAACCAGCGGTCCATAGCTCCTACAACCCCAGCATCTAAGCAACTGAAGAAGGGACAAGCCACCATTCTGCTCATGAAAGGGTCTTGTCTTTCCCTTACACATGTCCTGTCCCCATATTTCAGTTTCTTCCTGATCTGAACTCCAACTCATCTCACTCTGCTTATGAACTCATGACCCTTTGTGAGCACCTCTGGTGGCCTGAGGCAATGTCAGGAAGGACAGAAAAGGCAAATGACTGGGAGAAGAGACAAATGGGATTCTCTCTTTGTGGGGAAGCTGAAAAAGGTCATGGAAATATGACATTAGTTCTTAGCAAGTGTGGGTGACTACAGACTCATAAAGGCAGTTGTTGAACTGCTCTGGTGTCTGCTCTGCAGTTAGTGAACATGAATCAGCATGAGGCTTCCTGATGCTCAGCATGTTCCTGGCTCTTCCAGTCCACAGTGGTCTAGAGCTCCTTGAATGGGCTTTTTGCTCCTGCTCCTGACAGACAGTGGTTTGTAGGTCAATGAATGTTCTGTAAAGATCAATACATGTCTAGAATAGAATAGAATAGAATAGAATAGAATAGAATAGAATAGAATTCAGTTGGAAGGGACCCACAGCAATCATCTAGTCCAACTGCCTGACTACTTCAGGGCTAACCAAAAGTTAAAGCATGTTATTAAGGGTATTGTCTAATAAGGCTTTCTCTCAGCCAAAACATTGGACTGAAAGGAGCCATTTCATGGACAAGGTATCACTCCATGCAGACTGACATAGTCTGTCTGTTACTGCTTTATAGCATGGGCTCTGGTGGCAGTAGCTCCCCATGTTAGGACTAGCTCTTTAGGGATTTTCTCTTTTATCTCATGACACAGGCCAGCCTCTCCTCTTCCTTTCTCCAAGCCACATTGTCTCGCTCCACAGGCAATTAACGCAAAGTGCAGAGATGTAATCTCATCCCTGAGGCCTTAGTAAACTGCCATAAGCCACAGCTTGAAAATCCAAGCTAGCTCCAGACCCAGAAGTGCCAGGTTTGGGGCAGAGACTAGCTCTTTCTTTACTATCAAACATCTGAGAACATCTTAACTGCAGTATTTAAATGCAACATAAATACACCAATTTATCCCTATACACCAACTTACTCAGAGTTAATAACGGGATTCTGAACTTGGCAAAGGCACCTAAATCACTTTCTCACTTATGAAATATTTATCCTTCTAAATCACAATGATCCCTTCTAGCCTTATTCTCTGAAAGATGTTATTGGAAGTGCCAGCTCCAGGCAGAGCTGAGGGGGGTAAGCAGGGTGTTAGTAGCTGGCAGGAGAGGTGCCTAGCTATCTCATTTGTTGTGAACAGTTTGTGACATGGTGTTATATGAATAGTCTTATTTTACAGTGTGTCACAGAATGGTTTGGATTTTACTGTGAGAAAGAAGTTAGTCTATGTCCCATAGGAATTGACTGGTCAGGTTTCTTGTTACAAAAATAAGAGGTCTCCTCTGAAAGATCTGTTCATCTAAATGTTTGAATAGATTATAGCTGAAAGAATGGAAAGAAAAAGCTGTGCATGGTACAGTGATACTGAAACTTAATAGGTGGGTGGAGCACAAAATAGCAATAACAAAAAGACAGGAGAACTTCCCCAGCACTTTTTTACCACTGCAGTGATTTCCTAGCTTAATCAAATACCCACAAGGTGTGCATGGAAACATTTCTTTGCACTGACACCCTGAGAGATCTACAACCTTCCTTTCACAAGTTTGAATGTCTTGACACAGAAATTTGAAAATGTGGTAGAGAAAATGCCTCAATCACAGCATGTCTTCCAGCTTGTTTTCTGTTGCAGTGAACTCCAGACCATAACATTCCTTTAGGTTATGAGTCTCACAGCACAGCCTTTCAGGTCTTGTTTGCTGGGGAATTTTTATTGTTTGGTTACAGAGCAGCCACATATTTCAGATATTGTTGTAATCTGAAAGGATATATTTTAAAATGAGATAACGAATTATATGTGACATAATGATCGTAAATTGGATTTGGTGCATTTATAAATGACATTGATTATTTTATACTTGAAAGGTTAAAAATTCAGCCTGGCTTATGAAAGCCAAACTATACTTTGTCATCCTCACACGAAGAAGGTTGGAACAATCCTCTCTCCATGTCTGTGGTTTGTACAGGGAGCTATGGTGGGTTTCACATGTAGTAATAGAGACTGGGGTCTCTATAGGACACTGCAAAACACTTTTGAGGAAAAGGATGTGAGCACTCACAAAAACTGGCTTAAGAGGGAGTCTCCATCAGAGGGTTTCGTGAACAGGGTAGTCAAACATCTGGCAGGAATAATGGAGGTGTGGGTCACCGTGTACCAGGTCAGAGAAATTATGTCAATGGTCTCTTGCATGGAGTCCCATTTGGCCCCATTCGCCATGGTATGGGTTATTAATAATGAAGACACTCCAGCCATAATAATCCACACCCAGGGTTACTGCCATGTCTTCAGACAGTATCATCAGTTTCGCTCTTTCCTCTTTTGTAGTCAGTCTGAGTACCAAGTAGCCGCTTCTTTTCTTGAACTGACTGTGTTTCATGGTGTTTCCCCATGCCATTCTATGTAATTATCTTCCTCAAAAATATTTATTCCCCACTTGTGGTCTGACCTTTTTTTTACAGCCTGGAGCATAAAGAAGCTTCTACTTTGTGTTTCACCCCTGTCATATACTTACTTCCTTACACTAAGAAGAAACAAAACCTTTCCAACAGAGTAATGTTGTAGATAAAATAAAAAAGTGGAACAATAAAAGTTTTATTGGAATTTGCCCAGTAACATAGCATCTATCCGGTGGTGCACACCAAACCCTGTAAAAAAACACCCATGAACTGCATGCTAGGGGATTGCCAGACATACTGTAGGGCATAGAAATGATGCTGGGGGGAGCATAGTTGTCCTCTTCAACCACTGACCTCCAGAATCCAACCCAAATGTGCTTCACGTTAGAAGGAACCCTGCCCTTCAGCTGCATGTTTGCACTCCAAAGAGTCTATTCATCCCTACTTGGGCTATACTGGTTGAAGCCTCTGGCCTGAAGCCTGTGCTCCTCTCCCTGTGCTCCTTAAATTTTGGTTTTTCTCCCTTTGATAATTTTTCCCACAGAGCACATGATTTCCCATAACAGTTTCAACTTAATGTACCTTAGTCATAGTCAAAACACAATGGGGAAGAATTTCAGGGTCATTACTGAGGGTTTGGTACCCAGCTCCCATGAGAAGTTAGTAGGAACAGGAATGTTACTACACTTTGTTACTGTACTTTTGACCTTTGATAATTTTTTCGTCTGTCTTGGTCCTTGTAACTATATTGGAACTCACCAAGTGCACAGAGAAGTTGAAGGGAAGAACTTTATTGGAACAAGAAGCCCATCAGGACAGTGTCCAATTATCATGACACAACAATGGCAGATTATGCTCCAAACTCTTTAAATATCCAGCCATAATATCTGACCTGATGACTCTTCATGTGATGGATTTGACAGTCTAGGCTAACCTATATGGAAAGAGAGGTTTTAGCTTCTTTTGAATTTGCTATTCTTTTCCTTTAATTGACTGACCTTGTTCTCATATTAGGGGATACATTAAAAACCTGTCTCCCAGGAAAACGTGTAACTTTTGCTGACATTCCAGTCACAGGTTGTTAGACTTCACCAGGAATATGGAAATATTGGTGGTGTGTCTTCACATTGAATCTGCAATTGTTTTTCATGAGATTTGCAACACATCACATGGATTACTTTTAATTTAATTTTCTCTCCTACTGAAATCAGTGTGAGATTTTATTGTCATCATCAATGATAGTACAATCAGACACCAATAATACAAAGCAATGTGTAGAAAGATTTTGTACGGACAGTAAATTGCTGGCATCTTTTTATGGCCTGTGCAGAAATTTAACTGACGTTCCCCAGTGAAGTGTTGGTTATGAGTCAGGATTTCCAGTGCACTAGCCCAAAATGTTCTAATAGAGGGGAAAATAATTAAACTCCAAACCAGTTTTTTTGCCTACTGCTCTGAAATATGACACTAATGCAACAAACAAGATTCTGGGTATAAAGTGTGAATTTCACACTTAAAAAAGAAAAAGGGAAACTAGACTTAATGTGATATTAAGGTGTTGATTCAGCCTCAGAACTTTGGGTGGCATTTCTAAGTTATATTGGCCACTTCCAGTTTTACAGATGTATATGCTCAGATAATTCCTTGGCACCCTCTGTGTTGTGCAAAATATTTGACCAGTGACAATTAATCCACTCCAAGAAATTATGTCAGGAAATAAGTAATGTCTAATAAGATGGAAGACATTTTCGAGCAGAGTGTTTTATAACCCTACTGCCAGGAATGGGCACTTTTGGTTCCTTCCCTCTGTCCTACATTGAAGGATTTATATTATTTATTTTCTTAAACTAAAAGTTCAAGACCATTAAGGAACTGCAGTTCATCTTTAAGATGAATTGCAAACCAACTGTGCAGTATTTCACATTAATGATCTGGTGCATACAGAACAGCATGCAGAGAAGCAGGATACCGGTTGTCTCTTCGCTAAACACAACAAAATAGTGCCATCTAGAATCCAATTAGCATTGTTAGAAAAGTACAATGATTTCAGTTGTCTAAACTATATGCTACGAATAACTTTAACCAAGAAGTGTAAGCCTTTCCAGGCTGCAACTGAGTTGTATGCAAATCACAGCTGGAAGGCTTACCAGACAGAGTTCAAAGTTACAGGTCCTCTGTAAAGGGTTACCCAATGAACTAGTGAATATTTAAAACTTCTGCTACTTGAATTTTACAGAAGACCACACCTATCACTAGACAATTTTATTTTCCAGGAAAAGATAACTGCTATGCTAGGAATTATTTCAGCCTTTAATGAATTTCCTACTTCAGTTATTAATGCACATCCAGTGTGGGTTACAACATGTAACTTCTGAAATCTGGCTTTTAAATGACCGGTGCTTAACAAATACTTTTTAGGCTAATTAATGAAAGCTAAGGAAAGGACAATTTCTTGCCGTGTATCTGGAGGTGGGATGAAATAGGCTGCAGAGCATATCTTCATGCCAGCGACAGAACTTTGGCTGCTAAAGTAAAATGATACTGGCCAGGGACTCAACAAATGCCTTTACAGTGTAATCATATTGATGTTAAGATCCTACTTATGTTTTTATTCTGTTTAGTTTCCAATTAAAAACAGCTAACAGCCTACATGAAATGTTAAAGTGAGAGAAGCCTCTACCTCTTCAAAAAAATGTAGACAAGGGAAACTACACTGTTTTCCTATATTTTTCTTTCTATATTGAGCTATTATTTCAAACAGGAAATGCATCTGTAAAACATTGAGCAATCCTTTGCTGTGCACATATGGTTAGAAGGTCATATAACAATGCTGAGTCTGTAGATTGCTCAAAAGAATGAATACAAGGAGGTAACTCCTGTGGATTTGTCTGTCTGTAAGGCAATGGAAAGAGGGGAAAGAGGGTTTCCTGTTGGGTGCCCCATATCCCGTATTTCTGTTTCTAGAAGTTCACTGACAGCTGAGATGCAATGGTCTGCCAGGAATAACAGCATGACTCTCATACAACTATTTCTTTTAAGGGCAGTAAAAGGTTATTCTGGCTTTGCAACACAATTGCTTGTTAGTACTTTAAGCATATAGCAGGCCAGGCAGATAACCAGACATTTGGGTGTTCTTCCCTGTTATTAACATCAACTCCTTCCTGTTTCAAATTATTTTGGGCCATCAAATAGCAATTTTCTCTCAAAATACATTGCAAAAATCCCTGACTCTTTCAGATGCATAAGGTCGTTTTTTTAAGCAGGCGTATTAACTGGGACTCGGTCAGAAACCAGCCGTCCCTCACAAGGAAGACTTGCTTATGAAGTCACTAATATGTAGTCACCTCCACTCCTACTTCACCAGATCATGCAATTGATAACATAGGATTGAACTCTTGCAGCAAAGAGATGTTTTGGAAGAGATGAGGGGTGATGCACAGATTCAGGCGCCAAAACCAGTCAAAGCAGTACATGCATTTCAAGTGAAGAGTAGTTCACCACGTGTCTCAGCACTTTGTCATACCAGGACAATGTTGTGATGATGATTATAGACTTCCCTGTTGGCCTCCGTAGCCAGTCAATCTATTTCACAGAATCACAGAATGGCAGGGGTTGGAAGGGACCTCTGGAGATCATCTTGTCCAACCCCCTGCTTGAGCAGGCACACCCAGAGCAGGGGGCACAGGAACGCGTCCAGGCGGGGTGTGAATGTCTCCAGGGAAGGGACTCCACAGCCTCCCTGGGCAGCCTGTGCCCCTGCTCTGGCACCCGCACAGGAAAGGAGTTTTTTCTCATATTGAGGTGGAACTTCCTGTGTTCCAACTTGTGCCCATTGCCCCTTGGCCTGTCGTTGGGCGCTACTGAAAAGAGCCCAGTCCCATCATCCTGACACCCACCCTTCAGATATTTATAGGTACTGATGAACAACCCCCTCAGTCTTCTCTTCTCCAGGCTGAACAAACCCAAGTCTCTCAGCCTTTCCTCATAAGAGAGATGCTCCAGTCCCCTGATCACCTGCGTAGCTCTCCGCTGGACTTGCTCCAGCAGTTCCACAACTTTCTTAAACTGGGGGGCCCAGAACTGGACACAGTACTCCAGATGAGGTCTCACTAGGGCAGAGTAGAGGGGGAGGATAACCTCCCTCAATCTGCTGGCCACACTCCTTTTAATGCATCCCAGGATACCTTTGGCCTTCTTGGCCACAAGGGCTCATTGCTGCCTCAGGGTCAGCTTGTTGTCCACCAGTACTCCCAGGTCCTTCTCAACAGAGCCACTTTCCAGCAGGTCAGCCCCCAGCCTGTACTGGTGCCTGGGGTTGTTCCTTCCCAGGGGCAGGACCTTGCACTTGCTCTTGTTAAATTTCATGAGGTTCCCCTCGGCCCAGCTCTCCAGCCTGTCCAGGTCTCAATGGATGGCAGCACAACCTTCTGGTGTTTCATTTTTCTTTGAGAAGAATAACAGTGCTGTGTGAGACTTCATCGAGGTCTCCACGCCCGTGTGCCCTACTCACAAGCAGTATGCTCTGCAGGCAAAGTTTGTCCCATGTACACATCAACCCTTTGGCAGCTGAGGATATTATTCCCTGTACAAAGCATATTTTAAAGGGAAAATAGCAACTTAAAACATCTTTAAAGAAACATAAGAAAACGCTTTCTTCAGAGAAGACTGCAGAGGAATATAAAACCATTTGTGATTGCTAGATTGAACAGAAAACGTAACTAAAACCCAATAATTGTTTCTCTAAAATTTATGTAAATCCTCTAGTGCCTGCATTGATTGCTACTCTCATCACACTGCTTTAGCTTTAATAGGTTTGCTTTTCAGTGATTAAATCTCATAGCCCTTTCATTTGATTCTGCTACGGCACTGTGAAGCCCAAGGACTGTTCTATAGCAGCTCTTGTGCATTTGATAGCAGTAGCCTGCACTTGCCCTGTCCCTGAGACCAATCTTCTTAACGTTCCTCTTACCTGAAATGCCCAGCAACCATTATGCAAAGAAACCAAATATCTGCTAAAAAGGGATTTTTAGATTGGATATTAGGAAAAATTTCTTCACTGAAAGGGTTGTCAAGCATTGGAACAGGCTGCCCAGAGAAGTGGTGGAGTCACCATCCCTGGGGGTATTTAAAAGATGCGTAGGTCTAGTGCTTAGGGACATGGCTTAGTGGTGGACTTGGCAGTGTTGGGTTAACAGTTGGACTTGATGATCTTAAGGGTCTTTTCCAACCTAACTGATTCTATGTTTCTATTCTATGGCCCTCCTACATGAGGAAACATCTCAGCATCACCAGGCCAATTGAAGTGCCCTGAATGCTTTATGCAAGACAGAGAGGTCTAATCTCTTTGAAGCCCCTCCCAAGAAGTATTTCATGCACTTGCAGCACTGCAGGTGTCCCAGGAAGGCAGTGCCACATGTGCTGCTGATCTGATGGTATTTATTATGCAGAAAAATTATTCTTTAGACTCTCTTTCTCGGCTGACATGACCTTGCACAGCCTCCCCTCCTCATGGGATGCATGAAGGGCAGATGCAAAACCAGAAGGCATTTGAGCCTGCACCAAAGCAGGAATAGGAGACCTCTTCAGAGTCCAATCATGATCACCTGCATATCATCCAGGGAACCATTACTCTTCACAAACTGAGCAGACTGTAAACTGCTCCTGACAGTTTTAATTTCTCCAAGGGATGTCTTTATTGGACAGTCTCTCCATATCTTTTGTTGACTTTTACGAAGGGCATCACACTTCTGTCTTTTTGTCAAGGAGTGGGAAGCTCAGAAGATATAATGGAATGACAAAACCATTGAGATAAAGAAAATGTGAAGATCTTTTTGTATATAATTAGTTTCTTCCATTAATTAAAAAAAAATGATAAAAAGAAAGGACAAGGACAAGCCCCACAAGAGCCAAGCTTGAAGCAACTGAACAGTAAACCAGTACAATCCCCTTTTCACTTCACTGTCTACTCTGACTTCCTTGTCATACACTGGGGCTGAAGCTGACATTCAAAAAGCAGATAGTGAAACAAGGAACATGGCAAAGGGGTTGCTCTGCAAAGCAAAGCAAGAGGGAGGTGTCATCTTGATGAAAGTTTGGTTGATTTGGAAGAGATGCAGCAGTGTGGAGCAGGTTTTGGTAACCAGAATGAAGATGTGTAGAGCTTGTATAAAATACTTTGGAGTCTGAAAAACCTTTCCTTCCTGCTACAGGGAAATCAAGATAAGACCAAGGGAGTGTACTATATTAAGAATTGACATGGAGAGGTAGTTGAATTCTTTATAGGTTTCTATTAGATATTTAAGACATAACAATGGTTATACTCCCTCTCTCCCACTACTTTGTCCGCCTCATCTCTGGGGTCATGTATTGTCCTCTTCAATGTTTCTTACTTACTCAATCGGCCCTTGTTTCTTCTTGGGAGCCCAAGAAAGGCTGTTTTACATGGGAAAGGTGTTAACTGAGCAAAACATGATCATGATCTTTTGCTTTAGAAGGGAAGATTTTTCTTCCTGCAGGCAAAGGTTTGTTTATATACCTGGCCATGCACCTACAAGAGCAGGTAAAGGACAACATGAGCAGTGGAAATAATTTCTTGTAGTCATTTCTGCAGCTGTGCTCCTCATCCAGGCACACCTTCCAACACTGGACTACAAAAGGAGGGGCTGCTTTTTGTGAGTTCCTCTTTTTAGATCGTGAGTAACTTCTCTTAATTTGTGATTTCACAGATGTTTAGTCTGGAGTCTACATGTTACAAAAATGTAAAGGTCCAAGAACATATTGGAGATCAAATTAAGACAAGTGAGTAGGACTCAAGTTTGAGTTCAGCTTGACTTCCTGTAGCAGAACCAAGAGAGGTAATGGAGGAAAAATTTAGAGAAACTCTCTTTATGCCATGAACAAAGGATTAAAACCAGAACAATTCCTACTTTCATGTTTTCTGTTGAGGAACTGTGTTGGGTGGCATTAACCAGCACAAGCACCTGACTTGTTTAAGTATATATTCTATTTATATTTATTTATATTTTTATTTATCTATTTATATTTATCTATTTATAACAGAGTTATAAATTCTGTGGGGTTTTAGGTGCTTAACTGAAAGATGGGCTGGGAGGGACTGAAGACAAGTAGGAGCACAAAAACAGGTCATGACGCAAGTCGTTACACACTTAGTATTGACTTCTCTGTCAGATTAAATCTGTTACACAGCAGAGGCAACAACTATCCTGTCATACTGTATATTTCTAACTGAACAAAACCTCTGCCAGTAAGATAATACTTGCTGTTGTGATTCTGGGATCATTTGAAGAATAGCAGGAGAATTTGTGAATTTGAAGCTGCTTTTCATGACATCCACTTGATCCTGGATGTGAAGAAAATCTAGTAATCAGTCTGGACTCCATGATCTCTGTGTAGGTTTGGAATTTACAAAATGGTTCATCCATCCACAAAATGTGTGGTTCCCTTTTTACAGCAAATTCCTCCCTTCCTAAAGGGGAGGGAGTCCATAAAATTTCAGTAAAAATATCAGTAAATTCTATACGTACTCTATTATGTAAGCACAATTTTCTTCCTGGCTCTGGGAATACAGCTGACTGAATGAACCTTTAGATCTCTTACCTAAATTTGCTGCAGTCCCTTGGAGATAGTCCATGAATTTTAGTCAGTGTTGGATTAGCTCCTAAGGGACTAATTTCCAAAGCAGTAAAAGATGCAATGCTGATTTGTGTGGGAAACCGGCTGCCCAGGTGGATGAGTGCTGTTTTGTTATACAACCAGAGGTCTGTATACTACATCAATCCATGGTGGTGAGATGGTTGTAGAAGGCAAGAAGAGGGGACTACAATCCCCCTTGCCTTGCCAACTGTAATCACAGGTAAGGCTTTCCAACCTATTTTTCATGATATCTTAGGCCAAATTTTGCAGCTTTTTCCTAATTAGCATTCAGCCAGACCTCTCACTGAAATCAGAAGAAGATCTAGGTAAGAAAATGCAAAGTCAGGGTGCAAAGCCAATTGCCTGCAACCACATTTTCTTATGGAAAGCAACTCCACACTTTGCTTATGTGACAGATGGCGTTTGGCACTCGTGTCAGCACACAGCAGGAAAGACAGCTGGAAGTTTGCACAGCATGTTTCTGTCTTCCTCAGTCCTTCATGCATGGGGGACAGAAGTGTTTGTAATGCAACTGTGACAGAGCCCACTACAAAAGTCAGGCGATATGGTCCTAGTACAGGCTTCAGGATTTGACCTGTCAGTCCCCTTTCAACTGGCTAAAAGTTGCATCACCTGTTAGAACTGGGCAGATGGTAAATTTTACTATTTCAAGTTGTCTTATACTTCATTATCCCCTTAACTTTTTAATTTAACCGCTCTAATAAAATGATCAAATTTTATGAAGCTTGTTTTTCTTCTGGATAGGCAAACATCACAGATATCAAAATGTAATACAAAGGCAAATACTCAGGATCATCAAGACTCCCTGTATCCATAGTGATTCATTTATAATGCATTAAAGTTATAGTGCTTTAGGCTAGTTTAACTGTTCAAACACATTAGGAGGGGTGCTTCGTATAACTCCATCTTGGGAACAGAGAGATATTTCAGAAAGTGATGTGTTCAGGGAGCTTAAAAAGCAAAATGTGTTGTCATGAATGGTTTTAATAGGTGATCTGAGATTTAGGCATCCTGGAGGCAAAGTTAATTTAGTCTTCCAACCATTTTGTCTTATTTACTGCTCAAATATCCTGAAAAAAATATGAAGAATAATTTTGGGGGACACATTTCTTGCTAAAGCCAGTGTTTTTCGTTTTCCTTCATACAAGCTAAATACCTGGTGGAGAGAAGGAACTAATCTTTGTCTTTATATTGTCTGAAAAATGAAAATCGTTTTGTAGTAATTTTTTCTCTCTTCTTTTGGTGGCAATGTTTATTAACAGGCTAGGAACCTTGATGGACCCAGGCAAAGCTTAATAATGTCTGACAAGCTGTTCACAGTAAAACTGGTTAATGTCACCTTTGCTTAGCTCAGATGTTTTAACTTCACTTGCCCCTTAGCCCATTATGTCAAAGAGGTAAAAATAAACGCTTGGAAAGAAAAAATAGCTTTATTACTCTGTTCAAATGGAAGAAAGAAACACAATAAACAAAACCAGTCCATTTTCTATACACTGTACAAAGCAGAAAGTCTTCTCTTTCCAGCAAAACTCCATATTGGATAGACAACCTAATCCCACAGCATTTACTCAAGGAAAACTGCCCACAGGGCTGGAGATCCCTAATGCACAGGAATTGTCACGTACCATTATCTCTTCTAAATGATACTGGAAAGCTTTTGCAGGTTCAATGAATCCCACTGTTTCTGTCACACAGGATTCCCTGCCAGATGTGTAAGGAAATTGCAATTAAAGACAGCTAGGAATGTCCCAGATTCCTCGTCTTAACTGTGTTGTCTTTGAAGATGATGGGAAGGGGAGGATAGGAAAAAGAAAAACAGTAAATGAGCAATAGACACTATGAACTTTATTTGCTAATTTTTCTGTCTGTCCTTGTGGGGAAAACTTTCAAAGGAAATTGCCCTACTAAAAATTAGCCCATATTTTATGTCACGGTGTATTGTTAACAACTGAAGTACATTGTAAGACACCCAAATTATTGTAGTAAAGAGCATACTAGGCATCCTATGTTTAACATGGATAATTTCAATATTAATAAATGGCAAAAGTAAGTAATTACTATGATAATTAAGTAATTGTTATAATCTCAAAGTCAGGTACATCTAAAAGAAGGCATCCTAAGACTACAGTGGATTTAAAACTTTTATTAAATATTTTTCTTTGATTGCCAGAATTACATTATCTCCCTTTGCAGGAAAACATAATCTACACAAAGAGGCTGTGATGTTCAACAAGAGACACCATTATCTTCAATCAAAATAGTATTTCACCTAATTACAGGAAAAGCATAAATACAATTCCTGTCCATTCTTAAATTACCTTTCCAGCACCACAGTACAAATACCATGTTCTAACTGTGAAGCTTATTTCCTCCATATTTTAATGTGTGGTTATTTTCTCATGTATCTTAGACATGGAGTTGGGCTGAGCAGAGATCTGAGGCTGATGATGAGGTAAAATTCATGAGGAAGCAAAGGGCTTGTTCCATTTAAAGGCTTTTATAACCCTTTTCTGTACCATCATGGGAAGAGAGAAATGTATTTTGGGGGGCTTTGTCACATTAGTGACCTGTTCATTGTGTAGAACACTTTCCCAGCTCATCTTATTAACTGTTTTATGTGAATTAATACCACATACACACTAGAGCTGGAATCTAGCTTTTGCCTTTGTGGCAGGAATTTCTCAGAATATATTTTTTTACCTAACCCACTTCTCTGAGTTCTGACTTCAGTTTTCTCAAGGGCTTATAGAAGGTGAAACTCTGTTTCAAACAAGTCAAATATCTTTATTCTCTCTATAACTATTTTTATACTTGCTTCTTTAAAATTTTATGTAAGTAGCCCTTGAAGACGATGACTTTTTGTCAGAGGCTTTAGTTTCTGAAGTTCTGTCTTTAACCAAGGAAAGTTACCAAATTAATATCCATGTTTACTCCTAAAGCAGTTACATGAAATATTCTTTACAGAATTTTATGACTGTGCCATATGTACATAAAGTTATTAAATATTCAGTTAAATAACAGGAAATTAAGATATATAGCACTTTCAAGGACATAGCTTAGAAAAGTAGATTCTGATTCTTAAAGATTACTATAATTACCCATACCTGTGAGGACACATAACATGATGGAACTAACCAACACAAAAGAACCCTTCCGCATGACTTACTGAGTGTAAAGCTTAAACTATTTAAATGAAAAGTATTTTTAGCAAGAATTTTAGGTGTTTACAGTGCTCCAAGAAATGAGCCTGCACTGGGATCTTAGTTTCCACTTGGCTGCTTCCAGCAGCCCAACTCATTTGTCGTGAGCCAGCTGCACATTGCAGTGTAGACTGCACTCCAGATAATAGGAAGAGATGAGGGAAAAGGAGTAGGTTTATGACTTGGTTTTATGGCTAGTGATAATATTCATTATGTAGAAGTCCCTCTGAAGCATCCTGAGTAAAGTGTCCATAAATATTCTAATTTTCTTAGGTAGCAGTTTTCCAAAACAATTTTTTTCCCCAAAGGTAAGAACATATCGCTGATATCTTCTGTCTGCCCATGAAATTTGTCTTGTCCTTTGATAAAACCAAGCAACAACAACTGCAGGTTCGTTTGCCTCATGACAAAATAGGTCAGGATTTATGACTTGACATTTGCATTCTATTTGCAACCTTGAAACTAACAGTTTCTGTTAAAGATTTTGTATAAACAACAACACAAAAAATGGCTATGTGCATTTTTCAAAACATGTAATGAAACAAATAATAAAAAAAGTTAGTGCACAGTTCGATTCTTATAAGAACCATTTTTTTAGACTGTTTCCTCAGCTCACTTTGCTGTATTAAATACTATTTTATGACCAAAGAAACATTACCCTTCTAGTAATTTGGACTGTTCTTGTGAGATAGTTAGCTGAAAATTCCTAGACTATCTCAACAGTTAATGAAAAAAACCCCAGTGAAACCTTAAAAGCATGCAAGTTACTGAATTTGCAACATTACCTATATAAATGTTTTGGGGGTTTTTTTACACTTTCGGTGAATTGGCCCTGGCTGGATGCCAGGTGCCCACCAAGCCACTCCATCACTCCTCCTCCTCAGCTGGACAGGGGAGAGAAAAATATAATGAAAGGCTCGTGGGTCAAGATAAGAACAGGGACATCACTCAGCTATTTAAAACACCTTCCCCCAACCCCTCCCTTCTTCTCAGGCTCAAATTCACTCCTGATTTCTTTACCTCCTCTCCCCAAGTGGCACAGGGGGACCAGGAATGGGGCTTGTGTTGAGTTCATCACATTTGTGCCGCTCCTTCCTCCTCAAAGGGAAGACTCCTCATACTCTTCCCCTGTTCTAGTGTGGGGTTCCTCCCATGGGAGACAGCCCTCCGTGAACTTCTCCAACGTGGGCCCTTCCCATGGGCCACAGTTCTTCATGAACTGCTCCAATGTGGGTCCCTTCCACAGAGTGCAGTCCTTCAGGAACAGACTGCTCCAGCGTGGGTCCCCCACAGGCTGCAGGTGGATATCTATCTGCTGCACCATGTACCTCCATGGGCTGCAGGGGGACAGCCTGCCTCACCATGGCCTTCACCACAGGCTGCAGGGAAATCTCTGCTCTGGCGCCTGGTGCACCTCCTCCCGCTGCTTCCTGGTGTCTGCTCTCACATATTCTCACTAAGTCTGGCTCCTGTTGTTGCACAGCAGGTTGTTTTCCCCTTGTTAAGTTTTTTTAAGCAGGGGGGCTACAGGGGTGGTTTCTGTGAAAAGCTGCCAGAAGGTTCCCCTATGTCTGTTAAAGCCAATGCCAGCCGGCTGCAAGAGAGACCCATCGCTGGCCAAGGCCGTGCCCAGCAGCGACAGTTATAGTGCCTCTGGGACAGCATATTTAAGAAGGGGGGAAAAAACCTGCTGTTCAACAACAGCAGATGGGAGAGAGGAGCAAGAATATGTGAGAGAAACAACCCTGCAGACACCAAGGTCAGTGAAGAAGGAGCAGGAGGAGGTGCTCCAGGTGCCAGAGCAGAGATTCCCCTGCAGGCTGTCCCCCTGCAGCCCATGGAGGTCCATGGTAGAGCAGATATCCACCTGCAGCCTGTGGAGGACCCCACAGCAGAGCAGGTGGCTGCCCAAATTAGGCTGTGACCCCGTGGGAAGGACACGCTGGAGCAGGCTCCTGGCAGGACCTGTGGAGAGAGGAGCCCACACTGGAGCAGGTTTGCTGGCAGGACTTGTGACCCTGTGGGGGACCCACGCTGGAGCAGTCTGTTTCTGAAGGACTGCACTCTGTGGAAGGGACCCACATTGGAGCAGTTCATGAAGAACTGTGGCCCATGGGAAGGGCCCACGTTGGAGAAGTTCACGGAGGGCTGTCTCCCATGGGAGGAACCCCACACTAGAACAGGGGAAGAGTATGAGGAGTCTTCCCTTTGAGGAGGAAGGAGCGGCACAAATGTGATGAACTCAACACAAGCCCCATTCCTGGTCCCCCTGTGCCACTTGGGGAGAGGAGGTAAAGAAATCAGGAGTGAATTTGAGCCTGAGAAGAAGGGAGGGGTTGGGGGAAGGTGTTTTAAGATTTGGTTTTATTCCTCATTATCCTCCTCTGACCTTTGATTGGTAATAAATTAAATTGATTTCCCCGAGTCGAGTCTGTTTTGCTCATGACGGTAATAGCTGAGTGATGTCCCTGTTCTTATCTTGAGCCACGAGCCTTTCATTATATTTTTCTCTCTCCTGTCCAGCTGAGGAGGAGGAGTGATGGAGTGGCTTGGTGGGCACCTGGTATCCAGCCAGGGTCAACCCACCACACCTTCTTTCAGCCTTATCTCTTCTGGTGGTGTAGTCACATGATGCTATGGAAATGAGCGCTGTCATGAAGGCAGGGTTGACATGGCTGCCAGATCACAGTGGTCAGTCTCAGGGTGTACTCATGGACTTGACTTAAACTGGAAGTGTTATATGAGCTATTAGCCAGTCACAGAGTAAATGATTACCCAGAGATTTATTGATTTATTCTACCTGCCTATTGTTTCCATTGCTTTCATGCTATATGGGGTGATTACACAACATAAAGAAAAAGGGGAAACCAGGAAACTGTGATCCCCCAATTGCCTGATGCTTCCAGGAAACAGAGCTATAACAGACAGGGATCTTACTCAATTTAGCCTTAGAGAGGAAAGAATGCAACACATCCAAACAAGAGGCATCAACACTGATCTGAAGGAGCATAACCCAGTTTGGCCATGAAAAAGAGGTATTTTGGAGTTGTCTTGAGATGTGAATTTAGTTTGCCAAAATCTGTTGGTTTTAAGGGAGAAAAAATTTGAAGGCAAGTCTGCCTGTTCTGATTTCCACAAGGTGAAGGTTCATTCCACTGCTAGAAGTGAAATGAAGGCAGGATGTATATTGTTACTGGAGTTAATAAATTATTTGATCATTATGGTGAAGACTCAGTTTGCAGCTGGTAAGCACCCCTAAGCATCACTGCATGGGTATCTAACTTTCTCGCAGGCCTATTTTCAAAGGGGAATGTTACTTTAATGATGAGGGACTGGGCTGTGGTATAACAAGAATTCAGAAAGTGTAGCTGGATTTATTACTGCAGGGCCTGAGTTTTTTAAAAGATGCAGCCTCTCACTTAGTAGCTGTCCAGACTTATCCCTGTATTACTCCATCGGCTTAAACCCACACACACATTAGATTCACTAGTTTCAATGAAGCTAGCTTTTCTCTGGAATATTTATTGCTGCAGTCATCATCTGAAGCTCAGGAGGAATGTGCCCAGTTTTGGGAACAGTACAGGAAAAGTTGGGTTCATCTGGGATGACTCCGTTTGTGTTGGCTGCTCACTGAATGGTCTAATGTCTCCTTGCTATTGCATTCACCTTAGTCCCTTGGGAGCTGTGGCTTAAGTGGTAGTTTTTAGAGACATTGCCATTGCTATGAATGTTCACAGCTGTCATTGACAAAGAGGGAGGGGAATCAAACCTAGTGTCAAAGAAGTGTGATCTCATGCTTTGGTCTTTTAGCTGGTAGCCTGTGGGAGCTGGGAAAGGTAAAAAAGATGAAGGGCATGGTTTCAGGTAAGTCTGAGTACTGTCAGATTAGTCAGTCATCCTCTCAGATACCCAGCTGGATGCTTCAGATTCTTTTCACCAGATTTTGTATCAGGAAAAATTATACAGCTCTGACTGGATAAGATTCAAAGCATTTTCCTGTTTCTCTGCAGATATGGGTCCAGTTTGCTTGCTGGGACTATGTGAGAATATCCCAGTTGCAAAGAGCTTGCAGGAGCCTCTGGTGCTGGTGGTTACTTCTTTAGTGCCTTCAATGTTCACTTTTTAGTAACTGAAGGGCAGAAACGCTCTGTTGTAACTACTCTGAGGATACTCTCCACAGTTGTGGTTTAATTATTCAGATTGAACAATCTAAAGATTGCTTCTAGTCACAAAGTGCTGGAAACAATATGATAACTCACAACCTACAGGGAACCAAGAACAGTCTAACTGGCCACCTTATAAATTTTTAAGAAAATTCTTCCAATTGATCTATTCGTGAACACTAAAATATCTTCTCTATGAGCGAGAGAAGGCAGGAAAAATGCCTACTCTTTCCCTGGTGCAAATCATGTCTACACCACCATAAATAAATCCTACAGGTATAAATGAACATGAAATCAAGTTAGTGGTCCAGATTATTCTCAAATGTATCAAAATTCACCTGGAACAAGTTTGAACAATAATCCTAAGTTAATAAATGTGCTGCATTCGAGAGAAGACTGCAAATATTTTCCCTAGAAAATTCTTCTTTCAAAATTTTATTTAGGAAGAATTAATAAAATACTGAAATGTAGTGCTCTTTCCTCATAGTCTTCCCTCTTTCTTTTCTTATTTGTCCCATAGGGGAAAAAAAAAAAAGGATGTGTACAATTGTGGAAGTACATATACAGAGACCTTTATCAAGAAACACTACTACATTTGTTTATGTGCTCAAAAGAAATATATAACTGAGGACTCAAACAGTTTTGAAAACTCAAAGCTGTCTTACCTAGATTTTATAAAATATGTAAATAAGAGTCATGATAAAGTTGTATTTGGCAAAATACTCTTTTCTGACAAGACGTTGTTTTTCTTGGGTAAATGGTGAATCATCTTTAATGTTTTGTAAGACTGATCTCACTGGTGATGCCACACATACAGTTGCTTTCTCCTCATTTAGTAAGAAAGCCATCATTTCCCTTATTACTGTGATTAGTGGTGACATGTTGTTATTTTTTAAAGCTCAATTTCTAAAACTTTCTAGTTCTCTTAATTTCAGAGTTTGGCATAAAAACGTGAATACCAAGGGCTACAAAACCAGAAGGCAACTGTAAAGGAAGAAAAAAAAATAAGAAGAAAAAAAATGAAAATAAATGTTGCACAAGAGTAGACTTGATTTACCAGGCATACCATGGGTGCTGAATGAGTTTCAGATACCCTCCACTCAGATTTCTAATCCCCACAATTCACAAGTGAAGAGAGAGACAGAACCCACATGGGTGTGCACAGCTTCGGTCCCTTTCCTAAGTGGAGTTACAGGCTTGTCCTTACCTCGGGCACTACTTGTGGGGGCTAATATCTCCCCTAACATGTGGAGGACCACCTCTCCCTGGATAATACAGCTGTCTCCATCCATGTTTCACATTTCTGAGAAATCACAGTATGAAGGACAGAGGAACTGTGGAGTCATTGCTCATTGTACAGTCAAGCAAACTTTGATAGGAGACAGAAAGGCTATCATGATGATGCATGTTGATGATAAGGAAGACAATGCTTACAATTTAGCATATCTCCCTGGAATTTACTAATCCCTTAGGCACCTAAAGCCTAGGAGATCTTTTCTATCATGACAGGGTTTGAGAAACTCATGTTTGGCTAACCAGGAAACCTGCTGATTAATTCACTATCTTTGCTGTACAAGAAGCCCAGAAGAAGTCAAGGCATAGTGCAGAAGCTGAAAAGCCAATAGCTGATCTCAGAAAAGCATGATCTGACTACATTACACCGCCTAAGACCCTAAACTTCTGCTAACTTCCAAAGCAGTGCATTAAAGTTTCCCAGTCCTTTCTGAACTCCAGTTATTCCTTTCAATTCCATTCACCTTATGGAAAATGGTGAAGAGACATTTTTACAAACCAAACAGCTTCTGGTTTCTGATTAGGCCACCATCTAGCTGTGCTTCTTTTTCAAAGCAACCCAGTTCATCCTAGTTTCTGAAAATTACTTTGAAGAGAAAACAAAAAAATTATCTCAGAATTTTCAACACCATCCAAGGTTAGGAGTACAGCTTTTTAGATCAGACTTTATTTACCAGGCTGAATACAGAGGCAGGCAGTTGTGCAAGCAACATCTCACAGCATGGCACCCTTGCCCAAACTTCAGGACAAGACTATGAAGTTTATACTCAATTATGTCTCTCA
Organism: Phalacrocorax aristotelis; assembly: GCF_949628215.1. Taxonomy (NCBI): domain Eukaryota; kingdom Metazoa; phylum Chordata; class Aves; order Suliformes; family Phalacrocoracidae; genus Phalacrocorax; species Phalacrocorax aristotelis. The sequence continues at coordinate 160,008,075 of NC_134277.1, forward strand.
TTTTTATTCAGATGATGAATAGGAAGTCAACACTATATGCTGTGCTTCAGGGTGTCTTCCTCATACGACTGTATCCAGAAGTACAGATAAACTAAACCTCAATTAACCAGATCAGGTTATAATCTCTTCCGATGGGCACTCAACCTATCTAAAAAGAGGTAACACTGTAAATTACTAATTTAGCTAAAAAAGAGCAATAAAGCTGTCGCTTAAGAAGACAAAGCATGGCTAATGATCTCTGCATGCTGGATTCCTGAAATCTTCTTGACTCCCTTAAGCCTTTACTGCATCAACCCCGCTTATTTCATATTCCAGGGTTGGACTTTAGACCCAGATACTCCATATGCCTGCAGGGTTCACAACTGAACATCCAGGGTTTTTTTTCATTGGAATGGTTTTACCTATTTCTTATATTTAATTAACTTTTGTGCAAGTGGATGGAAAATATTTCTAAGTAAGAAATATTTCAAACAAGTAGTGGTTGTTTCTGAGACTGAACTCACTTCTACGTATGTATCACTCTTTATTCTCTAAGAAAAGATCTATTTCTATGGTTTATATTTTCTTTATGGAGCAAAGCAATCGAAATAGACCTGTATATTTCAGTATGCCTCAAGGATGCAGAGGAGTTTCGACAACAGCTGTGATGCAGGATAGAAATAGGATTCTTCATGTTACGTGATGGCTTTTTTATTCCCAGCATCTCTAAAGTCCCATTTTGACCCTTGATAATGTCCTTGCTTCCTCCATCACTTAAGTTGATAACTTCTATTAATGTAGCAGTAGTATTATAGCTCATGAACTCACAACACTTTTAAAGTATAGGGAGAATTGTCCCCCTAGTCTTAGTGCAAAGCCAACGGAATGCAACTGTGCTGTTAGTCTGTTATTCGATTGCTTCCTAGCAAGTCTTTCTAAAACTAAGTTGTTTCAGAAGTAATTTAAAGCAGCATTATGTGTGTCAGTACTTGTTAGAATGTTGTTCAGATTACGGCTGAAATATATAGTGTTAGTGGATTCAGAAAAAGCCCAAATCCTCAGTAACACAATGTTATTCAACACGATGAATGAAGAATCTGGTCAAGTAAATTACCTCCTCACACGAGCTGTTCCTTGTAATTTTATTGTGAATTCTACCAATATTACATTTATATCTAAACTCTTCTTTAAGTGTTTTCTGCTTCAAAGAAAAAAGGTCCACCAAATTTCCATTTAAAAATCAAACACCTGATAAAGTATTGCATTTCAAGTGCCTGACTGTTGTCTCAAATCAGATTTTTGCTGTGAATAATAAAGCCCCAAGGAGATTTAACTCTAACATTATCCCTGTCAATTTGAAGTTTATTTGCCTGCAGATCTATGACAGATACAGTTATATCTCATTGGATCCTGAGGTTTTATAAGTGATTTCTGAATATAAAAATAAAAAAACCCAAAACAACTATTTTAAGCACCAGCTGGGTTTTTCTCAGACTGCTCTTTATAGGGGAAAAATCATGGGTTTTGATTATTTCAAGATAAATAACTATCAGTGTAACTTCGGTAGCTTTGCATTTTAGAGTTATACAGCAGTAACTCGTCTTGGATCCTTCTCTGCTGTAGTTTTGGGTGTTGAAGTTATTTATGAGATGATGACTATGGAGAGATAGAAAAGTTCCCAGTCTGACCGTGATCCAACAAAAATAAAGAGCATCTCCTGCTAAAGCTCATAATGAGACTGGTGAAACCAAGAGCAGATTCCAGCCCAGTATGACACCTCTTAAACAATGCATTTTGCTGAAGTGTGGAAGCCCTTTTAATGGCTTTGGATAACCATTCATCTGACCAGTGTGATTCATGGCTCTGTCAAATGTGATGTCATACCATCCTTCCCCAAATTTATTTCTATTTTGCTGTTTTTTTATGAAGACCAATGTAGCACTTTAATGGGAATTGTTTCATGAGTAAGAATGGAAAGATGTTTTCTGTGAGAATATTTAGGTAAAAGTTAAGGAAAAAATCTTGTCTGAGTCAGCTAGTTCAGTCCACACCAGATATAAGTGAACATGAGAGCTGTCATTGGGCGAATATGAATTTACTTAAGAGCTCTCACATGGTCTGGAGTCTACATGCAGTTGGACCTGCCTGTCTGTGGGATACTGTGTCAACAATGAGAAAGAAAATGTTTTACAGTCCAGACTTGCAATCTTTTAAAGTTCTCTGAAGGAAGGAGAGGTCTTTAGGAATTGTCAGAAGACAAAGTATTGTCAGAAGACAAAGCTAACACTGGGGGGACTGCACTGAAATCTGGTCTGCCTGATTCAGTGTAGGAAAAGGAATTTATCCTGATAGGAGATAGGAATATTCTAGAAAAATGTTGTAAGCATAAGAATAATTTCTGGTCTCTGATTAATTTCTAATATGACCATGAGTCTTTTCCTGGTCTAGAGAACCCTTGTTTTTTTCCTTTTTTTCAAAAAACCCTTCTATTGAAACCAATGCAGTTCCCAAAAGGTGTGTGGTTTTGATATAAAGGCATTTTGTCTGAAAGTTGCTGAGCAGCTGCAGCTTGGAATACCAAGTCAGAACCAACACTTTCTACAGGAGGTGAGAGATTAACACCTTCATTGATCTAGGTGATGGGAGAGAGAGCACCCTCAGCAAGTTTGCAGATGACACAACTTCGGAGGAGTGGCTGGTCCACCAGAAGGTTGTGCTGCCATACAGATGGACCTCAACAGGCTGGAGAAATGGCTCAACAGAAACTTCATAAAGGTCAACAAGGACAAGTACAAATTCATTCACATGAGGAAGAACAACTCCATGTACCAATATATTCTGGGGGTCACCAAGCTGGAAAACAGCTTGGCAGAAAAGGAGCTGGGGGTCCTGGTGGACACCAAGTTGAACATGAGCTGGCAATGTGTCCTTACTGCGAAGAAGGTGAATTGTATCCTTGGCTGCATTAGATGATGTGTTGCCTGCAGGCCAAGGGAGGTGATCCTTCCGGTCTACTCAGCACTGGTGAGGCCACAAGTGGAGAAGTGTGTCCAGTTCTGGGGTCCCCAGCATGAGAGACTTAGACATATTGGAGAGAGTCCAGAAAAGGGCCATGAAGATTAGGAAATTCTGAGAGAGCTGGGATTACTCAACCTAGAGAAAAGAAGGCTCAGGCGGCATCTTATTAATATATATAAATACCTGAAGGAAGGGTGCAAAGAAGAAAGTGCCAGGCCCTTTTCAGTGGTGCCCAGTGACAGGACAAGAGGCAACAGACACAAACTGAAATACAGATGTTCCTTCTGATCATCAGGAAACACTTTTTACTGTGAGTGAGACTGAGCACTGGCGCAGGTTGCCCAGGGATATTGTGGAGTCTCCATCCTCAGAGATGTTCAAAAGCTGTCTGAACACGGTTCTGGGCAACTCTTGAGCAGCTGGCTGGACAAGGTGACCTCTAAAGGTCCTTTCTAACTTAAGCCATTCTGTGATTTTCTGAGATCTGAACAACCGATGGGTCAAGGACTTTTAGATCAAATCAAAGCTGCTGTGCTGTTCTGAACCAGGTGACTCATGGTGGAAGTTTCAGTGTCAGAGGTGCACAGCACTGTGTTGGCCTGACTATTGCAAAAAGGAGAGCCTTTCTCACTGCTGTACAGGTGCCAGGTTCCCTCGGTGCCAGGAAAGGTCATGGAGCAGATCACCTTGAATGCATTACACGGCACATGCGGGACACCCAGGGAATTGGGCTCAGCCAGCATGGGTTTATGAAAGGGAGGTCCTGCCTCACTAACCTGGTCTCCTTCTACGATAAGGTGACCTGCTTAGTGGATGAGGGGAAGGCTGTGGCCGTTGTCTACTTGGACTTTAGTAAGGCCTTTGACACTGCCTCCCACAGCATTCTCCTGAAGAAGCTGGCTGCTCACGGCTTGACAAGTGAACTCTGCGCTGGGTTAAAAACTGGCTGGACGGCCGAGCCCAGAGAGTGGTGGTGAATGGAGTCAAATCCAGTTGGTGGCCACTCACACGTGGTGTTCCCCAGGGCTCAGTGTTGAGGCCAGTCTTCTTTAATATCTTTATCAATGATCTGGATGAGGGGATTGAGTGCACTGTCAGTGCAAATTTACGTTTGCAGATGACACGAAATTGGGCAGAAGTGTTGATTTGCTGGAGGGTAGGAAGGCCCTACAGAGGGACCTGGACATCCTGCATCGTTGGGCTGGAGCCAATGGTATGAGATTCAACAAGGCCAAGTGCCAGGTCCTGCACTTGGGTCACAACAACCCCATGCAATGCTACAGGCCTGGGGAGGAGTGGCTGGAGATCTGCCCAGAGGAAAAGGACCTGGGAGTGCTGGTTGACAGCGGCTGAACATGATCCAGCCGTGTGCGCAGGTGGCCAAGAAGGCCAACAGCATCCTGGCTTGTATCAGGAATAGTGTGGCCAGCAGGAGCAGGGCAGTTATTGTGCCCCTGTGCTCAGCACTGGTGAGGCCGCACCTCAAATACTGTGTTCAGTTTTGGGCCCCTCACTACAAGAAGGACATTGAGGTGCTGGAGTGTGTCCAGAGAAGGGCAATGAAGCTGATGAAGGGTCTATAGCACAAGCCTGATGAGGGGCAGCTGAGGGACCTGGTGTTGTTTAGCCTGGAGAAAAGGAGGCTGAGGGGAGACCTTATCGCTCTCTACAACTACCTGAAAGGAGGTTATAGCGAGGCGGGGGTCGGTCTCTTCTCCCTAGTAACAAGCAATAGGATGAGAGGAAATGGTCTTAAGCTGCGCCAGGGGAAGTTTAGGTTGGATATTAGGAAAAACTTCTTCACCAAAAGGGTTGTCAGGCATTGGAACAGGCTGCCCAGGGAGGTGGTGGAGTCACCATCCCTGGAGGTATTTAAAAGATGTGTAGACGCGGGACTTCAGGGCATGGTTTAGGAGACATGGTAGTGTTGGGTTGATCGTTGGACTTGATGATCCTAGAGGTCTTTTCCAACCTTAATGATTCTATGATTCTATGTGTAGGTGTTTTTCTCTACAGCCTGCAGAAAGAAAAGGGAGAAGAGACCACATGCATGAATATGAGCTGCTGTTCTTAGAAAGCTGTAGTACCACTTGAGATGAAAACAGGTCCTTCAGCTAGGTACTTGGGCAAAGCAAACCAAATGGATGATCTCAGATACCCCTAGTCCTGGAAAGGTGGATGTCATTTATTATTCACAGATATACAAACTCTATTTTCCTTATTGCTTGGCTTTTGAGTCCATATTTCCCTCAACAGCATATCCACAGAGGCTCAGCCAAATATCAATTTAATATACTCCATGAGCAGTGCTGGAATTACATCTGTTCACTGGCCTGTTTTGCCAGGCTCCAACTGTGTTTCCTCAGTTGCCCAGAAAAGCAAATATTCCTTTTCTATTGTATCTCCTGCAGGGACAGGTTTTGATTCATCCAACAGTCCAAGTACAAATCAGATCAATGGTCTCTTTTGACCAATAGTCTGTTTCCATCTGTGGGCAGCCCAAGAAGGTTTCATCAGTTTTGCTAATTCCTCCAGATTCCTTTAACAGTGTAATTCTACATGGCCCTGGAGAGCAGATGAATATGTAATTTAATCGGTAGTAGTTAACATTTACAGGATAGCTTTTCACTCAGCAGAAGATACACAGTCAACTAAATTTACAGAAACTGAAGTTAGACAAGCCCCCATTCATGCAAAAGCTTGCTGTTTCATCAGTTTTAAATTTCACATTATAGAACTATCTCAAATGAATGGGAGGGTTAGATTCTATTCCTCACAAATATTTCTATAAACACATTATGGGTTGCATCCATGGATGCTTTGGTGTGGTGCTGAATAAAAAATATCTGCAGAAAGCATCTGCTTTTCTCAAAATCTTTCTATTTTCAGCAGGAAATTAGTAGCTTAATGCAATTAATACTTTTTATTTGAATAAAGAAATTGCTTAAAGTGTTGATGAAAACCAACCAAAAGAAAATACCTCTATATTTTTACTAGCTCAGTCAGGGGACACTGTTCACATCCTCCAAATTTGAGTCATCTGAGCTAGTCAGCAACATTTGTTTAGTAGGCAGTAGGGAGAGATTACCCCCTCTACAGTTTGTCTCATTTAGAGACAACTTAAGGTTAATGGTGTGACTCACACTCCGGAAGCTCATATTCTTCCATTGATGACAGAGGGAAGTTGGGTGACTTGTAAACCAGACCTCAAATTTTCAGATGTTTTAAGGTAAGTGAAGTAAATCCCACTCTTAAGTGTGGTATATTTAAAGTCTGAATTATATTAGTAATGCTTCACAGTCCTTTCTATGTCTTAATTATATTTATTTTTAAAGGAAAACTGAATCAGCACAGATTATTGTAGGATGCTGATGACAGTGGAACGAGGTCCCTGTCCTTCCCCCTTTTAACCGCCTCCAAAGGCAACAACAGTAAAATTTCTGTTGCAGTCATAACAGAAGCTAAACAGGCATAAACTCAGTATGACTGTGTAAACAAAAAGACTTGCAGCATTATAATGAGCAAATATTTTTTTGTTTCCTTGAGCTATGCAAGGTAATTGTCAATTTGCAAATCTTCTGGTATGCTTATACAGTGTAATGCCCTCTATGCTTCTTGTCACTGATAATGGAGAAGTTGGAAAATACTTTACCCACCAGTGGACATTGTCCTCTCAAGCATATTTCTGTCTTTACATTAATGTAATGCTCTTTGCCTTTTAGATGGGATTATCATCTCATAAGCATTGCAACCATCAGTTCTCACCCAAAGCTTGCGGCGTAGTCCAGTGTTATGTTCCAGGCTGGGGTCAAACAGCCCCAAGAGGGTTCTCAGTTGAAGCAGGCACCTAAGTCAAGCTGTGCTCATGAGAACAGCTCAGCAACTTGGTGAGGCTGGAGATGGAAAAAAGACACTATAAGAGCTATAGAAATACCCACTTAAAAATAAAGATCATGTTTTCATATTTGTGTGGCATAAAGCAGAAAGGTAGAAATTGTTACATCTTAAGCTTTGGGCTTAGGGGGCTCATACCTCAATATTTTAAAATGAAGGGAGCCCCATGGAAGGTGTTAAAGGATCCTCTGTCTCATGACCATAGGAACCAGCCTTGCTATGTATGCAATACAACCACTGATACACGGACCAGATATGTGCTCTGGTCCTCCTAAACATTTACATGTCTTGTGTGGGAGACAGGGAGAGAAGAGGAACTGTTTGCTAATGACTGTGAAAACAACCTGGCATGCTGTGTGAATTCCTCCCTTCCTCTCTTTTTTAACACTGAAGAAAGCCCGATTATGCTAACTCAGCTATGCTTATGAAATTGTCCATCATGTTCTCACATGTGATTTTTTTTGTGGAGGAAGGAGCCTATAAATAGCATGGCTGTAAGCTGCTGCTGTAAACAGCCTCATAAAACACAGGCTGTTTGTAAAGCAGTGCAGAGCGGTCTGTGCAGATGTGCTGGTGTGTTGCCTGTGCTGACTGAGGGGCTGCAGTCGAGAATTCACTCTATCACTTCATTATAAACACTCCCTCCTCATATATCGTCCTTTTCCATGCTTATGGGATGTATGCAGTTCTGGATTTCATTTACATACAAGCTATACTATTTGACAGGCTATGCAGCATTTGCATCATCAGCGCTGTTCACGTTGACCTGAAAAACTTACAAAAATCTGCCATTTTTGAGCAACCAGCACTGTGAGGCAAATTTACCTGGAGACAGTTCAAAAGTAAACTCCAAATATTCTTTTTCCATACTCGTGGAACTCTGTTTAGTGTGATGGATATTGATGACACATAAATTCTCTACTAAGGCTTCCCAGCAATTTTTAAAGCACCCTTCAGCAAGTAGAGGGTTTTTTATTTTTTAAAAATCCAGATATATTTTAGGGTTTTCCTTTCCTCTGTCTTCATTTGCTTCTTCAGACCAGCTTCTCCATAGTTTGTTTGGGTTTTTCATCTTCTTTCAATTTTAGAAAATATTTTGTTAAGCTCAAGTTTTTTAAAAAAATGAAAATGTTAAAGTGTGTGAAAGCATATTAATTCTTTCCTAAAACAGCTTAATTTCATCTTTTATGGCTGCAGAAAAGCAAAGAATTTTACAGTTCAACCTTCCTTTGCTTTCAGTAGAATGGTATTCGAAAACACTTGTGTGCTTTTAAAGCAGCTGTTACATCTAAAACGTAACGTCTGTAATCTAAAAGAAATCCTTTAATACAATAAAAAGTTTCATATGGAAATAGTACTTCACTGGCCACCTTAGAAAGAGAATCCTTAATTCTGTAACCTATTCCTTTTCTACAGAGGATTGTTCTTGAGGTTTGTCTTGCTTATTTTCAAATATTTCATACTATGTTTCCATGCAAGATCATGTCTCACCTTTAGACTGTACTGCATGATATTCAACCTGCAATTTTCTTCATGGCTTTAATCTCAAGATTTGTGTTTATATCATGCCGAGACAACTTTTTTTATACTGCACACATATCTGTAGACTAGCACAATCCTTGTTTTTTGGTTTTTGCCAAGCGCTTTGTCCCTTCCAGGTTTTGCGTTCATGTACAAGCCCATCAGTTACAAGGTCACTAGACCTAAAGAAACCATCTAGATTTCCCTGAGCTGCAAAAACTTTCTCAGAGAGTCTGTTTTCCTTCTGCTTTTGACCACAGCCCCAAAATACGGTCCCATAAACTGCCTCCTTTGGATGTATTGGTACAATCACTTGTGGGGCCAGTCATGGACCCTTGGACAAAAATAAAAATAGAGCTGGTTAAAAAGACCTTCTGCCTATTAAAAAAGGAGGTTGTAATTTTCTTCTAAATTCAGGTTTTAAATGATCTGGTTTCCAGCACGGCCTTATAAACAGCTGCACTGGCAGACCTGAGGGAGCAGGAACCTGCTGCATGCGGAAAGAAAATGAGCAGTCGGGGGCTGTGAGGATGGCGTGGATGTCTTAAGCAGCTTTACCATCAAAGAAAATGAAGGTTGTGTAAGGGCACCCTTAGGAGTGTGTAAGCATTCTCATAAGTCACTCCTCCCCATCTTTAATCACTGTCAGCACTTTATTCTCAACTCGCTGTAATTTTTCAGTACATTTTCCAATAATGAGAAAAGCAGATGGCATACGCTTTCACTGTATTACTGCACAGAAAAGGATTTTTTCTTCTTTCAACAGAGAACATGAGGATAGTTAGGTAGATAACAATATCCTTAAGTGGAAAGATCCCTGTATGGGAGAAAGAATGCAGGTTTCTTGATTTTTGTAATTAACAACCGTGTCATGTTACAAACTCACACTGAACTCACTGCTCTCTAAATCTCACCTAAATCCCTTTGCAAAGGGTTGCATTTTCAAGTTTTGATCTCTGATTAAATAGTCCCATTTCAATTCTTTTTGGATGGGCACACACATTTTAGAACTGCATCCCCTATTTTTTCCCATTATTTTTTCTTTTTTGAGACCTTATGCTGACCTTTTTTGGGTGTGCCCGTCTTAATTTGCTGGCTTCCTGGGTATTCACAACACTTCTCAATTCAGCACTGCCTGCAAATTTTCATCAGGTTGCAGCTGTTTGCTCGTGCTTCCATTTCATTGCAGTTATTAAAAGCAGTCACACAGCAGAGCCCCTCTCCTCCCACTAATAGGATTTGCTGCTTATCTCACTGACATGGCAAGGTATTCGGGTTTATATTTAAACAATGAAATTTCATGGATATATTATTTTTACCGAATTCATCCTATTATTGCAAACCCTGATTAAAGTCTTATATTTCCAATCTTTGTCTTTTAATTTTTATTGTAAACCAAGCATATAACCAGATTTTCAAGGAATTCTTTCTTCTTGGAATAATGTATGACAAAAAGGGACAAAAGAGAGGAAGGGTGAAAGGATACAAATGCAGGAATGTTCCTCAAATGCAGGAAAAAATGTCATTGTATTAATCGATATATTTGCTATTGAGAGATGGATTGAGGATTACCATGATTTGCAAAATTTAAAGTGAGAAATACTGTTTAAATATACATTTGGAGATTAAAATAATTTGGTTATAAAATGTAGTTTACTAAAGGTCTGAGGAAAGTTAGAAAGCTCACTTCTCACATGTGGGTTCTAGTTCCTAGTGCCTTTTCATTCCTTCATCTATTTTTTTCCTATTTTCACTTTATTCACTCTACATAAAAATGATTAGGCCACCAAGGAGGAAAAAGCCAACCGAAGAAACAAGGGACAGCCTGTAAACTTGCATACACAAATGGGGGAAAAAGATGTTTGGTTTTTTTAATTTTAAAAATACAGGGGAAAAAGCTGGTCAGGAAAATATGAAAATTTTAACCAGGAGATTTCACACAGAAGAGTGAAGCTTTCTCTTTATATTTTGGTTAGACCTTCTTAAAATGTGTATGGAAATAACTGAGTAACAGGGGGTTCCAATAAAGAGATTGTATATCAAATCTTGCAAATGAAGATTAGGAAATTATTTATGAGTTTTAGTACAGGAATAAATCAGCCCACAGTTGAAAAAACTTCTACCTCACCTGTTCACAGGACAAGAATCATAAGGACTTCCACTCTAATTAAGTTTTCTTTTCAAAGTTTAAGGCTAATCTGTGTCTCCATTAGACCTTCGTAAAAGCAAAATGCCTGTCAACATGCATTGTAACAGTGAACAGTTTGTTACTGAATATCTCAATGATTATGTATAATTGAACTTTCCATCTTTCTGTCTTTTCTTTAGAAGATGCAGTATAAGGTATAGACAACCCCATCAAGGCATTGTACTGCACCCAGTGCAAAACACCCATTATCCTCCACCATGCAGGAGCTAACCTGATAGCCTACCTTTACTCCTGCTACAGGTCCCAACAGGTTGGTCAATGGTTCAACTGAAGCTTGTAGATCACCCGCTGTGAAAGGTTGGACACCAGAGGAAAATTTTTCACAGTGAGGACAGTCACCATTGGAATAATCTCCCCAGGGAAGTGGTTGACTCGGCCGCGTTGGACACCTTTAAGTGTTGTCTGGACAGGGTGCTGGGCCATCTTGTCTAGACTGTGCTCTTCCTAGAAAGGTTGGACTAGATGATCCCTGAGGTCCCTTCCAACCTGGGATTCTGTGATTCTGTGATTGTTCCACACACCATGCACCTCCTGAGGACCAGGCTGTGAGACCTATTGCTACCAAAAGGCATCCATCCTTGAGGAGCAGAGGGAAGCCCCAAACCAGCACAATGTGTAACAGCAAGGATGAGAATGTCATGGCCAGAGCCCACAGGGACATGCACTCCCCCTCATGGAAATAACTGTGTCCTTGTCCAAGCAGGGCAGGAAGAACCTGTGGTGGATAGGAGAGGGTTTGTTCTGACTTTTAAGAACCATTTTATGAAAATGTGAATTACAGGTATTTCTGTCTTTGTTGAGTTAGTCCTGCTGGGATTTCACTGTGTGGCTGCACATGGAATGCAAGGCTAAGTCTTGCTCTTACGGCAAATGCCTTTCCCCATTTCCTTTCCATGATCTCTGTTTCTCCCACAGCTGGCAAATCAAAGAAATAGCCCAGATGTTTGCTATATATACCTTTCAGTTATTTCCTACCTTTAAAAATAGAAAACCAAATACTGCAATGAATTTCTGACAAAAGGCAATAAACCAAACACTGTACTTCAAAGGTAACCTCCTATCTGCAGATCTGATGTCACATCAGAGAGTATTAGCTAGCCTGCAGGATTTAGCTAATGCTTGTGGGCTTTGATCGCACTCATCTGGACACTTCAGGATATGGATGGAGGATGGTTTGGTGTTCTGCATTGCTCCTCTGGATTTGTAGTTTGTTGGTGAATCTCACAGTCAGAAAAATTTCAGTTGCTATGAAAACAGCAGCGTTTGCTTGAGTTTTTTAAAGTTTCAGTTTATTTCATGCAAGAATGATTTTAGTCTTATGATCAAAACAAGTAATGTACTGTAGTATAACACAAATTGTCATGACTTAAATAGATTTAGACTTGACAGACTGTGTAGTATCCAAGTTGTTCAAGTAAAAAAGCAATGAATGGCACTATGCCTATCACAAGAAGTGTGGCTGTCAACTGCAATCACTTCCGTAGAATTCTGGAAGCAAGGACAGTGCAAATCTTTGAATCAGAAAACATCTGCTCCTGTATTGCTTTTTTTCTGTTCTGGTGTTTACCACTGAACTTCTTTTATAACCAACTTTTTGATGTCCTCCTGTAACTTTGGTTATTCGCCTTGAAGTAGAGTACATATCATTGTATAACCAGAATAATAATCTCTATATAATTAGAATTACATTTACATAGTGCACAATCGTGGGGGGAAATTCCTTGTAAAATCACAGCAGAATAAGCTGATAGAAGGACAGGCATCAGGGCTGTCACTAGGATTAACAAGAAGGAGAATTATAAAGCCTTTAGGAGCTCAGCATTTCTGTCTATAAACCCATGCAGAAATGCCATTAATGGGAACGGCTTGTGTGACAGCGAGCTTACAGGGCATATACATGGTGCTATATATTCTTAAAATTGCAGTAAGCATCCAGAATTTTCAGCACAATGTCACTTACTGGAAATAGTGTTAGCAGACACAGATGGGGGATGCAGTGAAGTGGAGATCAGCCTCTGCTCAGGTACGTGCACATGTGAGAAGCTGGTGCTGACCTTACTTTAATGAGTGTCCTGTGCTTGAAAAGGAAAATAACACCATACAGCTGTGCCACGGGCCTGCAGCCCAGCTCATTGCTCAGTTCAAGTAGCACTAGGAGGAGGGGTTGGCTTCACCGATGTCTTCTGGAGCAGCAGCTGTTCCTTCAGTAATTGAAATCATTCTTTGCCTGGCTTGTGCTGAGTCCACCAGCAGCTGAGGCTGGTCCCTGGCCAGGGAAGCAGAAGTGGAGCCCTGCTCCACAAGTGCTGTATGCCATGGGGAGAACGGCCACAGACTTAGACTTGGATGGTGACCTTCTGTATGGCATTTAGGTCAACACTAGCTAAGGCATAATCCAATAAGAACAGTGAGATGGCTTTTTTGCTCTGCCCTGGTGTTCACAGTGTCCAACAGTGTCTCCCTCCCTGTGGCCCTGTGCAAAACACTCAGTGCATATCAGCTGCCACTGAGGGCAATGGAAGTCTGTGTTGTGAGGTAATTACACATGCTAGTCCTCAAACTTTGGCATATGTTGTATCTTGGATAACATTGTGTTTTCTTCTTCAATAGGCTATCTACCAGGCGGTAGCCTTCCCCCCGTCCCCACCCAAGGAACAATCTCAGTCCTCTCAATGTGATTACAGTCCGTTTCATTCCATAATAGGTTTCTTTTATTATTCCCTCAGGCATGCAAATCAAATTTTACTCAGTACCAAAATCTTTGTTCTACAAAGAATGCTGGCATCTAGCGCAGTGAAAAAATAGCTTTGCTATTGAATAGAGTCTGTGTTAATAGAACTCCACTATCTTTTTTACTTTGAAAGTAAACATCTGTCAAAGTTTATTTGCTCCATCGGAAAGGCAGGAGTGTCTTAAGGGAAAGCACACCATAAAAGCAGATAGATTATTCAGCAATTATACCTTTCTCTGTCTAAATGTTTAATTAGATAAGCTGCCACAGAGACAGCGCTTACTTTGGCATCCATCTGCCCCGTTTATCGATGTTATAAATGCAATGAAAGTCTTGGCAAATTAGATCACAGAAGCCACAGTGAAAGCAGGGAGCTGGCGATCTCAAACTAGACCAATTTCAAACAAGACCAAACAAGACCAAACTAGACCAATTTCAGCCCAGCTGGGTGGCCCTTTTTGGTAGGACAGCTGCCAGCGGTTGATCTTGTGCTATCAGAGTTTGGAATGTACCAGCTTGAGCACAAAGGTAAATACAATATTTGAAGCCATAGCATCTCTCACCAGTCTGTGGTTATTGTTCTTAAATGTGTTTTTATGCTTGATCTAAAAAGCAGCTGAATAGCTATATGTGTCCATCACAATGTTAGTTTGATTGCAGATATTTTAAATGCAATGCTAATGCAGGCTTCTATTGCAGGCCTTGCTTCATGCTGGGCTCAGAAAAAGCGTAGAAGAGAGGACATGATTTCCATCACACAGAGCCTACAAGCTCAGGCAGTGCATAATACGTGAAGGAATGGAAAAAGAGAATGAGGCAAATAAGCTTGCAGAAATTACAGATATACGAGAGTTTTCCCACTTGATGTGTAAGTCTAGCTCAAGACCATAAAGGAACAGGAATATTCAGACACCAGGCAGGAAAGATTTTGGCTTCTAAATAACAGAGCTGCCCAGCCCTGTGGTTACCAAGGGCTTTGCTGTGCAGAAAGAAAAGTGGTGCTTTGTACAGATATTGAGTTTTCTGAAATTGCAGTTAATAAATATTTAAGGTTAAAAAGCTCCATTACCACTAAAGCTCACAAGATTAAATGTATTTATTTTCACAACACCTCATAAGGACACTTTATGGGTGGTATTAGGCCCATGTGCAGCCCGCTTACTAGACTTGAGCTACGGTATAAAAGTTAATAATTCAAGATGGCATTTGTATGGCTAAATAGAGTAAGTCAACTCCAAATTAAGAAATCTAAAATTAAATACTTATCTGAGTGTCTAAGCTTCCATTACCAGCACAGCCAATGGAGATTTAGTCCATCCAGATAAAGATAGGTTCAGATGCCTGTGGGTGATGAGCTGAATCACGTCCTATGTATTGGCACCTGAGGCCTTATGATATACTCTAAGTATTCTTGCTGAGCTCCATCTTCAGAAAAACACACTTCACACATAGTCCTGTATCTTGTCTAGCTGGCCAGTGTGGATATCTCAGATACTTGAGGCATCCCAAATGGAGAAAAGGAGTTTCTGGGATATGATTAATATCCTTCCTCTTTGAAAAGGTCAGTAGAATCTAAGTGGTTAATATTTATCACTTCATGTCTAAATCCCGAGGTCAGTTAAAGCAATGGTGTAGGAAGAATCCCAGCTATTACATAGTTATTTTGCATAGCAGGTTTTTCTTCTACACTGTTCTTTGGACGTATTATTTATTGTTGTATCATCAGGAGACTCTTCTGGATTTTGAAAATATATTAAATAGAGGATGTCAATTGCTTTTAAAAGAAGCAAGAGATTTTGAAAAATATTAGGGACATCTCACCCTCAGCAAAGACGGAAAACTCATCCTATAATGAGTTACAAGAGGATGAGGTCTCACAATCCAGTCTTTTCCTGGTTTACCAGTTTTAGATTTCTATTTAATTATTCTTTCAGTAGTGTTTTGGAAGTCAGATAGTTTATTTTTGGATGCTGTTTTGAAGCCATTTGATGAAGTGTTTTGTATAGGAAAAATAGAGGCAAACATACGAGACATTCACAGTGAAAGGAGAAAGAATGTGATATACAGCTGTTTTCAGTTTCAACTGCAGACTTGAATTCAGGCCATGAGCACTGATAAATTTGCTAATGAATCTCATCCAATTTATGTAGGGTATCAAAACCACTCTCATTTGTAACTTCCACTAGTTTTACTTCAATTATACTTTGGGGTACATTTTGAACCAAGAAGTGGGATGTGCAGTTTGTGTGTTATTACTTCTATTTGCTTAACATACCAAAGTAGCATGCTGTCGTATTTTTACTGTCCCATAATCTTTATCTGTATGTCTACAGCCACTGCATAGGAATTTTAGAAATATAATCCTTTCTTTGAACTACTCATCACAATTATGTACCTTCATGCCATCACAGGGCAAACCCACCTATTTTTAAAATCAGAGAGATGGAGAGATTAATGCTTCTGCATCATCTGTTTTTGCAGATGTTACTGAAACACTTTACAAGAGGCAAATACCATTGTAAATCAATATTTGTAATTGCAGGGCAGAATGATCTGTTTCCAGTCACTGAGGAGGAGCTACATTCAGACACAGTTACAAAACCATAATATAGCAAACAAGCAAACCTGCCCCCTGAAATAAGTATATTACTTGGCACAGATTCATTTTCTATCTTGTAAGATGAACACTACTGAAGTATTAGCCTGTGAATTTCTCTTTTCATTCTCCCTATAAAAAGATACTCTACTACATTAATCTTCTTGAACCGTATCATCCTCATCTGGACACCAATATTGAATGTACACAATACCCCCAAACAGATCTTTTTACTGTGTCTCTGTTCTTGACCTTGATTTCCTCCACCAATTTTACTATTGCAGTATTTGTGCCCCCAATACCCCCACGCCCCTCCCACTACCCCCAAGCCCCCCCCCACCCCCGCCCAAACCTGTGGATATTGCGGATTTCAATCAATGGAATTTTACTGCTGGATAAAAAGATAAGCAGGTTCATAAGCCGCAAACCTTTAACAACACAGAAGACAAGCCATAAAATATGCATCACTCACAAGCCTAAGACATTCTGATTCCAATTACCTGTAGCAGTTGCTATAACAATACTTCTATAAACATGCCCACAGAGCCACATTCTGGGGAGGTACAGAACTTTTGGTCCAAAAATGCTCAGTATTCACAAGCAATATATCCATAAGAGCATCAAAGCACTTCAGAGTAAACCATCAGATTCAATGACATGTTAAATGCCAGCCAGATGTACCAAGAAAAAAAATGTGAATTTTAATGATCTGTTTTCTTGTGTTTGGTATCTGAAGACAATGAGTTCAACAGGACAAAATACTTGCTTGCATGTGGGTCTGCCTGCAAAAAAGTCTTTAAAAAGCTGTTTGGAAAAAATCTTTTTCAACTAGAGAAACTAATTTACCAAAATATTATGTAATTGTCAGAAAGTCGAGACTCCTTCATGAGCTCATTCAAAATTATTCTGTACCTCAATTCACATGATTCAGAATGAATTTATATATTTTGTTATCAGATATGGTCAATTGCCACTGCGTTCTCACTGTTGTTGTGGTTCAGGATTTTTCCAATTTGCATAGAAATGGAAAGAACGAAGAGCTCTGGTTTCAGCCCCGTTCAGGTTAAAGCAAGCCCAGAACATTTAATTTCAAATTATTTTCTGCAAAAATCAAAGCAATCCTTAAATTTGAAGTTTTTGCTAAATGTGACCATTTTATTTTAATGTGAGGAGAAAGGCTTTGCCTCTTCTCTGTGGTAAATGCTAACAGTTTAACTTTTTTTGTTTTCTTGCATGGAAAACATTTGCTACACTTCCTCTAAAATTAATTTTAAAACTCTCTAAGTCAATGTATTTCAGTGTTATTTTCATTTTTACTCTGCTCTCTATTATTTTAAAAATAAGTTATTTTAAATTTATTGTAAAATAATAAATATATTTTTAAGCAATAAAAATATATCTCTACTGTTTCATCATTACTATTCAGACTGTAATGGATCGTCAGTTTCTGAATCAATAATGACCAATGCAGTTGAGATATTGAAATGGCAAAGTAAGATACAAGTGAAATGAAAAAAAAAAAACTTAAACACAACTTCTGAAAATAATTACATTTAAAACCTGGTAATGAATACATTCTACTTAGGTTTTTTAAGCATACTTTCATCAAAATTTAGTCTAATACACCATGTTTTAACTGTTAGAGCTGTTACCAAACTCCTGCTCTCTTAATTCTCCCTAGGGTGAATGGAGGTTGGAAGAGTATTCTGGGAGAGACACTATTTTTGCAGTGCTTCTATGACCTTTTCTTATATTCTCTATAGATATCTACTGTTAGCAGCTGCTGGGAGCAGGATGGTGGGGAAAATGGATCTTTGTTTTTTAATCTGATACAGAGTCTCTCATGGTCTCTAAGTTAGCTAGCAGCAGCAATCATTGAGATTTAACAAATTAAGCAATGAAAAGAGATTATTAAGAAGAAGAAAGAAATATTATTAGTTCATCTGTGGTATTTGTAGCAGACTTTGAACAGAGCCAGAGCATCACATTGTATGATGTCTGTGCAGAAAGCCTCATTTTCTTTCTAGGGCCCATTTGCTCTGATGAGTAATACACTCTCTTCTGTGGTCAGAGAGACCTGTTTTCAGACTGCATAAGTCAGGTTTGTTGGTTGTCCTGGGTCACGTGAGAAGTCACCTTGCCAGCTCTTGGTGCAGCAGATGCGTGTAGACACACACACACAGACACACAGAGAACATTTGGAACCGGTGTGTCTGCACTCATGAATACGAGCCATGGCCTGGTTTATGACCCTGTGAGTAAGGGATGCAACACAGCTCTTGCCCAAAGTGCTAAACCTTCTGCTGCTCCCAAAGTGAGGCACCCTGTCGCTGCCCTGCGGCATCTCTGCCTACTCCTGAACCAGCATCTGAGAGATAGGCTGCAATGAGTCAAAATCACTCATGCAGTGTATTTACAGTGGGAAGACAGCTCAGTCTCACATGGACACAGCCTTGAGATCCAACTTTTCCTTTCCTGAGTTTTGCAGATTTTTACCCTGCAGAAATCTCAGGTGGTAAGGAGTGGGAAGGAACAGAAAGGGAGCAACAAGCCCCCCTCCAGGGCTGGCTGTCCCTCCAGTTTGCTCCTGGAGGACTTGCCTAGCCTTGCAGATCTTTCCAGAGAATCACTTTTCTCTTTTATTCCCTAAATGCAGCCATCTCATCCATCATTTCTGGACAACCACATACGTCAGCATGGTAGCTTCATAATCCTTCAAAGAATTCAAAACCACAACTCAGAGGAGGTGTATAGGTGTTTTAGCATTTTCTGCCTCTGAAGAAGATGTCTCAGATTTCTGAGACAGCTTCATGGTGCTCACAGATGTGACAGAGGAGCTATGAGTGACCAGCACCCATCCAGAGTAGCAGCCCTCGGGTGGGCTGTCCTATGATACCTCAAACATCTAAGGGGCAGAGCAAAACTCAATAGCTGTTTCTCCTGATTAAATGTTTTCATGCTTTGTGCTTGTCCCATTGGGACCTGCACCTTGATTTTATTTCTTTGCTTATACCCAGTCTTGCGGAACACTTATTCAAGCACTTTAAGTCCATGCATCTGACTAATCTTATTGATTTCTCTAAACTGCAGGAGGGAAAGGGAAGGGTCAGTTTTGCTCTGTGCTACTCATCCAGAGTGACACAGGAATCTGGTATGTAAAGCGAAGCATATTCTGCATTTGTAGAATCAGAGTTTTAGCCCAAATTCTCCTGGGAGAAGGAGGACAGGAAATTCAAAGGTGTAATTAAAATATATCTTCCTATGTTAAATGAGTATTTTTGAAAATTCTCCTTCCATCATCCTTATTTTGTGCAGTGCCCACAAGCTGTGTGGTATTACCAGTGTCATAAAGATTCATGGAAGGATACACAAACCCTCGTGTTGGTTATTTATTTAGGTTCCCTCCATAGCTAATGCTAAAGAAGAGAGTCCAGATCAGAGAGAATCAATTACTCTCTTATCTGACATCAACTTTAAGGTGCAGTGAACTGTGCTGCCAACTGCTCTTGTTTCTCATTGACTCCAAAATGAGACTGGACAAGATTAGATTAATCTAGATTACAAAATTTGCTTTTGGACAGATAAAATTAGGCAACAGAAATGCCACCTTAATTTACCAGGGGAGAGATAACAAGCAGGGCAACCTTTATGTCTCCACTGAAAAACAGTCAAGCTAAATTTTATGCTGGGCCACAGAGATGTTGAGCTGTTACCACATGGGCTCTCAGTGTGGTGGTGCACTGGCTCCTACAGTATGCACAGTGAGACAGTCACATTGCTGCTTCTTCTGTTATAATGCCACTGTGACAAGAGGAAAAGGTGACTTTTGCTGAAGTCCCAGATCTCCTTGAGAGAAATTACAGCAAATTCTTGTGTGGATTCCCTGGCAGATAGGGCTAAAACTAATTGCCTCTGTGTAAGGTAAACAGATGATTTGCAACAGGGTTGCACAAATGTCAGAATCCACGTATCCAGATGCAGCAGTCCAAGGAAATTCTTTCCTTCCATAAATGTCTGTGCCTCTAGAGACTAGTCGACTAGATATAGCCAAATGCCTGACTATTCCTTCTGGATTCAGTAATATAGTTCAGTAAAATGGAATTTAACTTGAAATCTGAACAAAGATGCGTGTGAGAGAGAGGAAATGTTTAGTCTGTGTTGGACTGCCTCTTAAATATCTTGAAAAACAGGACTGTCCTTTTTCTATCTCACCATGGTCCTATTAGCTGAAAAGGCTGTGAAAGCCTGGATATTGCTTTGGAGCTGCCCAGAAGGAAATAAACTCATACAAGCTGTACCAGATAAAGTGGAAATCTCTGCAAACACACAAAGATCCCACATTCCTTTAATGAGCTGTAATAGCATTCTTAAATGGGTCAGTTGTCCCAGAAAGTTCAAGGCTTTCACAACACTTCACACAAAGGTCTCATAGAGTACAGAAATATGAGTATTTCCATGGCTCCCTTTCCTAAAGAGATGACACCTCCCCACCCCCCACAAAAAAAAAACCACAAACCCAAACAACAAACCAAAACAAACAAAGAAACAAAAAAACCCCAAACCCAAACCTAAAGCCCACCTGGGATTGGAGAAATGAAGTCATTTTTACAGGGACATACACAAGGACACAGTAAAAGAAAAGATGAGGGGGATCCCCATGCAGTTGGCAACCCACTGAACTAGAGATTTCACTGTACTGGTTTATACAATTTTTTAAAATAGCTGGAGATATATACAAATATATACACAAAGCTAATCTTCTTAAAGAAATAGTTACTGGTGTAAGAGGCAACTGTGCCATTTTAGCTTTGAAATGTAATCTTTTAGAAAATGAAAACTAAACTTCCTGGGGAAATTAATTCTCTTTCTGAATGTGTATAATAAAAAAGACACAATGTTTACAATAACAGTTTATTCAATCACATAATGTTTCCTCTGCAGAGGAAAGCCAGTAGAATTTTTGGCAAAGGACATCTTTGCTAAGGGCAGAGGTGGTCTGACTGCCTGTGAGAGCAGAATAGACGGGCATTTTGAACAGACGTCGCTTCATGTGAGGGTACCCTGCAAGACAAAATAGGCATCCAATCTAAGGAAGAAATGTTCAAACACTGACAAAAAAGGTCAAAAACTGGCCACTATTCCCTTTAGAAAAACAAAACACATTTCTCAAGAAATCTATTCAGGAAAGGAGCCAAGAAAGGAGAATCTCCAGAGGTGCTGAGAAGACAAAAGGAATATGGAGGAAAGGAGGAAGGGCTTATAAAAGGGGGATAGAAAGGTCAATGTAGGGCAGGGGATGGAAAAGAGAGGAGTCTCTCTGTGTGTCTGGCATTTTGACAAACTCCCCATTGAGTAGAAGTCAGGGAAAATTAATAGGAACTGGTTTTAAGAGGAAAACAGATCTGCATCAGCTTTTCCAGAATACAGTGAGTCAGCCTGAGCATATCTGCAAATCCAAAGTCTCCATAGTTAAGCTTAAACTCAAAAGATGCAAAGGCAGTACTCCATACCTTTGAATCTTTGGATAAATTGTATGGTGATGTTTCTGTAAGTATGTGGCACTTAAAGGCAAATTTGTCTTGAGTTTTCTTTTTCTAAAGTATCTTTCTATATTGCTCATGTGTAAAGGTTTAACTATTAAAAATAAAATAAGTCTCTACATTAAAAATGACATTAAATTAGAATTAAATTTTGCAAGTACACTTTAATAACTGCAGATATTCTGGGAGAATTGCAATTACCTAATAAAAAAGTATTGAAAATCAAGAGAATGCAGAGTCATAATTAAACCTAAAATAAACACAGTTTAGAAACAGAATTGTGTGGTTTAGCTATCTCAACAGCCCTAATTCAGCCCTAGGAGAGTACTTGGAAGAAGCAATGCAAAAATTGCAGTGATCCTAGTGCTGAGAAAGTGGGCATGTTTGTTATATATGGGCTACTGTAACAAGCTTAATCATCCCATTACGGTCCCTGTCATGATGGGGGAAAGCAAGGATTTTCAGAGCAAGTCCCTGGTGCCGCTCCCAAAAAGGTACTGAAATACAGACCTTTAATCAAGTGCATATGCAGTATTAAGGGATGGGAATTTTCTATTTGTTGTTCATGTGGCCAACAATATTATGAGTGTTTCAGTTTGTACATTCCCTTTCACAGACACGTCAAGCTCCTCGCTGCAGAGATTCCAAGACAGCTGTCTTGCAACCATGAAATAGCTTTTTGAGTAAAGTATATGTATGTGACTGTGTAATGACAGACTGTATTTGCACAAAGAAACCAAGGTAAGACAATGTGAACTATATTTTCTTAACTTCTGAATGCTTGACTTAGCAGCTTTCAAAATGCTCTTTTGGCAGAGCAGTTATTTGCATGTATCCATGCAGCGCATTGGTAGGAACTAACATTTTTTTCTAAGCAGAGGTCAGGTAGCTAATACTGAGATATTTGGGTTAGTAAAGGAAAAGTTCTGTGCTATGTCCCCTGCATAGCTCTCACGGAACTTGGTGACTGGCAGGTGAAACTCAGTGGAGGTAAATATAAAATGACACATGAGATGATAGAAATCAATCCAACTTGCTTGTATAACATGACAGACTCTGAACTGACCATTACCATTCAGGTGTGAGACCTTGGGGTTGTGACAGTACAGTGAAAAGATCAGCTTGGTGCACTTCAGCTGTCAAGAAAGCAAGTGAAATGTTCGCAATTATTAGAAAAGGGATAGCGAATGAAGGAAAGAATATTACTATGCTGCTGTGTAAATCCATATTTTGCCCACGCTTCAAATGCTATGTACAGTTCTGGTATTCCCATCTCGCAAGGATTATATAAGGGTGGAAAACATTCAGAGAAGCATCTCTGGTGCAATCAATGTGAGAAACCGCTTCTGTACCAGGATTGATTATGCTGGAAATCTTCAGTCTGGACAAGAGGCAACTCAGGATAGCTGCAGGGTGAGGGAAAAAGAAGGGGAGATAGAGCTGAGGTCTGTAAAAATTGTTGTTGGCATGGAAAGGTTTGGTAGAATAGATTATTTACAAAGTCTTTCAGTAGAAGATCTACTGACATTGAATTAAACCGAAGGGAAGGAGACTGAGAAGGAATTAAATGTATGGTTTTTTTGCACCGCATGTGGTCAATCTATGGACCTCCTTCCGCAAGATGCAGCAAATGACAAGGTTTCCATACACTCAAGGAAACACTAGACAAGTTAATGAAGGACAAGATTATTGAGCATTCATATATTGTTAGAAATTATGTTGCAAAAGAAAGAGAAAATAAAAAGACAAAACAAGAAAAATGGAAGAAATTCTCCAATAGAGAGCTATATTTTTTAAAAAAAATATTTTTTTCAAAAAAATACTTTTTTTAATATCCTTGTGAACTGCCCTTACCATTACACTTAGGAATAGTAATGTAACTTTTATAATGAGATTATTGACAGGTCATTAATATCTTCGCCATTAGTCAATCTAATCTTGCTTCCCGGCAAGATAGCCATCTTTGCTGATGGAAAGACACAAGTTGCTGCAAAGGTGGTGATGTAAAGGATCTGTGTCCTTAGAGGACTAGACCATATGGTTACACTAGTGTAATTGCACGGGCAAAATGAGCCGTCATATGGGGCAGCAGAAACGAGAATTAACAGAAGTTGAAGAGAGGTAAGCCAGGTAAAACAAGACTGAGAGGCTGAGAGGAAGAGGAAGCAACATTTTTTCACTTGCCATGGATGGTGAAAAGCTTTGCCTTTGGACGTAACCTGTAACAAAAATTCAAGGAAGTTCTTTAGCCAAGACTAAGTGCAGAAAAATGATGGGACTTTGTGGCTTTTGAAAGGCTGCTGTTCCCATGTCATTGCTGCCACTGCAATGATTTGAGATTGCAAACAGATGGAAATATAGCTTGCATAGCGACGGGGTGGCATCCATGAAAACACACATTTCTTAGTACATGACCATGGCTTAAAAAAGAAAACCTATAAGGGTTGGTGGGCTGCAGCTATGCCATTTCTATCAGAACAGTATAAGCAGAAAGAAAAAACAATTCACCGTGACATGAAAAACTAAGGTTAAAATATAAAGTCTCCTTGGTCTCCTGTAGCCTGGCTCACCTTCATAACTCTGCCTGTATAACAGGACCAGATTCTTTTCTGGCTCTGAAAGCCCGCAAGACCCTCTGGCAGGAGGCCCTGAATGCCATCTCAGTTTCAGGGTGTACCTTGTACTAATGCCTTTGATGAGATAAGATATTTGGCAGGTCACATGAAAGATATCTGAAGGACTGCAACGAGCTTACCACTCCAATCTAAAATTTCTGCTAACACAGGGGTCAGAAGCTAATATTGAGGCAGAATTGATGTGGATTATATTAAACTGGGGTTAAGCTGGATAACTTTTGCTTCTCTGGGCAGTTTCTTTAAATCTCCATGTAAGTTCAGCAGAACCACAGCAGGATCAGTGTCACCTGGCCCAGAACAGCAACTCCTAGACATGCTGCAATGAAATCTGTTTTGTTAATCATGCCGGTGTGCTGGTTTTGGCTGGGTAGAGCTGATTTTCTTCGTAGTAGCTAGTATGGGACTTTCTTTTGCATTTGTGCTGAAAACAATGGTGGTAATGTGGAGATGTTTTTGTTGTTGCTAAGTAGTGCTTACACTGGTCAAGGACTTTTTCAGCTCCCCGTGCTCTGCCAGGTGCACAAGAAGCTGGGAAGGGACACAGCCGGGACAGCTGACCCCAACAGACCAATGGGATATTCCATAACCTATGGCGTGTTAGGATGATGGGACTAGATTCTTTTTAATAGTGCCCAACGACAGGCCAAGGGGCAATGGGCACAAGTTGGAACACAGGAAGTTCCACCTGAATATAAGAAAAAACTCCTTTCCTGTGCGGGTGCCAGAGCAGTGGCACAGGCTGCCCAGGGAGGCTGTGGAGTCCCTTCCCTGGAGACATTCAAACCCCGCCTGGACGCGTTCCTGTGCCCCCTGCTCTGGGTGTGCCTGCTCAAGCAGGGGGGTTGGACAGGATGATCTCCAGAGGTCCCTTCCAACCCCCACCATTCTGTGATTCTGTGATTCTGTGTGACGTCATGCTCAGCACATAAATCTGGGGAAGAAGGAAGAAGAGGGGGACGTATGGAGTGATAACGTTTGTCTTCCCAAATAACCGTTACAATTGATGGAGCCCTGCTTTCCTGGAGATGGCTGAACATCTGCCTGCCCATAGGAAGCAGTGAATAAATTCCTTGTTTTGCTTCGCTTTTCATGTGCAGCTTTTGCTTTTCCTATTAAACTGTCTTTATCTCAAGCCACGAGTTTTTTCCCTTTTACTTTTCTGATTTTCTCCCCATTCCACCCAGGTGGAGTGAGCAGGCAGCTGCATGGGGCTTAGTTGCCAGCTGGGGTAAAAACATAGGAATCAGCTAAAGGACTTGAGAGAAGTGTCTTGTACCCCCATGATGCCAAGGCTGCTGGAGACCTTTTCAGAGCCACAAAGTCCTCCAGCTGTCCCTCTGAGTCTGGCAGTGGCACACTGCCCCACACCCCTCCATCTGTAATCCCATGGCATCAGCCTTGTGCTTAACATGACTTTTGCCATTAAAAAGTCAAGTCAACACAGCAGATGCCTAGGGTGAGAGTGAATTCCCCCTATTTTCATCACCTCTCTCATCCACCTTTCACAAGATGAAGGATTTTTTTCTGCCTATAGCAGGCAATGGCTAATAGCAATGGCTCAGGCTGTGTCCCAGGGAGTGGCCGTGTTCCTGACAGGACTAAGGCAGAAACCCATGTGTGGGATTGCTTTCAGAAACCATGAAGTACCTTTTGGGGCTCCCAGACCATTAGCCACAAGCTGTCTCTGTGGCCTAGGGATGTTCAGTCTTGGAGCAGCCACCCCACGTACTTGGCTACAACAGCCTCCAAACCTTAGTGTGAGTTCTCTTTGGAGTGCATTCCCAGCCAGTGGCCCCACAGTCACCAGATGAGCATCTTGGCATCCACACTTGTGTGCTGCAGCACGATCAACATGTGAAAAGGGCACATTAACAGTGAGGCTTTGAACTCAACCCACAAAGGTTTCATCAGAACGACTTTGGGGCTAAGCACTCACTGTTCTTATTTCCTTCATAAAACATTCTGAGACCAAAAGGTGAATAATAAAGGTTAAAATTTGCCATTGGAGGGATGAAGGGGATGTTTGTTCTCTCTGAAGAGCATTGACTAAAACATACCATTAAAAGATTTTGTTTATTTTACAGGTAAAATAACTACCTTAAAGACTTTTTGACAGAATAATTCGTTATTACCTTATACAGTGCAAAACAACTGCACTTGTTATACAGTTCTACACTGCATGTATAACTGTATGTACAAAGTGTGTTGTACACTTGTATATATAAAAAGCTGCACTTCTTATACAGTGCAAATCAACACCTCGTCCAGCGACAAACCAAACCTGGGACTGGAACGTTTCAGGGAGTGGTGCTTCACCACATGAATGTTGTAAAAGCATAATGGAGATGGAGCAAAGTTTTTAGAACTAATTCTAAATGGGCCTAAGGCCCATTTTCAGAAATAGCAAGTGCTTAGAAGAAGAGGTGTTCAGGAAACTGCTCTGAAAATGAGGTCTCAGTTTCTAAGTCACTTAGATCTGCTGAAAATATTCACTGAGGGTCTGGACTGAAAATGTTGACTGAGAGTCTCCTTCATTATGTGGAGGGAAAGAACACACTTTGTGCCCTTCTTTATGGAACAGAGAAAAGTAAAATCTGTCCATATTATTGTGAATACAAAGCTTTCTGCCTTGGTCCAGTTCTGGATCACATGAGCGACACATTGATTTTTACCCCCCACACACCCCATTGCTATCCTTTAACCTTAATCAAGCTACATTTTCACACAAGAATGAGGGGGAAGAAATAGAGTATTCCTCTCTGGAATTACTGATTTCTTCAGCAGCAGTATCCTGGGAAATAAAATGTAGGCGCTTCAGTAATATCAAAGGCAGCAACTAACGAATGTACTTCTTATTCAGTCCATGAGTCTGGAAATTCATCGGGCACAGGTTGAAATGTGGTCACTGCTGTCAAAGTGTATTGTCTACTCTGGGAACAGAATCTTGGATGTGAACCAAAACTTTCTTGAGGGAGATAAGTTTATTATTCAGACAGTAAAATGTTACGATTAACACCTGATGAAGCATTAAAGAATCATAAAATTCTGCTACCTGGGAAAGATCACTTAGAGCGGCTGCCTGCACTTCAGCAAGTGAACTTCATCTCTTAGCTTTCAGTGCAAAAGTGGATTTACACAGTCATTTTGTGGTGCACCAAAAAGCAGAACCATGCAGTCAACTGTAGACATGAAGAGACAGATTCTGCTTCTGTTCGCACTGAAATACCCCAGTTTATAGGAATTCTTGCCCCACCTATGGATTAAAGTACAAAAGAGATTAAGTGTAAATTAAGTGGGATTGTTTGCTTTCAGACCTTGTCAGGCACAGCTTTTTTGTAAATTTGCCTATTTCTTTCATCCTGTTGAGTAACAGGAATGATTTATTTCCCCTGTTCTTAATGGCACTGCTTGCTGTGCACCCTGGCATGCTGCTGTTTGTCCTGTCTTGCCTGAGAGCTCCCACCAAGGCCATGCCTCTGTCAATCACACCTGACAGGATGGTGCATGCCCAGGTCTCATCCCAACATGTATCAGGAGCTCAGCAGGTCTGGTAAAGTGGTAAAGCAGTTGCCTTGTTGAAAATCCAGACCTATGCACATGCTGAAGACTGTCCACAGGTCCTGTTAGGACCAAACTCTAACACAGACCCACTCTGGATACTGCTGAACTAGAACCTGATGGAGCATCTAGGCTTAAGCCTTTGGCCTTGAATACACTCCAGCTCTTTGAAGTTCCCACTTTACTCTAAAATGGCAGATGTTCCATTAGGGACTGGTTATGTAAAATAAAAATAGGTGTTGAGTGATGCCAACCAGTCTCATTAACAGTCTGTGCTGAGTGTCAGCTGCTGAGCAGCAGGCTTACATTTTTTCAAAGTGAATAGTAATGCTGAGTAATGCTGAGTTACTATTTTCGCAGGTTCAGTTTAAAAATCTTAAAACATTTCAAAGTGACTAGATTATATTTTTCTTTTTTTTTTTCCCCTTTTGTCCTGAAATGAGGCTTCATATAAGAATAAAAATTAACAGCCAACCCTAGAAAATCTAGGTCATTTGTACTGAAGTGAGATTAACATGGAATTACGGTTTTGTTCAAGTGCATACACCCCTGAGTTGAACTGAACCCAAATGCAGTTAGCACCTTGATAGATTTTCACCTGTAAAAGTGAGATCAAGTGTCCACCACCCTGCTCTGAGAAGTTGGGTGATTAAGGTAGTGGATTAAGATGGATGATTGAGTTTCAGGGGATGACTTTGCATATATGATAACAGACGGGAACAGTACAGACTTCTCAGGAAATCAAGAGTCTGTGCCTGTTATTCCTATCTGTCCACAAAAGTGACAATGGTACCTTTCACATGCCCTGTTTACACAGTAAACCTTTGACGGCTGTGCAGAGGCTGAGTCTCATTATGCATGACTAATGTCATGAGGTTTCCAGCCTCATTTGGACTTCCAGGCAGAGCAGTTATCAAAATAATGCTATGTTGTTTTGTTTGAGGGTGAAGAATTCAACAGTGTAAAAGGCTGAGAAGAATCATCACCCGTGTAAGAGCTTCAGGACAAACACCTAGCAAGGAGGTCCTGGCACCTCCATGTGTTCTTTACCTGTCCCATGTTGGTTTTCACCAAATGGGCAAGTTTGCCCATGTACTTCACTAATACCTCATTAATCCTTGTGTTTCCCAGGTAACATTTGGGTGATTTCATGCTTCTGTAATTTCATTTGACTAACTATATGTGGTATGACTGTTTGCACACATAAAAACGTCCTTTTTTTTGTCGAATGCCAGTTGTATTCTAAACCACAGACTAATGTACATGAGTTGAGAAGAAGAAAAAGGGAAAGAGAAGTGATAACCAAACCTCAGAACTGGAGAGGAAAGGATCTAAGACAGCATATCTGTCAGTAAATAGACACTGAATTTAGGTTATAATAATAAAGTCCTGGAGTGTACTTCATGGCACACCAGCAGATTAGCAGTCACATAAGTTGGCTCCAGTGGAGTTTTTCATACGGTTGCAGTTTATCTGTTATTTGCAATGTCTGATAGGGCTTCCTTGGCCATAGGTGGGGAAGGTGATAGTATGAAAATGCCTTATTGCCTTACATAAAAATATTTTCCTTATTCCTATCCCTGTTTCCTAATCCCTATTTCCCTAATCGAGTGGAAGTTCCCACCCACCAAATGTAGGAAAGAGCAGCACAGGATGGTGGCGGGTGAATAAGCTAGTGGCAGCAGAAAAGTTGTGATAACTGCAAGAGAAGAAGACTAAATAAGGGTTCCTTACCCAAGTCCTTTCTGTTGAATTTCTTCTGCTGTTTGGAGGGGGAAGAAAGGAGAATATAGCTTTATAGAAGTGAACCATAGTGGTCCATTTGGTTTCATGGACACCGCATTGTATCCATCTGATTTTATTTGTTGGTATAGGAATAGCCATCATGTGTGATTCTCCTCTGCATGTGAAAGTCCAGATCCAGCTTCAGGAGGGCTTTGAATAAATCTGAAGCAGTTTGGAACAAAGTAAGAAGGAAGCAAGATAGACAAGTCTAGAAGAATACTTGTAGGTTCAAAAGTTGCTTCAGGCCAGAAAATAATAAAGAATTTTATGCTGGAGGAAAGATCCCAAAGGAGAACTACTACAATTAACAAAGTTGTGGTTTAGCCCCAGTCAGCAACCAAGCACCACACAGCCGCTTGCTCACTCCCCCCAGCCGGTGGGAAGGGGGAGAGAACTGGAAGGGCAAAGGTGAGGAAACCCATGGGTTGAGATAAAGACAGTTTAACAGGTAAAGCAAAAGCTGTGCACGCAAGCAAAACAAAACAAGGAATTCATTCACCACTTCCCATGGGCAGGCGGGTGTTCAGCCATCTCCAGGAAAGCAGGGCTCCATCACGCGTAACGTTTACTTGGGAAGACAAAAGCCATCACTCCAAACACCCCCCCCTTCCTTCTTCTTCCCCCAGCTTTATATACTGAGCATGATGTCATACGGTATGGAATATCCCATTGGTCAGTTGGGGTCAGCTGTCCCAGCTGTGTCCCCTCCCAGCTTCTTGTGCACCCGGCGGAGCACGGGGAGCTGGAAAAGTCCTTGACCAGTGTAAGCACTACTTAGCAACAACAAAAACATCTCCACATTATCACCGCTGTTTTCAGCACAAATGCAAAACAAAGCCCCATACTAGCTACTACCAAGAAAATTTAACTCTATCCCATCTGAAACGAGGACAAAAGGAAAGTAAGATGTAGAGTGGTACATCTGTGCATTGAATAACAAGAAATGACAGGTATCTAGGAAAAAAAATATGCAATTCATTCATGCCATGGACCTAGTTCTCTATCCAGTGCTATCTTTGGAAGCAAACATTTATATTAGTAATCACTCTGAGCAATATGTATTCCATATTCTCAACCTCTGTTTGTTTAATTCAGGGATGCACATCTTGATTCTGCTGAGCACAAGCAGGGAAAACTCAGACTGTACTTCTGTGACTTAATAACCTGATAAACTGCATACTTTAAGTGTCCATAAGAGCCTTCAAACATCATCCAAAATAAATCTATATGTGGTCCAAGGGTGGGCCTGGGAGCCAGAAGTTCTTGCATTGCAGTCCTGGCTCTTAGAAGATTCCCTCTGTGACTTTGGGTGAGTCACAAAAGCTGCTTACGTTCCCACCTGTACATGGGGAAATTTATTCTTTCCCTACTGCTTTGTAGTTAGTCTATGACTACTACAACATCAGTAACTGGGCCTAAGGTGCTTTATTTGGCATTGTGTATCAGAATTGAATAGCTGTGGATACAATACAATCCTGATCAATAAAAATTATTTGCTCTCAAATCTTTCTATTATTTTTTATTACATTTAATTTTATGTAATTTTTAGCCAATTGGCATTCCCTAAAGAATAATTGGAACCTTTTTTCAGAACCTGTCATTCTCAGGTCTGAACTTTCATTTTAGAGGCATATTTGAAGCAGGAATGTATTGATATTTTACTTTTCAAATTATATGAATGCCTGATAAGCTGCTGTCATTTTTCAATTCATGGTGTAATGTTTGGAGACAAGACACATAAGGACACAGAGCAGGAGGAACGTACATTTTGTTCATCTGCAGTTCTGTGAAATTCATGGATAGTCCAGGGACATGGTGTGTTTTTAAAGCTAAGCCAGCATTGCAGGTGCTTGACAGATCAGAAACCTACTGTGTGCCTTATAAATCAGGCACAGAAATAGTTTTAGAGAAGTGTGTATCAGCCAGCATGGGGATATGACTACACACACACGGAGCTCTTTCCCACTCCATATAAACTGATTGTACTGCAGTTTGCATATCTGTCCTCTCCTGTGCTTATTTGTGGTCGAGGCATTGAAGGGTCTGATGGTTGTCAGTGAAATAAATCAAAAGCCACACTGTGACTGTTGTGGTGCAGCATTTTCCACCATTGCCTCTAAAGTTAGATATAATCAGTAGTAAATCTCCAAGTTTATTTACAGCATCAGAGGTTAGGAAAGCAGTGGTGTATTTTTTATGTTGTCTGATATTTTCCAGCTGTTTTTAATATGTGCATCTCTTGAAGGCCTCTGTATGAGTCATCAGCTCAGTATGCAATGCTTACTTTTCAGTGTTAACCTCTCATAATTCACCTTAGCAGTGCCTGTTGCACTTTTCAAACTGAGGGGATATTAACAAATCCATTATGTTAAGAGACGATGTAATATGCTGCTGCTGGAAGATATTGGCTTGGAATTATGTTTCTTTTACATGGTTCAACATATTCTTCCATTTGGAGAGATGGCTATGCTTATTAGGGCAATCATTTGACAGCTGCTGCCATAGTGAATGTCATGACAGGAGACAGGGAATATTTTTAAGGACATTTAGGCAGCAGAGGCAGGACAAATCCCTTAGGTCGGTCTTGTCCATTGTATCAGGTGGGAGGCTGGAGGCTATAGATGACACTTTCCTCTTGTGTCTCTTCTCTCTAACTCTTTCCAGGAGCATTCTCAAACAGTATGGCTCTTCCCTCATGCATGAAGCATGGGGGAAGCTGATCACGAAGCTGCTTTTTCTCCTCTAGGGCAGAGCAGTGAGAGAGATTGAACCATACAAAAGACACTTTTAGAAGGGAGATTATCTAGATGAACCTTCTAAGCATGGCCTTACGTTGGGTTATCCAGGGCCTTAACATGCCAGGAGTTGAATATTTTCCCCACATTTCTGGACAATGAATTCCAATGTTTAACTTCTCTCACATTGAAGCATTGTCTTCTTATAGCCAGACAAAATTTCCTCTGAGACAACTTCTCTTGCTCGCTGTCTCTTGCCCTGTCACCATGCATCCCTGTATAGAGAGCACCTTTACTTCTTTACAACAACCTCCTAGGTATTGGAAGACCGTGATTAGATCCCCCCCAAAATCTTTCCCTCTCTAGGCCTAGAAAAACAAATTTCTTCTTTTTTTTTTTTTTTTTTTTAGCAAAACCATATTTCAGCCTTTCTTCATATGTCAAGTTCTACAACCAGCTAATCATCTCAGTTGCCTTCACCTGGACCATCTCCAGTTCTTCAAGGGTTCTCTTGACCTGAGAGGACCAAGTCTGGTTTAACACATGCTGAGTAGAGTGGGATATTCACTTCCCTTGATCCGCTGGCTACAGGACTGCAGGTGTGGCCCAGGCCCGGGGCCTGGCTTGCTTTCATTGCTGCAAGGACACGTAACTCCTTCAAGTTCAGCTTGCTGCCTGCCCAGACCCCATGTCTTTTTCTGCAGAAAATGGAAGGGTCTTTATGAGAAAAACCAATACAAGAGCTACCATTTGATCAACACTGGTGGTCACAGTGTTGGTGTCAATGATCTAGTGCTCCCCCAGAGTATAACATCTAGGACTTTGAATGTGAAATGTTTAATGCTAGTGGTGCTGCACTACTTCAATTATAAACTAAAAGAAGATCCTTGTAGTGGCAAAACCAAACCCTCAAACCTTAAGCAGCAGGTAGGTTTTGAACTACCTATACAAGCACACTTCTGTCCCTGCCTGGGTCTATCTTCTCCATGCTTAAAGCAGGGATCCTGTGCAAAAATGAGACTGTGGACATATAATTAAAGACTAAGCACATTATGTATTCCATGTCAGGCATCCAATTAACATTTGTACTACCTAACTAATACTTGGGCTTCTTTTTACATTCCTCTAAGCTTCTGGGTACTGGCGAAGTTTTGTGACAATATGTTTCAGGTTAATTATGCATTATTCAGGTTTTCTTTTCTAAGCTTTGAATCATTGCCTTTTAGCTTCATTGAAACTCTCCTTGTTGTATGACTGACCTTTTTACTGTTCATTGTTTTATAAAAGCCCCCCACTGCCTGCTGCCCCTCCACACGAAGTGGGCTGATACTTTCAGATCTCTGTATCAGGAATCTGTACTTTGAGATTTTTCACTGTTGCAGATGTTTGATTGCATGCCCAAATGTCTCTCTTGTGTTGGATCTTTTGTACTACTTCCTGCCCTGGTTCCTGTACAGTTAAACACCGTCTTTGCTTTGCTCTCTGCAGTCAGGCTTTCTTCAATTATCAGCTGTCCAGAGTGACATGCCTCACTTCCTTTTAAGTATTTAAAGTGAATTTAAATGTAAACATTAAGAATAGAATTTAAAAGGTATTAATATGAAAGGGTATTTCAATATATATCAACTTACACTGTTTGTATTTCTCTTTGAGAGAAAATTACTTTGACTTTCACGCCCGAGACTGCTTTTGAATGGTTGAGGTAGCTGTGCTTCACCACTGCAACTGAAAGAAAATTTTGATGGATAAGAAGTGGTAGCAAAAAAAAAAAAAAAAAAA
Organism: Phalacrocorax aristotelis; assembly: GCF_949628215.1. Taxonomy (NCBI): domain Eukaryota; kingdom Metazoa; phylum Chordata; class Aves; order Suliformes; family Phalacrocoracidae; genus Phalacrocorax; species Phalacrocorax aristotelis. The sequence goes on from NC_134277.1 coordinate 160,042,056, forward strand.
AAAAAAGGAAAAAAAAAAACCACGTTGGAAATAAAACTGGCATTTGCTTTTTCTCCTTGGCACAAATGTCAGTTTACAGTTCAGACTAGAAGTAGGATTAGGAAGAATATTTAGTGTTAGGAGCAACACTATTGTTTACCCCATAGATTTTTACCAGGTTTTTTTTCAATATTCTTGCCAATACTAAAGGTACCCACAATTCTGTGTGTCTCCCAAGCTGTGTTGCTAAGGGATAGACTGTAGATACATGCAGTGATCTGCCACAAGTAAAGCTTAAAATGCTAATTTGGTCTGGTTATTAACACATCGTTGATACAAAATTGCAATGGATTTTCGGCCATGAAAAAAACAATCTGTATTCTAATCCCAAATAAAGGTTTTAGGATTAGTGATCTTAAGAGTACCATTAAATTGTAATAATGAAACACCAGTCTTTGCAGTAAAATGTTCTTGAGAATTCAAGTGTGGTGCTTGTAATGTCAGGAGATAATTATTTCTCTGATAACATCTTCCATGTAAGAGACTTTGGGTTTTTTTTATATTGGTTCCCTGCACAGACAAATAGTTTCCATTTTATTTCCTAATTATAGAGTAATACAATTTTCAATATAGTTGTGTTTTGCCATGTAGTTCATACACATCATACTCCTGTATGCCTCAGCATTAAATAACTCAGGTACAGAGTAAATAATAACAAAAGCAAGTCGGTGAAAAGAAAAGTAGTACCTAGACAGTTGCAGACAGGTTCACTCCATGGATTCAGTCAGAGAAATAAGGTCTGGAGACCTTTGGAAAATAAGGGCTACCTGGAAAAAGGAAACAATGCAAGAAAACGGTTCTGTGATCTCACATAGCTTTTCATGTGGGAAGGAAACTAGAAGTTGCAACAGGTTCATTTACACACGAATAGAGCAGCTGAAGCTAAAGAGTGCAGCAGATGGTAAAATATTACCCATCAGTTGTTGTTATTGTCATATTTGTGTAGCCCCTGGGGTCTGAAACTCAGATGAGCAAGAACTCTTTGCCACCATCTACTGATGAACTGGGGGAAGAGGCATGGTTAATTTTCACGGATAATATTCATGACAGGATGGATAGTTCTGAAATTTTTCTTACAATTCATTCAACGATAGGAATAAAAGGAAAACAAACTTTCATTGTCTTCACACTCTTCTATGGAGCAAAGAATTAGCTCTTGTGTCACTGGATTACTTAGGACAGCAATTCTGGCATGGGGGAAGACTGAATAAAAGAGCTTGATTTTCAGCCTATTCCTTCTATTCTGTAATGAATTGAACTCTTCAAAGTGAGACTGCAGAATGAAGCTGTCCTGGTTGTAGAGAGACAACAAAGAGGTGAAAAGATACCTTTATTCAGTACCAAAGGAGCTTTAATTACTGCAGGAGAGGGAAAAACCTGGAGATCCTGACCTTGTGCTACACCTAAATGTGACTGTATCCTGAGCATAAGCCAGAGCCAGCAAGGTGCTAGGAGGTGAGAGAAGGGAGCAATGGTATGAAGAGAGCATGATCCCAAAAAGACACAACAGCACAGGGGCAACATGTCAACGGACAGCAGGATGGCTGCTTAGGGCATGCCTTTCCTCCCTAGCTGAAGTCAATCCCACCTAAGTGCTCTCCTATTCTGATATATCACCAGGGAAAACATGTCCTGTTGAGGTCACTCAGGGAAATCACCTCATTTCCTTAGGTTTGTGAGGAGTGTCTGAAGCACATGTTTCTTAAGTGGAATCCTGTTATTCCACTTGGAATCTGGCTTTCTTGATGCCAGCAATTTCTTGCAGAAAAAAAGTCACTATAAATATGGCACCACCCTAGCTTATTGAGATGCCCAGTATACAATATTGGATAGTAAATTGTGGAGGCAGTCTCACAGGAAAAAGAAACTCATCTGCATCTTGTAACATCTAGGCAAGTATTTCTAGGCAATGAGCCTCTTTTTGTTTGAAGGCACAATGTGCCACTTTTCAGGGACACATAAGCAGGAGGTGGATGTTAGGAGCAAGAAGAAGGTCTCTAAACAGTCTCCCATAAATAGACATGAATGTGCCATTAATGTACTTCAAGCCATCCAGGAGTATGTAAACATGAGTACCCCATAAGTGGGGCTGAATAAATAAGGGCCATCTCTCTATACAGCTTCTTGACAGCTTGAAATGAAAACTCTTGCTTGCCTGCCAAAGGCAGAGAAGAGAGGGGCAAGGCAGCGTCAATGCAAACAACAGCAGAAAATGTGCGTTAGGGTCAAATAGAGCTCTTTTGCTCTCTTGTAGGTTTTCCTACCACTCCTTTGTGTGATCTCCTTGAGAAAAAAATCACAAAATCAGGGAATATGCCTTTTTTATTTAGGGAAAGCACTTGACATAAGTACAGAAGCCTTGAAGGATTGGCTTCTTCCTTTCTTTGTAACTTCAGCAAAGATCAGCAATCAGGAGAGCAGTGCTACAGCCTAAGCTGTTCCAGACTCCACAGAAAATTGATTTGTTTAGATTATAAATGCAAAGATAATTTCTCCTACACAGGAGGAACCTCAGCGTCCCCAAACATATCTCACTGAAATCCAGGACACTCTTCACATCATGTTTTCATCTCACTCATCACACTCAGCTTTCTCTCTCTTGCAATGAATTGATGCAGAAATAAAGCCAGCCCTGACTCATTGTTGCTTTCCTAAGGTGAAACTCTCTCTACTCTGGCTGCTTTACAACAAAGGTATCTGTAAATACTCACTCCTATTGTATAAAAACATGCTGCCGACAGTTCTGCTCTCTGCATCCTCATCTTCTAGCCATGAGCACAAGATTAAGATGGACAGTCTCAGCTATCTTACCTTCGTTTGGTATTTCAGCACTTTTTATTGTTCTGAATAGAGGAAACTCCTTAACAGTAATGCAAGAATCTTGAAGTCTGAAAGAGGCCCAAAAGGGCAAGCAGTAAAAGAAAACTCATTAACAGAAATTTTTCAACCTCAGCATTTTAGTTCAGATGGGGTTAAGTTGTGGAAGAGAACTGGGACAAGCTTGTGGTTTTATTTACTTTAGCTTTTTCTGTTCCTTATTGATTGAAATTTGATGGCCCTTGAAAATATTTTGCCCCTCCAAACTCCAAGCTTTTATGGAAAATACAAAAATAAAATCCAAGCCTTGTGCACCAATATTCAACAGCTGAATATTTCCACGTACCCTCCCTGCACCTGCTCAAGCTAATATTTTCAGTCTGTCTCGGTCCTACATTTCACTTTTCCTCCTGCCAAAAAGTGAGCTAATGTCTTTTGGTGTTCCAGGGCAGGAAGAGAAAAGTGAGTCAACTCTGCATGTCCAAATTACTTGATGACCACATTTCATTTTTAGCTGCCCTCATCTACATTGCCTGTCTCCACTGAATCAAAGACCTAGCAATTCTGAACTGTACAGACTAATATTTTGGAATAAAAATGAATCCTCATGTGCAAGATTTCCTGTCTGAACCCTCCAGCAGGGAGATTCATAGGTTGGATCGGGACTGGTTTAGCCCCATGCTACAGCGAGGAGTAAATTGAACAAAATCCTCATCCCATGGAAAGCAGCATGTCATGTGTCCGTCACTTGAAGATAAGTTTTGTGTTGTAACTTCCCCAGTGATTCAGACTTCTCAGATGTTTGGACTTTCTTTGCTGATTAGATATCCATTAGAACTTGTTGTCAGCCAAAACTAAGCAGCTGAAAATATTCATATGATGTGTTAATCAGTTTAATTTAGCATGGTCTATTTGTATGTCATCATGACTTCCTAAAAGCCTTGCCTGGTTGCACAGAAATCTCAGAGGGAATACTACCGTACAGAGGCAAGGAGGGCATTCCTAATTAACAAAAGAACGTTCTAAATGCCATTTTCCTAACTCAGCACTATCATGATTGATACAGAGAAAAAGTACTAATAACTCCCGGTAACCTCATTATCTATTTCTTTTCTCATGTTTTTCTACCTCAACTATTTGGATATTTTTCCCCAAAATGGTACACGTTACGACCCCACCTTTCCTTGAGACCTAAAAGGTAGCAAATTATAACAATAGTAAGAATATTTTATAGCTTCCCACTTTTATTACCACTGAATGCATCATTAAGTGTAAATTGATTGCAGCAGAGAGTACATTAATTGTGACTGCAGTACAAAGCCCTTATTTTCTGCTGATAACACACTGCTTTCAGGGTGACTGCAACATTATTTCCCCAAAAGGACCTGACTAACACTTGCAGGCTGGCCTATTAGCACAAGGATCCAAGAGGCCCTGGAGTCCTAAAGTACAGTGGGGTTTTATTTGACAAGCCCATGAAATCAAGTTTAGCATCTCTCTCCCACTGATTTCTCTTCTTACACCCACACAGATTCTTTCATTCACTTGTTCCTCGAATTCCCATTTCTGTTTTTGGAAGGTCCCATGCCATGTGCCAGATTCAGAGTGTAATTTTGCTCTTTCCTTCTGCCTGTGGTGGACAACAATTATGTCCTACATGAAGACCTGACAACCAGCACAACCTCTCTCTCCATAGGTGGTGGCAGAATAGACATATACAAGCCAGTTTTTAGCCAGTATATTCCAGCACTACAAGCACTGGTGCTACGACCACTTGCAATAAAGCACATGCTGGAGCCTATTGCAGTCCTATCCCACACCCCTGTGGAGTCCCAGGACTCCTGGGGCCGGCCAGGGTCATGACATGAATGACAAAAAAAGGCTGCTGGACAATGTCCTGTTAAATCCCACATCCAGAAGGAAAAGAGATACAGTATCACCATTTTAGTCTGTTTAGAGATGGAAGAGAAACTAAAGGAGCGGCAACACATCTACTTTTAGTAGCAAAATACCTCCCTTTTTAGAAGACTTTAAAGCTCTGGCTAGAGTCAGAGAATACCCCTGATATGTCTCAACTGACCACTCTTAGTGACTTCCCAGTGTGAAGTGGCTTTACACACAAAACCAAGCAGGTTCCCAGTCAGGCTGAGATGAAAAGGTAACATTCCCCTTCTCATCGCTGTCTCCAGTAAAAGCCTGCTATCAGACCTAGCTGCTGATCGCTGATGTGCACACAGGAAGAATAGACTAGCGGTAGCCAGGTTGCTTTTAGAGAATACTCTTTATCAGAATCCTGTTGTGTTGTCCACACTATAAAGAAGGTATCTCAGACACCAGGAGGAGATATAATTATCATATTTATTAAGGTAAATAAGTGCAATTTGAACTCAGTCCACTTTCTGGCTTTAGTTTAGACATCATACTCAGGCTAAGCTGTTGCCCAATATTGTATCTGGCAATAAATAATAAAGGGAGCTGGCAAGCCCTCTCCAAAGTCAAAGCCAACATTCTCCGTGAACTGAACCCTACACTCATGTTTTCCCTTTGACAGTGGATTTTCACTGCTCAGAGTAACATTTTGAATCATCCAATCCACCGCGTCTGGAGCAGTAATGTTTGAACAAATCAGCAATTCTGCTGTTGTCCAGACAACACCACATCACTGTGTAACATTTTCATCTCTCCAAGACTAACCGCACAGCTTCAGACCCTCAGTTTTGTCTTGTGAGAGCTGAACTCTGAGATGATGGCTTTTGACCAGGAGCATCAATGCGTTTGTTGCATTGTGTTTGTGCACATGTCTTTTTGCAATTTCCTATAATAAGATAGACCTTTAAAAAGTTAAGAAAACATCTCCTTAAATAGTAAACAGCTCTCTATTTTTTTTTCAGGCTAGGTTTCTATAAAGAACGTATCGCAGTGGTACCTTAACTTCTCTAAATTTTAGATTGGTATGTCGTGTTATTTTTAAGCATGCAAAAATTAAACGTCTCCCTCAGAAGAGGTTTCTACAGAAATTAACTAAACCAGTAATGAAGACTTGTAATACTAAATATAGATATAAAAAATAAATAAAACAAGCTAGTGGTAGAAATAAACTTTACTATGTAGATCCAAGCCATCTCTGCAATCAGTTTTGCCTGAGCATTTAAGCAGAGGTCTAGGTATTACTGTAACCTTCCAATTAACTGCTTAGAAGGCTCTTTTGTAATTTAATGTTCTGTGTGAATTCTGAATTCACAGATGCTTTTTTTTGGTGAGTGTATAGGGTTTTATCATTTCTCACGGATAATAGAAAAACTATGATTTCACAAAAGATCTCTTTCCACTGAAAAATCACTCCAAAAGGTAATTATTGACCACCTCTAAAACTGATACCACATTTAGAACGTTCTTTGAAATCTACTGAGGAAAAGTAGTAATAATAGGCCATCTCTTCACTTTTACTGCTTTTGTCTCAAAGTCAAGAAACACTTTGAATTTAAGAATTATAGTGAACCATAAAAACTTTTTACACCAAATTGTAAATCCTGCTTTATTACAACAAACATAAGGGTCTGACTTTCTTGGCATGGGTAGTTTTGTTGCATTTATTACTAACAACAGATGTCAGCTAGTGAAATCCAAATCATTGGAGAGAAAAATTATATAATTTTAAGTGGGTTTTACCAAAAGCTGAGTGTTTGAGAAGCTCAGAGACAGTGGGAAATGATCCTTTTTATTTATATAAGAAAAAGGTATTTTCTTCTCTCTCCTTCACTCTTCTATGAAATCTTTTCCCCAAAATCCTTCTCGAACAGACCTTCTTCTGTTTTTCAGTACTAGATCTAACATCAGATTACTACTTCTTTACCTTAAGCATTTAAGTCCATTCAACAAAAACATACAGAGATTTTCATAGTTCTACTCACTTGATGATTTTTTTCTTTGCATTAAAGAAAGAAAAGGAAGTAAAGAATCCCAGTGCGTAAGTACTTGGCAATCGGCAATACTTGTTTGGTGAGAGGGTGGCTTAAAAGGGATTGAACATCAAGCAAAATGGATTTTTGTCACTGCAGACTTTGTCTCTTTGTTTCTAGGATGGGATACATGTCTAACTTGTGTGGAGAATGAACTCCTTCAGTTTGAATTTTCTCTGAGCCAGGACTTGCTCACAGGTGAATGCACCCTATGCCTCCCATCTCAGACACTACCACCACTGAAAATCAGGTCCTCCTTCAGGTTTCAAGGGGAAACAAGTTTTACTTCTACTGTCAGCTTTGCACTGATCTGGGAATGACGTTAAAACCAGGCTTACCTTGCAGAAACACTGTGAATACTCAAGCCCTGACAGCAAGGTTACTTCAGCTAATCTTTGTTTTCTTTGGTGTTTTGTTTAGATTTGGGTTGGTTTGGGTTTTTTTTCAGAGATGGAACGGAGATGAAATGCAGCATTTAAACCCAGGTCCAATTTCTCCTTCAGGATGGACTGGGACATGTCTGGTTCAGTACCATTTCTCCAAATTTTCTTTCTTAAAGAAAAAATGGATGCATGTATCTTAGGTGCTGCTGAACTGGCAACCAGTTTTGGAGATGGAAGTCTGTGGCTTAATGGTTGGAGGGCTTAGATTCACTTCTTAAGTTCTTTTTCTCCTTCATAGGGTCAATACAGCAAAGTGCGTGCAGTGATAAGCAGCCTTCTTGGTCCAGTTTTTCTGGCTCTCTCATTCACTCAAGTGTGTCATTTTAAGGTGCTTATATCCTCAAGGTTTTTTTTCCTCCCCTTACCAGACATTAACCCCTCCTCCTTATCCTACTCATGGGTCAGGAAAATAGACCTTACTGCCATTCCTCAGCTACTTCAAATTGTGAGGTGGCCCAATTGCTTCTAGCAATATGAGTGAGTCAGTTTATGGGGACAACACCTCTGAGTGCAACATCTAATTTGCCAGGGTTCAGCTGCCCTAGAAAAAGGAATGCTTTCCCCCTGCCCTTGACCTTGCCTTGAAAGAGCCGTTATGGTTTCAGTGATCTGCTGCCCACTCACTCGCAGCACACTGTGTAGGATACCCAAGATGAGATTCAACAGATTCAATGTGAGTACCTGGATGCCTGCAGTGCAGACATCTCTGAGCAAACACCTCTGGGTTCCCTCTACAGTCAGTGCAGAGCTAGTCAATGGAGAGTGGAGTTCCTAGAGCTATTCAGTTTTGATCTTGTTGCCTAAACACCTAAACGTCATTGAGACTCCCTGAATTCCCTCTTCATGTCACTCTAAGTAAGCTTCTACATTTGGTCAAAAAATTCCTGTCCTAAACTTCCCTGACTCTGTTGACCTGCTCCCCATGAACTACAGTGGGAGCTTCAGGTGGAGACACCTGGACTGAGGACTCCCAGGGTAGGTCTTGTTTGAGACTAACATACCTAAATATAGATATCTACCTGTAGGTATGTGAAAAAGCACTGGGTCACTCAGACACCTGCCTGGCGTCATCTGTGATATCCTACAGTATTGAAGACCTCTATGTGCAGCTGGTTAATGAGATACAGTCTTATGGGAGATCCCTGCTCTTCCCAAGTGGCATGCAGATGACGAGGAAGATAGTCTGCAAAGCCTAAAATTCACCTATGTGTGGGCTACAGCATCCCACCTATGGTGTCTATGGTCTGTGATAGTCCACAAGGATGTAGTCAGTACATTCAGAGGAGTCCAGTAAGCAATACAGCTAATAGGTGCCTAGTGCAAGCTAACACCTCCCAGAGTTACACAGAATAAATCCTACTCAAAACTAGAGTCAAAAAGCTCTAGGACGGAGATGAGGAGTTTTGTTCTGTGGGTCTCCTGTCTCTGTATGGCCATTTCAAATCCAGTCAATTCCAGACCCTGAATAGAAGTTTCGACTAACAGGCTTTTAAGAACATCCATGTCTTTTTAATTTTACTTTTTTTTTTTTTTAGTTTGGGTGCTCTTTTCCCATAGTACTACAGGTTTTTAAGGGGTTCAGTGCAGACTTCTCATCTACTTGTAATCTGTCTGTAGCACAAGAAATAGAGGGCAAAATTGTTCCTAATCCTGCAGTCCAGAGATCTCTGCCTTTTCAAACTCCAAGAAAGAAATATGCTGTAAATTACATACTGCAACGGACAGAAAGAACATGCAGTCATATAATCAGCCACAATATGACTGTAGGAAGGCATTGGACTGCATCTAACTTTTATTGAAACACCAAAGTCATCTAAAGCCTCATATCGCCAGGGGTATCTTTCAGACCAAATACATGCTACAGCCTGTAAAAATTAAGCTAGTCATTATAAACTTAATCTGCAGTCTGAATGGCAAAAATTGAAAAGCACTCAAGCATTAAACTGGGCTTCTTAAAGGTAAAATAATAAAGCAGTATGGGTAATATATAAATAGCTTTAAAGATTGCTGGGAGCAGGATAGCTGGGCTGAGAATTTCAGTGGAAATTGTGATGTATTATGGCTCTCAGTAAAGCTGAATATCTTCAGTAGGCTGCTTTTGCCACTAACAGGTTTGCCACCATTATTGGCTTTGTGGATGCGGTGAGTTGACCCTGGCTGGATGCCAGGTGCCCACCAAAGCCGCTCTATCATTCTCCCTCCTCAGCTGGACAGGGGAGAGAAAATACAACTAACAGCTCAAGGGTCAAGATAAGGACAGGGAGAGATCACTCACCAATTACTGTCACGGGTAAAATAGACTAGACTTGGGGAAATTAGCTTAATTTATTACCAATAAAATCACAGTAATGAGAAACAAAACCAAATCTTAAAACACCTTCTCCCCACCCCTCCCTTCTTCCTGGGCTCAACTTCACTCCCTATTTCTCTACCTTCCCCTGAGCGGCACCGGTGGACCAGGAATGGTCAGTTCACCACATGTTTCTTCCGAGTTCATGAGTCTTCTTCAGACCCCTTCCTCCTCAAGGTGAGGGCTCCTCACACGCTTTCCCTGCTCCAATCCACAAGGATGCAGTCCTTCAGGAGCAGACTGCTTCAGCGTGGGGGCCTCCACGGGCTGCAGGTGGATATCTGCTCCAGTGTTAACCTCCATGGGCTGCAGGGGGACATCCTGCCTCACCACGGTCTTCAGGGGAATCTCTGCTCCGGCACCTGGAGCACCTCCTCCCCCTGCTTCTTCACTGACCTTGGTGTCTGCAGGGCTGTTTCTCTCACATATTCTCACTCCTCTCTTCTGGCTCCTGTTGTGCAGGGTTGTTTGGTTTTTTTTGCACTACCACCATCGCTGCTGGGCTCCGCCTTGGCCAGCAGCAGGTCTGTCTTCCGGCCGTCTGGCATTGGCTCTCTCAGCCATAGGGGAAGCTTCTAGCAGCTTCCTAGAGAAGCCCTGTAGCCCCCCTGCTACCAAAGCCTTGCCATGCAAAACCCAGTAGATTGGAGAATCCTAGACACCCTTCCTGTTAATTTTTTTTAATGCAAGAAAGTTAGGTAGTTTTGTCAATATGAATTGCTGCTTGGAAACCTATTAACTCACCCTTAAAACACATAGCCTGCTTGACAGCAAAGTTAATTAATGCATAGTAATAAACTTTGTTGTTGTTGTTCATTAGTCAGATATCTTTATTAAGCTAACTCTGTTCTAAGTGGTTCGCTTAATGAAGGTGACCTTGGCTACAGGGTTCATAGTCAATGTATACAATGATAACAATAGAAATAAGCATACACGTATTTGTTGAATTTCCAGACTCTTAAATTTGACATGGTACAATAATTTAAAGAGGTTAAACCTTGCCTTGCACCACTATATCTAAAAAAACCCCTCTAAGTTCTTTCATCATGTTTGATAATGTATGCAACATCATTTGCAGCACCCTAACTTTTAATGTACATGGCTTCATCATGTGGTCAGTTGCTAACTGTATGAGTCTACTGCCATATGAACTACTCTTTTGTGTTGAGCTGTGTTAAATGTTTAAAATTAGACAGTCTGAAGGTATCTGTGGTGCTGGCCATAGGCTGGGCTCTGGGATATTTACTTAGCTGAAATCCTACCTTACCCCACGTGAGGCTTCATGGATTTCAAGCAGTAGGATCACTCATTTACTGAAGGTATGTTGCAAAATAAATTAGCTGCACATAACATTTTTTGAGATGTCTGGGGCCTTAATCACCACTATATTTGTGGCCCCATTTTACCACATTGTTAAAACACCATTATTCTGCAAACAGTTCTACAACATACATGAGATCAACATTGAAGTACTTTGCTGAATATTGATGAACCGAAAAAAAAAAAAGATAATCAAAATGTGGCTGTTGCCATTTATCTCAATGAAAAGGGATGGTGATCATTTGCATTTACAAATTATGGTTATGCTTTATGCCCAGAGCTTTGCAGTAGAGAAAATGCTACAGATGAGGAAAACAGGGTATCATAAACTGAGTAACTAAGATCATAAAGAGATTACAATATAGCTGTGATTCTAATTCAGGTTTTCTCAGCTCCAATGATCAGGTAAGATTCTTGAGCTCAGAGACAAAAAGCAAGAGTAACAAAATGACAAATGTTTGTCAATATTGAGACAGTTTTCCAACACAACTCTCTGACTTTCCAAATAGCATGGTTCCACTACTCCACTCTGTCTAGAGAGATGCAAAGTGCTGAATCACTGTAGTTTAACTATTTGCCCTCAAAGCCACATTATCCTGTCTGTGTGCTTGTTCCTGATGTGTTGCAAATGGCTTGTAACTTAAGAAAGATCTCCTCCTCCTCGCTCTGCTTTCAAAAGAGCAGAGAAAGCACTTCCCACATTGAAGTTGTTTCCACAGCTCTGGCTACTCAGGCTATCTTTAATTGGTGTAAACTAGGTGAAAGCTTTTGCAGGTGTACGCTTCAGTGATGTGACAGCTGAAATCTGCAGGTGAAATCCAATTAGGCTGAACTTCAACTACAAGATCCAGACTCTTTTCTTTTTTTCTCCTAGTTTTGATAATTTTTGTACCTTCCCAGTAAGTTCTATGTTGAAACAACCCCAAAAATGTCCATGTGAAGCTCTTTGCCTTCCATGCTTGACCTCCTAACACATCTAATCATGTGCAGTTATGGATAGGGCTGTTGCTTGGTTATGATGTGAAACCCAGACCAGGTTTCCTCAAATGGCTTCTTATCCTGAGTCAGCTCTTCTGACCTTGAAAGCTTTAACAAAACTCCCAAATGAGGCAAAATTGCATGTTATTTGGGTCTTTAACAACAACATTTTCCTTGACTTTACCTTTTTGTTAACCACAGACATCTTCCCCCATTATCTGGAATTTATGCTAATTTTGGCCTAATTACACGGTGGTCATTTAGTGTTCAATTGATCCCATGGAGGGTGGAATGACCAGGCACCCCAATTAAGCAGAGTTCACTGCAATATATTCTACATGAATGGAGGCAAAAGAGGACAACTTCATATGCAAGGACATATTTCCCAAAGAGTTGCTGAAAACCACTTCATTTATTTTCTTCAAGACAGACATTACAACTTCCTTTGTCCAAGTTCCATAATGTTTCTGGCATTATTATTTGTGAGACAATAGCCATTGAGGTGACATTCTGCTGCAGATGTGCTGTTTCCCAGGTCTTTTAGAAGAGGCTGCTTGAAGGGGAAGGAGACATCAAGGCTTAACAGAGTCCTTAAAGAAGTCTGACAGGAAAGTAGATGCTGGCTGAGATAACAGGGCTGCAGGCTGACATATGCAGAGAAAAATGAGATGAAGTCACAAAGTATTTCAGCAAAACTCTCTTTAAATTCCCTTTAAAATGCCTTTGTGCATTTGTCTCTCTGAGTTCAAGTCCAGCTGCAACCATTTTAAGAGACCAAAACCACAAACAGGTTCAACATGATTCTAATATGAGTTGATGCCTGTATGTGCTGCATAAATGCATATGTATGAAAAACACCGCAACAGTTCAGTGCCTTACAGTCCTGTCAAATTATAGACATATGACAGAGCATCTTCCTCAGAATTAACAAATAACTCAAGTAGTGCTAGTAAAACTTGGAACAAGAGCAGTGGGGAGATAATAAAATGTTGTTCCCCCCTTCATGTTGTATATAGAATCGCAGAATAAAATACTGGAAAGGATTTCTGTAGGTCATCTACCTGCTCCTGCTCAAAACCAGGGCAACTTCAGAGTTATGTTTTTGAGGGCCTTGTCCACTTGAGTTTTGATTAACTCCAAGGATGGAGATCCTCCAACCTCTCTGGGTCCCTGTTCCAGTATTTCCAGTATTTCCTGTCCTACACTTGTGCCAATTGTCTTTTTGTGTGCACCCCTGAGAAGTTCTGTCTCCATCTTCTGTATAGCCACCCATTAGACAGAGGACACTCAGTCCCTCCTTAGCATTTCCTCCAGGATATCTCTCTGCTACATCATGTGTTACAGCCCCTTAAACAACCTGGCTTCTCTCTGCTAGACTCTCCCTTGTTTGTCAAACTGTCTCCTGTACTGAGGGCCCAAAATGGAATTCATTTTATCATTTGGGTCCTCCCATTAACATGAATTCCTGTTTAGTCTTCTTTAAAATGTTCTCTGTGCACAGAGAGTTAGTAAGTTAATAACCACCAAGAATCTTTCAATAAGAAGATCTATCTGAGAAACAAGGTACAGCCAAATTATAAGATAAACCTCAATGAAATCAATGAGAGCCGAATCAGAGCCTTTCGGAAGAAGCCAGCTTTCTCACAGGTTTTGTGAAGGTGCTGATATATCCAGCTTACTCATTCCACAGAGGCTTTAGCAAATTCAGACATATGAGAGATCTGGGAATGACTGAGTGAGAGACAGAAAGAAGCATATAACAGGAGAATATATGCCTAGGACGGGGCAACTGCCTGCAGTGTTTTTTCCATTCCTCCCAGGAATAAAGGACAGTGGCTTTTGGACTCTGCAGTTCAAGTCAAACTGCTTTACTTGTTGGCTGTGGTTCCACCCTCAACGATGTCTAGCTGATGTATGAAGAGCCACAGGACGGAGAGGCCAGGACTGGGGCTGACTCGGCATCAGGGAGCCAAGACAGAAGGGATTTGTACGAAATTCAGGGCATGTACTCACCCCTGAACCATCAGATGTGTATGCCAGGAGCTGACAGGGCATTTGTCACCCTATCCATCCTGGTTCAGACAGACACCTTTTTACTGAGAGAACATTATCCATGTTATTATGGACCTCTGTTAAACTATCAATAAGTTAGAGCCAGGCCTTTCCCTCAGCAGTTCCCATCATCTGTCTTTGTGTGATGGTAAATTCTCGAGGGGGGGAGGCTTACTCTCTAATTAGCAGCAGGGACAACTTTGTATGTCCCTCTGTATTGGAGAGCACTAGATAGCTGTTCTGCTTATATAGCATCCATCACTTTTGGAGGTACTGAGCCTTGTTGTGCTTGCTACAGGACAATACTGGCCATGAGAAGAATGTCAGCAGTGGTTATATTCTGACCTGACTGTTTCTTCAATGGATTTAGATTTATAACTTATAACTTTACTATTCCTAAAATAGCAGTGCCTGGAAGCTAGCTTTTCTGTTCTCCTTCAGACTGTGCTTGTGTTAACATTAATATACATGTTGTCTTGAAAACAAAACCAAAAAATTTTATATGGGAAGACTACATTACTTTGTCTCTCTAACTTTCAAATTGCAATACAGTAAGGCAATACCTCATTAACATGTTCCTCAGTGGAGGGAGAATTGCCAGGAGATTTCACTGTGATATTCTAACTCATTTTAAGTGTGGACAATATGATACAAATGTTGGTTTTGATAGTGTCATCAAACTAGGAATTTGTTGTATTTTATTTTGAGATCAAGAGGATGACACTTCCTAAGGCCAAAGCAGGAGTTAAATTCTTCTACAATAGGAGCTCCTAATGACTTTGCACAATGTATCATAAGAAGAAACAGTATTTTACTTCTCCCGTTCAACAGTAGATTTTTCTGGTGCCCATTGTGGGGTAGTCTTATTCCAACATGCAGGAAACACACTCTGCCTCCCTGCAGAAGTTGACTAAATAACCAGCAGCAAGGGCACATTAAAAAAAAATTATAAAATATTTTGACTTGCAGAGATGCTTACAGAGAGGACTGTGTTCCTTCTTTTTCCTAAAGATGTCTTCTTTACCTAAAGGTCCCATAGATTTGAGCTTGGTTCCAAATTGGAGATACGGATGCATCGGAGTTTTGCAAACCAGATAGATGCTGTTCAGTTTATAGCACAGGACGTAAACTGACAGATGTTATCAGCTGCCAGATTTTCCAAGACTTTCTGCGTGACCTTACATTCTCTCTCCCCAAATCCTGTAAAATGAGGATGATTTCACTGCCTCTGTTTTTTGATTCTCTTTTCTATTTAGGCTTTCAGTACAGAGGCTGCTTCTTGCTCTGTATTTGTACAATACGCTGGAAAACAATATGCTGAGCTCAGCTCATCCCATTTTCCATCCAGCCATTAATAAACAGCATTATCTTTTCTCCTTATTAACAAGATGTCTTTCATTCTGATTTAAGAACTCTTTTCTTCATCTTTCTTTTGCAACAGTCTTTTACAGATAATGTAGTTTGAATATTTTTTTCCAAAACAGATAAGCAAAGACAAACATGTTACAATGCCTCAGCAAGACTCCGTTTAAGAACTCGATGAAACAAACAAACCAGAAAGAAGAATGTAAATGGTATTCCAATTAAGTGGAACTCAGGATGTCTCCATGGGTACATTATAGGATGCAGTGGAGGTGGTAATGTTGAAGAGGTAGCTAGGAATAGCCTCCAGCATTAAAAATTTAAGCCTGCAACTCGTTCACAGCTGTGACTGTGCATGCACTGGGAGAGGAATGGCACAATTGAAAACAGAATCAGCATATGTCTGCCAAACTCACCCTGAGGAAGAGGAAATTTAACCCCTGTGTTCCCAGTAAGAGTGAGAGTTTGCTGCAAAGTTCGTCAGAGTTGTCTAATGGCAAAAGAAGAAAGAGCAGAGGCTGGTAGAGGAACAGCAGTAACTACCACTCAGTCTGGTACAGCGGGACTCAAAATTCAGACTAGTCCTGTAAACTCTTGGTGACAGTCAGCCATACCTGTGCATAGCTCCTTGTGGGTGGCAGTCCACTGCAAGCCTTTCAGGGTTAAAACAAAAATAAAATAATTTTTTTAATGCTGTGGCTTGGGTGATTGTGTGACAAAGCTTGATTTTGCTAGGCAAGAATGCCAGAGGGAACCATCATCCCTGCTTTAAGGGCAGATGTTAAAACTAATCACTTGCAAGACCTCCCACATGAATTCAGCCAAGTGACCTAACTTCTTGTTTTGTGTTTTGCTAGGTAAGCCTACTCCTTCTTGGGAGATCAAATTTGTTCTTGATCTTATGCATAATAATCTATTCTTTCATGCATTTTTTCCATATATGTAATTTAGTCTTGATGACTCTGTTTTTTTATTTGGGTTTACTTTATATGGTAAAGATGGTCACATCCTGCCTGTTACTATCCTATTCTGTAATTTCAGATAGGACATTTCTCTTTCTGGAAGAATATCCGAGCTCTCATGTCTATGTTTGTAGCCCATATCTGGATCATTTCTTAAGAGGAAAGAGCCAGTAACTCAGAAAGAGGAAAGAGGCTCAGTCATTCTTTGGTCAGATCAGACATGTCTGTTTCTAAAATTGAGATATGGATCAGCTCTAGATTTGATGTGAAGGGAGGGGAAAACAGAACAGACTCATCTCTGTCTCCTGTTAAGGTGACAGTCCTTGCTAGGGACTGTTATAATTAAGGACACAGTTCTCTGTAGGATTCTGCACCCTCCAGGAACACAAACCCTTCAAGGCATATGTCGACAGCCTGTTATGTTGACAGGAAACCCTGCTGGGTGGGATGCTCTGAAATATCTGATATGCTCATGGTATTGAATAACAGTATTGCTGTCCTCCTCTGAAAGGCAGAGGAGAAAAGCTACACCTGTAGACTTGATAGCTGATGAGGTAATGGATTACTCATTTGGGCAAGACGACTCTAGCACTATGAAGGGAAGACCAACCCTAATGAGGGAAAGGGTTGTCTCTTTACAGAGACAAGCCCACAGTCAGAGTAGCCTGGGAAGCCATGGAGAGAGGAAACAGCAGGACAGTGGGTCAGTATTTGGGTGTGCAGGAGACGGGCTGGGCCTGCCTCCAAAGGCTGCTTGTCAAACTGTCTCTTTACACAGTATCCTGAGACTCATCTTTCTCTGAAACCTCCTTAAAGGAGATGTATTCATTTATGATTTTACCTTCCCCTGGGCTATGTTTGCACATACATTTAGGATGGAGGAAACTGCACTACTGATGAACCTTGTGTTTGCCGTGGGTGCATTGTGTTTTTCCATTTAGGATATTGTAAAGTCTGTCTCTCAATGGAGCTCTCAGATGAGCTACCCTCATTATATTGTTATTGTTACTCTTTTTGTCTTTGGATGTCTATTGTGTACTGCAGCTCAAGTCAACATTTCAATAAAATACCAGCTCATGCGGGCAAAAGCATTGAGCTATCAATTTTATCATGAGCTGGATGCACTTACTATGATGAAGCAGTCACTCATCAGAGAAAATAAACCACAGCCAGAGGAGGTGGAGGAAGTGTTCAAGCATCTGAATGCACATGGGGACGAACTCTATCTTACAGTGTCCTGCCACCAGAAAACTACCAGAAAGACCATAGCAAGAGAAATTCCACAGAACTGTCAGTTATATTTGCAAAATCAACGTGACTGCAAAACTGTAATGATGGAATGTTAAACAGCCCTATGGACTCATTTTTTTACACTCACTTCTGAAGAAAATGTAGGCAGCAGATGAACCCATTTCAGAGAATATCTGGATTACCGGAGCACTACTAGCTACCCAAAACATCCCTTCATTTTAGCACTGCAAATCAGAAATACTTCTGCCAGACCAGAGTCAGCAAACAGATAGTTGAAATAAGGGGGGAGTCAGACTTCATGGTTTCTAGCTTGTTGCTGTACGCTCCTATGGGAGAACTTATCTTGGGCCGCATATCTCCGGGACACAGGGCTCTACCCACCCTGGGGACAGTGATGCACAGACATCAATATGATGGATACAAAATGTCCGTTTATTTAACTGCGTCACACGCTTATATAGCTCTTGCGCTTCCTGTTCCTGCCGCTCCTATGGGGAGGAGTCTATCTTTCCGTCACATCCCGTGATCTTCCGGTCGCCGATCCCTGTCTATTCCCCTACATCAGCTAATTTATTGCAAATGGTAGATGGGCATAGAAGGCAAAGCAAAAGCAGCTGAAGCACTGTTAGAAACAGCTCAGACTGGAATGAGGACGTGTCTTCCTGTCTCAGTGTCTATTTTTCCTATGACACAACAGCAATGGGTGACCTTTTATAGCTTGTGTTAAAGGTTTGCTTAAAAGCCTTATCCTGTTATCTACTTAGGGCAGCCAGCTCCAATTCAGTTCAGCTTGAAGCTTTACATGAGTAAAAACAAGCAAAACCATTTTAGGCCTTACTCTGCACTTTCCCAGACCAGTCCTTGCAGTGGCCTTTATTTAGAATTCTTATTGTTCACAGATGATTCATCTCCAACAAAATTAAAGATGTAGGCTCCTTCACAAGGCTGCTAGGTGATCAGGGTATTTATTTAGTGCTCTCTAGTTTTGAGTGACTGCTGTGCCTGACTGTTCAGAAGTACTACACAGCCACTACAGTAGGGCTCTGTTCCTGCCTTTCCATGGTAGATAGCTCCCTACATGTTCTGGGAGGAGGTAGAGAATTATCTACAGAAAACAAAGCCACAAACACGTCTGGGTAGTCTTCTATTCATGTTCAGACTGCAAGGACCACCCTGTCTCAGGGGTGTGTAGGAGAAGGGTATTCAGACCCCAGGGAAAGTGGAAACATCTTTAGCGAGAAGTTAGGTTGCTCTTTCTTGAGCTTTCAGATCCCTCAGCTCCGGTCTTGAATTGAGACCTTTGCCTGAAGCCCAGGTACCTAAGTTCTATGTGTAAAAATTCAGGAGAAAAGCAAGTTTTTGAGTGTATGTTGGCTTGGGATGTAACTGGGATTCTGGACTTAAATGTATCTTCTGTATAACATTAATCAAAGACTTGATTCCAACTTTCATTGGACTGCTTGGCTGTAGGGCTGAGTATTTGAATAGATCTTTTGGAGAAGGGAATCAAGCCTGAGCATCCTTTCTGACAGGTCAATTGAAAGAGTGACCAGCTTAAGACCTTTAAATTAGAAGTGGAAAGCCCACCCTAGAGGAAGGCCAGAAGCAATATTTGTGAGCAAAAAGAGAAAAGCTGTCTATTTCTGAGTATGAGGCATATGAATCTCTGAAACCTTCACATGGGACACAAGCCTAAAGGAGGTTTAAAGGATTTCACATCCACAAGCCCACAAAAATCTTTGAAGAGCGCTAAATTTAGTTCCACAGAAATCTTATAACTTTTGCAGCTATGGTTCAAATTCAAATATTTGGTGCCTCTCACACAGTTGTAGCCTCCAAAATTAACAAAAAGAGGTGAAGAGTGTCTCTGCCTTTACACCCGGGTACATTACCTCACAGGCATGTCCCAGGCCCTGAGTGCAAACACTGGCCTGTAGTTTAAATGCAGTGCTGTTACCTATAAATGTAGATCTATTAATATATATAGGGAAATTCAAACCAGGGAAGATGTAAAACATGGCTAATGCTCTTCAGTGAGTTACTATTACAAAGTGCGGGGAATGATTTTTACTTCAGATTGGTTATTTTTGGATTTACAACATTGAAGATCAAAGAAAAATTGGGATGAAAATAGCTCTTTTTAACATGATAAAGTGGCCTGGATCCATTCATTTGCCTAACACTTCACCAGGTGGGAGTGCTTCTAATCTTCTATACCAAGCCTTACATGATTGTCACTTGGACTTTTGTACAGATATTTCTGACTTTGAAGAAAATAAGACCAGAATTAGGTCCGTGATGTTCTCCAGGCTAGAAGCAATCCATGTAGCATGAATGGTGTATTCTTGTCTCATAAAGATTACTCCCGCCTCTAGCTGTACTTTGACATTGCTTTGTTTAATCAGATATTGGGTTAATGTTACTTTGTTTTCTTCCTTAAAACTGGCTGCAGTTCCACAGTGGATTCCTGAGCTTGCATATCATGAAAAGAACTTCACCATTTCTTAGGCAAAATATGCTGGTGGAATCATAAAAGTAATAGTTGCAGCATTTGTTCCCTAGTGTGCCATATTTTTGAACAAATTTTAAAAAGAGAAAAAAAAGGAAAAAAATTTGGGATTCTTGAAAGGAAAAAGTTCTCAAGTGCACAGGGGTTAAATTATTTTACCCATCAAGGGACACAATCCTGCTTTCATGGGTTTAGCTCAGGTGCTGTACTGGCTTCTGC
Organism: Phalacrocorax aristotelis; assembly: GCF_949628215.1. Lineage (NCBI taxonomy): Eukaryota > Metazoa > Chordata > Aves > Suliformes > Phalacrocoracidae > Phalacrocorax > Phalacrocorax aristotelis. Next base: position 160,062,317 of record NC_134277.1, read on the forward strand.
ACAAGGCTTCTCTTCATGCCCATGATGAAGACAAAAAGGTATTTCTGATATTACAGCATTACATACCCTCTTTGTAGTAGGACTGTGACAAGCATGTCAAAAAAGATGCTCCCGGGCCTGAACATTGTGTGTCTGAACAGAGAAGGACAGGAAAGGAGCTGGAGAGGTAAGTGATTTGTCCAGCAGATGGGTGGAAAATCCAGCCTTCTGGAGCCCGCTGTAAGTGATGACAGAATCAAGAACGGCAGGGGTTGGAAGGGACCTCTGGAGATCATCTTGTCCAACCCGCTGCTTGAGCAGGGACACCTACGGTGATGGTGCCATAGCTCTGAGAAGGTTAGCCCTCTGGTGAGGAAAGTAGCAACATCCCAGTTTCACGGCTGATAACTTTGAGGCCAAAATATCAATGGCAATTTGTCTCTTTGTCAAAGAAATTTCATATACTAATTTAAGTTACGGGGTCTTTTCAGCTGTATTATATGTTCTTTTGGTTTTGAGAGGAACCTGGTAGACTTTGAGGATTAACAAGAAAATAAATCAGACATCAATTTAAAAAATTGCTCTACCGGTGTTAAGAGCCTGACGTTTTCTTTATGTCATACAGACTTGTGTGAGGAAATGTTTTAAATATTTGTTGTTTTAATATTCAAGAAACACCATCCTTTAGAAAGCTGTCCAGCACAGTTCTGCTAGGAGCTGTTCCAGCAGTGTGTGGATGAGCCCATTCAGGTGCCCATGGATGTACCCTGGCACTGTTGGATTTGCTGTGCACAGGCTGTAGAAGAAGTGGACTTGCTTCCCTTTGAGTACACTGGTAGGGTGAGCCCACTTTAAAAGCTGGGATAAGATCTGAGCTCCTCCATCCTGGAAAGTATCTGAGGAAAATATTAGATGAAAAGGTCTCAGTATGAGCTCTCTGTGCTCCACCGAGGACAGTAAAGCATCACTCTGCTGCCCAGCACTGACGTGTTGAGAGCAGAAGGCATATTTATTCTATAACAGAGATCATTCACTGCAACATACCTCCAATACACTGTGGCATCTGGTGACTCCTGTTGTGTGCCTGTGTGATGCGGAGAAATTGGATTCTCTGAGACAGGTTCATCCTATTTTGACAAGGAAAACAGGTTGCACAATCAATATCTCAGTCCCTCTGTTTGTCACAGTAGCTTTTCACAGTGTTCAGTCGCTCTCTGCACTGAAGAGCGCTGCAGGTGGCTCTTCGCAGATGTCCGTGACAGTGACAGATTAGGAGCTGCTTCATTGTTTTGATATCAAATGAGCCTTGCATATGCCTCCTGTTAAACATGAACCTAAACAGCAGGATTAATAAGAGTAGCAACTGGGACGCTCATCTGTGTATGATTTCATTTCAGTCATGACCCTGTTAGTGTTGAAATAAGTCAGATGTGTCTGCTAAGACCAGATGAAAATCAGGCAACTTATTTAGTAATATTTGTAATGATTTTTAAATCCTGGTTTTGCAGCTATCTCTAAGGAAACTATAAGCACACACAATGGGGAGTAGGTAAAACGTAGGTGCATAAATCCAAACCTCTCCCATTCAGGACTACTTCACTCTTCTTTCACCATTCAGATACCTCAGGTGTATTTCTGTGTTTCATTCTGTGCAGGACTGGCCAGATCCACAGACTACACACCACCTTGTCTACCTGCCCTGAAGCATCGCAGAAGACACCTTCCCTGAAAGTCTGGCTTTAGACTTTGCAGGAGTTTTGCTGCAGCATTCCATTTCTCAGGTAGATGTGTGGATCTGCTGCCTAGCAATTGGGAAAGGAAGGAAGAGAGATAGGTCTATAAGTCTGGGACATGGGATAAAATATATGACCAGTTCTTAGGGGACAGGAAAATCCCTCACTGTGAGAGCCCTAAACTCTAATCTGCAAGGAAACTTTCACATATTCCTTGCTCTAAAGTAATTTCTGTATGATTCTAGAATCATAGACTCACACAAGTCTGGAAGGGACTTTGGGATGTCATCTAGTTCCACCCCCTCCTCAAAGCAGGGCAACTTCGAAGTTCAGGTTGCTTAGGGCGTTGTCCTCTTGAGTTTTCAGTATCTCCTAAGACAGCAATACTAGAACTTCTTTGGTTTTTTCCCCACAAGATAGAACAGCTTCAGTAGGAGGAATGGAAACCTTTCTCCTCACCACACTCAAAGAGGCAGATTTTGTTCTTGGAGGTGGTTTTGTAACACTCTGTACAACTTCGAGACTGGTACTAGATCTCCCACATGGTGTGCTCAGCCATGAAATGCATATAAAGGGATGTCACCAAAACTGCTCTCCATTGAAAAATCAGAAGAGGTCTTGATTTGGTGAAGGAAGACTAGAGGCATTTAGCAGAGTGTGAATGCTGCCCAGATAATCATCCACAGCTGGATGAGAGGCAAGATTTAGTATGTGCCCTTTTCTCCAGTGTTTTGCTCTTCATAGGGATGTCCTTAGTCTCCCCTTGTGATGCTATGTGGAGGGACCAGGCACCTGTCCCCAGGCTCCAGACTGCAGTCTAGGCAGCCAAATCCTGGAAAGAGAAGTGTGTCTGATTCAGTTTTATAGTCTTCAGCCCTTTGGACCTAATCCTAAGAGTTTCGCTCAGGCCTGGGCTGCGAATTGATTGCAGAGCTAGGAATAAAATGTAAGAAGCCCTGGGTTTTCAGTGCCAAGCACTGAACCATTACTCCTCTGGGTCAGGCAATGAACAAGCTAGAAAAGCCTTTGAGGCTCTGAATATGATTAATAGACCTAAAGCTCCAGCTTGGAGCCAGATGGAGAACATACACGTTCCTGCTCTTTATGTTTGCGTACATACAGGTGCTGCACTCAAGGAGCTTGTCAACTGCCTGCTTTCAGGGAGCTGACAGATCTACTGCAACACTGTTTGACTAAGTGTGCAAACATAAAGCACAGATTAACCAAGATAGCCCCTTAATAACACCATCAGTTGAGTGATCATGCTTCCTGACTGCAGGGACTGGGCAGGGTTAAATATGTATGCAAAGAGAATTTTTATTGCATCCTTTGCAGGTACTTCCATTCACATAAATATATGCAGGTGTACCCCGTGCTACCCAATCACACCTTTCTGTCACAGATCTGACTACCTACCAGACACTGGGTATGAATTCCTGGCAGCTGATTAACTGCTTGTGCCAACTCCTTGCAATTTACTGCAGGATGGTTTGATTTATCACATTTCTAAACCTATATCTCACCTGTTTTGTCAGGCCTGTCTTGGTAAGTCCTGTACCAGACTGGGGTGTACTAAAATACCTTAAACACATTCTCTAATAGGCAGAGACTCTTCAATGCTTTCCATTAAATCACCAGGCTGTGCATTTTAGCTCTCCATGGCCTTGACAGCTCTTACTAGACACATTTTGGGCAAATACAAGGCAGCCTGTCAGACTAACAAGGCCTTGGCAAGTTTTGAGCAATGTAAACCCTTTCATGAAAGCCTGAGAGAGCGGGTGCTGACAGAGGAGACAAATGCCTCCTAATGGCAGATGTTCAAGACAAATTAACAAATATTGGGGAGCTGCTTTGATCAAATGAAACTATGAGGTAGAATGTTCCCTAGTGCCTTTATTAAAATTAAGTACAAAATCTGAAATGTTGCTGAAACAGGGGAAAATGTTTGAATGGATGTTGTTGGATGTGCTTTGCCTCTCCCCTAGGCTTTTCTGTACTTATGAGCAGGACAGTTAATAACTTAAGTCTGTTTATTAATAGAATAGAATAGAATAGAATAGAATAGAATAGAATAGAATAGAATAGAATAGAATATTCCAGTTGGAAGGGACCTACAATGATCATCTAGTTCAACTGCCTGACTACTTCAGGGCTCACCAAAAGCTAAAACACAAGTACTGCTCTGTGCTATTAAATAAGTTCTTCTTTGCAATCACAATTGAGACAATGAAGTGTGCATAGGTGTGTCTGGAAGGATCATCCGATGGCCAAAACTTTGTCCCTTTGCCATAGTCACCTGAAAGCCAATCTCAGCTCTGTCAGTAACCTGCTGTGGGATTTTGGGAAGAACAACTGTTTTCTTGCCTGTTTATTGCCAGCCTTGTCTATTCTGCTAAGAAACTAGTGATGCAAAGAGCATCCTGTGTTTATGCAAGATTTTCTGCTGTGCTGCCATGCTCTCAGTTGCACCTCTGAATGTTGCTGTTGAAAGAGAAAAGGTGGAAAGCCATCCAATGAAAAGTGCCAGAGTTCATTAACGTCACTTGGAAAAAAGGGAATAAAGGGATCTGTGGAAAAACATGGTGGTTTCTAGCAGACACTTATTTTACTACTACAGCTGCTGAATTAATCGTTTTGTCAACTTTCATAGGTTGCCTTTAGTTAGGGTGAAATACTTTAAAAATTAATGACATTTGTAATAATTAATAATTTAGTCTATGGAATTAGCTTGCTGTCTTTTCTTCTTCTTCAAGGGTAAAGCTTGATATCTTTGCTGATATGAAGCTCATATGCATATGCGTATACACATATATATATGTATATATACATGTATACGTCAGGGCAATGAGAAAAGAAAGAACAGGGAACAGACTTATATGCCAGGGAATTAAAAAAAAAAGGCAAAATATTTTCAATATTTTCCTTTAGTCTTTTCTTTATTCATTACACTTCACTCAGACAGGAAAGTGGACTTCCTGAAATATCATCACTCCAAGAAATTTCCAGAATTTTTGAGTTTGTCTGTGAGATTTTCTTTTGTTTAGAAACTTCCTTTTGTCTACTCTGTGGTGGTACTCTCAATTTACTGCCAACAGGGAAGCTGTCCCATCTCACACAAGAAATAATTGTGACAGGAGGTTTGGACTTGTATGGGACCATGCTCAGAGCCAGGGGCCAGCTTTTAAGAAAACTGACATTTGGGCTGGGACCACAGGCTGGTGACTCATCCCCAGCCATGAAGAGAGGCTGTGGCCTCCCCCTCCAGCCACTGTCACTGCAGAACTGGACCAGCCCTAGCCCCAGTGAGCAAGCCGAGTCGGTTCTGGTTGAACACCTACACAGCAGGAGGTGGAAGCTGGGGGATGGAGGTAAAAAGTTGCTTTAGCTGTCCCCTCTCCTCCCCCTTAAATCTCTGCCTGCTGCCTTCTAGGGATGTAGAGAAAATTAATTTGGGATTCAAGCATCTGGAGAGGAGTGGATAAAAGAATATATTGTTACAGACATTCTTCTCCTTACTGCTACAGCAAGTCAAGATCAAAACATTCTGCATGAACTGTGACATGCCTGAAATCTAATGCAAACTGTTCCTTTTCAAGCAAACAGTAAAACCCTGGAAGCTCAAACTGTGTCCTGCAGGCGACAGAGGAGGAGAAATGCCCTTTCATTTTTGTTGTGGGTTTTATTATTTTTTTTTAATTATTGTATTATTAAAGATAAATTGTGCTTGGGGCATTCAATCAGTGTGGTGCTGAGGAATGGGCATGAAGCAGATAACACTATTTCCCTCCACTAGGAGGAAAATATCTATAACAGGAACTTCATTCATTAACTTGGAGAAAATGATGATTACCTTAGTGAGGCTGAAGGGTATGAAAAGCCTTCTGCCATTGGGTAAAGGGTGGTCCAGCCAGTGCTGGGACCAGGCTTTAGAAGTTCCTACCAGAAGAAAATGCAGATGGAGGTGGGAGTAAGAGGAGGGAAGAAATTCCCAGATGAAAACCTGTTAATTTTTAGTTTGGAAAAGTTATTATTCCAAGTTTTATACCCCTGAGATGAAACCACTTGAGGCAATGTCATATTCTTGGCTCCCTGGTTATATAAACTTGCAGTTGCAATGCCTTTTATTTATTTAAGGGACAGCTTGTGCCTTGGACTGAATGTCTGCTCAGGAGCACTATAACAGTGATCCCCTTAGGCTGGCTATTTGATCTGGTATGTGCCTGCTACTTTCCCAATCTCTTTGTCTGTAGATATACAGGAAACAATCAATCAGAGTTGTCCTACATTTCTGCAATGTGGGAACCAGCAGGAGTTGACCAGAGCAGGCATATCATGGTAATATTCTGCAATAATTTTCCCATCTAAACCAGAGGTTTTCTTGGCAGGTGGAGGGAAACTAGGGCTGAGCTGCACCTCACCCAGGATTTCACAGGAGAATAAATTGTATCTGTACCACCACTTCTGCCACCATTATGTCTGGAGTCCGAACACTGCACTGTGTGGAATTCAATACACACTATGTCATTTTTTCCTTCGTTTAAGTCTGGACACTTTATTTCTTACTCAGGCTCCACTCAGCAGGCTGAAAGGAGTAGTGTGTTATGTGGCATACCATCCAGGGTGGAAGAGGGGAAGGTTGGAAAGGAAGAGGAAAGCTCACAAGTTATCAGCTCTCATTTGTCTCTTAACAAAAACACCTGGATTAATATTTAAAAAAAGACTATCTGTGATGAGTGTCAAATGAGCAGAGGGAATGGATATTTGCTCTGTAGAATTGAGTTGTAGTTGGCAAATCAACAATTTTTCATTGGAGCAGTGAATAACTGATGATTACTCCTGCTTTTTACCAGGTTTACTCCAATGCAGATAACCGATAACAGGAGGCCTGAGAACTAAGCAAAGATGCACTGTTTGAGCAGTGGCCCAAAGTCTTCACATTTTCCTGGTATCTGCTTGACCATGGCTGTGCCAGGCTTCCCGCAAGTGCTCCTGGATAAAGTCTCCAGGCCTGGCTGGTACTCAGATAGAAGACCACATGCAAATCTCCAGTAATGTGGAATAAGTCAATGAACAGGCAAATACTAGTCTCCAAAACCCAGGCAGGTTAAAAAACTATGTTCCAGCCATGTTGTGGCTGCAGAGAAGGCATGAGGAGGATACCTGCTTGTGCAGCTATGGAGGAAACTGCAGTTCAGTCCCAGTGTAATTCACATAAAAAATTCCGCTTCTCTCTGCTAAAAAATGGGAACACCAGGTATTTTTTACTGTGCAGAGTTGGGATAAGGGCAGGCCTCAAGTTTCATGCCTGATATAAGGGATAGAGCAGCTGCTTATGAAACCAGACAGATCATAAGTCAAGATGCAGCCAATTTATTACCCCTGAAAGGGAAGTCCTGCCACCAGATGTAACATTCACTCTAATTCGTTGCTCTGCCATTTACTGATCAAAATAGCTGTGGAAAAAAAAAAAAAAAAAAAAGAAGAGAAAAAAACCCCTTTTTAAGCAGGTTTTCTGGATAGTTCATTCAGAGAGATATATGGTCTCTGTCAAAGCCTTCAAGGGGCAAGCTTGCTGCACATCCAAAGACCTCTCATCCCTACCCTGAAGTAATAATTCCTTTGTTTTTTCTGCAAGAGTACTGGGAGCTGCATGTCCTCTTTGCTGTTCTTTTCCAATGCCTAGCAGCTCAGTGTAACTCACTCAAGAGCTCCATTTGTCATCCATTACCCCACCATATACCATAGTTTTCCATTCTCCTCTCTTCCATTTTTCCAGGCAACTCCTCCTATCCAACGACTTCTCCCTTTCTTGGTTTAGAAGTTCTTCAGAACAGCTTTCACACAGAACACAGACATTAGTGCTGAAGGTGTGGGGACAGAGAGAGGGTTGCAATATTCCTTCAGGTGAGTATCTAAGTCTGCATAGCAGATCCCAACCTGGATTTCCATAGTAACCAAATCTAATTCTGGACAGGGAGACTGGAGAGTTTAAGGCATTGTTATCCACTAGACCAAAGTGAAAAAAATCAGTCCACTTCCCAAAATAGCAGTCTCATGATAAACCCATTCAATTTTGATTTGGTCACAGGGTACTGCATTTTAAATCTCCTGGAAAAATGGGATGGGAGAAGGGAATATTACTTGTATAAATTTAGTTGATAACAATAAGGCATTTGATTTGTAAGACACATTCTCAAACTGGGGTCACTGCTAAAAAAACAACAGGAAGGATAACCTGGCAGTAACGACAGTAGCTGGTCCTAATTTAGGATCTCTGGGTTCTTCAGTTTGCTCTGTGGAAACGATTGCTGGAACTGCACAGGACTTGGTTGGAACAATCAGATCACTGAACAAGACATTTAGACGTGCTTAATCTCAAATATATGAAAGGATGTGGAACTGCTGGAGCAAGTCCAGCGGAGAGATACCCAGATGATCAGGGGGCTGGAGCATCTCCCTTATGAGGAAAGGCTGAGAGACCTGGGTTTGTTCAGCCTGGAGAAGAGAAGACTAAGGGGGGATTTCATAAATGCCTATACATATCTGAAGGGTGGGTGTCAGGATGTTGGGACTGGGCTATTTTCAACAGTGCCCAATGACAGGACAAGGGACAATGGGCACATGTTGGAACACAGCAAGTTCCACCTGAATATAAGAAAAAACTCCTTCCCTGTGCAGGTGCCAGAGCAGTGGCACAGGCTGCCCAGGGAGGCTGTGGAGTCCCTTCCCTGGAGACATTCAAACCCTGCCTGGACATGTTCCTGTGCCCCCTGCTCTGGGTGTCCCTGCTCAAGCAGGGGGGTTGGGCAAGATGATCTCCAGAGGTCCCTTCCAACCCCTGCCATTCTGTGATTCTGTGATTCTGTGACTTGTATCCTTACTGGATTGAATTCTCATTTTTTGTATGTCTGCATTTCCTCAGCTACTGTGTGGGGTCAGTAAATGGTATGTAGTTTTGGGGAGTCACATAGACACTACATGAAGAATAGAGAGGATATAAACTGTTCTCCTTCCATATTACATGTGTCTGCATCCTTAAACTGGACTATGTCAAACAATGTGAGAGCTGAGCCTGTAGTTTTCAATGGAGGAAGGAAAGTTGATACTGAGATCCAAATAAGAGGGCTACAGTCCTCAAACCTACCTGGGTCAAAAACCTATCCCACCTGGAGCCACTATAAATCCTGGGGAACCTCAGCAGAACAGGGGAAAGTAGTTCCTTTGTCAATAGGATTTTCTCTACTGTGTTGCCTCCACGCTTTAGTCATGCAGCAACATTTCTGCGACCAGTCTAATATCCACTTTGTTTTTACTGAAAAACAAGTTTCCTGTGCTTTTAACTTTGACCACAACATTCAAGACTCCAAGTACAGTTAAATTCCACCTCCATACATTGCTTTATATAGGTTGAATGCTCCATAAAGATATAGATATCTTAGCTCCTTGAACTCTATTTGAATCAAATACTTGTTTTGTGTCCTAAGGGTTCAAGTCAAGTGTTTATTTCATTTTACTCTGAGCTGAGATGTGGAAACCACTCACTTCATATCAGCAGCCCTGTCACCTCTCCCTCAGGCAAAAAGCACAGTTTCTTTTATTCTTGCAGAGCTCTGTGAGACTATATTTCTGTGCTATGGGGCATTGCTGCTTTGTTATATGACCCTGGAGCTGGTAACATGTGGCACACTGTCATGCCTGTGTCTGAGTGCCACATATTGGCTCCCAGCAGCAGGAATGATGGTGTGCTGGACACTCTGGACTGGAAAGGGCTTTCAAAGTCACCAAATACAACCCACAACTGTTGCAGAGAATTATAAGCCTCCCATAAAACTGATCAAGCTCCCTCTTGAATAGCAGCTGCCTATTTTTGCCTCAGCAATACCAAGACTTCACTATTCCACTGATTTGTTAGAAAGTTTCTTCTAGTTTCCATTTTCCAAGGTTAATTTCTTCCCAGTTGTCCTTGTGCCAACAAAGACTTCTGGTCGAAACAGTTTCCTGTCTTTCTGGTGTTCACAATTTTGTATATGTTACCAGCGATATATGTCCTACAGGCTGTCTCTGTATTGGGCAACATCCTTCTGTGGCAATAGGGTAGGGAACTTAATGTTATTTAATATATCACTCCATTATGAGCTGTACCCAGTGACACAACAGATAGAGCAGGGAACAAGACAACGCATCAAGGGAAAGTTTTTATTTGTGATGCCATAGAAGTGCCATCCATGATTCACTGGGTGGAATTATCCTAGAACAGGAAACAAAAATATAGTGCATAGAAAACAGTGATAAACATCAAGCTGATAAATGATCCTAATTCCTTTAGAATAGCTTGCGCTTTTTTTCCCCATTAGCTTCCTCCCTAACCTTTTTGTACCAAAAATAATTTTCCATGAATCACAACAATATCACTGTAATGAGTGCGAGGAAACATCAGTTTATGTAAGATCAAGTTAAGTAACAGGAAAAATCACATTAAGTATAATGTAATTATACTTTGTTCCACAACAGAAGGGACAGATTTATTTTTCAGATAAGAGTGAAAAACAGTGTATAAACATGTGAAAGTCAGGGACAGAATCACAACACCTACCAATAGGCTCTGCAGAGTCAGGAAGCCAACTGAAACTGCCTAAGACACCAGTTTCTCTGCTGACACTGCTGAGAGTGTAGTTCTTACCTAAACACCTACAACAAATGCCTAAAGCTATGCAGCTAGACACCTTCCTTTCCAATCAAAAGTTAAAACACAAATGCTTCTTTACCAAACAGGCCTTCCTAAAGCAGTCACCCAGAACTCTGAAATATACCCAAAGGTCCTACCATTTTAAAATGTCAATATGTTTGTTCTCCTGGAACTCCACAAGCGGATGATGAGTCATAAAATTTATGCCAACAAAGACTATTATGAATGTCTTGTTTGCCTTCATAATTGACATGGGTATAAAATTTAACTCAGTATTCCCTGCATTAGACCACAACTTGCGTGTGAGATACAGGATTTCTTTTGCAAAGATATTTGATCTTCACCTGTATCTCCCTTGCAGCCTGTCTGTAAGGACCACGAAATGTTTGTGAAGTGCTTTGAGAGCCTCCTTGGGGACACAGTGTAGAGAATTTGCAGGCAAACAAATAAAAGGTCGATTTCTAGCTAGTTACTCTCATGTTGTTTTTACTTGGAGATGTTGCTCTTAATACAGCTTGAATTCAAATAAGTGATTAACGAATCGTAGTCCATATAGTACATTAGTACAATATGATACTTTCTGTCTTTCAATAAACACTATACAGGATCAAATCCTGCCATGAATTGTACCAGATTGAAACCAGAGCAAACAGATCTTCAAGTCAACGGAGTCACTCTGGGTTAAAGCAATGAAGTGAAGGTTTTCCAAGACTACTGCCAACTCATTCAAAGCTTTTTTAAGCTCCAGGGTTATGTGTATCAGTATCTCAATAACGTGCTCAGAAAATCATTCAGCTGATTAACAGCAAAGCCCCCTGGGAGAGATGTAATTGAATTGGAAAGAAAAGGTACTTATTCCCAGGGAAGCGAAATGTAGGCAGTAGAAAGGCCTACATGTCCAACCATGATTCTGTATCAGAGGAGTGACAGCTTTATTTATGATTGCAAGTGTGACTGTTAAGGAAAAAAGTGAGCTAACTAATTTGGAAGACTCTGTGATACTGGCACAGAACCCTTGATTGTAGCATTTCCCTGCCATCAGTACTGATCTCAGTCTAGTCCATGAAGCACAACTTATCTCACCCCAAAGGAGAAAGGTCAGATTTAGCCCGCTCCAGTGCAGATGTAGATGACTTATTTTAGTCAACTAAATCCCATTCCTGGTATCCACATTGTTGAAACAAGAACAAACCCCACTGTTCCACCCTCATCTGAGCATGACTCATGCATCACAGTCCAGTTAATTCCCTTTGGGAGGATACACCTCCCAAGCATTTCACCAACCGTTCTGTGGGACAGGACACTGGTGTTGTCCTACAATAATAGGAAACACCTGTAAATTAAGTGATGTAGAAAAGAACTGCCATGGTTTAACCCCAGCCTGCAACCAAGCACCACACAGCTGCTCACTCACTCACACACACACCCCCAGGATGGGAGAAGGTAAAAGTGAGAAACAAACTTGTGGGTTGAGATAACTACAGTTTAATAATTAAAAAGAAATAACTATAGTTAGAAAAATTTAAGGAAAAGAGAGAAAAAAGGAGAAACAAGCCATGCAAATGAAAAAAATTGCTCACTCCCAACCGACCAATGCCCAGCCAATCCCCAAGCAGTGCCCCCACCCTGCCAACCTCCCCCCTAGTTTTATTGCTGAGCATGACATCATATGGTATGCAATATACCTTTGGTCAGTGGGGTCATCTGTTCCTGCTGTGTCCCCTCACAACCTGTGCATCCACAGCCCACTCGCTGGCGGGGTGGTGTGAGGAGCAGAAAAGGCCTTGACTCTGTGTAAGCCCTGCTCAGCAGTAACTAAAATGTCAACATTATTTTCAGCCCAAATTCATAATATAACCCCATACAAGCTACTGTAAAGGAAATTAACTTTATCCCAGCCAGAACCAGTACAAAAACAATCAAAGGAATTGGAGCTTTTTTCCCTAGAAATCTTAAAATCTAAATAGAAATTTTTATTAAAAAAATGCAGATATATTCTCCATGCCCAATGAGTTGAACAAAGGTTGTGTTAAATTGAAACAAAAAAGGAATTCACTAGACATTAAGAAAACCTATCTAATGAGTAGGAAATCTAAGCACTGGCACAGGCTATGTGAGGGACAGAGAGTCTAGCACATACTACCATCTGCAATTAATGGTTTGGGTGTAGCTAACACCCCAGCGAGCAAGGACTGGACAGCTTCTTCGTAGTCTCTCCCAGCCACCTTTTCTATGATTCTGAATGGTTTTCACATTGTTTCAGAAAGAGATGAGGCAGAGGCAGAGAAAAACCAGTCTTCTAGCATCCTGCTCTGATTCCTGACAAATTGCTTCCCATTAAAAGTGACAACATTTTCAAACACTTTGTGCTGGTTTTGGCTGAGAAGGGGTTAATTCTCCTCACTGTGGGGGTCAGCTACCTTTCCAGCTTCCCGCGCTCTGCCGCGTGGCGTGGCAGGGGGGGCTGGGAGGGGCAGGGCCATGGTGGGGGCGGCTGACCCCGACTGGCCAATGGCAGGTTCATTCCATACCATGTGACACCATGACCAGTATATTGAGGGGGGGCAGCGGCAGCGCGGGGGCGGCGCGGCGTCGGGTCGGCGGGCGGCTGCGGCGCGTGCGGTTTGTTCCGGCGGTTCGTTCCCCCTCTCCCCTCCCTTCCCCCCTCCCCCGGGGCTTTGCGCCTCTCGTTGTTCTCCTTTACATTGCATTTCTACTGTTGTTTCTTTTAATTTTCATTATTAAACTGTTCTTGTCCCAACCCACGAGCGTTGCCCTTCTGGTTCTCTCCCCCATCTACCGGTGGGGAGTGAGCGAGCGGCTGTGTGGGGCTGAGCTGCCGCTAAACCACAACGGTCTTTTTGGCGCCCAACGTGGGGCTCAAGGGTTGGAGATAACAACAGCTGCTGGTCCCAGCACCATGTTGTCCTTTTTGCAGTTGGTGTTAAAAATCGGTGTTGGTTGTTTGAGTCTGCTGTGTTCTGCTGTGATTAGTAATGTTTTGCCTACGAGATTTGTTATACAAACACTCGTTTTCAGCTTTATCTGGTATTTGGGGTTTTTGCTGAAACCGGTACTGTACTTCGGATACCACCTTGTTGAGGCAATTAGCAATTATACCTCCTCCTCTGAGAGATTTTATATGGAGGAAATACAGAATAATACCTTTGCAACTTTGTTCTATGATGTCTGTGCCTTTGTTACAACAACGTTTTTGTATCTTGAACATCCTTGGGTGGTTAAGGTGCAGTCATTGTTAGTTTTTGGGCATGTTGTTTTGGTTTTGACTAAGCAACTTAAGAATATCACCCAGAAATCTGCCCCGAGGCTTGATAGTTACGAGTGGCAGGGCATGTGGGATAGCATGGGCAAATACCTAGGGCAGTGGGCACCCCCAGTGTTTTGGAGTTTCACCCCCGAGCAAGTGCAGAATCCTAAAAAACTAGTAGAATATTTGGAGAAAGTATGTTGTTACGCTGGGAACTCCAGAGAGACACAGATAACTGCAACGTGCTGGGGTCTGGCCCATGCATACCGAGCCCTGCTCAACAGTATTCAGTGCCCCCAGGGGGAAGAGAATGTCTCTGGATTGAAATGCAAAGTGACTGGCACTGTAGACAATCCAGCCCTGACAACAGGCACTGCAGCCACTCAAACCCCCACAACAAGTACCGGAGCTAGCTCAGAAAATAAACCCGTACCAGTATCAGTTGCCCCCATACACAAGACGAAATATTGGAAGCGGACATCAACTCGTTTAGAACGGGATGATGAAGAACCAGGGCCATCGCGGGGAGAGGAGGGAGAAGTAATAAATGAAATAGAGACCACCCGATCCCTGTCCTTAAGCGAGTTGCGAGATATGCGAAAAGATTCTAGCCGTCGTTCAGGTGAGCACATTGTCACCTGGCTGCTCCGATGCTGGGATAATGGGGCCAGTAGCCTGGAACTAGAGGGAAAAGAAGCCAAACAATTGGGATCCCTTTCTGGGGAAGGGGGCGTTGACAAAGCAATTGGAAAAAAACCACAAGCCCTCAGCCTCTGGAGGTGACTCCTGTCTGGAGTGAAGGAAAGGTATCCCTTTAAAGAAGATGTTACATATCGCCCAGGAAAATGGACAACTATGGAGAAAGGCATCCAGTATCTCAGGGAATTAGCTGTGTTTGAGGTGATTTATGGTGACCTGGATGATCAACGGTCATCCAAAGATCCAGATGAAGCCGAGTGCACACGACCCATGTGGCGGAAGTTTGTACGGAGCGCACCATCTTCGCATGCAAACTCATTGGCAGTGATGTCCTGGAAAGATGACGAGACACCAACGGTGGCAGAGGTGATAGATAGACTCCGGGATTATGACACAAATATCTCTTCCTCGCTTGTCTCTGCTGTGGAGAAACTATCCCAAGAGGTCCAGCAACTCAAAGAAGATCTGTCCTACTCCCCACCTCGACAGAGCAGTGTCTCAGCTGTTAGGAATAAGCGTCCTTTGGCTCAAAGAAGGGGATACACACCACGGGCCACCCTATGGTTCTACCTGCGTGACCACGAAGAGGACATGATGAGGTGGGATGGCAAGCCTACTTCGACCCTACAGGCACGAGTACATGAACTGCAAGGAAGAACAGTCACTCAGGGAGGCTCTTCCAGGAAAGCTGCTGCTCCAGTTTCCAGCGAGCAAGTCCCCAGACAGAGGAGTAGAAGCGCAGATTTTATTTCTAAGTGTAATAGAGGGACTCCTGATTCACATTTACAGGAAGTGAGTTGTGACTGCCATGATCAGGACTAGAGGGGCCCTGCCTCCAGCCGGGTGGAGGAAAGGGATAACCGGGCTTACTGGACTGTGTGGATCCGATGGCCTGGCACGTCCGACCCACAGGAGTATAAAGCTTTAGTGGACACCGGCGCACAGTGCACCTTAATGCCATCAAACTATATAGGGGCAGAACCCATCAGCATTGCTGGAGTGACAGGGGGATCTCAAGAGCTAACTGTACTGGAGGCCGAAGTGAGCCTCACTGGCAATGAGTGGCAGAAGCACCCCATTGTGACTGGCCCAGAGGCTCCGTGCATCCTTGGCATAGACTACCTCAGGAGAGGGTATTTCAAGGACCCAAAAGGTTACAAGTGGGCTTTTGGTGTAGCTGCCTTGGAGACGGAGGAAACTGAACAGCTGTCTACCTTGCCCGGTCTCTCAAAGGACCCTTCTGTGGTGGGGTTGCTGAAGGTCAAAGAACAACAGGTGCCAATCGCCACCACAACAGTGCACCGGCGGCAATATCGCACCAACAGAGACTCTCTGATCCCCATCCATAAACTCATTCACCAACTGAGGAGCCAAGGAGTCATCAGTAAGACCCACTCACCCTTTAACAGTCCCATATGGCCAGTCCGGAAGTCTAATGGAGAGTGGAGACTAACAGTAGACTATCGTGGCCTGAATGAAGTCACTCCACCGTTGAGTGCTGCTGTGCCAGACATGCTAGAACTTCAATACGAACTGGAGTCAAAGGCGGCCAAGTGGTATGCCACAATTGATATTGCTAATGCATTCTTCTCAATCCCTCTGGCAGCAGAGTGCAGGCCACAGTTTGCTTTCACATGGAGGGGCGTCCAGTACACCTGGAATCGACTGCCCCAGGGGTGGAAACACAGTCCTACCATTTGCCATGGACTGATTCAGACTGTACTGGAACAGGGAGAAGCTCCAGAACATCTTCAATACATTGATGACATCATTGTGTGGGGCAGCACAGCAGAAGAAGTTTTTGAGAAAGGTGAGAAAATAGTCCAAATCCTTCTGAAAGCTGGTTTTGCCATAAAACAAAGTAAGGTGAAGGGACCTGCACGAGAAATCCAGTTCTTAGGAATTAAATGGCAAGACGGTCGTCGTCAGATTCCAATGGATGTGATCAACAAAATAGCAGCCATGTCTCCACCAACTAGCAAAAAGGAAACACAAGCTTTCTTGGGCGTTGTGGGCTTTTGGAGAATGCATATTCCAAATTACAGTCTGATCGTGAGCCCTCTCTATCAAGTGACCCGGAAAAAGAATGATTTCAAATGGGGCCCTGAGCAACGACAAGCCTTTGAACAGATTAAACGAGAAATAGTCCATGCAGTAGCTCTTGGGCCAGTCCGGGCAGGACAAGATGTAAAAAATGTGCTCTACACTGCAGCCGGGGAGAATGGCCCTACCTGGAGCCTCTGGCAGAAAGCACCTGGGGAGACCCGGGGTCGACCCCTAGGGTTTTGGAGTTGGGGATACAGAGGGTCCGAAGCCCGCTATACTCCAACTGAAAAAGAGATATTGGCAGCATATGAAGGGGTTCGAGCTGCTTCAGAAGTGGTTGGTACTGAAGCACAGTTGCTCCTGGCACCCCGACTGCCAGTGCTGGGCTGGATGTTCAAAGGAAACATCCCCTCTACACACCATGCAACTGATGCTAGGTGGAGTAAATGGGTTGCACTGATCACCCAGCGGGCTCGAGTAGGAAACCCCAGTCGCCCAGGAATCTTGGAAGTGATTATGGACTGGCCAGAAGGCAAAGATTTTGGATTATCACCAGAGGAGGAGGTGACACGTGCTGAAGAAGCCCCACTGTATAACAAACTGCCAGAAGATGAGAAGCAATATGCCCTGTTCACTGATGGGTCCTGTTGCCTTGTGGGAAAGCACCGGAGATGGAAGGCTGCTGTATGGAGTCCTACACGACAAGTAGCAGAAACTGCTGAAGGAGAAGGTGAATCGAGCCAGTTTGCAGAGGTAAAGGCCATCCAGCTGGCCTTAGACATCGCTGAACGGGAAAAGTGGCCAGTGCTCTATCTCTATACTGACTCCTGGATGGTGGCAAATGCCCTGTGGGGCTGGCTGCAGCAATGGAAGCAAAGCAACTGGCAGCGCAGAGGCAAACCCATCTGGGCTGCCACATTGTGGCAAGATATTGCTGCCCGGGTAGAGAAACTGGTTGTAAAGGTACGGCATGTGGATGCTCACGTCCCCAAGAGTCGGGCCACTGAAGAACATCGAAACAACCAGCAGGTAGATCGGGCTGCCAAGATTGAAGTGGCTGAGGTGGATCTGGACTGGCAGCATAAGGGTGAACTATTTCTAGCTCGGTGGGCCCATGACACCTCAGGCCATCAAGGGAGAGATGCAACATACAGGTGGGCTCGTGATCGAGGGGTGGACTTGACCATGGGTATTATTGCACAGGTTATCCACGAATGTGACACATGCGCTGCAATCAAGCAAGCGAAGCGGGTAAAGCCTCTGTGGTATGGGGGACGATGGCTGAAATATAAATATGGGGAGGCCTGGCAAATTGACTATATCACACTCCCACAGACCCGCCAAGGCAAGCGCCATGTGCTTACAATGGTAGAAACAACGACTGGCTGGCTGGAAACATCTCCTGTCCCCCACGCCACTGCCCGGAACACTATCCTGGGTCTTGAGAAACAAGTCCTGTGGCGACATGGCACCCCAGAGAGGATTGAGTCAGACAATGGGACTCATTTCCGAAATAGCCTCATAGACACCTGGGCCAAAGAGCACGGCATTGAGTGGGTGTATCACATCCCCTATCACGCACCAGCCTCTGGGAAAATTGAAAGGTACAATGGACTGTTAAAAACCACACTGAGAGCAATGGGGGGTGGGACATTCAAGCACTGGGATACACATTTAGCAAAAGCCACGTGGTTAGTCAACACGAGGGGATCTGCCAACCGAGCTGGCCCTGCCCAGTCAGAAATCCTACATACTGTGGAAGGGGATAGAGTCCCTGTAGTGCACACAAAAAGTATGCTGGGCAAAACAGTCTGGGTTCTTCCTGCCTCTGGCAAAGGCAAACCCATTCGTGGGATTGTTTTTGCTCGAGGACCTGGGTGCACTTGGTGGGTGATGCGGGAGGATGGAGAAATCCGATGTGTGCCTCAAGGGGATTTGATTTTGGGTGAAAACAGTCAATGAACTGAATGGCACAATGTGAACTGCTATATAATATTGTGTGTCACCTCTGTGTTGTATCAATGATATCAGAGTACGAGCCTCCCAACCCATGGAAGATCAACTATGAAACAAGCCGTGCAGCAGTGATGGAACGATGACTGACTCGGTATGCAGCAACCCAACGCCACACACCATCTCTCCCACCCGGAAAGACTGATACAACAGATGGAGCCCAGAGTCATGGACTGCGTGAACTCAATGGACATTTTAATGGACA